>NW_024543066.1:12978750-13640000 GCF_018167655.1 Microtus oregoni | reverse complement strand
CTGATTGAGGCAGAGTGCATGGAGCGTCTCTGTCAGAACCATCTGGAATGTGCTGGTGAGTGACTTGTCAGTCAAGATCCAGGGGCACCAGATAGTCTATTCTCTTGAACACAGTCTTTGAAGTGTTACATGGCCAGGCATCTCCTTGGAGGGTCTGCACTTGAACCCACATTCCAGTGAACAAAGCTGAGCCTTTGGGTCTCAACTGAGCTGAGAATCAGGACACGCCCCCATGCCCTGTACTTAGATCAGGACTCTTGCAGCCCAGGGGTGGAGATCCATTCCCTTATCTCTGCACCTTTCTTCCATTCATCTGCCCTCTCAGCTATGCTATTCCCTCGGTGTTGACAATCAGCTGTAGCCCTGGCTGGACTTCCCTTGTTTTCCTTGGTGTGGTGAGGCATAGCTGCTCATAGAAAGGAGTGACTTGGAGGCTGGATTCTGCCCTGACTAAAACCACATCCCCCCTATGGATTAGAAAAGCGGTCTTCCCAGCTTCCGTCCAGCATGAGAGCTCAGCTGCTATGTATTGGGGAAGCGTAGTGCATTTGTGGGGTACAGTATTTCTGTTCCAAAGTGAATCTGCAGGTTCAAAGCGACTGCCTGTTTGTGAATGTGATTGTTGCTGTATGACTGGTAACTGTGCCCACAGCACACGCTGTTTGTGACATCGTGTTTATATTTATATGGATCTCGACAGGACTTCAACATGCTGAGTGGATTATCTTGGGTGGTAGGTGGTAGGGTTTAATGAGAACTTTAATGTTTTAAGTCTCTCTTTCTCTTACAACCCAGATTTAATAAATTTGTAGTTTTCTGGAATTTTAGCATCTTTTCCATCTTTTTCATGGAAATTTAATATGCATTGAGTCACAGTTCTTAGAATTCTAGAACCAGAGTGTCTCGAAGAGGTTTGAAGGCTTTTTTTTTTTTTGTCATGCCAAGAAAATATGACAGCTTGTATTGGGCTCGCTCTTCATTCATTATCCACCCAGGCTACCTCTGACGCGTGTCTGAGAAATCTGGTTCAGATAAAGGGGTTATTGATGAGATTGGGGTAAACACTCCAGTGCTTCATTTCCTGCAGTCAGAGTCACGGCACAGCTGTGTTTAAGAGCAGGGCTGGCAACTGCACCCTGGCCACATGTCCTGCAGGGCTGCCCTTTGGCTGTGCCGGTGCCTCAGAGCAGAGACCCCGGTGAGAGGCCTGATGTTAATCTGCAGCACGTTTGCTGACCTCCTTAAAACACCTCATGGGAGACCTGCCAGAAGGACCATCAACAGGAAGCCCCCTCCTTCGAGGACCCCAGGTATGTCTTTGCTGTGGTCTCAGGCTGGCCCTGACCAATGTTGTAGGACAGACTGGAACGTGACTGCTGTCCTTGGAAGGAAATACTCAGACTTGGAATGCTCTCGTGAGGAATGTGGAATCTGAAGTGGTCTGCCTCTTCGACTTTTTACAACTGATGCCTGTGAGCCTTAACAGTGAGACGAGAACCTAAAGCAACAAGTTCTGGTCATGATCTGAATCAAATGTCAGAGGCTGGTGAGGCAGTGACGCCTGATGGTTAGCTCCAGCAGTGTCCTCACAACCTTTCAAGCTTCCTTTAGGATAACTAGACCATGCTACTGAATCTAACATCCCAGCCAAATGGGTACCTTGGGGTCTGTGAAAGTTTCCCTGTCTGTCATTTCACTGTTTCAGAGTAAGGTGTACATCTTCCAGCTTTGATATGTAAGGAGAAAGACTGTGTTGCTGTGTTTTGGCAAAAAGGAAAGAATAAACATCTGAGGACATTTATGGCATGCTGGTCACTGCTGTGGGATAATGCTCTTGTAATAAAATGCTGATTGGCCAGTAGTCAGGCAGGAAGTATAGGTGGGGCAACCAGACTAGGAGAATTCTGGGAAGAGGAAAGGCAGAGAGTCAGTTACCAGCCAGATGCAGAGGAAGCAAGATGAGAATGCCTTGCTGAGACAAGGTACCAAGCCATGTGGCTAAACATAGACAAGAATTATGTGTTAATTTAAGTTGCAAGAGCTAGTTAACAATAAGCCTGAGCTAATAGGCCCAACAGTTTATAATTAATATAAGCCTCTGTGTGTTTCTTTGGGACTGAATGGTTGCAGGACCAGGTGGGACAGAAACTTCTGTCCACATTTTCCCCTTCATAATGCTTCTTGGCAGTAGCATGGTCGTCCTCCCCTGTAAGCAGGCATGTGAGTAGGGACAGAGTGGGGCTTGTGCTTGGGTAGTTAGACAAGAGGTCAGTCAAGGCAACACACAGTCACTACATCACAGATGCTGCTGTCTAATACAAACTGGACTCCATGGCAGTGGGGAAGAGGAGATGAGAAGAGAGGAGGGGAGGGAAGAGGAAAGGAGAGGGGAGGCGGGATGGGGGGAAGGGAAGGGGAATAGAGAGGAGCCAGAAGAGATGAGAGAGGCATACACTCGTAAAGGTGATAGGGAGAGGGTTTTGTAGGGGTCTGGGAGAAGTTGTGGGATGGGATGAATATGATCAAAATACATTGTATGAATTTCTCCACTGTATGATGTAGCATCTGTTTCCTTGGGGATGGCAGAAACTTTGCTGTCTCAGAAGGAATGGGATGATGGATGGTTATAAGAGGCTCTTCATTTGGAAGATAATCCTCTTTCCTAAATGGGCTTCATGAATGGAGGTGGGAGATTTTATTACATCTATCCATCCATCCATCCACCCATCCATCTATTATCTACTATTTATTTATTAATTATTTATGCCTGTGTGTGTGTGTGTGTGTGTGTGTGTGTGTGTGTGTGATTGAGAGTGAGTATGTTTGAGTACAGCTGCCAGGAGTTCATTCTTTCCTTCCACCGTTTGGATCCCAGGGATGGAATTCAGGTCCTCGGGGTTAGGTGGCAAGTTCCTTTCCTGGCTGAGCCCTTTTGCTGGCCTGAGGTGAGGGATTTTAATAATGTCTTTGGAGGGAGAGTTGGGAGTTCCACCCTGCTGTGTAGAATTACTCCCTGGAGACTCACTGGAACAGCCTGTGAGGGTAGGGCTGAGTGAGTACACCTGGAGACTGGTAGGGGTGCAGCGTTTCTCCTTGCATCTTCATCCTGACATTTTGGGCTTGTTCCATCCTCATAGAGCTCTTGAAGGTGTCCCTCTTACTGTTCCAAAATAGCAACTATACTCACAGCACAGAGGAAAGGAAGTGGGTCCAAAGTCCTATTCCTAGCTGAGGAGTGATTGGCACTTGACTGCTGTGGAGAGAGAGCAGTTTTCTTCAAAGATGTTACAAGCTGGTGTCTTGTGGTCACTGTGATGAAACACCATGACCAAAGGAATTCCAGGATGTAAAGGGTTTATTTAGCTTACATATCCTAAGTCACAATCAGCTGAGAGAAGTCAAAGAAGAGCTCAAACAAGGCAGGAACCTGGAGGCAGGAGCTAATGTAGAGGCCATGGAGGAGTGCTGCTTACTGGCTTCCTCCTCATGGCTTGCTCAGCCTCCTTTTCCTCCTTTTAAAGAACAGAGGGCCATCAGCCCAGGGGTGTCCCCCATCCACAATGGACTGGGCCCTCCCCCATTAATCAAGAATTAAGAAAATTCCCTGCATGCTTGCCTGCCTACAGTCTGATCTTGTGGAGACGTTTTCTCAGTTAAAGTTCCCTCTTAGATGACATTAGCTTGTGTCAAGTTACCATAAAACTAGTCAAGACACCTGATAACACACTCCAGGACAAGTCCTATATCCAGAATTGTTGACTAACACAGGCTGGAGTCTATGAGGTGGGGTTGAGATAGGGTGGGGTGGAAGGTTGACAGACAGACTATCTATCTATAGATAGATAGATGATAGATAGATAGATAGATAGATAGATAGATAGATAAACAAACAGATAAGTAGATGATAGATCAGATAGGTAGGTAGATAGATAATAGATTAGATGGGTAGTTAGGTAGATAGATAGATGGATGGATGATAGATAAACAGATAAGTAGATGATAGATTAGATAGGTAGGTAGATAGATGATGGATAGATGGATAGATAGATAGATAGAGCAGGCACATGAAAAATTGAATAGGTAGGTGGTGGAGGATCTGGAAGGAGTTGGAGTACGGGATTAATATGATCAAAATACATTGCATTTTAATTAATAAAAGCATTATTTAAAATTGCATATATTTGGAGAATGATTTATACTTATTTCCAAAATAATGCTTTTGTGAAGAGTCTTTGAGAGGCCTAGTTGTCATGTTTAAAGTAAGTTGGGCCTCTGTATCTATGGGTTCCACGCCCATGGATTCAGCTAACCTCAGAAAGAAAATAGAAAATAAGTCTTAGAAGATTCTTCCTGTCCTATCCATGACAGCTTTTTCCCCCTTCTGCCGTCACTCTTTAAAAATTACAGTGGAACAACCATTTAGCATTTCTAGTGTTAGGTATTTTGAAATACCTACCTAGAGATGAATTAAATATTCTAGATATATGTGCAGATTTTTTTTTTGCAAGTGCTACACTATTTTATATAAGGGACCTGAGAACTTTGGTTTTTAAGGGGTGGATTTGTGTCTATGGAATGATGATGGTTCTATTTTAGATGTCGGTCAGACATGCACTGTCTGTTTACAGTTCTTATCAGTTAATACCACTAAAGCCTGTGACTGTGTGTTTTATAGTCACTGTGAGTCTGTGTCCACAGTGAGGTCAGTTTCTGCTGTGTGCTCCGCACTCTCTCTTGCCTCCCTTGGCACTTGCACTTGGCTCTTCTCTCTTTAGCCTGCTAATCTTCGCATCACTTCATTTTTGTCTCACCTAGTTGCATGGAAACAAAATTTAGCTTTCTGAATTGCAAACACCAGCAGAGTAAGGTACACCTGAAACGGAAGTCAGATTCCTCAGTACGTCTTCTTGTTCATGCATGCAACAGGAATTTACCAAGCAAGCGAACAAGGGTGAAGACACAGCTTCTCTGTGATAGGCCTGGTCCTGCTCAGTTACGTGAATCACCACCAGAAGTCCTGGTTATTGTTTTGACTCAAAAGTGAAGTCTGAGCAGAAACCTTCACTTTAAGGATCTTTTCACATAATTGGTGAATGATTTGGGCTGACTCACCTAAGGCAGAAGATGGAGGTGAGTGAATTTGTACAGTATGGTCTAGAGTCTGCATAGAGACATGATCTGAAGTAGAGACAACACATTTTCTGTGACCATCTTTAAGCTGTTGGGCCAATATGAGTTTAACATCCCTTATCTGAAAATACAAAATCAGAAATACCCCAAAGACCCAAACCCTCTTGAGGACCAAAATGGTACTGCAAGTGGAAAGTTCCATTCTTGACATCCTGTGACAGGTGGCACCCAAAATACACATCACAGCCGTGATTTGGATACATTTAGGATGTGCGTGTGGAAGATGCAACTTTGGATCTACCCTCAAGTTCTGTCATTGTGTATGGGCGAACACCCCCAAGTCTAAAACCATTGAAACACACTTTCTACCTGAAACATTTTGCATAAAGAATTCTCAGTCTGCAGATCTAGCATTTTTTAAAAAATCATTTTAGTTTTGTATCTTAATTATGCACTGGATAAGCACTCATTTTTTCTCCCTTGGATGTCTTCGAACATTTTATTGGCATACTTCATTTATCTGGATTGTGTGCATTGAAGCAAATCAGAAACAATCAGGAAAAACATCTATGTGGTGCAGATGATAATCTGCTTTAGACTTCATGAGAAATCCCCTCTCTACTTGGACTGTGTTTTCTTTTGCCCTTGGTTTCACAAGGCAAACCCACTGAAGTCCATCAAGCATACCTGTAGTTTCTGGGTACCTACTCTTTTGGGGGGCATAGTGCTAAATATTCAGAACTCAAAGGACAGTAACCAATATATAACTAGTGGAAGAAAGCAGAATTACACACAATTATTTATGGTATTTAAGTACTAGTGTGAATTGTTTGGTGCAGCAGATTTTAAGATTGGAGTTTGTGGCTTACTAGAGGCTTCCAGGATAAACTTAGAAAGCCCATGAATCCTGGATGTGGCAGGTTGATGTTCAGCTGGAGCTCTATGAGCCCCACAGGATTCGAGAAGATTTTCTAGAGGAAGAACAAGGACCCCAGGGTGTCTAGGGCTGAAGCGAGAAGGGAGGTATGTAGGCCACATAGAAGTTTTGATTGTTTGTAAAGGAATCTAGAAACTCTCTGAATAACTTGTCACATGTTAAACTCCTCTTCAAATGTAAAGACTGTCAAAACCTATTAGATGAGATAATTTATTTTACTTAAGATCACTGACTCTCTGATGATCTGTAGGCCAAAGTCTAGGAAGTATATTTATCTTTAATTCTTTTCTTCCCTTAGGGTGGGGTATCATGACTGAATTGGAAGTTTCTAGTAACAGGCATCTCATTTGCTTGGTTTTCACACTTCCGAAGGCATTTAACGTAAAAAACCCCAGCCTATAAAGACATCGCATTAGCAATGAGTTCTCTCTGATCTCTCACTGTTTGTGCACTGTCCACTCGTGGGTCTCAGTGCTAATTACTGTCTACTGCAAGAAACATCTCTGATGATAGAGGAATGATGCCCTGATCTATAGCTATAGCAATGTGTTATTAGAAGTCTTTTTATTGCTTTCGTCTATTTAGCAGAATAATAGTAGTAGGTTTTCCCCATGCTCATGACCTGTCTTGGCCCTTCACAGCGTGTCATTTACTAGTTCCACCTCATGGAGTGGCCTCAAAGAAAATCAAAATGTGGTTGGTTACTTCCACAACATTTGAGCCTCTATCGTACCCATATATATTGCCAGCAGGTCTCTGTTGTAGGTGGCGAGGATTGTAGCTAGGTGATACTAATGATTCGCTTTCACCTCTGGTAGTTTGCAAAGTACCTTCCAGCACCATGGGTGCTAGTAAGGATGGGTGAAGCTTCTAATTGGCCCCAGGTTGATTTCTCCATGTTTGACGACATAAGTGAGCATTGTCTTCAGCAACGGGGCCTTACCGTCAGGTTGTGGAGGGTTACTAATAGCCTTGGAAATGGAGTCTATGGGATCCTTTTGGTCCATACTTCATTTCCAGTACTGGGGGTTTTACTTGGTAGTATAAATTGTCTAGTTGGGACATTCTCTCTCCTATTATACAGCGGCCCCATTTAAATTCATTTATGTATGTATACATTTTAGAAGCTTCTGTAGTAGTGGGTTTCCGTTGCCTTTAGTGTTAATTGTCCCTCCCCATCCCTCCTTTTACTACTCTGCCATCATCCTCCCCATTTAACCCACCCAGCCTAGCTTGCCCTTTATCTCTCCATAATACTGTACTAAATTTCCTTCACTGAAGGATCTTTTCCTCCCCACTGGTCCCTTACCCAACCTTTTGTTACTTGGATTGCAACACACATATCTGAAGTTGAAAAGCTAACATCTACTTATAAGAGAAAAAAGGGAAACTGTGTTTTTCTGGTCTCTGAGCTGCCTCACGAGGGTAATTGTTTCTACATCCATCCACCTACAGATTTCCTAGTTTCATTTTTAGCAGGTGAGTTCTATTTCACTTGTGTAAACGTACCACATTTTCATTATCCACTCACCAGTCCATTTCTGGCTATTCCGAGTAGAGCATCAGTGAGCATAAGCAAGTCTCTATGTAGAAAGACAAGGAGTCCTTTGGGTGTATGCCCAACAGTGGTGTAGCTGGGTCTAGGTAGACCGGCTTTCAGCTTTTTGTGGAACTTCCGCACAGATTTTCCTAGTGGTGGTACAAGTTTGCACTACCACCCTCAATGAATAAGTGTTCCCCGTTCCTCCCTTCCTTACCAGTGTGGGCTGTCATTTGTTCTATTGATTTTGGCCATTCTGACTGGAGAAAGATGAAAAATATGAAAGACTGACATGATTTCAAAGGTGAAGTCCTTTGATATCTCTATTACATGTTGCAAAGTCAACGTCTTTAATTCCTCAGAGACGAAGCTGTCATATTTTTATCTTCCTTGTTTAATTTTTAGAACTCTTCATGAATCTTCCCAATTTCAGTTTGTAGGGCTCCGATGAGCAATGCTGCCTCCACTAGGTACAGCATCATCTGAGTGTGATGGGGGAAGATTGTCGTCTCCAATGTGATTTTTGTTCTTTGGGGTGAGCCCTCAGTGGTGTCCCGAAGTATAGGTTCTCTAGGGCATATTGTATTTGGGTATTTTAAACTTTTTAATATTTGGCCCTATTGTCAACATTCCCATTAATTATTCATGTCATTGTTTTGTCTCAAGAATTTATATTCAAACTTATTTTCAGAATCAAAAGAATCCATCATAGCACAAAGAAGAGCTTTTGGGTATTGTGTGGATCTGCTGTTCTTCTTCCAGATTCACTTGGTTAAATTCCATGTGTTCTTCATTTAGATCTAATTAACATTTTTAATCCATGTGCAGGGTAGTTCTGGAAACCACATACTAGAGCTCATAGGTGTCCCTGGCAGCACAAAATGTTTAATGAGTAAAATAATTGTGTTATAGTGGGATGAATATGTATATAGTCACTGAATTAACGAATGAATTAAATGTTGACTTTGTAGGAATTTGAGAAATTGACTATGAATTGTCTTCTCAGTGTAAGACACTGGTGTGTGTGTTTTGTTTGGAGGTTTTAAAGGAATTTTTTTTCTTTTAGAGTTTAACATTACATATATGTATAAATTTAACCTGAAATGAGAGTGTGTATATAAACTGGGAATCAGCTCCTGTGTTTGGGTCCCAGAGGGGTCTGGGAAACGCAGCTAAATGAAGCTAGTAGGATGCGTGGTACATGCAGTGTGTCTGATCAGTGAAATGATGTATTTGCAGCTGTGCAGAAACTAACACAGTCAGAATTATTAATCAGGCTCTAACTCCTAGTCAGACAGGCACACTTTCGTATTGCAGTCCAGAGGGGATGTTCCAGGAGTAAGAGTCTGATGTCAGGAAAGCAGTCTGTCACTCCCCAGGGTGACTTACAAACTACACCTGCATTAGTTGAAGAAGCAGAATCCCAGGGACTTGGAGTAGTAGTGGGTGTGGGGAACCCCGTGAACTCTTAACTTCCAGCCCAGACTTCTCTTGCCTTGAGTTGTGTATTTCCTACTCTTGAGATGCCTCTCATGGGGGAAATAGAGGGGCCAAAATGGGCTGCAGGAAGCTGAGACTCATGTTCCCCAGCTGTGGAGAGAGCCAGGCTCGCCAACCACTGACCACAAGGCCCAAACACCCAGAGAGCCTCAATCTGTTACCCATTGTATTCCGTGCACCTCCCATCATCTCTCACTACCCTGGTGCTGAAGCACCTGCCCCCCGCTTGTGCCTCATGCCACCTTCGCTCTTTTGCCACCTTCTTCTTTTTGCTTCCTGCAAGTAGTCTTGTCTGAGGTTGCATCTGCTTTGGGTCTTGTCTTTTAATTTCCAGTCCCCAAAGGAGCAATTGGACTAGCCCATGGATCCATCGTTCGGCTGGGCACACAGGCCATCGGCCAGCTGGGACCAGATGACACTCCCAGTCAATCAGCCACTTGGGTTCCACCGACTCCGCAGATTTAGTGGGGTGTCCCATGTGCAGTGGTGGCAAGTCGGTGTTCTTTCATATTCACGAGCCCAGAGGCAAGTGTCTCAGAGTGACACTCAAGTCCTCTTGCCTCCCATTTTAGCATTTTTTTCCCTAACAAAGGCTGGTGGAGTGTGTGTGTGTGTGTGTGTGTGTGTGTATGTGTGTGTGTGTATGCACATGTGTGCGCGCGCACACGTGCACATGGCTGGCCCGCAGAGGAAGTGAGAAGGAAGCAGTGCCTGCTCATCTGTTTTCAATGTTATGTCTCCATGTCAGATTCTTTTTTCAAATAAATTTGTTATTCTAGAAAACTTCAGTTGAAAAAAAAAAAACCCACAATGCAGACAGTTCTTGGACCGCCATCACCCAGTGTCCCCTGGTGTTACCTCACTGTTGCTATAGTACATTTTGTCAAAAAATAACAAATTAACATTGTCTCGTCATGAACAGCTACATTGTAGACTCTGTTTAGGTTCGCCGCCCTTCCCATTCTCACTGCAAAACTACAGGTCTGACCTCAGTGGGAGCAAGAGGTAGTTATCTTCCAGATGGGCGTGGCTCAGCAGCGCTCATTCAGGTTGCCTCAAGCATCTGGAGCTGATGCGGTAACAGTTTCATGAAACTTTTATAGTTACAGAGCAAAGAATGTCGTAAACCCAGGCCCTTTAAAATAGATTGGTGGAAATATTAGGTAAGTTACAGAACTGTGGAAAAATCTCACCTATAGGTCTCAGATGGTGTCCTTTGGGTTGGCGGAAGTTAGAGATCAGTTCTCGCATCCCCAAAAGATTTACCTGGAAGTCTCAAGAATGGATGGCTAAGTTGTTTATGTTAAGAGGGGGTAAAGATAGCGCAGTATAATTTGGCTCTAAACTTGCAACATTGTAGCCCTCTCCAGGTGCAGGAGCCTCTAGTCAGTCAGCTGACATTTTAGGATCTTTGCCAGGAGTGGAGTGTTTCTCTAGGAAGTTCCCTTCCCACAGCTTCGATTGTTTCTTTTCTGACTCAGCCAGGGTACCACATTGCACTAGGCATTGTAAGATTTAGTGTGAAGAAATGACTCCAGCCAGGCATGGGTGGTGCCTGTTAATCCCAGCACTGCAGAGGCAGGGGGATCTCTGTGGGTCTGAGGTGAGCCAGGGTAGGTAGTAAGCCCTTGTCTTAAAAAAAAAAAAAAAAATCAAGAGTGGAAAGGAGGGAGTCCAATTGCACAACAAAGTCCTGAAAGCCCCTTTGTCCTCCAGACTACACCATGTAACTACTTTCAGAAGTCTTTTGGTAAAGCTTGCCATTTGACCCTTCCATCTGGCCCAAGGCCCTTCAGTAGATCCCGGTTGGTGAACACATCAGGAGTAGACTCCTTCCTCAACTTGAGTGCCACTCTGAGTCCCCACTCTTCCCCGCTCCTTCAGCCAGGCTATGGGTCTGTGTTTGTTGCATCTCTGGGAACATGTTTTTTTGGAGAGCAGGGGACTCTCCAAAGCCATTTCTCCACAGCCCACACCCGTCTTCACGCCCACGGGGAACCGAATTGGCACTGTTGGCGTACTCTCCGGCTTCCATTGACGTCTTACTGCGGGTCTGTCGTCACAGCTGCCAGAGTGGGTGTTGACTGAAATCACTTTAAGGCTGTCCAGTCTTTGCTGAGAGAAGGTGGAACCTGCTTTGTATTTCAGAGACAATCTCTGTATGATAAACATGTATACTGAAAGTTTAAATTTGAACAAAGGAAAGCCAGGATGTAGGTACCTCTTTGAGTTCTTGCCTTTACATGGGGTCCTGGGTTTGACACTTTGCATTTCAAAGCAAGCAAACCCAGCTAGGTAAGCAGGGAGTCTGCTGAAGTTTGAAGTCAGTCAGCAAACGTCCCTCTAGCAACAGGGTTGAATTTTTGTTCTTGAGTGTTTTCAGGCCTTGGACTATATAAGATGTTAGATAAGAAATACTTGTTGCATGAGCCAAAGAGTAAAGGAATGGACGTGTGCATACCACAGATGGGACACTGGATGATAATGGCACTGCTTCCCGGTTCAGTTGGTGCTCACATCCTTGGTTCCACGGATAGAATCTGTGTAAGCATAAGTCATTAACTTTAAATAATTTCTTATTTTCTTAAATGAAGAATTTTTAAAAAATTACCAGGCCAGCTTGGATGTTTTTAGGAATACGTGGAACACCCACATATCCACTCTTAACACTTAGCCACTTTCATGATGTATATTAAAATCACGTAAAGTCATACTAATTAAAAATTTTTACTCTCATATTTTATAAAAAATTCTAATTCAGAAATCCCCTTTGAGTTTTTAACTCAAAGGAATAATGTTTCTGTCACCGCAGAGCCCTTGGCTCAGAGCACATCACTTCACACACTTGGTAGACATTTTATCCAAAGCCGTAGGACTGATTTGCTCAACAGCAGAGCAGTTTCGCTTTCTCAAAGGTCATTTACCTCACCGGGCGCAGGCACTTGCTCCTGGAGAGGGTGCACTTGAGTTTGGAGGCTGTGCCGTTTTGTGTGTGAGCTGGGACCAGGGCATTTGCGTGTTATGCCAGCTCTTCCCAGTTCAATTTTAACCTTGTCTTCTTTGTCAACTAATCATAGCAATTAACTATTTCCTATCCTGCCTGCCCACTTATCTGATTCTTTGAATACATGGTTCGGCCCTGAAAAACAATACTCAAACTGATGCTATCTTGGACCTTTCTTGCAGGGGACCATTTGATCTGTACAGCAGTATGACCAGGGTAGGAATTATTCAGAGCTTCACAGATAGTGAAGGTTGGGTACATTACTTGTCCAAGGGCCCATACAGGTGGCCATGTGGTGCCAGAGGTCACTCTGAGACATCAATGGGAGGACTGTGGGCTCTGGAATCCCATATGCCTGACTCTAAACATATAGCATCTCTGAGTGAGCACCTCAAACCTTCAAGCCTCAGTTTTCCCTCTCTATAGAATGGGCACACACACAGTACTTCGTGAGGTAAACGACACATTTGTTGAGCTTTAGTGCAGGCATGTGTGCCGGGGCCTCTCCAAAGATATGGCACGTCTGAGCTATGCAGCATTGTTACGTTCCATGGCTACACCCCCAAGAGCTTTACTTTGTTGTCTGGCCTTCTTTGAGTGGTGCCTCACTGTGCTGGGGTTTCAATTTCTACTTTCTCCCATGGGAGTTCTGGAGGCTTCTTGGAGCATCAAGTCACTGTTAAGCTGGCCCTACGCCCTCAACTTCAAATCAGCAAGTATTGAGCTCCATTCCAAAAACAGACGTTTGCTACGCAAAGGTGTGGACTTTCCCTGCGGGATGAAACACGGAGGCAGGTTTGGGGGTTGTGGCTATGCGTTGTTAATGGCCAGTGCCTTGCGGGAGGCCTAACCTGGCTATCCAAGTCAGGAGCTGCATTCAGACGCTTCAGGGTGGCCTTGGGATAGGGGCACCCTCCTTTCCACTTGTCTGCTCACCCCCTGCTGTGTCACGTGGTGCTCGGTGTGTGTTCTCAGTCATGGACCATGAGCAGGCCATGAGCAGGCCCCTTAGAGGCTGGCTGTCTCTTAGCCTCCTGGCAACAGCTTCCGTCTGGGGTTGGCATTTCTGCTCCGGCAGAGCTTCCGCTTGCAGAGTTCAGAAGTTGTGCTGCCTTCAAGAAGGGTTTGCCAAGGCCAGCGAGGCAGCAGGTGAATGGTTGCCCAGAAAGGAGACCGAGGTGGATTGCCAGTGAGGCTTGCTCCCAGGTGGCAATGGCCTCATAACGCGACAGACAGTATTATTTTTATCTCTAATTTTAGAAAGCACTGTAGGGCCTATTTTGGCTCACCAGCCTGACTGAAACTTGGAAACCACACATCTGGCTGTTAGGGTTCCCTTTGCTGGGACTGAACTTTGCCCTCGTGATGACACAGTGTGACCTGAGGGTGACATGGGTGGTCAATTTGAGGTGCATCTGCAACATTCTTTCCTGGCTGCTGAAATTTCCTTTTATTAGTACTTGGAAAGTAATTACTTTTCGATATATTGACTGCTTGAAGAATGATCCAATAGGAGATGTTATCAGGCAAATGGCTCTTTCCCTTCTGCTGTGAGTAAAATCGGCTTTGTAAGAAGTTCCGAGCAGGTGAATTTAAAGTACGGCAACAGGATAAGACTGGATTGTTAGGGCACGGGGAGAGTGTGTACAGTGTAGAGACAGGGGCCTGTGTTTTTAGGAAGATTCTAAGTCCAAAAAATACCTCATCTTAAGTCTGTGATCTAAGACTGCTGTGTAATAAAATCAGCGTGGAACATCACATTTCTTGCGTGGTAGAGGACGTTGAGAAGTTCGGATGCCATGGGGCACTGGGATTTCCCAGCGTACTCTTGGATTTGAGAGGTCTCTGGGCTGAAACGCTGACAGGATCCAGCCCAAGTCAGTAACCGTTTGCTGTAGCTCAGAAGAAACGGCAGAAAAGACATCTTTGGAGCGCGAGTGTGGACTTGAGACAAACACAGTTCCTCCAGGACTGGACTGAGCCTGGGGACTGGCTCCATACACTGCTGGCTTGTGAAAGATCCATGCTGGATGGGAGAGGGGTGCCACATTTTGCTGCCAGGTAAAGGCTTTCTTGTGCCCCTCTGAAGGGTGTGGACACCCCCAGCATGGATGTAGCCCATTGCCCTGCTGTCAATCACTCACCTTCTGGCTCCTGCTCCGGGTTGGTACGAGCTCTTGGTTGTCATAGGCACATCTCCTACCATTTCCCAGGCAGTTTTTACCCCCCAGATCACTGGAATGGTCTGATTAGACCAGGTGGCTCTTGTATTTTCCATTCCTGGAATAATTTTGACCTTGGAAGACAGCAAATGTGGTTGCCTCATCCTTGAGATGCCCCACAAAGGTCTTGGTGTTTAATATGTCACGACTGAGACTTCCACCCCTTCTTGAAGAAGTGAAGATAACCAGAATGCTTGCACTTCCTTTGGCACGCCTCTTAGCGTTGGTACAGATGAATTCAGAGACTCTGGCAGCGGCCCCAGCAGTGGGTACTGCCATCATCACTGCCCTAGATCTGAGGACACAGTGGGGATGAGGAACTTGCGTGAGGTGACACAGCGTGAAGAGGCAGAGCCCACTGAAGCTAGGGAGCAAGGCGTTAGAGCTTATGTCTTTTACCACCATGCTAGGCTAACCTGTGCAAATTCATTTCTGTAAAGTCAAAGCATGTAGGGCCAGCTACCCAGTCCTTAACTTAAAAATTTGTTTGTGAGCTTCGGTATGGCTGAAGGAAATAAATGCCCTTCTCCCCTGAAGGAATCAGAAGGCAGTTTGTATTAGGGTCTGGAGTTGAGGAAGGGGATTCACATTACAGAAGATCCTACCCCCTTTCTCCTCATGAGGGAACTGGAGATAAATGTGTTTCTTGGGGTGCACGTGAAGACCGTGGCAGGCTGGGGAAGAGAGATGCCATAGAATGGCACCTGCCACCCAGCCTTCTGATGGAGCCCCTGCCTCAGCTGGCTGAGGTCACTTGTAGAAGCCACACCCTCCCTGACCTTGGAAGCTGTGTGGCTTCCTTGAATAGAATCCTGTCTTGGTGCTGAACTTGGTGGGTGCTGCCCAGACCTGCCGGAGGTCACTGGATCATGACTTACCACTGCCTTGGCCCAGTATTTGCTGGCTTGTAGCCCTAGTTCTACACTGTTGACCACCATAAAAAACAAATTCAAGATAAGGAAGTAGTATAATGGAAATGACCACAAATAAACATATTTGCAGTAATGCCTCCAGGTCAGTGAGCTTATGAAGTATAATTCAATTTGTTATTATAAAATTAATATTTATTTAATTTCTCACAATAGAAAGTTTATAACATTTTTGTTACTAGGTTTATGGTGCTTGTACTTTTTCTCTTCCAGTTAGCCAACACTCTACTCTACATATTTGAGATACACATATACTGCAAAGAAACAAAAGTCCTTAATTTACCTCCATGTTTCCAGACATCTTTTTTTTTTTTACACAGAGAGGTTTGAGTTCATTTATTAAATGAATGTTCTGAATGTATATCCTTGTAGGAAATAAAGCAAGAGTATTTCTTCCTTTTAATTTCCTAAGCTTTATTTCTGTTCTAATTTGGACCAATAAAAAGAGTTTCTACCCAGAGAAAAAAAAAAAAAAAAAAAAAAAACCAAAAATCATCCCCAAGGATTCCATGTTTCTTTCAATGGGTTTTTTAAAAATAAAGTTGACATTCTCATAATTGCCTAATTTAATAACCTTTGTCCGACTTGACTTAAGTCTCTTTTGTTTAATCTGAATTAGTAAAGTTTTCGGTGCCATATAAGGGATGGTTGTAGACTCTCAGGGGACCCTGTTGGAGGAGGCTGCTTCTCGAGGTACAAAGTCAAGGTTTGCTTTCCACGGTGTCTCGCCGCTGTGAATGGAAGCTGCACATAACTATTCAGGGCCAGCCACCCCATGCAGGTGGTGAGGCATCCCCTCGAAGTGCGAGTTCTATGCAGAGCTCACAGGCAGCTGATGAACATGGAACATAGTGATTTAGGATAGCCAGAGTGAGCACCTGCCAGCTCCGGGCCTGGCGGCTCCCCTGAGCATCCCCCCCCCCCCCCCGCAGCCCTCCCTGAGCCCAGTGTGCACTGCACTCATCTTGCTGGGAGACACAGATGCAGGGAACCTATTGCTCTAGAGCCCAGTTTTCTTGTGCAACCTCTCTGGTTTCATTATACCAGACCCTGCTTCGTACACAGGGCATGGGCAGAGTGCACACATGTTTGCCCTGCAGGGCTGTGAGTGTCTGGGTTTGATTCATCATTCAAATGAGAGATCAAGACCAGAGAAGCGGCACACAGTCCTTATGACAATGCCTGCGGGCACAAGCAGGCAGGCAGGGGGTCCTTTCTCTCCATCCAGTGGGGTTTGTTTGGTTCTAGGGGCACAGTTGGTACCCCCCGCTGGACTGCCCGTCTAGCACTGAAATACAAGAAATGCAAAGTGCTGTGTTTGTTCTCAGCCCTGCAAGGTCCTCGCTGCTCCCTGTCAGCAGGGCTTCTGAGAGGCCATGGCTAAAGCAAAGTATTACCTCTGGGTTATTTCTGGGCAGCCACAGAGAGAGTAAAAAGGGCTCCCTGTCTCTGTATCGAAGTGCAGGTGACAGGGGAGCGTGTTTGCTCTTGTGGAGTGTTAGAGAGCAGCTGGCATTTTGTCTACCACCTCTTTCTTTGTTTAACAAAGAAACTGAAAATATTTTTAAAGTGTTCCTTTTTGATCTGAGAACTGGCACCTTGCTCTGAGGGGAGGAGGCGGCACCTCTACCTACACCAGGGCTTCCGACTTCCCTGCAGCACTCTTGTATACTGCACCCCTGGGAGCTGTGCTTCTTTCTCCACCCCAGCATCCTGGAGTTTTCCAGAGGCTGCTGTGTCTTCATCGGCTTGCCCTGAGAGGCGCTTCTGAAGCAGGCAGGCCCCAGACCCTTCTCCTCGCTGACCTCAGTTAACAGTTTTCTGTTTCTCCCCGGGTGGAAAGTGCTCTCTCAAGAGCCTGTGATAAGGTAGTCTCTGGTTTCTTAAGGCGATGGCTTGAAGTTTGCCAAGTGCACGCTAGAATTACTGTTTCTAGGACTTGCAATCACCCAGCTCCTCTGGTGCTGTCCCAGCCAGAGGGTGGAAAGGAGAGGGTGTGTGCTCAGCTTGTGAATTGTCTGTGTCACCCCTTCTTGTAGACGGATGACTGTCTCAGATGGTTAGAATTTTTCCCTGAAGAATTTCATTTACCCAAATAAAAGGCTATCTGCTATTTGTATGAGTATTCCCATTTTTAAATTTACCTCCTCCATCAACTGGATATGCCATTAACAATCAAAGTCAGATTTAATGACGAGACAAACAGCTTTTACATTTGCATTATGATCGGCTGCGGCCTGGAACTGCCAGCAGCTCTGCCTCCCAAATTCGTTCCCTCTTCTCAGCACTGCTCCAGGTGTCCAGACCTGTGCTGACAGGTGAGAGGGTGCTAAGTGTGCCGTGCCCGCACTTAGCTGCATAGCAGGGCCTCTGTGAGGTAGATGCAGAGTCTCTGTCTGTGTGCAGAATGATTGCTGGAAGTTCAAAGTGTATGCTGGAGGAAGTCAGAAGAATTGAAAGGCAGAGAAAACGGGCGAGCGCATCCTGACCCCGTCTTTGTTTTGAACTTTGCAGTGTGCAGGTGGGAGGATGCCGTGTAAAAGTTCTAATGAGGACTGCCATGGAAATCATCGTTCCCTGAGATAATCAAATTGACATCTTATTTTTATAGGTTGCTGCTGATGGCTTGTAATCTTCCAGAACATTGTTTCTGTTTCCTCTGGTTTGTGTAACACCCAAATGAACATATTGTTAATGAGGATGAATAAATTGCCAAGCTCCCATTGAATCTAATTATATGCTGGAGACTTGGTGCTCTGAATTTTTCTTATTGTTTTATCTTCACAGTCTAAGTACACTTAAAATACCTGGAAATTTTTTTTTTTTTTTAAAACCATGATGGGTCTTGTATAGGTCTTTCCATTTTCTAGTTGAAGAATCTACATCATGGACTCAGCTCCTCTAAGTGTTATAGAGATGGACTAATCCCCAGTTAGGACATATTAAATTCATAAAGCATTTTATTAAATACTTACACAAAGTACTAGGTTCTACTTAATGAGAAAATATTAAGGGCATTATGGTATTTTGATCAGTAGAAGCAGACGTAATTTCAGTAATTGCTTCCTGGAGAGCAACCTGAAGACTTGTCTACCCATGTTTTTACTTTACGAATGAGGGAATGGGAAAGTGGGAGTCAGAACCAGAACATGGTTCATTTGAACACAGAGTCCTTTAAGCCTCCCAAGTGTGTAAACAGAGGTTTCTCTGTCCCTCCCAACCCTGCAGCTGCTTCTAAACAATCACTCAGAGGCTTAATACTAATTACAGAATGTTTGGCCTATAGTTCAGGCTTATTACTAACTGGCTCTTACCCTTAAATTAACCCATTTCCATTAATCTGTGTTTTGCCATGTGTCTCGTGGATTTGCCTGTGCTCTAATATGTTTTGTTTCTTGGGCAGCTGGCTTGCGTCTCTCTTGGCTCTGCCCTTCTTTCTCCCTGGAATCTGTTTGACTTTCCCGCCTAGCTGTGTTCTGCCTTGCTGTAGGCCAAGGCAGCTTTTATTATCAACCAATGAGAGCAGCATATATTCACAGCACGCAGAAGGGTTATCCCACAGCACTAGTGGGTGCGCATACCCTCTGACTTGTCAGTCAGGCAGGTTCTAGAATCTCTTCATGACTGTCTGTGCAGACATTTGGAGTCTACCACTGCTCTTTTGGGCATTATGGGCTCCTGAGAAGAGCTCAAGATTCTTGGATTGGAAAATAAGGTTCCCTCCACAACCCCCTTCCTCTTCTTTTAAGGAGACGTTTTCAAAATGCAGTGGATTTATGTCATCAGTACTAATCGACGTGATTAATTTCCAGATTAGTGGGGAAATGGGCTCAACTTTCTCTTTTAATGGAGCTAGGTCACATAAGGCCATTTTCATACGAGCGTACAACACACTTGGAATGTGTCTCCCCATTCACCACTGACTCTCCTCCTAGTTCCTCTTTATTACTGGGAATTCGATTTTCATCAGCCTGGCGTACGTTGGTATTAGATTAAGCCAAACCATTTGTATAGAGAATAGGTAACTTTTGTGACTATGGCAACACGGTCCTCGGGTTGGATTTCTTGAGACATGCATGGCATGATATGCAAGATGAGAATGCAGAAGTCACTGATGTGGAAAAAATGCAGATATGCATTGCAGCTGCGGAGCCAGGCTTTGTATAGTAACTTATGTATTAGGGTATTAAATTTAAGGATCGGAGACTTCTATCTATCCCTGTGACCTTTAGGGTTAGGGCATGTGGAGGTCATAGCGGTGACAGGTGAGCTCAGACTCAGACAGACATGAGGACTTCAGGGGACTTCAGGATGGCTTCGCTTCACCACACAGTTACAAGCACCCTCTTATGTTCCACGCTTCTATGTATTTTCAGTTCATGGCGTTCTGTTAAGATTTCACATTCTACCGAGGGCTCTGTAGTTAAAGTCAGTGAGACATGCAAATGTGGGCATGTGATCAGTGTGCCTGTGGCTTGGCACTGTTGCAATACAGATCTCTTTATCCGTTTCACTGTGAAAAATGACTCACCGGGATTCCAAGGTGAATCAACAGAGGTAGTGGATTAAAATTATGGAGAAAACTTTCTCAGGTTATGTAACCGCTGGATTTGGCATCACAGAGGAAATGCCAGAAGTCTCATATTTTCAAAGAACTGAAGTGGAGCAAATCATTTGCACTTCCTGGCAGTTCAAGCCAGAAACAACACCACAACAAATGCTGGATGGTGTTTCGGCAATCTACTCACTCTCACTGAGAAGAATACTTTACCAAGGAAAAATCCAGTTGCTGCTTCAATGTAACCGTCCAAAGCGTACAATGTAATGGCTTGGGTATCTTTAGCAGACGTGTGGTTATCACCATTATGGTTTTTAGAAATAGAGTTATTTTTGTATTCCCATAAAAGAAAGCCTATTCCTTTCCTACCAGTTTGTCCTCATGCCACTTCTGTGGGTGTCTTAGTCCCTTGTCTATTGCTGTGACAAAACACCACGACCAAGGCAACTAATAGAAGAAGGGGTTTGTTTGGGCTGAACATTCCAGAAGGCATCTTAGTTAGGAGTTTGATGGCAATGATACAATACCATGACTACAACCAAAGGAGCTTGGGGAGGAAAGGATTCGTTTCATCTTATGTTTCTAGGTAATAACCCATCACAGAGGGCAATCAGGGCAGACACTCAAGCAGGGCTGGAAGCTAGAGCAGCCAGGAAGAGTTCTTCCCGTTGGCTCGCTCCCCCTGACTTGCTCAGCTTACTTTCTTACAACACCCAGGATCACCAGCCTAGGGGGGACATCGCCCACATTGATTTTGGCCCTTCTGCATAATCATCAAGCAGGAAGCGCACCCGCGTTTTGTCTCAGTTAAGGTTTTTTCTTCCCAGATGACTCCAGCTTGTGCTGAGGTGACAGAAAACTAGCCAGCCCAGAGGGATGAGTCCCTCACCATTAGAGAATGGAAGGGTTGTGGCAGGTCAGCGTGCTGGCTAGACCTGGAAGATGGGAGCTTACATCTTGCTCTGTAACCAGAAACAGAGAGCAAATTGGGAATGGCAGGCACATGGCTTTTGAAACTTCAATGTTAGTGGTATGCTTCCTCTGGCAAGGCCACAGCTATAGTAAAGATGACGACGACGATGATGATAAAAACAGCATGGCTCTCCCATAAAAACATACACCCTGATGAATGGAATAGAATTGAGGACCCACGTGTAATCACATGCTTAGAGCCACTTGATTTTTTTTTTAACCAAGAAGCCAACGATATTCATTAGAGAAAACACAGCATCTTCAACAAATAGTGCTGGTCAAGCCGGATAACTACATGCAGAAGAATGAAACTTGAGTCTTATCTCTCACGCTGAAGAAAATTCAATTTCAAATGGATCAAGGACCTACCAGTAATGTCTCATACACCGACCGTAACAGAAGAGGATGTGGGGACGATGCTTGAGCTCATTGACATAGGAAAGGGCTTTCTTGACTGGTACCCAAATTGTGCAGGCATTAGGGCCAACACTGGTTAAATGGGCCCTCATGAAGTGAAAAGCTTCTGAATGGCAAAGGACATCATCATTCTTGTCAAGAAGCAGCCTAAATAGTAGGAAAAAAATCACTAGCTGTTCACATATGGTAGTTTGAATATAATTGGCTCCCATAAGCTCGTAGGGAGTGGCACTATTAGGAGGTGAGGCTTTGTTGGAGTAGGTATGGCCTTGTTTGAGGAAGTATGTCACTGTGGTGCTTTGAGGTCTCCTATCCTCAGGCTACTGCCAGTGAGTAAGGGCATCTCCTGTTGCCTTCTGATCAAGACGTAGCCAGCACCATGTCTAACTGCATCCCTCCATGCTTTCCTCCATGATGATATTGGACTGAACCTCTGAAACTATAAGTGAGCCGCTCCAATTAAATGTTTTCCTTTTAAGAGTTGCCATGGCCACGGTGTCTCTCCACACCAAAATAAACCCTAAGACACCATCTGACAGAGAATGGTTATGGAGAAGATACAAATCACTCTGAAATTTAAAGTTCAACAAAACTACCTAGTTAAAAAAAATGGGGGTGTAGAACTAAACAGAGAGATCTCAAAAGAAGAAAGACAAATGGCTGAGAAGCTTTTTTTTTTATGTTCAACATCATTAGTCACCAGGGAAATGTAAATTAAAAACTACTTTGAGATCTCACCTTACCACAGACACAATGGCTATGATCCAAACAACGAATGATTGGAAAGGCTTCCTTGGATGTAGGCAAAGGGGAACACTTACTCACTGCTGGTGGGAGTGCAAACTCGCATAATCTCCGTGGAAAGGAAGTGTGGATGCTCCTTCTTAAGCTGGAAATATGTCTACTCCATGGTCTAGCTGTACCACTCTCGGGCATGTGTCCAAAGGGCTCTGTATCCTAATACGTAGAAAATGGCTTCACCTGTATGCATTACCGCTCTGTTCAAACCAGTTACAACCCAAGGTGGCCGTCAGCCGATGCGTGGATAATGAAAATATGGTGCATTTACACAATGGAATGTTTGACAAAATATTCTATTAACAAAATGAAATTATGATATTTGCAAGTAAATGGATGGAGCTGGGAGCAGTCATTCTGAGTGAGGTAACCCAGACTCAGAAAGACAAACATCCCCATGTTTCCTCTCATCTGTGGGTGCTGGTTTGGAGTTCTTTGTACACGTGCTCCATTTGGAATACTTGGAGAAAGCAAGAATTACTAAGGGGCCGTGGGGACAGTTTCTAGGGAGTGGAGTCGAAGAGCAGGGGGTTAAAGTGGAGATTAGCTTTCACCAATGGAGCTGGCTAGCAGTCTTCCTTCCTCCCTGCCCCCTCCCTTCTTCCTTCTCTCTTTCCCTCCCTTGAAACTTATGAAGGCTGGCATGCGCTGGCCTTCATTTCTAATTCTCTTTTCAGAATGGCCAAAGAGGCACTGAGAATTTATATTACATTGAGAACACAGTTACTACAAACTCCCCCCCCCCCCCCCCGCCCTCCCAGGCACTGAAGTTAAAAGAGAAAAACACACCAAGGGAGGAACTGGAGCAGCGGGCAGAGCAGAGCAGAGCAGGGAGACTCACACATCTTTGCCTGTAAATGCCGAGGACCGAGGGAGAGAAAATGAGGACAAATGTTTTTTTTTTTTTTTTTTTGGTTTTTCGAGACAGGGTTTCTCTGTGGCTTTGGAGCCTGTCCTGGAACTTGCTCTGTAGACCAGGCTGGTCTCGAACTCACAGAGATCCGCCTGCCTCTGCCTCCCGAGTGCTGGGATTAAAGGCGTGCGCCACCATCGCCCAGCGAGGACAAATGTTTTAAAGGAAGTTTTCGTGTTTTACTCCTTGACTGGAAAGGCAAATATTTTACAGATGTCTCTGCGGTGGCAAATGTTTTCTTGTTTTTGTTTGTTTGTTTAATGAAGAAAACAAAACACAAAAGAAGGGGACAAGTTTGTCTTCGATAAAGCAGAGGTGTCCCTTTGGAGCTGGACCCAGGTACAGAGATGTCTTCTGGCTGTGCAGCAGTGTGCAGGCACAGGGCGGTAAGGGCAGAGGGCCTGCTGTCTAGAGCTGTGAACCAAACAATGCCAACCAGAAACAGGGGAGCCCTGATTCTGTGGCTACCAGCCTTTCCTTGCTCCCAAGGACAAGGTCTAGCCCCACCCCCTCCACCTTCTTGGCTGGACCGCAGAATAGCTGGCGACTTTATTTTAGAAACCCGTGGTTTTTTTTGTTTTTGTTTTTTTTTTTTTTGAGAAACCGCTTAATGAAGTTCTGATTTGCTCCTGAAGCTGGCATACTTGGTGGGGTTTCCCTCGATGGATGTGTGTTTTACGTGGGTTTCTGGAAAGAAGCCTTACCCCCCACAGGCAGGCTCTGAAAGTGTGCCAGAGAGCACCACATTTGTGTCTTGCTTTTCTAAGCACTGGGGATTTGAGGTTTTGTTTTTGATATATGTTTGACTTGGACTTCCATTTGTTTTTGGATTTTTTCTTACGTTTTCCTTTTCTTTTCTTTCTTTCTTTCTTTCTTTCTTTCTTTTTTTTAGCAATGGCCTCCCAAAATGATCCTTCTACTTTTAAATGCCCAATGCCTGTTACCACCTGATTCTGCTGTGGGGTAAATCTCGGTGTTCGGTAGACTGCTGGACCATTTTTTTTTTTCACCTTTCAGGGCTGTGTGATCATTTTACTGAGTGCCCAGTCCTGTGGGGCAGGAAGCAGAAGGTGCTATCTTGGGGATCATTTGGAAATGAAGCCAGGACTTCTAGTGACATAACACCTTGATAGTCCCCCCGCTTCTCTGTATGGGAGGCCACAAAGAGTCCTCAGGTTTAGTGTTCTTTGTGGGACAATTCAGAGGCTAGACAGGCATGTGCTTCATGTGAAGGCCATGTCATGTGTTTAGGACATGGTTGGTTCCTGAGGCCACTGCAGACACCGCTAAGAGAAACAATGGCCGACTGTTCCATCGTGACTGCCTTGTACAGTCCTGGGCTCTGGGCTGTTCACTACCACTTCTCCTGATTCTGTCTGTATGTCTCCCTTACCCAGCGACTTGGCCTTTGGCTGTGTTTTCCTGTCTGTCCAGCTCAAAGCCTGGTTTAGCTTACTGTCACTCAGTGCCCTGTCATGGCCACCCTGCTAATGGCTATGCTTCTGCCTGGACACTTCTGCAGCAGAGTGGGCTATGACCAGTTCCTTCCATTTGTCTCAGCATGCTTACCCAGAAGGCCCTGAGCTTGACTGCCTGAGGGAGCGGCTGGGTGTGGAAGCCCTGTTGTGTCACTGTTCCGTGATGGCAGCCTGTGGTGGTCTGGCTCAGGCCTGGGCACAGTGAGAAGGTGTGGTGGGTATATTCTCACCATGTGTATACTTCTGTCTGGAGGAGGGAGCTGCCTTACTGCTCATCAATGGCCTCCCAGGCTCTCTTTTGCCCCAAGTGTACCAGGTCTCTGTAGGACAATGGACTACACTCACCCTCTGACTCTCAATTGGGCACAACTAATGAGAGATTTCCTTATAAAAGGGGCTCACTCACAAAGGTACCCAAGATGAAGGGTTCACTCACACAGGCACCCAAGATAAGAGCCTGGTGGAGAAGAGGACCCCATGCCTGGTGTTTAATGTTTTTATCTACTTGCTGTCTTGAAATTCTTAATACTCTTATCTTTGAATTTCTTGGGGTTTGTTAGCACAGTGAGCATATGAAGCAGATATAGGACTGGAAACAAGGCCTGGCTCTAACCTCCAGCCTTGCGCCCATTGGCCTGTGTCTACTAACTAGGTCCTGTCCCCCACACCTTTTGGCCTGTGTGTACTAACTAGGTCCTGTCCCCCACACCCCCAAAGGTTCAACCACTCCAAGATACCACTAGCTGAGGACTAAGTAGTCAAGCACTAGAACATGTAAGCGACACCTTGGATCCAGACCCTAACATTTGTCATGAAATCGCGAATAATGCTATGGAGGCCTGTGGTCTTAACTACTCCATGAGGCCGAGGCAAGGAGCATCACCAAGAAGCTCAAACCTTGTCTGCACTGTGGAGTGAGTTCAAGCCAGCTTGGGCAACTTAGAGACCTTGTCTCGAAAGATGAAAAGAGGGTTGAGGGTATATATAGTTCAATGACAGAGCACTTCCCTATCCTGTCCCATGTCCTAGGGTCCATTCCTAGTACCCAAATAAACAAACAAACAAATAATAAAAAAAAGTAAATAAATAACCAGTACAGTTCAGGAGAGAGATGGTAGGAAAACCCCTTCCCCATCTTTTAAAGGAAGAGTTCGAACTTGGATTTTCACCTGGTCAGGTGCTGGTCCCAGGAGGCAGTCTTGATTACTGTGGACCTGGGGAAGGCCTGGTCTATAGGAGGGGATAAACATTTGATGGATTTGGGCCTGTAATAAGGAGGGGGTTTGGACTGGTTAGATTTTTGTCAACTTGACACAAATACTTGAGGACCAAGACATAGAAACTTCTATCAGACCCATCCATGGCCATGTCTTTGGGGGCATTTTCTTGACTGATATGGAAAGTCCCAGCCCAATAGGGGAATGCCACCCCTGGGCAGGTGGTCCTATGTGGTATAAAAGAGCAAACTGAACAAGCCAGTTAGCAGGGTTCCTTCATGGTCTCTGCTTCAATTTTTGCCTCGAACTCCTGTCGTGGCTTCCTTAATTGATGGGCCATGTAATGGGAGTAAAAGTCAAGCAAACACTTTCCTTCCTAAGATGGTTCTGGTTAACGATTTACCGACCAACAGGGAAAGGCATCCAGAGGGGCTGCTGCCGAGGTCTACTCTTCTGTCGGTGGACGCAATCCCTGGGAGGTTGAAGTCATTAGACCCTGTGGGGCTGGCTCCTCTCAGGGTTATTCAGGAGGTGAGCCCCAAGGCCGATAGTTGCAGTCTCTAGGTACCCTACACAGTGCACTTAGAGGTCCCACTTGATTCCAGGGACCCCAAGGACTCTAAATGGCATTGGCAGCATGTATTGTGTATGGAAACAAATCGAAGGTTCAGCAACCCCGTCCCTTGGAGATCAAAGCTCCACGTGGCTATGAGATTTATGGCTCTAAAGAATAGATTTTCCACAGAAGCAAACAGGAACTTCTCTCAACACTAATGGGGCAACCGGCCTGCAGCTGTGGCTCAGGCCAGGCATTTTTGAAGAGGGTCATGGCGTGCTGTCTGCACAATGTCTGTCTGTCCACCATAAACGAATGGACAGCAGTTGTTTCTGTTTTATATGTTGATTAGCTCTGAGACACTCGCTAGTTTGGGAGGCTGGAGGTCTAAGATGAAGGTGCCTACAGACTCGGTTGTCAGCAAGGGCCCTCACTCGGGTTTGCACATGGCTGCCCTCTTGCTCTGCTTTTAAGATGGTTTTCCTGTGTCCCTTATTATAAGGACACTGATAGTATTCCCAAGACTCTCCCCTCATGACCCCATCACCTCCTAAAAGCCCCTATGAATACCGTCACCGTGGGGCTGAGGGCTTCAAGAGAGAACTTTGGTGGAGGGAGCGCAACCAAACACGAGTCCGTCGTCCCAGCCCTACGGTGTGTGTCTCTAATAGGGGACATTAGCAATGCCTGGACACGGGTTTTGTTACCACAACAGCTGAGGAGCATGGTGCTTCTGGTTAGCACTAAGAGGCCAGGGATGCTGCCGAGCATCCTACAGTGCACAGCACAGCCCCTACCTCAGAGATAACACCAGTGGTAGAGGTGACCATGGCCTGGCCACCTGGCGAGGTGGAAGAAGGAATGTTAGTTTATTTGCACACATTCTTACAATGACTGTTGGGATAAACTATTGACAGATGACGTGAGGGGAAAAAAAATCAAACTCCGGAGCATCCATTAGCAGAGGCTCTATGGGAACGACAATGCTCTCTGCCGGTGGCGTCAGATTTGTGGAAAGACATTTGCGGTTAGTGCCTCAGGCATGGCTGTCTTTGCAGTCCCCACCTGCAGAACTCAACACCAACAGATTCCTTTTCTCACATAACCCATGGGTTTCCTTTATCTGTCTCATCTTTGTGGCTTTCCCTCTGTCTCTCAGGGACACCACATCCCTCCTGGTATCCTTGGGTATGGCTCTATCATCTGTTTCTGGTATAATTATAATTCTTAGTTGTGTATTTTCTTTCTGTGTCCATTGGGCTATGGCTGCTCATGTTCCTAATATATGTGGGTGGTTGAGGAGCAGTCATCATGGTCATTTGTACCCCAGGATCTTCATGGAGGTGGTGATTTATTCTTAGAAACCTGATCTTGCTTCAGAGTGCAGCAGACAGAGACTGAGACCTGACTCTATAGTCCTGTGCTGGGAAAATGGCTACCACACAGTCCTTGGGTAGGAACTTTCCCTCCCCAGTTCTCAGTTTCTTCTTCTGGAATACCCACATGGCAACATTTACCTCTGAGGCTTCAGACGTCTTGCAAAGATGGAAGAGAGCTCTCAGGGAAGAATAGTCTTCATTGCAGAATTCATGGAATACAGGACAGCATAGCTCATTAGCAGTTTCCAATCCCAGTAGGCATGTTTCAGAGTGTAGGTTACATGGAGGGGATGAAGGCAGCATTTTACCATGGTGTATAAAGGAGACCTTGTCTTGTCCTGACATGTCTCAGGGACACAGTTGACTGATGTGCTGTGGAAATTAGAAAAATTAGACGGTCCTGGGCCACATCAGCTTCATCCAGCCTGGAGCCCCATGCAGTTGACTTGGCTCGGTTGGGAGACCATCCACCCTCCTGCCTGCTCCTAGCCTTGGCACATAGCAAGGGTGGTGTGTCCACAGGAGGGAATGATGTAGGACCCGAGAGCACCTCTTCATGGAGCTGAAGGATGGTATCTTGAGGAGATGTACCACACAGCTGTTTTTACACAGTTGTGAGTTGCTTCCTTGCGTGGACACCACAGACAGTATAAGTATAGGGGTGCTTTCTGGTCACCAGTGCCCCCCTGTGGCAGAAAGGTGACCACGCTACTTACCTAGTACCTTCTACTATTCTACTGTACCCCCAAATCCTCCGTGCCTACCCCCAAACAATAATGTCCTTCATTCATATCTCCCATGAAGCTGTCCATGGCCATCTTTCCCTGTGGATGCCTAGACTCTGGGAACATTTTTTTTTTTTTTGCTTTTATGTTGCTTTCCTTCTCTTGACCATGGCTTATTTTTTTTTCATGGCTCATAAACTTCTTGAGAGCAGGGCCCCCCGTGCACCGTCACTGCCCTGACTTCCTTGCAGAGTGCCTGGGTGGCACCACAGTAAGTGTTTATGTACATAAAGAGGGTCTGCGTGTAAACCAGAATAGTCCACATCTTTACTTTTGCATTGTCATGCAAAAATAGTCTTTAGCTGTTGTCACGGTCAGTCTTCAAGAAGAAGAAAAATCCGTCTGGCAACCGTGTCTTCTTGGACCCTGACTCTGAATTTTTTTTGCTTTAACCTTTAATATCATTCTCTGTCTTTCATGGGCGTCCGGGAAGTTAATTTTGCAGATGGCATAGGTCTCGGTAATATAGCCCCCACCTCTCTAAAGAGCAAGGATGCGCCTGTCCAGTATTGTCACTGCTTCTAAGTGGAATTTCTTAGGAAGGTTATTAAAATAATTCAATTAATTTTAAATACCAGTCCACTTTGAGCGTCACTGCTTGTTTGTTTGTTTCCACTTTAGAAAACTGGTGAAAACCAGATTGATTCCGTGCTGTTAGTCAATGTCCTTCATTTTTCTCAGGGTTTCTCAACATCTGCAAACTATTCAAATGCACATAAAGGTGCCGAAGAAAATCCTTGGCTTATGAGTGGTTAGGATGGTGCAAAAGCAATGCCAATTTCAAAAGGAATTACTCCAAATTTTGACTTTTGATATTTTCCCGGGCAAGTCCCACAGAGTGTCACCTTCTGTTTTGATGCTGGATAGCACCCATGAGTCGGAGCGTCCAGAAAACCCTGCTTCTCTGGACTCGGAAACAGCCAGCACAATAGTGTGCGTGGGGACTGTGAACCGCGGAGGGGGTGTGAAGGTCCCATGTGTTCGGTGTGCATTTGACCCCTGGTAATTTTTAGGAGGTGTACCCTAGGACCAATTGAGGACCCACATTAGCTGTGTCCCGTCTCAGCTCCACCTTCCAAGCTCTGACCACAAACCTGCTTTCTGTCGAGTTCCCACAGCAGGCAGATGCCACAGTGTAAGTGAGGGTCACTGTTCTAGAGGGCTCCTGGGTTTTGTTTCTCAAGGCTTCAGTTCTTTGAAGAGACCGGGTCATTTTTTAAGTTAAAGTGTCTTGTTTTCTGGATTTTTTGGGTCATTGCTTTGAGCTGTCATTAGACTTATTTCTTAGTTCTTCGTTTCTTACACTTTCTATAATAGTGTCAGCTGGGGTTAAAGTAAATCCCTATCCTGTTCCAGTTATGTTGGAAGCCTACCTTTGCAGTAGAAAACTGAAGTGACCATGGATGGTCACACGGAAAATAAACGCCGAGAGTGGAGAAGGGCAGGTTTCCCAGACAGCAGAGAGCTGCAGTGCATGCTTTGTTGGGACCAGTTAGCCAGCTGTCACCCTGTGAGTGCTGAGGGGGCAGGTATGCGACAGTCTCTCAGCAGGACACCATGCTTGAAGGGCAGGAAGGCAGCCCCCTGCCTTGTGGCCTTCTTAAGTGCCCATCTAAGATGTCTGTGAGAGTCAGAGATAATAATAAGGCTCTGTGCCTGTGTCTGTGCACGCATGCATGTGCATGCTTACTTGTGTGCATGTGTGTGGGCATGTGTGCTTGCGGTGTGTTTGACTTAGGGTATATGTACGTGTGTGTGTGTGTGTGTGTGTGTGTGTGTGTGTAACTCTTCTGACTCTGGGGATAAAATTCTCCACTCTCCATTTTCCATAGAAATGAACTGTAAGATTGTGAATTACTTGTTGATTAAAAGGGGGGGAGTAGGAATGCATTTGCCCCTCTTTTGTGCCATCCCCGGAGTTATCACAGTTACTCTTCACACATGTTCTAGGGTTGAAGAGCAGCCTAGAGCCCTGGTGAACAGTTGTGTGCACTCCTGAGACAGCCCTTCCCGCTCTTTTGGGTTTCACTGGGAATTACAAGTATGTGTGTGGGTGGCCCAGATAGCACCTCCTCCCTGGAGATTCTCCTTGGTGTGAAATATTCTGGGCACTGGGCCGAGTATTTTTAACTACGGGATCTGTGGAAAAGGGACACATAGTTGTTTAACTCTTACACTGGCTGTTCGGTCACCAAATACCAGTTAATAAGATCATCTCTACGTCCTGTCTGTAGGACCTTGTGTTCTTGTCTGTGTTAGTAAGTCTCTCTGACATGGCTGACGAAATACACGTGGACACACATGTACTGGGCTGCACCTGCAGAAAGTGAGTGTGGCAGATAAACCCTCGGGCGGCCCTGGAGAACCTGTCCTGGCTCATTTGGAAGCACGGGCTGGTGGAACTAGGCAGGTGTGGAAAGGAAGGCTCCGTGCGGTGGCAGACGATGATACGCAAGGGTGACGATGTGATGGTGGCAGAAGCCTGGTGTCATGTTTCGTGATCATGCTGTCATCCTGGGCAAACAGGCGGCCCTGTTGACATTGGTTCATTTTTATGAATGGCAACAATTATCTCTGGGTGATGTTGGCATTGATAGTCATTAAAACAAGCTATGTCTGATTAAATAATTGATCTCTACTGTATGCCAATCTAAAGATGTCTTCTACGTTCCTTTTCTTCCAGGGGAAAGGAAGCCAGTTGCCATGGAAATGGCATAGGGAAAAGGGACAAGCAGGAAAGCTTAGCAGTTTTGCAGTTGGAAATATTTGTGACGTAGCTAACTGTGTATGTAATAATGTTATACAGCGGGTCCATCGGCCTTGGGAAGGATGTGTGTCAGAGGCTTTTATGGGAAGGAGGTTTTATTAGAAGCACAATTTTAGTTATTTTGGTATTTGCGAGTTATATTAAGATATCAAATCTGTGGACCATAAAGATGCAATAGAATCCTATAATTGTTTCCAGAATGCAGTTGGTGTATGACATCACCAGTCACATAGAGAATATGGGAAGCTGTTTCCACCTGGAAAGAAGGCACATGTGCAGGAAGACGTCTTACCCGGATCGAGCACTTAATAAGCTAGCATCACCTGCACCCTGACTAGTGACCTCTTTGCTTGCTGTCTGTGGGACCATTTTTCCGTTTACTCAACTATATCACACATCGTGGGGGAGCAGTTTATCAGAGGACTCCCATTTCCATCTCTTCCCACTTCCCCTCGCTTGATTTCAAATTCTTTTTTTTAAAAACACACACACACACACACACACACACACACACACACACACACATGCAGTTAAGAGTATTCTCTTTGACACAGTAGAGACGACAAGTGTAACATTTTGGTTCAGTAACATAGCCAGGGTCCAGATTCCACTGAGGCTCAGATTTGCTGGTGACCCTGCCCCTCTCCTTTGGGATGTTCTCCCAGTCCCAGCTTGGAAAAAAGAGAGAGAGAGAAAAAGAATATTCTCTTCCTCCATTTTGGAATTCTGATGGGATTTCAAAGAAAAGAGAAACTTCCCTGTGAGTCTTATTGAATTTAACAAATCATTACATTTATTGAATGCTTGTGTTAGCACTGTACTGACCATCAATGGGGGTCATGGACCAGTTCAGGCTCTGCTGAGATGCTGTGTGAGTTTTCTACAGCGCTGAAGTCGTTCCTTGGACAGAGCTGAGGTTTCAGTACTTTAGCCTGTGTCTCTGTCTGTCTGTCTCCCTCTCTTCCTGTTTCTCCCCTCCCCCTACCGGGCCCCATCTCTCTCTGGCTAGAATCCCATGTATGCTAAGTAAGTTCTTAACAGATAAGGCATACCCTCGACCCCATGTCCCATCTTGTAATAGATGGGGGACAGATGTGACTCTGTAGATGCTCCTGTCATCTAGAAGAGGATACAGTCCTGTTCCAGAATCTGACACGGGTGTGTTGACCAATAGAACATAGCAGATAGGACTTTGCCAGCTCCCGAGCTTCGGTCTTCCCAGACTGGCAGCTTTTACTTCCTGCCTCTTGGAGCCCACTCATCGTGTAAGTGTCTGCAGGCAGCTCTGTGGACAGGAGCCCAGGCTCTCAGGTGCCTGTATCAGTGAAGTCTCTTGTGAGTCATGTCTTGGAAGGGGAACTGCCAACGCCATCCGAATCACCCATCTGGTCTCATAGAGAGCAGAGGCAAGCTTCATGCCACATTCTGAGGAAGCTGCATGTTTGTGGCCGGGTCTGTAGCTCAGTGGTAGAAGATCCACAAGACCCTGGGTTGGAGCCTGAGCATATTAAAAATGTTGCATATTCATAAGCCACCAGGTGACTCCTGTCTGCACTCAGTGTTGAGCCGTTTGTGAGGCAGCAGTGAGTAACTAGCGCTCTGTTTCTCCCGTAACTCTACCCTGCTGCTCTGGAAATATGCAGAGGTTTTTACTGTCCTTGTCAAAGGAACAAAGCCAAGGAATCAACCTGTTGAGCCGATGTGTCAAGGATGAGATGACTCTTTGGAAAAAGGCGGACTTAGGATCCTTCTCTCTGACCTGTTGGAAAAGATAGTTAAAGAGGGTATGGATGTTGTCTATGGGTTTTTATTGTTGCGAAGACACACAATAACTCTGGCAACTCTTATAGAGGAAGACATTTAATTGGGGTGGCTTGCTTACAGTTCAGAGGTTCAGTCCATTATGGTGGGACATGGCGGTGTGCAGGCAGACGTGGTGCTGAAGAAGGAGCTGAGAGTCCTCATGTTTCACGCAACAGGAAGTAGACAGAGTGTCACACTGAACGAAGCTTCAGCAAAAGAGACCTCGAAGCCTGCCTCCACAGTGACACACTTCCTCCAATAAGACCACACCTACTTCAGCAAGGCCATACTTCCTAATAGTGTCACTCCCTTTGGGGCCATTTCTTTCAGACTTCCACAGATGGACACAAAGGGGCTATGGGAATTAAGCCATGGACTCAGGTGCCTTTTGCAGAAACTCAGCATGGGCAGGACATGCCCAGGATAGACAGTGCTAGCTAGCCTTGCCCACTTACGTCAGTTTTCTGTGGCAGCAGTGCCTCTGATCAAGCCCTTCACTGCTCCTGGCTGCTTTAAGTTGGAGGATGGCTCTTTATGGGCATAAACAATATTCTTAGTATGCTCATCTAGGGTTCTGTGTTTCCTTGGCAACCTGCATGAAGCTCAAAGTCAGTGCTTTCTGTGGGGGACCTGTCTCCATGCTGTGTTCTCTGGGTCTCCTGGGCATCTTAGTTGTGTACTGGAGGCCTGGTTTTTTTAAAGTGCTTTGGCATCATAGACTATGTCCAGGATACATGTAAACTGAGAGGCCATTAATTTAGAAGATAACCTCATGCCTGGTCCTGCGCCAGTGACTTTGGTGGCCACAGCCAAGTTTTATCAGCCTCTGTAGTATATTGGCAAATGTTTAAGTGTTAGATTTCTGGGGAAACAATATTTGCTTGTTAGCATTTGCTTGTTTCTAGGGTATAAGCCCAGGCTATGGACACAATGTCACTGGTTGAATGTTGGGCTATTGTGGGCCAGCCTAGATCTGGCCTGTGGGATACTGAGAATGGTTTGGTATGTTCTGGGCAGCATCTCTTACATGCTATCTGAGGGGAGGTTCCAACCCACTGAGACCCCCTTGGTACCAATTGAGCTGGTGGTGAGAGTACAAAGTTCGTTCAACTCTTGTGTTTCTTTGGTAGCACGGAGGGCTGAGCACACATTTCACGATATAATACTATAGGTCCTGTCTGAAAATCCACAGAGTATAAGTTTACGACTTTAAGCAGCTTCAAGCCGCATTTCGGTGGCATTACATACGTCAGTGTTGTGTGGCCCCCAGAACTCTCCCATTCTCCCAGGCAACTCCCCACTAAATACCAGCTCCCCCGTTCCTTCTCCTCTAGCCTTACAAACTACCATTGGAGTTTCTGTTTCTGAATTTGTCTGTTCCGCATTCCTCACCACAGCGGAGCCCTGAGTCTTTTGTGCCCTGTGTCATTTGTCCGTTGTGATTGCCTTATTTTGCTCCACAAAGGTCTTCAGGTTTGTCCGCAGTTTGCATCATATTTTCTTTCCTTTTAAAGGACAAATGTTTCCGGCTGAATGGATCTGCCACCCTTCCTCTGTCTGTCCTGCTATTGATGGACATTTATGGCTTTCTTGTTTTCACCCTTTGGCCATTGGTAGCAAAGCTGTAGTACACATAGGTACACATGGATGTTTTAGTTCTGCTTTGACTGCTCCTGACTATGTAGCTAGAAAACACATTCAGGATGTTTAATGTCACTGTGAAGCCCCACATGAGGAAGCATCGGTCTTGTCTAAGATACCAATTGTGTTTCTGGGTGTTGGACTCTCTAACAAGGGCATGTACTGTTTTGAAGGTTGTACAGCTGATGGGTTAGCATGATGGGAACTGGCGCTCATGTCGTTGGGGCCATAGGTGGGCTGGAGTAGCCCAACATAGTCCGACGGGATACCATGGGCCTCAGAGAGCTCAGAGAAAATGGTTTCAGCTAGTAGCCCTGCAGGTGAGACCCACATCTGGGCGCCTAGACATGCATGCTTCTTCCAGGGGGAGGCGCAGATGGACGGTTGCTTCTTCTGGGTTGCTTGGTTCAGGTGTGGGTGACTCAGAGTCAGTCAAATGCTCCTCCAGCAAACAGTACACGCTTGAAAACACAGGTCACTGTGAAACACGTTCTTTTGTATTTCCTTTCTTTCTTTATTTTTCACGTTTAAAAGTCCATTTACAAACATAGGTGAAAAACCCTGGGTTGTTATTTGATAACTGAGAAGAAGAAAAACCTAAATGAGAATGCCGCTGTCTCTCCCCTCTGGGCTTCCCTGCAGGATGTGGGTTGATGTGCATACACTGTGTGCTCAGCCCTGCACTGACTGTGGACAGCTCTTGATCCATTTGTTGTGCTATGGTCCCCTATGAAACTCGGCCTCTTCAGTGGCTCCTACACCCATTTAGGGGTGGCTATGGGGGAAACGTAGAATTAAGTAAGGTCAATGAAAGTATAGTTCTCTGTGTGGCCTGCAGCTAGTGAAGGCTGATATTTGGCCACAGGATTCGGAGGAGATGACTGTGGTAAATGGTGGCATGTTAAGTGGGAAGAGATGTTCCACCTCCGGCAGCCAGCATTGATTATGCCTGGGGCTTGTTTAACGTCTTCATTAATAAATGCCCAAAGCAGCAGTAAACAGCTATTTAATAAAATGAGACTAAATAGGGAGGTTCCAAAGAGCAGGAATGGTAGCCCTCTGAAGACATTAGAAGTAGAAGAGCAGAAAGCCTGGGAGGCTCATGGAAAAGAAAGACAGAAAGGCACGACCGGCAAGGAGAGGGAGCATGGTAGGACCATCAGGGAGAGCGCAGAGCAGGGTCATAGGGAGGGCTTGACGCAGGAACACGAACGATTCTCTTCATTTCTCCAGCTCTCTGGCTACCTCTGCTTAGAACTCTGAACACGAATCAAATCCGTAGCATCCGACAGACAGTCTGCTGAGCACCTGCTGTGGTGCAGCTGGGTCAGTGTCGCATCAGTCCAGCAGCTGTGGGGGTGTGGAGGGGACAGCAGACGTGGCGAGGTTGGTGCAGCTTGCCCAGGGCTGGCAGAATCACATCCCCAGGAGAGCTGGGGCTTTTCAGCTTCTGCGGGTTCTTCAGGTGCCAGCCACTAGTGCCTGACACAGAACCTGCTTCCTCCTCTTGGCTTTCATTCTTTCCAAGCCCACGACGTAAGGCTGCTCAGACAAAACCAAACAGATGTCTTACTCTAGAGGAGGAGAAACTAGCTTAATGAGGGAGGGGCCATTTCAATTGAACTGCAATATGTATAGCTGTTCTGGCTGCTTTTAGCTAATTCATACACACACACACACACACACACACACACACACACACACACACACTAGAAAAAGACCCACAAAGAATGTTTTAGGTTAATTATTTCTTATGAATATGGATGCAAAAATTAATTTAGAATTCTGAGTAGAAACAAGGCGTCTTGAGTTCTCAAAGGCAACTGTGAACACTGTAGTGTTTGCTGGGCTCAACTGAGCCACCCAGAAGACTGGCATAACTTGATGTGAGGCTGGAGAAATGGGGGCAGGAATGAGCCCCTCTGGTGACTGCTGTACCCGCAGAACGCTGGAGGAGCCCCTAGGGTGAACAGGAGGTCATGGGGAGTGGAACAGGTGTCTACAGCTCTCCTGCTTGGTTTGAGGTCGGATCGTCTGTAAGTAGCCCAGCCTGACCTTGAACTCAGGATGCTCCTTCCTCAGACTCCTTAGTACCACAGTTGTAGGTATGAGCCACCATGCTGGTTAGATCCTCTCCTGATGGTCATTGGATTCTGTGCTCAGTGGGTCTCCAACACGGGAACCTTAGAACTCTGGCTTGGGTGCTCTTCAGCAAGTGAGCATGACTGCTCCCTCCTGGTTGCCTTCTAGTGGAGCTGAACATGGCCATTCCTGCACACTCTGGGGGAGGGGCTACCGCTGTGTCCCAACCTCCTAGAAAGTTCTGGAAAGTTCTGGTCTGTGTGAGTCAAAGGGCTTTTACAGAGAGACATAGGCTGCCTGAGCTACACAGAGGAGACTTTATATACCTCATGCGGATGCTCATGTTATCATGGTATGGTTATCATAATCATAAAGGCCAGTTTTGGGGTGTTCCATGCTGCATCTCAACTAGACTTTTTTAAGTGAAGAAGAGACACTGCCTTCCCTTGTTTCATTTGCAGTCTTGGCTCCAGGCTCTCCTGGTCATAGCTGTGGGTTCTTGGCAGGCCAGCATACCTTCATTCTAGCCTGGTCCTCCTAGCCCCATGAAGCTTAGCTTCACATAATCCCCAATCATGACTGTTGCACAAATGACTGCTGAGAGCAGAGGGCAGGGAAGGCCGCAGTGTGCTGGGGTGGGGTGCTCAGTCTTGGTCTTTGGGTCTGCTTCCTCCAGTTGTTATGATCTGCTTACAAGTGTGGTTCAGGAAGGCTGTTCTCTGTCCCAACAATACTGGGGTATCAGTTCTATTCTGTGGGTCATTCACCTATGACCTATCTGATTTTCATTTTTAAAGCTTTTCATGAGGAGGGAAAATATAGTAGAAAAGGAAATGTGGTAATATAGTTTCTATGGAAAGGGAGACCAGGATAGATTTGCAATGTGATTTCTATGGAAGGGGGAAACCAGGATAGATTTGCGATATAGTTTCTATGGAAAGGGGGACCAGGATAGGTTTGCAATATAGTTTCTATGGAAGGGGGAACCAGGATAGGTTTGCAATATAGTTTCTGTGGAAGAGGGGAACCAGGATAGGTTTGCAATATAGTTTTATGGAAAGGAGGAACCAGGATAGGTTTGCAATATAATTTCTATAGAGGGGAGGAACTAGGATAGGTTTTCTCAGGATAGAGAGATCAAAGAAGGTCACATAACTCTAGAAGGACCCTGGATGTTGTCAAGCGACCCCTGTGAGAGTCTAAGCCTCCACCCTTGCCAGCCCCTGCACGTAGGAAGATCTCTGCCAGGGCTTGCCACATGAGGAGCTGACTCAGAGCAGAACCTTCTGGTCCCCCAGCTAGGAGCATGTGAAAACATTTTCCTCCAGGGCCTCCATCTCATCACCCAGTGTAGGCTTCTTGAATTTGCTTTGATGGACACGATGGTCTAGAAGATGAGGCAAAGCCCGCAGCAGCGTGAACATGGTTCTGACAATATCATTCAGAGATCTGGGGAAGCTGAATGGATACCAGAAGTTGTTGGACTTTTCTGTTCCACCCTTTAGAATGTCTTGTCTGGCCTCCCCAGTTTCCAAAGAGAGCTTCAGCTGGGTCACTCCTTTGGAATGACCCAAAAGGGACATTACATGGAATTTCCTCAGAATTCTTGCCCATTTCTTCTGTCTCACCAATTTACCAGTTTTTTTTCCTTTGATTTGAAATACGGTCTTCAAATTTAGGTGGGGAGGTGTAGGGTTAAGACAGCCCTTTTAGGGGGCGGGGTTTGCCTCGGGCGAATGCCTGCCAATAAATGGGCGAGCGGCTCAGTGGCTCGGCCCTTTTTCCCTCCCTACCTCCTGTACTACGCTGGAACTCTGGTTCTGTAAGTTTATCATTTAAGTGGTAAATATTCTTTGATATCTGCATTGCATTTATTTTGCGCGGATACAGGGGAGGGAAACCAGAAACAGTCTTACAGTGAAAAATATTAGAATTATGACAAATAAACTTCAGTTCCTGTTTCTGTGTGGGCCCGCCAGTGTGGTAGGTTATTAAGCCGAGGTACTAGATCAGATGGAAAGGTGTACACAGCAATGCCCTCTGACCACAAAGCCCAGCGAAAGCATTTTCATCTCCTTGTCAGAATGCATCACTTCCCCTTGTGGTCAAAAAAGCAACCTCAAACTGAACGGCACAGGCTCCTAAATGCTAGACATCTTGTCCTCGGAATGAAAGTGAACATAGCCTCCTTTTTTTGTGCTAAAAATCAGATTTAGATGATTTATCAAAAAAAAGAAAAAAAGAGAAGAAAAGCTTCCCCCCATCATCCATGCACTTGGGAAGATGGAGGCGGAGGATGACACAGGGACACATGGGACTAGAGGGGTTAAACGGAGGTAAGGGGACTTGATTGTGTCACAACCAATTCCTGAAGAGCAAGTTTACAGCCAAAGCAAAGGGGTCCAAGTGACTGCGTTTTCAAGCTGCAGATGTGTTTCCAATGTTTGGCAAACACTGCGCCCCTTGCTTCTAATTTTACCAGAAGTTCAATCAGCACCTTCGTAGTCACCAGGAATGTTTTTGGTGGCAGGTGTTAGACTTTGCAAGCGATTCCCCCAAGGGCTTTCTGAGTCATTGGTGAGCAGGTGTGAGAAGGTGTACTACAGACTCATCTTTGTTCCTTGGAAGACCTTTGGGGATACGAGCGCTCCATCTCTATAGGTTCTACATGGAACAGTTTACAGCTTTCACCAGATGTGTGGGAGTTTTCTCACACTTAGCAATTCTCAAGTTTCCGGAAGATGACCCAGGCCGAGGGCTCAGTCTCACGAGATTACCCCCATGTAGGGTACCATAGCTTCTTTCCAACCTACCTATAAATCAGAGGTTCCTGCAAGCCCCTTCTCACATTTGATCACTTGCTAAGATGGCTCCTGGAAGTCAGAGAAGCACGGATTGATGAAGACCTGTAAAGAGACCAGGCCAGGCTGAAGGGTAAGGTGTGGTGGCATCTCTACTGCATAGGCACCTTTCCCATGAAGCTAGGTGTGTCACCTCTAGGCGGATCGAGGTGTCCACCAGCCTTGGACTGGTCAAACGCCTGTCTTGTAGGGATTTTTATTACAGAATCATCACATATACACTATTGGTTATCTGCTCATCTTCGACCCCTTTCCTCTTCTTAAAGGATAAGGGGATGTCCTTGTTAGGGTTTCTGTCCTTGTAACAGAACACCATGATGTGACGATGAAAGCAACATGGGGAAGAAAGGGTGTGTCTCACTAACAGGTGAGTGTATCAGGCCATCATTGAAGGAAATGAGGACAGGAACCTAGAGTCAGAAACTTAAATACAAGCCATGAAGGAATACTGCTTACTGGCCTGCTCGGCCCTTCTACATCACATGTCAATCAAGAAAATTCTACTCATGCTTGCCTACAGGTGAAAATTATGGAAGCATTTTCTCAGTTGAGGTTTCGACCTCTCAGATGACCGTTGTCAAGTTGACATAAGAACTAGCCAGTCCAGTTTTCCAGTTGTCAGCTTGACACACAAACACATCACTGTGCACCTATAATCTCTTTCTTTTTTTATATAATCTCTTTCTTGATTATCTACAGTATCTCAAATATTTACATCATGATACAGAGCACTCCAACTTTTAAAAGTTCTGAAATCTTTAAAAATTAAACAGGTTAAAAGTTCAGTCTTTTTAAAATATCCCAAGTCCCTTTCAAAGTTCTAAGTCTCCACTAAATACCTAAAGTCTCTTTCTAAAAAAATCTGAAATCCCTCTAAAACCCCTCAAAGTCTCTAAAACTCTAAGTAACTTTAAAGTTCAAAGTCTCTCAATTGTCAGTTCCTGTAAAATAAAAATAAGTTAAATACTTTTTTATTCAAAGAGAGAATAATCAAGGAATAATCAAAGCAAAGCAAAGTCGAAGCCCAACAGTATGGAGCTGACTGTCAGACTTCTGGGACTCACTCATGATCCTCTGGGCTCCAAACCACATGGAGTTAGGTGTGCATTGTACAGCCATCTACAGCATACACAGCTTCTCTCGGAGGGTCAGGCCAGCTCCTCTCCACAGCTGCTGCTGTCCTTGGTGGTCATACTGTGGCACTGGCATCTATGCTAGGGTCTCTGTTGCAGGTGGGCTGTACCTTAACGAATGGTCTCTTCCAGACTTTCACAGTGCCAGCTGCTCTCCAGAACGCCTTCCTGCTTCAAAACCAGCACCACTGGGATTCTCTTACATATTGCCGCATTTGGCTGTCAGCACAAGGAGCAGCCTTGGCCCCTCTGCCTTTGGACTACAGCTTCTGTGTGCTCACCCTGAGGAAACACTTCTCAGAAGGTTTTATTTCAATGATGCTGGTCTCTTTTGAGTAGCAACAGTCTCCCAGCTCCAGCTAATCTGAACCACAGATTCTTAACTCAGAACAATGAATTATCCCAATTGAGGCTTTAAGGGACTCTCAAACTTCCCTCTGAAACTTCACAAGCCAGCCCTCTTCCATTTGCATTTCTCTTAAAACTCTTATCTCTCGAGCTCCCTCAGAACAGCCTGCTGAGCTCTGGAGCATGCAACAGCTTTTCTCTCTGAAGTCCAAATGCTCCCACAAGCCTCCCCACAGTGTACAGTCAGATCTGTTACAGTAATACCCCACAACATTCTAGCAATTTCAGTCTAAGGTAGTGTTTTCTATGTGGTGGCGGCTTGAAAGTCATGAAGGATACACTTGTAGATGGGCCGTGGAATCATCCTCTGGGTTGTGGAGAGCTGCTGAAGCCAGTCCTGTGGCAGAGGAATTTCTGCATGGAGGCCACAAGAGAGCCCATTTCATAAAGCTGTGATAATGAAGCCTGAATCACGTTGGAGTCCCCAAGATGTTGATGGTTCCAGAGCTAGGAGACGTGTGTTAGGGAGAGCTGAAGACAGGGAAGCGAACACGCCCAAGAGAGAGAAGTGTGTTGCAGGTGACAGCCCTGGAAGGTGGGACCGTCTCAGTCCTTTGACACAAGCCCCAGAGCTACAGGATTTGGAGTTTGCCTGTTGGCTAACTATTTCCTCACGAAGCCCCAATTTCTTCATTCTGGGATGGTAATGTATATCTTGTGCCATTGTGTGTTTGAGTGTGAAGCTTGCTTTTGGATTTTGTCAGTGGTTACAGCTAAAGAGATTCAGACTTTCAAACAATATCACAACTGAAAGACTATGGGGACTTTTGAAGTTGGGCCAACTACATTTTGCATTATGATATGGCCATAAGTCTATGGGGGTCAGGGATTGGAAGATGGTGGTTTGAATGTGAGTGGCCCCCATAGATCAAATGGCTGAATATTTGGTCCCTAGTTGGTAGACCTGTTTGAGAAGGATTAGTAGGTGTGGCCTTGTTGGAGGAAGCGTGTTACTGGGGGTGGCCTTTGAGGTTTCAAAAACCCACGCTATTCCCGGTATGTCCTCTGCCTAGTACTTTCCAATTAAGATGTTACTCAGCTGTTCTAGAAACCACCAGAAACTCACCATCTGGACTGGAAGCCCAATTAAACACCTGCTTTTGGAAGTTGCCTTGGCCATGGTGTTGTATAACAGCAATAGAAAAGTGACCAATACAGCCAGGGACTGAATGCCCTGAGCTTTTAATTATGGCTGACTTTTCTGGTGACTAGTCTTCTCCAGGAGCCCAGCAAGAATCACCTCATTTGAACAAACATATTCCCGTCATCTAGAAAAATCGCAAGAGGTTGGGAGGTCTGTGTCAGGAACTAAGACCATTAACCAAATATTTGATTAGAAGACAATGGCCCCAGAGCCCCTCCTGCTTAGGAAAGCAAAAGAGTTTAAGAGCTCCACGCCTTGAACCCAGAATGATTGACAAATACACAGCTTTAAGCCATACACTTCTTCCTTTTAACCCCTTTAAGTTTAGAATGTTTGGGAATGCATAACAGAAAGTGTCTACATGCCTCATCCCCCTACCCCCGTTGTTAACACTTTACATTGGTGAGTTGGTTTGATGCATTAACAAAACCCATTCTGTATTAAGATATTCTTAGTTCTTCCTTAATGTCCTATTACTGTCCCAGGATCCCTTCCAGGACACCAGTTACACACACACTCGTCATACCTCCCAGGATTCCTCTGGGCTGTGAGAGTTCTTCAAGCTGACTCTGGAGTGAGTAGGACAGGCAGATGAGGGGAATAGGAGCCTGAGGAAGCAGGTTGGAGTGTGGGTCCTGGGTTGTTAAGATGGTGTTTTAAGAGCTGTCTCCCGAACAATGTGTTTATATTTCCTAGGAACTAACAACCCCGCTCACAAGGTCTGATGTTAAAATGTCAGATTATTAAAATTATTAAGATTATTAAAAATACCACATAGTTAATAGAGCTAGGTACTTCATATAACTATGCACACCAGTTGGAGTCCTTCGTGGTGGGCTTATTTCACTTAACATAATGTCTTTAATTTAGCGTAGTGAACCTGCATGTTCACTGCATCATGTGTCAAAATGTCCTTCAATTTTAAGGCTGCCTGATAGTCATTTGTGTATGTGTGTGTGTGTGTGTGTATATATATATATATATATATATATGTATATATATATATGTCTAGTCTGTGTATGTCTATATCTATATAATATGCTGGCTACTTTATATTTATTGTGAAAATCAAAGACATGCCACCTTATTTTTAAATTCTCAGGATGTTCTCTGGTTCATAGTGCTCCCCTTGGAGGCTCCTTCTATCTTAGCTAGGGGATGACCTATGCAGGAGAGGAGGAAAGGTCATGCGTATTCGCGGCAGAATTGTGCTAAATGGATCCAGACAAAAGGGCACTTGGTTCTATGCAATTAATACTGTTGGTCCCCACATGTCAGTATTCAGGGAGGCAGCAGAATTGGATTCTGGGATGCAATTATGACTTGCTGTCCTTGTCTAGAGGGAGGCATTGAGTGGCCTGGCTTGCCTGAGATGGGTGACCTACATCCCCACCAGGAGCTGGGATAGAGCCTTTTGTCGCAGGGTCAGACTGGCTGGCTGTCAGGCTCAGAACATTATTATTATTATTTTAATTCAGGGCAGTTTCCTGCACTAATTACTGCTCTGTCTTTTACAGCTGAGAGAAATCAGTGGGAGGATGTGGGAGCGGCAAGCTAAAGCGTGATGACATTTTGACAAATGTATTACAATAAAAAAATGATTCTCCAAGAGAAGGCTAATACACTTATCACTGTGCTCATGCTAGCAGCCCTAGGTGTGTGCCTAGACTAGAAGGCTGGTTTTCTTTCCTTGCCCTGGCCTGGTCTCACCCACATACACAGACAGGGCTTGGGTTCCCTCCCACGTGCCCCAGTGTCTCTGAAGAGTGGAAAGCTCTATGTGCTCACAGATTTCTCCCACATGCCCCAGTGTCTCTGAAGAGTGGGAGTCCCTATGTGCCTACAGATTTCTTGGATCCCGTCTTGCTACTGTCTTCTGTGATCAGCCTTTTCCCACCATCTACTACTTAAGTGGGCTGCTTCCCTCCGCTCTGATGACATGTTGCCGAGGAGTACGTACTAATTTTAACATTAGCCAAAGTAGTTCTAGTCTGCTTCCAAGCGAACGCTCATTAAAGGCAATTGCGGAGAATCTGGCATTGTTGTGTTGGATCGTCTATACCTTCTTCCTCTCTTCTTCATTTTTTAAATGGAAATTTTATTTCCATCGGGTTAGGTGTGTGCTGTTTAAACAGAAAACAGATTTATTGAGACATAGTTTGCCCATCATATAGCTTTTTCCCCTTGAACATTTGATCTGATAGCGTCCAGTGTGTTCATAATTATGTCTTTGTCATGTAGGTTTTAGATTTATCATACCATGCTGTGTGAACTGACCACTTGGGATTTATTCATTCCTCAGATGCTGTATGTTCAGGTGACCTTCACTTTTTGGCTTTTGTGGCTGAAGCCTTCAAGTGTAGGTTTCTGTGTGGACTGTTTACATTTCTCTTGAGTTTACATGAGGTTCATATGTAGCACCTGTTTGACCTTTTGCCAGGCAGCTAGACTGTTCCCAAAGTAGCTGCATCAATTTTCACATTCTTCAGCAATGAACATGAATATTTTTATTAATTAAATAAAATATTTGATATTTAATTATTTATCATTATTATTTAAAATATTTTATATTTGTAAACACATATTAAAGTTACCCTAATGGGATCATTTTCGGAATTGGGAAATAGCCAGAGCAGTTTCTGAAAATATGGATTATTCAATGTGCTCAAGTTACTACTTCATCCCTTGCTGCAACCTATGCTAACATGGTGCCGGGTTGAGTTGCTGAATCTCTCTGAGCCCTGGTTTGCCTGCAGATAAATAATGTCCCACCAGATGCTTGTAAACAGACTCCCAAATTGTGATGTCCAATGAATGTGAGCCTTTGTCATTGTGCATAGATATGTTTTTGAGTCTCTATTCCTTTTTGTCTGCTTCCTCTCTCTTTGGGGGATGGGGCAACTAGTTATGTACTCTAGAAGAAGGGGTTCACTTAGCGGAACACAGGTGAGTCGATTTGAGGTATCCAGGGAGGCAAACCAGAGCTGCAAGGGCTGTCTCTGAATGTCCTTCATGTTGTGTCCGGGGTCACTCAGGCACTTTGGAGATTTGCTTATCATCTGGGGACTCTGTTAACAATACATCGTGAAATCCACACACTTTTAGCGTATAATCCTGCATGTCATTTTGTTTTTCTCTTTGTTTTTTCTTCTTCTCTTATATATTACATCCTGATCATAGTGCTCTCTCCCCCATCTCTCTCCCATCTCTCTCCTCTCCTCCAGATCCATTCCTCCTCTATCTCCCCTCAGAAAAGATTAGGTCTCCCAGGAACATCAACCAAACATGGCGTAATATGTTGCTATAGATCAGGCACAGACTGTCACATCAAGGCTGGATGAGGAAACTCAGTAGGAGGAAAAGGGCGCCCTAAGTAGACAAAAGAGTCAGTGGTTGCCCCCATTCCTGTTGTTAGGCATCCCACAATAACATCAAGCTACTCAGTTATAACACAGATGCAGAGGACCTAGATCAGACCTCCTGCAGGCTCCCTCATCTCTGCAAGCCCCCATGAGTCCCTGTCAATTGATCCTGTGGGCCGTGTTCTTTTGGTATCTCTGACCCTTCTGGTTCCTCCTCCTCCTCCGCAGGACCCCTAGAGCTGCACCTTATGTTTGACTGTGAGACTCTGCATCCTCTGCTATCGGATGCTGGATGAAGTCTCTCTGGTCTCTTTGAGAGGATTTTGCTAGGCTCTTTTTCCAGAACACTTCGCAGGCAGAACAGATTGTAGGAAGGAGGTTTTATGACTGGTTTGGTGTCCCAATCCCTCCACTTGAGGCCTTGCCTGGTTACAGAAGATGGCTGGGTCAGGCTCCGTGTCCCCCAGTTCTGCACATTTTGATAGACAGTTGGCGTGAGGTGGCATTAATGTTATCAGGGTGCGTTAGGACGATTGGTAGGAGGACTCACAGCAGTGGGAATTGTGGAGGCTCTGGACCTCTAAGGCTGTTTGTTTAGATTTTGCCGTACCATTTGAGGGATGGAGAGGTGATCTGTGCCTATTGCTGTAAAGCATTGTGCACAGTCTGTGTATCCCTTTGGATAAGTTCCAGTGGCAGTGTTCTTGCGGCTGCTCTGTGTGCCTCCCCTCCAGCCTTCACTGCGTCTTCACACTTGCCTTGCATCTGAATGTCCTTCCTGTGCACTTGCTGGACAAATGGGGCCGAAAGGGTTCATCCAACCTCCTTTTCCCTGAGACGTAAATTGTATAGAAGAGGCTTCCGTGTCCGCTGGCCACTGTAGGAGGCTGTGGATGGGCTTCACTCTGACCTGCTGTAATAGGATTAGCCTGTTCGGCTCTAAGCTGCTATGAGATAAACTGATTGCTTCTGGGGGATGCTTTTTGAGCTGCTCAGCACTTTACCCAAAAGAAAGTAAAGTCGAAGTGAAAACTAGCTCCTAATTACTTTGTTATTTCGGACTCAGTATTTATTACTGACCAAATTCCCTGAGCTGTAGGGCAGGAGGTTTCTGCAGGAGAGGAGGCAGGAGGGAGCACCCATGTTGTGGGGCATCTGCTTCTTAGAGAATAGGCTGATCTTCCAATGAGCCCCCAGGGCATGAACTGTATCCTCCCCCCCCCCCCCACACACACACATTGAGGGTGCGAACTGTTACCTCTGCTGCCTTGCTCACTGAGTATGCCTGTGCAAGAGATGAGTTGAGCTTACCAGAGCGCAGGTAGACTCTTCCTGGACCAGGGCATGCTAGGAAGGAAATGATACATTTTTGTTAATGTGTTTATGTGCTGTACTTTGTGTATTGTGACAGTGGTTGAGACTCTCTTTCTCTTGGAAACAAATTCGATTCCACGAAACAGTCACTTGAAGAAACATCCAGATGGGGAGATAAGAGTAAACTTCAAGGTCACTGTCACCAAGTGGTTCTGTAAGCCTGCCCCTGATTTCATTCTTATTCCTCTGGCCTGGAGGGCTGATTCCTGCCCCTGCACAGTGCTGGGTCAGTCTTTACAGGTAAGGGGACTTCACATCCCAGGTCAGAACCAAAGCTCTGTAGCTCATGGTGAAACCCTGTGATGTCCTAAGCTTGCAGGTCAGTGACAAAGCTAGAGAGTAGCTGGGGGGGTGGGCAGAAGCCATCTAGATGAATTCCAATTGCGAAGGGTAGCCTGATTTGATTGGGGATCTACCAGAAAATCCTTCCAAAGTAAATACAACCCTGAAGACTTACATATGAAGTTTTCATTTTAGATTTATAAGATAGATTAAAAAAGAAAGTGACTCCGAATACTAGCTTGACAATTTGACAGCCAGCTCAGTGTTGGGCATGCAATTTGAAATGATTTTTCATGAAGCCCAACTCGATAGAAAAGTGATGGCACTTTAAAGAGGAGCAGGGTGCCATATGGTTTGTGCACCAGTATTGTCCCGTGTTAAAGAATCTTAAAAACCTTTGTGCAAAACAGAGGCTGGGAGACAAATGAGGTACGTTATTTGTTAAACAAGGTATGTTATTTACCAAACTCGGTTCTGGTGCTTTTATCTCCTCTTTAAAACAGTCTATTATTTTGCTTATTGCTATGTGTTCTCTTCGACACTAATGGAAATAAAGTTTAGTTTTGAAGTCTTTGGGTATCGTTTTAATGTCCTATCGATGCCTCCCTTTTCTCATGTGGAATGCTGGTCCGAGAGTTCCTGGCATCGCTGTGATTCTTCTGAGCTCCTTTCCGGTAGCACTGTGTGCAGTTTTCACATCTCCTCAATAAGGGAGCCCTCGTTCCATATGCCGGTATTTGGAGAAAAGGGTGGGAGAAGAGGAGGTTCTGAGTGGGGATCACAGCCTGGTCTGGCATGTCCCAGGAGAGCATGTGTCCGAGATGGCCATTCTAGGTCTCCGAGAGCCAGCGGCTGTGCTCTGGATGGGTTCTTGCGCATCTGCTTGTCCAAGGACGCAGATCCTAGTGCCACAATGAGGAACCTATCTTTTCTCTGTGGAGCCTATTTTTTCCTTGTGGAATGCTTGGCTTTGTGAGAAACAGTCGGCAGCATCTTCATACTAGAAGACATTTGCCACCAGAGCTGTTTAGGATTACTGTTGCCGCCACTTGAGAGCTCCCTAAACCTAGGAAGCAGCGAGCTTGTGACCTCACTCTGCTATGTCACAGGGGAGAGCCTGGTTGATGAGGCTTTTCTTTCTCCCAGACAGCCAGTCACTGGGTTCCAATGTCACCCTTGTGCTGACCGAGTGAAGCTTCTGATCAAAGGCTGACGCTCAGGGAGGTGCCAGTGGCCCAGTGCTGTCTAGAAGGAGGGATGACACTCTGTCCCGTGCACACAGGAACGGGGGGGGGGGGGAGCAACAGGTGAAGAACCTGTGGACAGAAGGAACCCTTCGCTTGACTTTTATACTTCCAGCTGTCTCTACCATGGAGAGTAAAGAGCTACAGTATAGAGACCAGAGATAGATACGGCTGAAATAGATGAGTCCACTGGGTGTGTATAGATCTTAACTGGATGTCGGTGTGGCTGTGCACCTAGGAAGACGTAGGAACTATGCTTTTCTCATGAACTACAGCGTTCACAGTTCTGTGAGCCCAGTGAGGCTGGCTCATAGAAGCCCTTCTTTCTGCAGTGTACCAGGCCTGGCTTGGTGTTGGGAAAAGAGCTGGGATCAGTATACTGGAGCAGAACAGCAGATGCTAACCTACGACAGCTCCACCTCTGTACTTACGCTGTGTATTCGGGAGCCTCTGGAAGAGAAGCTTTTATGCACCCCTTGTAGCCCAAGGGATAGTTTATTCTTAAGCGTTCAATGGGTTGTCTCCCAAGGCATCATTGTTTCTTCTCACACATAAAAAACAGAATAAGGATATATTTTGTGAGTTAAACTGTGGGCCCCTGCCTCCCCCATCAAGTAAACATTTTTCAGATGAAGTGAACTATAGTGTTCTAAGAGGTTTCTTTGAAATCCGATGTGGGGAAAGAGAGTTATAAACAGCACTGCTTGGCAGCACAGGGCTATTTTCAAGGCATGTTTGATCGTCTAGAAGCTCAGGGAAGAAGCAGAGGCAAAGGGTGGGCAATGGTTTTAAGATCGTTCATAGATGAGAAACAGGCTTTCGGGGAAGGGACTGCCCTGCCCAACACTGCATATTAAAGAGAGTGCGTGCAAGAGCTGTCAGCCCCATGCGCAGGCAGTGTCTTCAGGATTTCCATGGCTACCTGTGTTCATCATGGGTTTCCATAGCTACCTGCTTTCATCACTGGAGGTGTCCACACCACAGAAGCGGCTGTATCAGTGGCTTCCAGAGTTGCAGATACACTTCCCCCGAGGCCTGGGGAAATGAATGCTGACTGGAAGGAGTCGGGACCAGACTGAGTTGCAGATTTTACAGTTACCTCCCGGGCTCCAAGTGCCAGCAGTTGCCAGGCCACTCTGGAATGACTCACTAGCGCCCAGAGGCTACCAGGCCCTGGCTCAGACTTTGTTCTTCATTGATGTCACATTGCATGGTGGAGTGAGCTACCCTGGAGATTTAAGTTTAGCTCTGTCATTTTAAGAGAAACCTGGGTCATTTGCCCTCACTCTGTTTACTCTTCCAAACAGCCTTGGTGATACTTGGCTTTTTCCGTGAGTTTATGGCATTTAACTAACTCCCCGTGTTTGTAAATCAAGCCCTTTTTATCAACTGAGCTATCACTGTGTATTTTGCCAGCATTTTCATCATGCCCCGAGTCTTCTTGGCACAGGTTTTCTTTCTTTTGAAAAAAGACCCCCTTGAGGTCTTTTTCTCATTTTCTCTAGAATCTTTTCTTTCCACCTGTACCAAAATACCCTGTACCTAGTACTGCCCTTACAGATGGAAAAAATTCTGTACCCAGTACTATTCTTACAGACTGGTTTTCTGGCTGGACGACCCCCAGGCAGCCATTCTTGCATGACGGAATTTCATTTCCCAATATTTAGAACACCCACAAGAACACCAAGCTACACAACCATAGTATATATGCAGAGGACCTAGCTCAGACCCGGCCAGGTACCCTGATTGTCACTTCGGTCTCTCTGAGCCCCTGTGAACCCTGGGTAGTTGATTCTGTGAGCTGTGTTCTTGTGGTGTCCTTGACCCCTCTGGTTCCAACAATCCTTTCTGCCCCTCTTTGGTGTTCCTCAAGCCCCACCTAATGTTCAGCTGTGGGTGTCTGCATCCATTTCCATGAGTTGCTGGATGAAGCCTCTCCAATGGAAATTGTGTTAGGCTCAGAGGAATATCATTAGGAATCATTTCACTGACTTCCCCCCCCCCCCCCATCTGCTGTGTTTGGTTCTATCCTAGGTCTATCCTAGCCTATCTTAGGTTCTAGCCTAGACTTTTAAGCTTCTCAGTTTGCAGGGGGCTGGGTGGGGTCGGGGCATGCAGAAATGCAAACTGGTTGAAGAAAAATACAAACATGCTTTATTAGTAATCTGTGACTAACAAAGAGAGAACCAGCAGCCAATGTGTCTAAGCTGTGGCTCTGTGGACCGTCATCCTCGTTTACAAAGGAGACCCACTGCCCTGTGTAAGCAGGCAAGAGCTTCAGCAAATGTAGGAGGGGTGCACTTTGTACATCCATGCTGGAAAAGAACAGCTTACAGAAGATTCCCAGAAAGCACCTTCCAAAAGGTCAGAGGAAGTACAGCAAAGAGGGAGAGGATGCCCTGTGACCTCAGCTTGCCCTTCTGGTTTGCCAGGTTTCTCAGAAGGTAAACTGATGTGGAGACTGATGGGAGGGTGTAGGGTCAGAGAGGAAGAGCCCCAGAAGGAATCGAAAGTGCAGTCTCCACAGAAATCACTTAGCAAGTTGGTGCCACTACGGTTTGGATTTTCAGCGGCCTCCATAAGTCCACGTAGACTTGGGCTTTAGATTGTGGTGCTACTGGGTGGCTGTGAGGCCCTTGGAGAGTGGGGCTTTGTGAGATGCAGTTAAATCTCCCGAGGCACGCCTTTGAGAGGAGAAAGGGGACCTCAGCCTCTTTCTCTCCCTTAGCTTCCTGGCGGTCATGGAGCCAGCGGCTCCCTCCGCCATGTGCTCTTGCAACCATGACCTTACAATAGTCCCGGAAGTGACGGAGCCACCCGGGTGCGGGAACCTTAGAAACCATGAGCTGAATAAGTATTTCCTGTTTAAGCTCATTGTCTCAGACACTTTGTGACAGTCCTGGAAAGCTGATTAACAGTCACTGTGAGCAAGGTCAAGCTCAGAGGAGATTGATTGACACAGCCAATGGGTAAGTAGTCCATGGGACTCCAGCCACGGCTGCTGTATTCTGTCGTATCTCTGGAGTGTCATGGAAGAGACTCTTTTCTCCAGCACCACGTGCCTCCCTACCACATTTTAACTCAAGGGGAATATGGGCGAAAAGTTGTTTTGGTGTGTCAGGCATTGATGTTTCTTGAGGCGAAAGTGGTAGGTGTCGCAGTCCCTCTCGTACAATCCTTGTACTTTTTCTGTCCCTGGTGGTTCTCTTTGCTTCTCACAATGGTCCCAGTGGTTTTCCTGGAATTCAGTAATTAGTATTCTAGGAAAGGTGCCTGAGTAGAGTTACTTGGATCTTCTGGAACACTGGGAGCCCCAGGGAAGCATCTGGCTTAGCGCTGGTTGGATAGAACAAAGTGTACGAACTTTAACTTCTGCATCTATTGTTATGTAATAATTAGCTTATTTTTTTTTCTGTTTTTATCCAATAGCTCTTTAGTATAACTGAAAATCAGGGATGGTAATACCTCCAGCAGTGTTTATATTGTTCAGGATTGTTTTGCTGTCCTGGGTCTTTTGTGTTTTCATATGAAATTTAAGATTACTTTTTTCAAATTCTATGAAAATTAATTGGCATTTTTGAGGGGTATTGCTTTGAATCTGTAGATTACTTTTGATAGGATGGTTATTCTTAAACAATCTTAATCCTACTGATCATAAGAATGGGAGTCTTTCTATCTTCTGGGATCTTCTAGCATCTTAAGGTTTTCGTTTCACAAGTCTTTCCCTTCCTTAGTTAGGTTTGTTCCAGTATATTTTATTGTTTAAGGCTAGTGTGAATGGTATTGTTACATTGTTCTTTCTGTGTATCATTGTATGCAAGAAGGCTACAGAGTTTCATGTGTCAATTTTGTAGTCTGCTACACTGATGAATATCAATTTAGATGTTTATCAGCTGTGAGAGTTTTCTAATCTTTAGTGTCTACAGATCCATATCACTTGCAAAAATGATACTTTGATTTCTTTCTTTCCTGTGTGTATTCTCATTATCTCTGTCACTTGTCTTATTTCTCTAAGATTTTTTTTTTACACAGCAGAATTGTTTTTAATCAAAACAACGGAAGGATAGACACTAGTCTCTCCTCGAGAACATATAATGTGGCCATGTGGCATGGGGGCTTGGGGTTTTATAGAGCAGAAGGGAGAACTTTGGGGATGGAAGATTCCATCTGGGGTCAGTTCCCCTGTAATCTCAGATACCAGTGGTGGTGGTGGCATATTGATGTATACTGATGTCCTTATGAGAAAGTTCCCGGATCTTGACAACCCACAGGTGTTATCAGTCAAGTCAACTTTCCTGCCTGGGGTTTCCCAGTCCACCTGAAGCTTTTAGATCACTAATCCTTTATTCCAGACCTGAGGACAGATAAAAAGGTGCATGTTTGCCTGTGTGTGTATGCGAACACACATGTGCATGCATGTGTGTGTATCTATTTGTATATGTGAATATATATTCTCCTATTGACTGATTCATGTGGGAGAAGGACAATGGAAGGAGGAGTAGACTCTGTCTGCAGGATCTAAGGGAGCATGGGTTGGGTTGACTTCCTGTAGCATGAGGAGTGTTTTAACTTGATCAACGCTAGTGGATCGTGAGATTTAAGGTTTTCTGAGAACTGGCGAGACAGAGAGGTTAACTGACACAAAGAAGCTTTAAGTCCAGTTGTGATGGTTCTGGTCCTGAAAAAAGCCCAGAGTGGTAAGGAGAAGGATAGGTTGGATGGCCCATAAACTCCCTTTTCAGAGGCCACCCAAAATGTTTAGTGCTCTGAGGCTCGGGTCTTGTCTCTGCAGCCCCCTCTGGCTTGTGTGCCTGTGTCCTCTAAAGCTGTTGTATTCTCTAGAGTCCTCTCCCATGACAGTGATATTGTCTCTGGGCTTCAGGTGCCCTGTCAGTGTTCCCAGAGGTTCAAGTGGGCACTCTTGGTGCTGTTCTATAGGTCAGTGTCCCCAGGTAAGGCTTCAGAAACTTCCAGAAAAACACTTCAAGATACTGACTGGTGTGGTTCCCTGTGGTTCAGGTGAGTGTGTTACTGTCTGGATAAACAGCAGCCTGTGGAGCTGATGGGGCTTAGATGACTGAGCACACAATTGTGTGCACAAATGACACTTCCCTTTCCTGAACAAGTATTGGTGACTCATTGGGACCACTAAGTGGCCAATCTGTGTGAGGGTTTCTCATTAGGGTCTGTCGTACCAGGGCTGTAGCAGGACCCACATGGCTCTGGGAGAGGCCCTTCAGTGAGGAACACAGAGCCTGGGATTCTGTGGACTTCACTTGCTCAGTTTTGCCCTTAGTAACAGTGTTGTGATTTGCTTTCATTTTAACGATCAGTGTGAAGGGCCGTGTGATGCTGAATATTAGTAACCTCTCGCTGACCCAGTCAGTATCTTTATTCCCCAAGGATACAAAGCCGGCAAGGTCACCCTGTCCACATGGCCTTGGGTGACCATTTTGAAAATGGTAAATGCAATGCACCTAGAAGTTTGAACACATTTTCGGAACCATTGGAACAACTCCCTGCGTTAAAAACCTGTTTCCCAGGAGACAGGAAGAGGCTGGCTTGTGGTGGCTTTTGGTGAGGTCCCATTTCTGAGCCTTCAGCTGACTTTTATCCTCCTCAGTGATGAGGAAACTTGACAAAAAGAAACACTTCATCCTGCAGGTCTGAGGATCTGTTTCAATATCCCGACTTTCTGGAGGAAAAAAGAATTGATAAATTGGCCTTCACTGTAGCATATGCACACACGCATGCACGCACATGTGCAAGCACACACACACATTGTCCAGTTGACTTCGCCATCATAGAAAGACTAGCAGAGACCACCTTGAAATCTTCACTTCCTGCTCCAGCTGGTAGCGGGCGGTTTGCCCTCTTGGGGGGTTGTGCTGCAGGTACTGCCCCTGAGTGGCTCTTTCCCTACCCGAAATGTAGACACAGGCCATCAGCTCTGCAGGTTCCACATGTGCACAGGCCACAGCCCATTGGCCAATAGTACTTTTTTTTTTTTAAATGTGGTTGCTTGTGTGTTCTGAGACACAGTCAGATGGGAGAGAGAATTCCTGATGTGCTTTCGCACAGTAGGTTGACCACTGAGAACAATAACACACTGTACATTTCAGAGAGCTGTGAGAAAGGATTTCGATGTTTCAGAAGATAAATGTTTAAATCAATTGAAAGGTGATGTGATGTGCCTATGTATCGAAACACTACATGGTGATCTATTATAGGTATCATTTTCTGATGTATCAAGTTAAAACCTCTTTTTTTTTAAAAAAAGAAAAGTTGAATTCTTTAATTACTTGAATAATTATGTAGGTCACTAAAAATGCTCGGCTTTCAGGAGTTTATAATGTAAGTCTTCCTGTCTCCTAAGATCCTAATTTTCTTTTTTTTCTTTCTTTCTTTATTATGTATACAATATTCTGTCTGTATATCTGCAGGCCAGAAGAGGGCACCAGACCTCATTACAGATGGTTGTGAGCCACCATGTGGTTGCCGGGAATTGAACTCAGGACCTTTGGAAGAGCAGGCAATGCTCTTAACCACTGAGCCATCTCTCCAGCCCAGATCCTAATTTTCTAAAGGCAACACGTGCTCACTTGCCATGCACATTTAAAAGGCTGATAAATAATCCAAAAATTTTCTAACTACATTAATTCGTAGTAGGCCCGAATATGTGGCAGACAGCTTTTTACCACACACACATATATCGCAGGTAGATTTATGAAACAATATATAATTGAAATCTTTATGAAGCTTCAGTATATTTGCAAAGACCTAGAGGCACATCATGACATAAAATTGTATACTAGATTTATAGCAGCATAGACACCTGTGCTCTTGGCATATATTTCAAATAAGTTGAAAAGAAAAAAATATTAACTGTTTGAGGCTTTGTAATACTGGGATTGTGACTGAGGTGTGTATGGAGAACCTAATAAAACTGTGGGATATTTTGTTTTCTAAAAATTATATTTGGAGTGAACATAAACGGATTTTTGCCATTACTCCTTAAAGAAAATAGTGTGATGCCTGTTGATGTTGAATTTTTGTCATTCGCATTGTATTTGGTGCTATAATAGCATAGAGATCAAGTATAATGGAGGATGCAAAGGCTACCCCAGATTTTATCAGGAACTTGTCACTGAAGGACCGTGATATCCAGGAGTATACACTGCTTGTCTGTCGGGCTATGTCTGTGCTTGTTTAATACCCGTCTTTCTCACTAGACCCTAAACTGCTGAAGGGGAGGGCATTCCACGTTGCTGCTGCTGCGCATAGCACACACTCCCTGAGCTGAAGGTGAAAACACCAGTTCACAGGAGCCGTGTTGCTCAGCCTTTCCCCTGGGCCCTGGTCTAATGCAATCGCTGGGAATGGAGGTGACTGAAGCTGTGATCACAGCTTTGGAGGAAGCCCAGAAGGCGTTTCTGACATGTTAATGTAAAGGTATTTTAATCTTAGGGATGGAGACTCTGCTGCCATGGGTCCCTGGGAAGAATGGTGGGGTCTTTCAGCAGGTGCTCCCTTCAGGAAATAGGAGAGACGGGGCCAAAGACTAACACACATGACGCTTAGACACAGATAGCTCACAGGACAGGGCTGGCAGCAGGTGTCGGAAGTGGCACCGCGAGCTCCTTTGTCCAAGCGTGCTCAGGACTGACAGCGTCAGGGGCGTTGGCTTGAGGACTTACTCCAGGGCAACTGTTGCTATGTACTAGCCTTCAGTCCTCGCTGTCTATCTTTTATTTTTAAAACCTTTCTTTATATATCTTCTGTGAGTGGTGTTAGCTTTTATTCAACGAGAGGATTGGTACCTCACCCACAGCAACGGGGTATGGCTCAAGGCCTCCCAGATTCCAGTGCCTAGAGGCCATTAGTCCTGGTTCCATCAGATCACAGTTCTCAGTGGTTTTCAGAAAGGCATGTGTACAGAGACAGGAGAGCCAGTGACCCCTTTGCTGGAAGAGCCATGTTGCCTCTCCCCTGGACAACTCGTTTTATAAGAGCAGCTATAAGCTGGTGAGGTCTTGCTGTGGAGGTCTCAGGATTCTATAGGCAGCGTCCACAGAAGATCCCAAACTATCAGCATCTGTCTCACAAACCCAGCCATCTCAGAATGTCTCCATCGTGGCTGGAAGTTCCTCATCCTCAGCTGAACATGAAAAGCTGGTCCTTTGAACTAGGCAGCTTCAGGTTTGTTCATGTTCTACATAATGAGGGGATAAAAAGGCAACTGTTCTGGTTTTACATGCTGTGGGATTAAGGGGATGATGAAAAGTGTGTATAGCTTCTGAGAGTTAGTCAGCCAGAAAGCTGTGTTTCCCCACAGCGCGGTGGGAGGGAGCTGGCGTGGCAGACTAATGTGCCCTCCCTTGACCACTCAGGTCAGAAGAGACTACTGCCACCAATCTGTAGAAAGTCCCTCACTTTGAACTGCATATAAGGTTCCTCAATTACAGCTGTCCTGCCTCGGGCTTCAGAAAGAGCAAACGACCCAATGCATAGAAACAAACATTGAAAATAAACTTTTCTGTCAAGGAGATACAGACCTACATTAAGTGGAGGTTTTATCGGGCACTGTCTTCCAGGGGAGCCTCTGTAAGCATGGACAGAGAACAGGGTTCCCCAACTCAAGAGTAAAGACTGCTCTTGGCTCGGTGTGCACCCCAGCTTCGGTAGTCCTCGTGTCTCTCTGGCCAGAGCCATCCCTGTGTGCATGCATATCTGCATGGTTATGCATGTTTTATGCATGCATATCTGCATGGTTATGTGTGTACATCTTGTTTTCACCTTGGCAGTCTGCTGTCCCTGGCTTCTCAGGAGTCTCCCTACCTTTGGGAAGCAGGCATTGGGAACAAACACACACCACACCGGGGCTGGTGACTGGTAATAGAACCCATCAACCTGTACCTTTGAAAGGATAAATTCATCTTAATATTGGTGCAGATGCCCTTCGGGTCAAGAGCAAGGTGTAGTTGTGCATAGAGAATGGAGTGACTATCCTGAGGCAGTTAGCTGGGTCAGCAGTTGTCAGGGGTTTGCTCTCCATTCTGAAGAGTGAGTCACTGAAGCTAGAGGACCACTCAAGCCTAGTGACACCAGGACTTTCACGAGGTTCCCTAGCAGCCTGTGAGATCCAAGCTGTTAATCCTTGAATGTGGTAGAGCCTTCTCTGGGCCAACAAGACAGTGCGCTCTTGCCAGAGCGGTGCCAGTCATGTGGAGTGTCATGGCTTCTGGGCCTGTTAAGTGATATGAGGATGTTTCTGGTTATAGCAGGGTGTGGTGGGCTGAGCTGTGGAGCGTGCATGCTGCAGAGAACCTTTAATGAAGCTTTGCACTGACCTTCATTCACCTAGAGCAACTCGTGCTTAGGGTTTCTATCAAGAAGAATGAGGAGACCTTCTGTGTCCCAATGCTGTAGTCTGATTCTCTCCATGGGTACCTGTCATGCCTTTTGTGTTTGTTTGCTTTTATTACCAATGTGACACAACTTAGAATCTCCTGAGAAGAGGGAACCTCAGTTGAAGGTTGCTCAGATGAGGTTGGCCTTTGGCCATGTCTATGAGAAATAATCTTGACTGATGGTTGATAGGGATGGGCCCAGCCCACTGTGGGTAGCCCCATCCCTAAGCAGGTATGCCTGGGCTGTATTAAGAAAGCTCACTCAGCATAAGCTTGGGAGTGAGCCAGAGAGTGAGCCTGGAAGCAGAGTTTCTTCACGGTCTCTGTCTTCAGGGACCTATCTTCAGGTCCTGCCTTGACTTCTGTCAGTGATGAACTGTGACTTGGAGGGGAAAGACAAACAAACCGTTTTTCTACAGGGTATTTTGTTATCAAAGCAACAGGAAACAAAATGGAATACTCTCCTTGCTTGTCCAAGCCACGATGTGGAGAACCATCTGCTTCCCAGAGGAGGGATGACCATGGACTTTTTCCAGGATCATTCACTTGGTTCCAATAAAGGGCTCCTGATGCCCAGCTACTGCCAGAGCATAACTGGTCTGGAACAATCACATGGGGTTCCAGGTGGTTACTCAGAAAATCACATCAGAGAATCCATACGCCTCTGACTTTCATGACTTCTGTGTAGGATAAAGGGGTGCCACTGGACCCTGGGAGCACTCCTTCTGAGTAGATCCTGATCTAAATTTGCTGCTGGCTCAGAGGCAGTTACTCCAATACAGGCCTGACTCAGACACATCCTTGTTTACCTGACTGCCCTGTAACCACTACCCAGAACTGAGGTTCCTAAAGACCTGGGAGGGTGGCAAGTTTGGGACAGTGAGTCTCCACAGTTCAGGTTTCTTCTGGATGGTGTAACCGAGTGACTGTGACCTGTTATTGGACTGCTGGTGTTTAGAGTCTCTAATAGAGGCTCTTCCTGGCCTGGGGTCCCCTTCTATATCTACCTCCACTAGGGCCTCCCAGTGACCTCCAGCAACTTCTGGGAACATCAGAGCCCCTAAGGAGCTAGCCCACTTTCTCTTGGGGGGCTTGTTTATTAGTAGTCAGTGTCTTAGTTATTTTCTGTCACGGTGATAAGACACCATGACCAAGGCAACTTATAGAAGTAAGCGTTTATTTGGGGATCACAGCTTTAGTTTAGAATCCATTATCATCATGGTGGGGAGCATGGCAGCAGACAGACAGGCATGGCGCTGGAGCAGTATCTTGGTGTTTACGTCCTGATCTGCAAGCAGGAGGCAGAGGGAAAGAGAGACTTAGAAGGCTATGGTAGATAATATACTCTAACTACTTTATCCCTTCAAAGGAAGAACGCTGTTGCGTCTCTTGACAATGCAGAATTGTCAACATCGCTACTCTTGCGCTTTGAGGCCAGGATTAATTAGAATAAGTCTGAGAAACTGCCCTTGTTGATTTCTGAAATTTTCTATAGTATTTTTTTTAAGCACGCTTGGCTCTAACAAGCTAACCCTATGGAAAACTATGTCACAGAGGAAGGGTTGGTAAATACGATTGTAGCTCACTGGTGACACAGAGACCTCACTCGTCTTCAGACAGCTGTTCTCACCTACTCGCTGCCTTCGGAATACATAATAATGCACTGGTGTGCAGAGTCTAGTAACTGGGGGTGTCATCGTATCTAGATCCTGAAACTTAGGCACATACCTGTGCACGCAGCCCCACCGACCTTAGATAAAAAAAGGTCTGTCACTCCAACAAGAGCACATCATTAGCAGCTGGGAGACTACCTGGGGAGAGATGAAGGAAGATGAAGATGGTTCTGGTGTGGTGGATATTGTCCACTTGACAAGATCTAGAATCATGCATGAGACAAGTCTCTGGGCACAAAGAGATATTCTTTTTTGTTGTTGTTTTGAGACAGGGTTTCTCTGTGTAGCCTTGACTGTCCTGGAACTCACTTTGTAGACCAGGCTGGCCTCGAACTCACAGAGATCCTCCTGCTCTGCCTCCTGAGGGTTGGGATTAAAGGCATGCAATACAACGGCCCATAAAGGGATATTCCTGGCTGGGGTATTTAAAATCAGAAGTCCTAAATGTGAGAAGACCCTTCCTCTGGTGGCCTGGATGTGGGAGATCGGAGGAGGAAGCTTTGAGTTTTGTGTGCTGCTCTTCACATGCCTTTCCCCATCTTTTGCGACACTGGAACTCAGACTTTGCAGTCTTCCATTGTGATCTGAAGACTGTCACTCTCTAGAAGCCCTCCTGGCGGGCCTTCAGCCACAGGCTGCAGCTGCTGAGGCACCCAGGCTCTTACCCTGAGCAGACACTGGGCTCTCAGCATCTTTAGTGTGGGGACAGCCATATTTGGACTACCCAGATATCATGAAAGCCAATCTAACAAATCCCTTTAAATATACGCTCACTCTGTTGGTTGTGTCCTTCTGAAGAAACCAGACTAATAGCATGGGGGGAAGTGGCTTTTGTGCCTGCTCCAGGCCTCCTGGAATGCAGTTCCCTGGGGCGTATTTCAACATTTTAGTCTTCCTTCTTGGCAAAAAGATTTGTTAATCATGTCTGCATCAGGGATAGCCTTTGCCTCTGCAGCAGCTGTGTGCGTGGCCATCACCACACAGGACAAGTGGCCCGCTGTGCTGTGTGAGCAGCTTCAGAAGGCTCCGGAGAGCCGCATGGTTTCCTTTTCTCTTGAGGGGAAACAGATAAGAAAGCCACAATGTTCTTGTGGAAGGACCAGCGTAAATATCCACTAGCAGTGGGACTAAGGCTTAATGTGCACGGGGCCAGCTGTAGGTGACGGCCTGCGAGTGTGTCAAGTGATTGACAGCAGAGTGTGGAAAGACAGGAGGCTGCGCAGTGGTTGAAAGATGACCCTTTGCACTGTCTTTTCTCTTCACGAACTTCAAAATCAGATGGTGGAAATGAACGCTTTCATACAAAAGTAACGGTGAACCTGGGGAGATAGGACCTTGTAATGATGGGAGTGACCCCATGTGGAGACAGTCTGATCCCTGCCCTGACTCAGGGAAGAGCTGCATCTATGGGGGAAGGGATTCATCTGAGGGTCCCGGAAGCCCAGGGCTCTTTAAAGGCTCTCCTTTCCCTTTTCCCCATGCGAGCGTGCACATGCGTGTGTGTGTGTGTGTGTGTGTGTGTGTGTGTGTGTGTGTGTGAGAGAGAGAGAGAGAGAGAGAGAGAGAGAGAGAGAGAGAACGCTCACACACTTGTGCATGCATCTGTGCACTCACATATCCTGCCTCTGTGCCCGGTCCTGCTGAGTTAGTTTATTCTGACAGGATAAGTTTCTGCTTTGGCTGATTCTGTAGCCACAGGCCCTCTAATAACCCCTGGAAGGTCTGCTGAGCAGTTGTAGGATTGTTTTATTAATAAAAAAAAAACTTTATTTCAAAGGAGATTACACATAAGCCTTTTAGTAAGTTGTCGGGGGTGGGGAGGCAGAGCAGCAAGGAACAATAAGAGGTCCCTGGTAGGTAGACATCCCCCAGCTGAGTCACTGAGAAACTTACATAGCTATAGAAGCTCAGTTTGAGGGTTGGGGGATGGATGGAAGCTGAAATCACCCACTGGGCCTGGGGAAATCCTCAGGAACACAGAAACTCCATTCCCAGTAATGTATTATGTGTGTTAGCCTTATTTGCCAATAGGATTCATTCCATTCAGTGACTTACTGAGGGGCTCTCTTAAACCAGATTGTCCTCAGACAGACTACATTTGGGGATGTTCTCATAGTGCCTTCATTTGTCCCTCCTGGCCATGTCCACTCTCATTGCTCCCCCAAAGAAAGCAAAGCCTTTACCCCCATGGTAATGCCAATGCGAAGAGCGAGTGACGCGCACACAGAGGCATTCCCTTCAGTAGGGAATGGTGTGTATTCCATTTCTCCAGTGGGCTTGCTCTCTGGGGACCCTGGCATGGCTGAAGTTCCATGTTCTGAACGATTCTTCTCAGAAGCAGCAGAATATAGAACCAAGTGAGAGAGGGAAGAAGGGTCCTTCAGCAGGATTGCAACATCCCAGATTTCTGCGTGCAGGCTCTCAGGCCCTTCCCTACCCACAACAACTGTGGTAAGGAGTCCTCAATAGGAAGTTACCCTGGCAGGAAGGAAGTAGAGCTGGCCAAACAAGAGATACCTGTGTCTTGAAATACAGTTTTGATCTTTTACAAGAAACCCAGTGAGAAGACTGTCCCTTGGGCACACACAATGCTTCCTGAGATACAGCAGCTGTCCCTGTGTCTGCTCGGGTCTCCTTAAGCTGGTGGCTTGTGTAGACACTGCCCTCTGGCCAGACACTCTTAAGGAACTGACAGAAAACTTTGTCTGATTCTGTATGGATAGCCTTGGAGCCCATTGCTCAGAAATAGATTGGGAAGTTTCAGTTTTTTGGCATTTTGTATGCTGCATTAACAGTATAACAAAAGAGGGGCTTGTGTGTGCTGTGTGTATGTGTGCATGTGTGTGCTGTGTGAGCCCATAGGAAGTAGTTATCAAGTTACCTCCAAATATTCAGAGTGAAAGTCTACTGCTGCAGACAGTCTCCCTCTAAGGATATAATTTTATATGCTCAAATTGGAGATTTGGGAAACCTGTATCTTTATGAGACTTAGAAATGAAATCATGGTACCTGAAGACAGACCTGAATCAGCCTTGATCAGTGTTGGAATGTATTACCAGTTAACACACCCTAGATTGCTCCAGTTTCTCATAGGAGTGGCTCAGTAACCATCAAGGAGTTGGTGGGTCTGAGTGGGCCTGCTTGCATTCTCATTCCTGACTTATTGGCAGAGAGAGAATGATTGTCACCAGATCAAGGATGATGGCAGCAGGAACATTCGATGACCTTGCTCTCCTATGAGAACCAGGGAGGTGGTTTCCAGTGAAACATTGCTATTTCTAGGAGGCACTGGAGTCTCTTCTGACTCCGCTGGTGTGTTATTGTCTAGTGTCTGGGCACTGCCTCTTCCTCTTCCTACTCTTAAGAAGTCAGATCTCCCCTCTCCTGACTTCAAGTGCTAGCAAGTATAAGTCCTTGCCCATTTTCAGGTAACTTGAGATAACTCGTGTGCGCCAGCATTTACTAGTTCTAGTAGATTCCTAGTGTCCCATTGCGGAAAAGCAAAATGTCACTAGTACCAATGAACTTTCACTGTGCAGAGAATTCCTGGTGGTGGAGAAAAACCACTGAAGTCCTAGGAAAGAGAATGGTGAACACTAGCTAGGGTTTCCACTGCTCTGAGAAAGACACCATGACCAAAAGCAACTTGGGAAGGAAAGGTTTTATTTCATTTCACCCCTTCTATCCCAGGAAGTCAGGGCAGGAACCTAGACACAGAAACTGGCAGAGACCACTGAGGGGTGCTGCTTACAGGCTTGCACCTCATGGCTTGCTTGGTCTACGTTTTTTATAGAATCCAGGACCACGTGCAAAGGAATGTACCAACCACATTGGACAGGGCCTTCTGTATTACTCTTTAATCAAGACAATGTCCTAGAGACTTGTTGCCTACAGACCAATCCTAAGGAGGCATCTTCTCAGTTAAGATGCCCTCCTCCCAGGCATGTCTAGGTTTGTGTCACATGGAAGGAAACCAACCAGCATGGCTGCGAAACCACCAGGTTTGTCCTGAGCTGAGAGAAACAGATGCCAGAGCCCAGGAGACATTTTTCAGTGTCGATGGCTCCTATGTGGATGCTGAGAAGGCTTGCCCTTCACCTGAGCCCTGTCTCTTTCTCACGGGCTCAACCCTGCTCAGGGTATTTAGAATTAAGGTTGGCTAACTTGGGTAGCTATGCCCAGTCAGAGGGATTATCCGTGAAGAGCGTGAATTAGGCTGGAGACACCAAGGGAACCTTCCACACTAGAGTCTGCGGTCCCTTGGGTGGGTGCTCTGCAATGTTCACGTAGCTCGGGCCGTGCTTCAGACAGGGTGACCGACACAGCAGCCTTGAGATCTGCTGTAGTGTGGGGCTAAGTAGGCCTTAGGCTTCTACACAGAAATTGATAAGTTTCCTCTTGATTCTCCAGTGTTAGCCAGGGCTCGGGGCCATGTGACTCGCACATGCAGGTTGGAATGGGGGTGGATACATCACTTCCTCTGTGATGGGCAGCAGATGCTCAGGCAGTGTGGTTGTGTCTGCTCATCACAGGGGCCACAGAGGCCAAGGCTCGGCAACATAGGGACGAGGAAAAGTGCCAAGTCATGCCATGTTTTCTGCCACGTTCCTGCCTAGCTTCAGGAGCTTTGGGGGTGCCATACCTGGGTCTTGCTAGCAGCTCCGCCTTCTGCCAGATGCGGTACTGTACTAACAGCATCTCTAAGACATACGACAGACAAAAGTCTCTGCTGTGGAGCTTGGCTGTGACCAGCTGTTGAGGGAATCTGGGATAGTGGCAGCAAAGGGACGGGATTGCAAAGTGAGCTCACTGTGACTGATTTTGTCTAGCCTCTGAATTACAGTTTCTTTTAATTTTTATTCCAATATTTGGTCACTGCTGAGTCACCACTAGTATGTGCCTGACACTGTGCCGGGTATCAGCTAACCTAACTCAGGGACAGTACTCACCACGGTCCTCACAGGTTGGCACTGGAACCAAATACCTGAGGGCAGATGTTTTGGATTTATGGTTTTAGCCTGCCGGCCCTTGGCCCTGTTTCTTTTGGATTAGGGCATCACAGTCTATCATGGGGGGGAGGACGTGGTAGAGGCGGCATGTTATCATTATGTCAGAGATGAAGCCAAAAAAGAGGGGGAGGGGCCGGGATCTTCCTATCTCTGTCAAGGGCATGCTTTCAAGGACCGACTTCCTTCACGTGGTCCCATCTCCTAAAGGTTCCATCACCTCTCCGTAGTGCCACAGTCTGGCAGCCAAGCCTTCAAGTCACTCAATTCATAGCCGCCTCCAGATGTTTTCGAGACAAGCTGTAGCAGCTTCCCACTTCTGGTTTCATCAAACCAGTAACTGAAGACGGAGCTCCGAAAGGGCAGGTGGGGGCATTTGCTTTTCTGGCTTGTTTGTTTAATGAATCAAACAAGGTCTGTTGCCTTGAAAGGAACAATCGGTAGGAAGCCAAGAATGAGTTACTCTAGGAAGCTCTCTCCAGTGCCCAGGGAGCGCCACTCTTGCTTGGTATGACATTTGTACATGTTTCTAGATTTTGGAGACTTCATTCAGAGACTTTGAACTCCTTCACAAAGAGCCTGGTTGTGTCCAAAGAAAAGTTAAAGAACTCAAAGTCATAGCGTGAAATGAAGCTTTGGGAAAGAAGAGTTTTTAGAAACTTGATTCAGACCATTTTGCTATTTAAAATCCACTTAAGGTTTTGCTCTCAGAGCCTATTATAGCGAGAAGAAGGGCCTTCCAGACACTCTCAAGCCTGATCACAAATGGATAGTTAAAATTACAGGTTTAGGGGACCTCACCAGAACTCCCGGGAAGGCAGCATAGTTCAACAGAGGGGTGGAGCCCTGTGTGGTTCCTAGAATCCTCTGGAGGCATATCATTTAGCTGGTAGAGGGACACTGCCCTGTAATTTCAGAAGTGGGGTCTCGCACATGGCAAATGCATTGCTGGTTTATGCAGCAAGCAATTATAGACTATAGTATGGGCTGTAGCATGGAGTGTAGTGTCAACCTAGAAACCCAAGGGTTGACAAGAACATCCCGAACGTGTTGTACAGATGAGTAGATGTGTTTTCCTAATTCTTGATGACGGGAAAAGGCTCAAATTCTCTAACGGAGGCTCTAAGCTCTAGTCACTACCCAGAGTCTTGGGGTCTCTTGCTTATGTACTTCTAGGGCAGTGGTGCCCAGCCTTCCTCATGCTGCGACATTTTTAACACAGTTCCTCATGTTGTGGGGACCCCCAACCATAAATTATTTTGTTGCTACTGTAATTTTGCTTCTGTTATGAATTGTACTATGGATAGCTGATATACAGGATTTCTGTCTGATATGTGACCTGCCAGAAGGGGTCATGACCCACAGGTTGAGAACTGCTGTTTTAGGGTGCTGACTCATGGCTTTCATATGATGGGGACCCTCGGGTGCATGGAGTGGCCAAGCGACCTTTTGGGGTGAAGTCCTTTCCTCCCTGCCCCATGCTCCTGAAAGAGCCCCTGCTATCCACCTCCCAGATATCCTCCTGTCTCTCCGCCAACTGTCTGGGTTGAACTTCCTCCTCTCTGGTCTGAAACCTGGTATGTATTCTCTGTTCAGAACTCTCAGAGAATTATCTAAACACATTTCCTATTAATTAGATGTTTATTCTTGTAGACGAAGCCTCTAATAACTCGAACCACAGTGCTCCTTGGAGCCACTGGCTTACCTTCCTGGATAGCAGTGTCTTTTGAGAGCAAGAGTCCCTGAGGAGTGGCCAGAAAAGCAAGCTGCTCATTATGTGTGTGGTAGGGGGCACTGTGCTGAGCTGAGAAAGAGAATTCGGGGTCTCCATGTATGCGGCGGACCCTCACAGTAACACTTCTGGCGGGAGTAGCCTCTGCCTTCAGGAAACATGCCATTTGGCTCTTTACCCCTCCTTCCTCTCTCTCTCCTGCCCTGTTTCTCTCTTTTATGAAGCTGAGAACCAAACCTATGGACTCTTGCACTCTAGATAAGGGGTCTATTGCTAAGATACACCTCCAGCCCTTCATCTACTCGTAATGATTAAGTCTCTTGGGCATTTCCTTTCCTTTGGAATTCTGCTGTAACTGAGTGAAAAGCACACATTTTCTCACACAAATGTGCTTCTCGGCCATTCTCCTTGGCCATAGTCTTCATTCACAAGGCCATGCTGATCCCCTACTGCGGGGTGTGCACAGATCTCAGCACACTTCAGAGTTCTCTGGGTAGATGCCGCTTACAGAATATCACGGCCCAGAATTAATGCACCTCAATAAAAGCCGGGGGGCTTTGTATTTATGGTTTGGAGACTTGCTTTCTTCCACTGGACAAATCCCCACCCACCTTAGGATACAGTTTCAATATCATAGGCAGACGGTTTCCTGGCAGCTTCAGTTCTGAAGGTCACAAAGGGTCTATTTTCCTTCCCCTGTCATCCTCCTTGAATGATTACCTTTAATAAGATTGTTTCTTAATTTTACAACTGAGACAGAGTCTAATATGCAAACTGAAGTTATTTGCTAATTATTTTGTGCTGACATCATACTGGTTCTTGGGGACCATGTGGATTATGGATTATTTCAGATGAATCTTTGCATCTCCAAAATCTGAAATTTACGATGATGCATATTAACTAGTAAGTTCCTGGCCTGTTCGAGGTTTGTGCAGACTTGCCTTTATTCCATTCTGGCTGTTAGGCTGTGCAGAGCCAGGCCTATTTGAGCACATAGGTGTAAGGGCAGGGGCACAAAGCCTTGGAGGCTGCCTTTCTTGGGCCCGTGAGGAAGAATTTGATCCCTGGACACCTCAGGTTCCATCGACAGAGAGAAGCCATGAACCAGAGATGAGGACCAACCAGGTTCAGAAGGGAACATGAAGATCCATGTCTTCAGGTGGTATCTGAGACCAAAGAAGGGTAGCGTAGAAGAGGGTAGAGCTTGCAGTCTGCAGGGCATGCTGGGAGCCAAAGATATCCGTGCACACTCTTGCATCGAGCATGTGTTCAGTGAATACAAGCAAGGCATTGGCTGCTGTGCATGGTCTAGGTACTCCATGATGGGACAAATGTAGGTCCCTTCTGTGCTGAAGCTTATGGTCTCATAATTACAGCAAACATTAAACATATGAAGCTGCTGAAGGAGATGTGTGAGAGATGTGTCAGGGGGAGACAGTCACATATAGAAGCATAGATTCTCCTCTCATGCAGTGGTGGGCTGTGTGGGTTGTGATTGAGCCCAGTGGTGCTGCTCAAGCCCGGGCTCAGCATACGTACCATGTGCTTATAAGCAGCTTGCTTGGTGTCAGGTAAGAAGTGTTAGAGTATTCAGAAGCTTGGGCATTGGAATGGAAGGACTGGGCTTGATAGTCACACACTGCATGACTTTCTCTGCAGAAAATGAGACTAATAGTACCGCTGGCGTGATACTCAACATTCTGCTAGCCTCAAGACATCAGCAACTGTTACTGTTTGTTATTAGTGTTATCATTATTGCCATTATTGTTGTTTACATTGTCACGTCAAGGAACGCTGCTTGTGATCACTAAAAATTTAACATCTCTGAAATCAAACATTGTGCAGATGGGAAATGTCAGGTTTATTGGTCCTAAACAACATTGACAATTTATATATTAAAATCTAGTTCTAACTATTTCACAAGTGTTCAGGCTGGGGCTACAACTCAGTGGTACAGGGCTTTCCTGGTATTGGAGTCTAACCTAGCACCACCAAAAAAAAAAAAAAAATCCTGCAGATGGTCAAATAAATGCTTGTATTTGGATACCTGGAGGATGATGGAGTGATAGCATTAAAAATAAACAGAAGGTAGAAGCAACCCAAGTGTGTGTTGGTGACTTGGGATAGTGGAGAAACAAAAGTGTGGCATACACTGGTCTTCTGTCAGCCACAAAAGAAATGAGACCCAGCAGCCAGCCACAGTATGGTTCCCTTATTAAAAATTTCAGAATAAGTAAATTTGTGGAAACAGAAAGCAGATTCATGGTTGCCAGGAGCTGTGGAGAAGAGAGAAGGGAAAATAATTGCTTAATGAATATCGGGCTTTATTTTGGTGTGATAAAATGCCCTGGATGGAAGTTACATAACATTGTAAATATGCAGAGAGCCTGGCTGCATGCTTTCATGATGTGGGAAGGTGCCGTGCAAGCTACTTGGGAAGATAAGGCATCAGGGGTCTCACCCAGCTGTGAATCCTAAAGACACCAACAGCAGCCCACCAAGAGAGATGTGCCCCCTGGTGCAATTGTGGCATGGCGTTAGGGGGCAACCAGCCGTTCTCTGATTGGAGTCACTGCCTGCTCCGCAGAGATTTCAGTAAATCCAGTCAAAACCTTTTGTTTGGGGAGCTCATAAGTCCTAGGAAGAATTTACTTCGGTGTAGCTACATTGTTATAGCATTCAACTGCTTCCAAAACATCAATGCTTATACCCATAGACAAACACTATTCTCATCTTTAGTCTGAGAAATTTCTCTTTAGAATTAAGAGCAGTGAATGCAGGGAACCCTTGGCTGAGCAGAAGACACAGTGCAGCCTAAAGTACTTTACCTTACCTTCTAAGGCTCAGGGGATTTCACAGAAGATTAATAGAAAGGATGTAAGAGCCAGAAGGTAGGGAGAATGTGGTACAGAAGTATCTTCTGGGTGTTATAGTGCCATTTCAATCATGAACTCCCAGCTCTGATTGCCCATACTAAGCCTATTTAAGACTGGAACTGTCAATAGCCTTTCATGGATGGGGGAGGGGCTCATGAGGGCTCTACCCTTCCTGCTGAACTGGTGGCTACTAAAGGATTCTGAAGTGAAATCAAGAGGAAGTCTATCTTCAAATGTGTACTCCCTGGGGGGAAGCACACCAGGTCCCATTGGATTGTTCCATTCCTGTTATCACACAGATGCCCTGAGGTCAACTCAGTGAGTCACAAAATAAAACAAAGTCATGAACACAGGAAAGGGACCTCTAAGGGAGAGTGCTAGGAGGTATTGGAAGGAGATAATAGAGGGTGAAGGGTAAGAGTAATCAGAATTTGGTACATGCACATACAAAGAACAAATTGAATTAATAAGAAAGTAAGTGGGGAGTGATTGAGAAAGATATCTGCCTTTGATGTCCGACCTCCATGCACAGGTGTGCACACATGCACACATAACTATACGGACCCACACAGTACACACATTCATGTGTGTTTAAATAAAACACTGTTACAAGAGAAAGTGGGGGTAGTTTATTGTGATACGTTAGTATTATTTTTTTCTTTTAAAGATAAATCATGATATGTAAAGAAAATGATTTCTTTAAACATAAACAAAGAAAAGAAGTAAGATTCTGCAGCTAGATAATTGTATGTCTTAGGGTTTCTATTGCTGAGAAGAGTCACCGTGACCACAGCAACTCTTATAAAGGAAAACATTTAATTGGGGGCAGCTTACAGTCTCAGAGGTTTAGTCCATTGTCATCATTGGTGGGACATGGCGTGCAGGCAGACGTGGTCCTGGAGAAGGAGCTGAGAGCCCTACATTTTGATTGGCAGGCAGCAGCAGGTGGCTGCGTTGCATGTCACACTGAGCATAGCTTGAACGAAGGAGAACACAGAGCCCACCCCCACAGTGACACACTTCCTCCAGCAAGGCCACACCTACTCCAAGAAAGCCACACCCCCTAATAGTGCCACTCCCTATGGGGGGCACTGTTTCAAACCACCAAATCGTATTTCTACCGTTTCTTCTCAAATGCATAATACTTATTCTAACAAATGGGTGGACTCCCCCAAAGAGGAATACATCCCATATTTATCTATGTTATTGTCAGGTTTGTTTCCATGAAGCTTTGTATAACGTCATTGATATGGTTATTGTATTCACTGCCAAAGCAGACAGATATCAACCTGACATTTCTTTTGATTCTGAGTAGGAGAGATTTGGGAATTATTTTTTTTTTCCCACAATCGAGGTGGTGGGACATGAAAGAATAAAGCTGATAAATGAGATGGACTGATGGCCAACTTGATTCAGAACCTCGGACAGTTTATATTCTGAGGATTAAGAAAGGTCACCTAGTAAAACTCTGGCGAGTTCAAGCTGTATACAATCACCAGGACAAGCCACACGTGGCAAAAGCACGTTTTCCCATAGAGGCATGTAAAGATGGTTTAAACATTTAATTGGGTAACAGTGGCAAGCAGTAATGAGCATCCTGAGGTAAACTCCTCTCCGATCCACCTGGGAGGAGCACAAAAACGCATTCCAAGTCCGTGTTTTGAAGAAAGCGGGGTCACACGACTCTTGTGCTGTCTCCTTGGGGTGTTCTCCCAAGCAGTGAGAACTCTCCATGCACTACTCTGTTTCTAGACCGTGTTTCAGCCGGGGCTTTTCAGGGGAGGTAAGCTGACTGATTTCCCTTTGCGCATGCGGAATTACCGTGGCTTTACGCTCACCTGGTTCTCAGTGAGGGAAAGCTCCCTGGATAGTTTTGGGTGGGGTTAGAAGAGAGCCCCGATCTTCCTCTGTTCTTCTGAGAAGACTTTGGAAGGCTTCTCTTGGAAGGGACAGAGAGTTTCCTCATCGATTCAGGTTTATTGGTTTATTGGTTTATTTTGGGTTTTAGCTTGTTTAAAATGACCAAGGACGCCAGAAATCTTATCCTCGAGTGCGCACCTCAGTAGATAATGCCGTAGTTGTAACCCAAACTACAACATACTCCTTCTTTCCTTCTCCTGCCAGCGTGGTGGGTTTCTAGTTCCACGGTCAGTATCAGCCAAGGTTATGAGGGATTTGTTTGGGTGAGTCATTGAAAACGATCCGTTCTTCATTTTCATGGCCCAGTGTCCTCCCCTTCCTCTCCAACCTGGCCACATAACTGCTGCCCTGGCTTACGATAGTTTATGGAGTGTGGCGGCAGCTAGTGTGTGACCTGAGGTGCTCCGAGGGAGCTGGTAATAGGATCTAGCCCTTTCCCTTCAAGGTCAGTTGGTTTGCTAAGTCTACTGTAAGTAACGGAGAGGCACATTCATTATAATTGGACATTATCTGTCTGCAGCGGTAGAGTGGATTTATAGACTGTATCGCCGCAGCTGGGCATGGGGAGAAGGGACACACTCCACGCGATATGGCACTGGGTCCACTTTTCATTCCAGGGAGGGTTTCCTCGCTCATCTCAGAGAGGACGCCAGCTCCTATTGATTCAGGTGATACCCATTCTGCTGAGGACTCCAGCTCCCGTTTTTTCAGATGATACCTGTGGATTTGGAGGGGGCTGGGAGTGTCCTTTGGCTGAATCAGCAAAGGTTAGAACTGCAAGTCCTCGTCCCTCTTTCTTTATCTTCAGGGCTGCCTGTCTGACCCTGGATGAGCAGGTATTTAATAGGAAACCAGAGAAGACCCCTCTATTCTCCCGTATCGCTATGGGGAATCCACGCATGAACGTACCCATAAGTCTGTAGTATCTTAGGGGGAAATCCGGCTGTAGAGAAGGGTCATGATGAGGAGGACGTAGGATGAGGTGTCTGAGGTGTGAGTGGTACTGGTGGCGAAGGCAGCGTCTGCAGCAGAGAGCCGTGTGGTGGTTTGAATGAGAAATGGCCTTCCAGTTGGCTCATGTGTTTGAACACTTGATCCTAGGCTGGTAGCTCTGTTTGGGAGGTTCTGGAACGTAGAGGCAGTGCAGCCTGGTTGGAGGAAGAGCATCGCTGGAGACGGGGTTTGAGAGTTTGTAGCCTCACCTGGCTTCCAGTTCACTGTCACTAGGTCCTTTGTGTGACTGAGCTTGTTGTCTCAATTTCCTGCTGTGTCCACTGCTGTCATGCTTCCCCTGTTATTTTGAACTCACTCTCTCTGGAATCATAAGCCAAAAATAATATGAGTTTGTTTTTGGATTGACTTATAATTGGTGTGTGTGTGTGTGTGTGTGTGTGTGTGTGTGTGTGTAAGTAAGCGTGTGTGTGTAAGCTGCTTCTGGTCATGCTGTGTTAGCATGTTACCAGGGAAGGGCTTATGGTGGCAGCCTGAGAATGAGGGTCAGTTGGGCCTCTAGCCTCAGGGAGCTGAATCCTTATTGTAGGTGTTACCACACAAGAGCCTTGCCCACGGAGCTATTGACTTCTCACCCGTACAGTGAGAGCAGCAACGGAAGGGACCTGCATTTACTGGGAGTACTTGGAAATTAGATGACATGTTTGCTGTTATGCCGTGAGTGCTTTAGGCCAAGAGACTAGGCAGACCAGAGCCAGCAACATACTCTCCCATTCACAGATACGCTGTAGGAATTCCTACCAGCACTAGCCTTTGAGTTACCCGCCCACTTGGGCGTGGCCTCTTGTATTTATGCCCACATAAAGCACGTCTCCAGCCTTTTTGGGATTCAGTTGCTGTTCTCCTTTCCAACAGAGGATTATGATTTGCGAGTCTATCCTTAAATAAATAACTCTCTATTCTCAATTCTGAGCTAGTGTGGGATTTCTTTTAAGCGTCCTTCACAGATGCTCTTTTAAAAAAAATTAAAGCTATACTTACTCTGGCATTCATGGTATCTCTGCATCTCTACTTTTTAAAATCTAGACTAGTGGTTCTCAACCTTTCTAACGCTGTGACCCTTTTATACAGTTCCTGATGTGGTGGTGACCCCAACCACAAAATTATTCCATTTCTTCTTCATAGCTGTAATTTTGCTACTGTTATGAATGGTAATGTAAATATCTGGTATGCAGGATGTCTGATATGCAATCCCTGTGAAAGGGTTGTTTGACCCCTCCCCAAAGGGGTCATGATACAGAGGTTGAGAACCACAGATCCAGAGAAACCAATTTTGATATATGCCTTTATCTCTAACCTTGTTTCTAAAAGGATTGATATGCCTTGTAGAAATAATGCAGTTAATAAAGATGGGATTGCCTAATTCACTCGAGAAAAAAAATAGGATAAGGCAAGTGTTCTGGAGATGAGCCAGGCATGGCGATGGGGAGAGCTGGAGTGGGGGCCATTCTGGCTCGTGAAAGGGGAGGTCAGCAAAGAGCTGGCTATCAGTAGGGTTTCACGGAGGACATTAAATAACAAGTGTTGTGCTAGATGCCGGGGTGGGCATCAAGTCGGCCCCAAACCACCCCTCCCTCAGCTCCATATTGGCCGCCAGTCAGGTGCTTGGAACCACAGGACTGGACTGGAGGGCGGGGCATAGGGATAATGGGCCAGGCCTTTAGGGCATCTCCATCATATAGTTAGAAATAATCTCTGGAATCTTCAGCTCCATCGGTGCTAGGCTACTTGCCACATTGGCCTTTTCATGCTTGGCGTCTCCCTCGTTCGTGAACTAATGTTTATGTAACCCTGACATCGTGATTATTGAGGTTCGCAGATAGTGATGGATTGGGTCTTGAATTTGTTATTTTCCTGGTGTCATTTTATGTAAAACTCTTCATATGATTCCAAGACTTGGTTATAGAAATCACGTCCATGTCCTCAGTAGCCACATGTGTGATTCCCCAAGCTTTAGCATCTTCTATGAATTCTTTATATATTTTGGAGATCAGACCTTTGTCACTTGCGGGATTGGTGAAGATCTTCTCCCAGTCAGTGGGTTGCCTTTTTGTCTTAGTGACAGTGTCCTTTGCTTTACCGAAGCTTCTCAGTCTCAGGAGATCCCCTACTGCACGTACTGGCTTTGTGGGAGCCTAGGCAGTTTGGATGCTCACCTTACTAGACCTGGATGGAGGTGGGTGGTCCTTGGACTTCCCACAGGGCAGGGAACCCTGATGGCTCTTTGGGCTGACAAGGGAGGGGGACTTGATTGGGGGAGGGGGAGGGAAATGGGAGGCGGTGGCGGGGAAGAGACAGAAATCTTTAATAAATAAATAAATTTAAAAAAAAATTTAAAAAAATCTTCTATGAAGATTTACTTGTGTTGGGCCATTTGGCAACTGGCTGGTCCCTGAGCAGGCCACAGTGTACCAAGTGATAGGGGTCACTTCAGTGGAAAGTGACCCCTGGAGAGATACTGTTCACAATGCAGTTATTCATTGCCCTGTACCCCCTCAAAGCCTGGCACAGGATTAACTGAATAAGCAGGGAGTGCTTAACTGAGGTTCCATCTTCTATGCATGCCGTGTTCTGCACCTTCAGGGATTGACCTGACTGGGGCTTTGATGTACTGAAGAAAAATATGAGCACATGCAGACACACAGAAAAGCTGTTGCTGGGTGATTTGGACTCTCTGATAGAGAAATTGAAGCGCTCCAGAAACTTAGTGTGTTTACGATCAGCAGTTGAACAGGGAGGCAGGTCTGTTGCATACAGTTGAACAAGGAGGCAGGCTTAGCTAATCTTGGTTAGAACAGTCTCTTTAGGGAAGTAGTCTTCAGGCTGTAAACATCCAGGGGAGAACGTTACAGTGGACATTTTCTGTACATGTTGTTAGTATCTTTCTAACTTGGACCAGAGAAAGGCTTTGCCATCGTTCTGAGTCTCACCTGGCAGTGAGGAGCTTTGACAAGTTCCCATGGCTATCTCATGTCCTAGCACAGACCTACTCAGGATGTCACACACTCAGGCTTCCTCAGCTCCCCCGATGTGCAGGGCACTCTCTGCTCAAAGGAACCCCATGTGCAATGAATGACAACAAGATCGTTGAGCACAAGAAGGTGGAGAGGAAGCTTTTGAAAAACAAGTTTTTGGAAAATTCACTTGACAATCTCACATTCTGAAAAATGGCGAAACAGCAGCCAAGTAACTTGGCAAAGACTCAGGAAAATCAGTTACAAGGGCATCTCCTCTGGTTAGATCCATTTAAGTAATTCAACTAGAATGTTGTCTTTATGTTCAATTGTGTGAGTGTCCCTCAAGTCTGCTGTAGGTTCCTTCCTTCCTTCCTTTCTTCCTTCCTTCCTTCCTTCCTTCCTTCCTTCCATGTTTCTTTCCTTTATTCTATTTATCCTCCCTTCCTTTCTTTTTTCCTTCCTTCTATTTATGCTTCCTTCCATCTATCCTCCCTTCCTTCTTTCTTTCTTTCCTTCCTTTCTTCCTTCCTCCCATCTATCCTTCCTTCTGTCCCTTTTCAGGGACTGATGCTGTAGTTGCACTGACCTGGAGTATTCTTGGAGGCACGTTGTAGGTATATAGCTTATGAGTATCAGGTGAGATTTGTCAGTTCCCATTATGGATAATGCTCCTGAGGGAGCTGGGGACATTCCTTCTAAGCTGTCACTTTATGCTGTCTTCATAATTAGGATAAGTATCACACAATGGAGGAAGGCTCATAGTTCACGTGGGATGTCTGTATCCCTGTCAGTCATGAAGTCACATGTGACAAACCATGCCAAAAGTGAAGGGCACGTAACAAGCTGTATGCGCTGGCATGCCTCATGTTGTGATTGGATCCAGGTCAGTCGTGTTTTTCTCATTTTTAGATCAGCAGCCACCTCGGTTGTTCTCATGCTGAGAGGCAAGACCTCAAGAAGGCAAGTCCACTGTGCCCATTCTGAAATCCACTTCAGGCCTTCACCTGTGTTTAATTTGCCAGCATCCCATTGGCCAAAGCGAGTCATTTGACCAATCCCAAAGTTAAGCGTGGAGGGGTACACTTTACAGAATGAGCGTTGGGGATTATTTCCCAATGTATTACATCCATTGGGTATTTTAATGCTGTTTGCTGGAAAGATTAAGAAATGGCCCACCACAGAAAATTAGTAAATCATACTAGAAATGTAAAATTGTGTGTAAAATTTGAAGCAGGACTGCTTTAAATTTTTCTGTTTATTTATAGTCTCCAGATGCCCTGGGTTTTTCTTTCTTCATACTCTTATTTAACCCTTGTAACAATTCTGTGGAGTTGAGATACTATCCCCACTGAATGACAGAATAAAATAACTCTGGGAGAGACTAAAGTTACTTGCTCGTTAGATGTATTAGCATTATAACATATTATATTTCCTTCTCTGGAAAAATGTGTATTTTTGGAACATTTCAGTTTTTTAAATTTATAATATGAAATGCTACATCTCATTCTCTGTGCAGAAAAAAGTAGATGTTTTCCAGGGAAAAGAGCCCGTCTGTTGGGGTCCCTGTTGATTTACAACCTTATGGACTTCTGCAGAACATGTGGGTCTGTCTATACTCCATATCTTCTAGCACAGGAGCAAGTGCTATTTCAAGGCTTATTACAGGAAGCAGAGATCCACTCCAGACGCCAGCGCATTCTTTCAGCTATGAGGAGACACCAGATACTCTGTGCTTTCCTTTCTCGGCTTCTCAAGGCGGTGCTTGATGTTGAGATTGTTCCTCCTGGGGATGAAATGTGAATGGCAGCAAGTGGTCTTAGGGACTGTGGGAACCATTCATTCTATGGCGAATGCCATTCCTGCCTATGCCTGTGGTAGTGAGTGGCAGATCAGGAACCGTGACCTCAAGTGCACGGGTGCATCAGGTGCATCCATGTGTGACCTGTGCTGACCAAGAGCCACTGACAGCATCTGAGGCCTAGAATTGAGATTCCTTTTCTCTGCTGTAACCAACTACTTACTTCTCACCAGTGTATCCGAAATATGCCTTGATGTATCCCGTTCTTTGTTCTGTGACTATAAAAGTTCATCAGACTGCTTCTACATTGGAATGTGAAATTTGGGGTAAATCCATGTCTCTGGGCCATGGCCACTACGTTGGCTCCAGAATCAACTCTCCGCTGTCCTCTTTGAGCCGAGGCTCGTGCTTTTGTGTTGATTCTGGCTCGTCTGCCTTCTTGATGACGGGGCTTAGGGGACTAATCAAAGACATTCTGTATAGCGCTATCAAATATGTATTCTAAGTGGGACTCCAGCTGCCTCCTTAAGCATCTGCCGCCTGTGTGCTGAGCTTCAGGGCTCCCCTGTGGCCAGGCTTGCCACACTTCACTAGATTCCAGAAGCTCTGCGTTTGACCTGGACAGAGCCCAGGACAGGGACAACAGTTGAGAGTTAGAACGCCAGGCCCTGGCGTGGTGCGGGAAGGGTGTGATGTTCTCAGCAGAGGGAAACATGTAATGTGAATCACAGGGCAGTTCCCCTGCCATACCTCCCTGCTGGGCCACCTGGGAACATGCGGAAATAGCAAGTGTTAATAGCTGGATTAAACAAGCTTGTGAATCAATTTCAGCCTTCCCAAAGCAATCATACAAAATGTTTCCTCTTAATTAGATTTAAGGCATGAACTGCTGAGTCTCCTGCGGCTTTTGCTCTACATGTAGTGCCTTTGTTGACATATCTGAAGGCATCTTGACAGTGTACACAGGAGAACGCTGGAACACCTGGTGATGAAAGCAGGGGCGGCGTTGGAGAGTATTCTTTTAAGATGTGTTACATTTGCTTATGCTGCGGAACGTTTGTTGAATGATGCAAAGATGGGTTGCATTCTTTGCTGTTGGATTTGTCTAACTCGGTGGAGCTGTGTTACTTTGCCTATCTAAAACACCTGATTGGTCTAACAAAGAGCTGAACGGCCAATAGCGAGGCAGGAGAAAGGGTAGGCAGGGCTGGCAGGGAGAGAGAATAAATAGAAGAGGGGAAAGAGAGAAAAGAGAGATCAAGGAATGAGAAGAGGAAGAGAGGAAAATATCAGGGGCCAATCACCCAGCTACACAGCAAGCCACAGAGAAAAAAAGTAAAGAAACGGATACAGAGATACAGAAATACAGAAAGATAAAAGCCCAGAGGCAAAAGATAGATAGAATAATTTAAGTTAAAAAAAAAAAAGCTGGCTAGAAACAAGCCATGCTAAGGTTAGGCATTCATAAGGAAGAATACGTCTCTGTGTGGATTTATTTGGGAGCTGGGTGGCAGGCCCTCCAAAAGAATCAAAGAGTAAAAACAACCAGCAGCAGAGTGATATGCCTTTTCCCATCAGAGTTGGGTCCAGGTTTTGTTCATGTCCTGAGTAGGACCTAATGTGTTATATCAGAAGTCCTTACAGAGCAGATCCCCTGGTGATCTTGAATAATCCACTCCTCTGCCCACAGTTTGAGAAAGCGATGTCTATTAGTTTCTGGGTCTTGTGGTGTGGGTCTTCAGGTCAGTGTGCTGCTGTTTGGCCCTTGCATCTAGGGGTAGAGATGCCCTCTGCACTGAGTGAGTTCCTTGGGTACCATTCCCATCGTGTTACTAGCTTCTGGGTTTACTTCCCTTTCTCTCCTCTGCTTTAGTATCTAAGGTCTCAAGGTGGCCCATACGCTAGAACATGGCACATAAGTAAGAGGCCAGTCAAACCCAAACTCCACTGTGTTCTTAGGAGTAGATGAAGCTCTGTTTCTGAGAGGTGGACTTTCGGCCAAGTGTCCTTGCATGGCAGTGAGAGAATGACATGACAGTCACTCCATTACTGTGGGACAATGGTCTGTATTCTGTCAATTATATTTTAAATAAATGCTGATTGGCCAGTAGCCAGGCAGGAAGTATAGCCGGACAACCAGGCAGGAAGTAGAGGTGGGTCACTGAGAACAGGAGAATTCTGGGAAGAGGGAAGCTCTTTCTGCAGTCCTGGCCCAGCCACAGAGCAAGCAAGATGTGACTACCTCGCTGAAAAAGGTACCAAGCCATGTGGCTAACATAGACAAGAACAATGCCAAGTTATTCTAAGTTATAAGAGTTAATAAGAAGCCTAAGCTAATGGGCCAATCAGTTTATAACTAATGTAGACCTCTGTGTGATTTCTTTGGGACTTAACCATGTGGGAACCTGGCAGAACCGAAAACTCAGTCAACACTCCATTGGTCTGAAGCTTAGCACCTCTGAGTTTTCAAGTTTACTTTCTCTGGAGGCTTCATTTGGCCAAGGCTGCGCAGCTTCTGTGTCTGTCTGAGTGATGAAGTTGCCATACTGGAGAATTGGTGCTCCTGTGATGAGGGAAGTTGTGGCTAGTGGCTATTTCTCACCTTTCTGGAAGAAATGAGGATGGTGCGTAGCCTCACAGGGTCATCATGAGCTCTTTGCTGGCAGTGTTCTCTTTTCTTTGGTTTTGATTGATACGTAAGAATTGTACACAGGTCTGAGAAAAACAGGAGCTTAGAGGCTGAGAAAGTTGTAAACTGCTCAGCTCCACCTTTCTCAACCTTGCCGTACCTGTGTGAGGTTTATTCATCTCTGTCACCTAGAGCGACAGGCTAGATCAACAAACCAAAAAGTCGGGGATTTATATAAGGTCTAGGCTGCTTCTGGGCTCGGTCTTTGATGGTGACAGGTCTCACAGAGCTCAAGGCAGACTCACAGCTTGTCTCTGTGATTGGCATGTGGATAACCTCTGTTCTCTTTAATTCTATCCCCCCCCCCCAAAAAAAAACCCATAAACAGGAAAAGCGTTCTCTTGTGGTTAGTACAAGCCTGGTTGACAGTCACACCTGCTCTGGGAGATGTTACCTGTCTCTAATGTGTCTCTGAAGAGGCTCAGAAATTGCCCTGGGAGCTCCTGGGAGCCGTTAGGGCATGCAGGGCTGGGAACGTCTGCTTTCCTCCATGGCAACCTGAGAGCTCAGCAGTTGCAGTCAGTGACGTCAGTGACCCAGGTCTTCCCTGGAAAGGATGGGGGGGAGCATCTGACCTGCCAAGTCCACGGCTTTGCCAGACTCTAATAATAGCGCGTGTGTGCCTGCCATGCCCGAGCTCAGCAGCCTCCTTACTGGTACCAATTGGCTTTCCCATCTCATCTGTAACCTGTAGGTGAGGGCAGTGGTTGGGTCTCGTGGGGATTTATCCAAAGATTAAGGAAAGAGGTGGAATCACATGGCCCAGAATTTTAGACCCAGAATTTGTATTTTGACGTTTCCCCAAGGAACTTGTTGTCATTGCAGCCCAATGAATAATCACCCAGTCTCATGCCTGTGGATGTTTAGTGGTCCCCAGAAAAGGCACCCCCATGTCTTGTGCCCTGGCGGAGAAACAGTCCCAGTGTCATTGGGTTCTAAATCACAGCAAGAATGGCCAGATACATTTATCCGTGAGACCTCGCAGGACACACTTGTTGAAGGTCTACCGAGGTTCCTCAGGAATGTCTTGAAAACACGTTGGAGGATGTCTTCGTTTGCTTTCTATTGCTTGTGGTTAAACACAACAGTCAAAAGCAGCTTGGCGTTCTTTCTGATTACACTTTATAGTCCACCATGGAGGGAAAATCAGGGTAGGAACTCAGGGCAGGAACCTGAAGGCAAGAGCTGAGGCAGAGGCCATGGAAGAGTGCTGTGTGCTGGCTTGTTCTCAGTGCCTCGCTCCTGCTTTCTTAATCACCCAGGATCTCCTACTCAGGGATGCCACTACCCATGGTGGTCTGGACCCCGCCCCCCCACATCCATCACTAGTGTAGAAAAATGCCCCACAGCCTTGCCAATATGATAGAAACATTTTCTCAGTTGAAGATCTGCTTTTCCAGATAACTCCACTTTTGTCAAGTTGACAAAAAACCAAAAACTCACCACAACAGTGGCACACCATCCTTGGTGGCTTCTAGTCACCTGCAGAGTGTCCTCCACCTTGACCCTGTCTGTTCCTTGAGGCTCAAGAGAAAGAACCATTTTTTCTCCACCGAGAAAAGGGGCTCTTTTCCAGCCTCTTGGGAATCATAGAACTATTTCTTGGCAGGCCAGGATGCTTGAACGTCCTATAGGAGCCATTCCTAGGGTGCTGCCCTCCTTCAGGACCAGCTCCCTAAGTCCCACCCACAATGTTGGCAAGTTTCCTTTGGAACGCGCTGGAGTTAACCGGTTCAGTGGACCACGTCCCCACTCAAGACCTGTCTGTTGACGACAACCAAGCAGGAGGGAATGGAGAGAGTTCATGCCTGAAGGCTGGAGGCTTCAGCAGTCCCATGCTGGTTGGGTGAGTTGCTGCCCGCATGCTGAGTGTCCCCTTGTGAGTTCGGCCACTCTGACACGGCCACTCTGACACTGGGATCCACTATGTCATCTTACCCGGAAGGTTGGAAGATGAGGCTACCAAGAAAATATTCTGAACTTGTTCCCAAGAAAACCTAAATGTACTGGTGTTCGCCACCACTCAGAATCCAAATCCCTGGGCCATAGAAGAAAAGGAAGTTAAAAATCAGGATGACTGTCATTAGCGGTAATTGCTTTTGTGAAACTCCAATTAGAGTTCCTGGAGGCCTGGCGTTCCAGGGAGGCTGCCCACGGTTCGGATGCATTAGAGCACACAGACTATTCTCATCTAAGTTTCAGCTCGCAAGGGGAGCCTTTGAATGCGCATGTACCAGCTCTTAAAATCTGGTGAAGCCACAAAATATGGTAGCTATTAAAGACATTTTTCCCTCCCTGCGCTATTAGGCACCCCAGGCGACCTCTCCAAACAGCTTTTGTCGCGGAGGTCTGAAACCTCCTCCATTCCCTTTGTCTCTCGGTAGCAGAGTGTGGGACTTTTTACAAGGCGAGGCACTGCCACTGAAGGAGACTGAGTTCATTGTAACTCCTTGAAAGCATTTTCCCCCTGGCATAATAGAGGAGACCTGCTAGGACCCTGGGAGATCGCTGATCCCAATCATCGCTTCTGGAACAGGGTCAGAGTGGCTGTCATAATGGAGGACACTTGGGATGAGACGGGAGTGGCTGTAGGAGAACTGAAGTCATTTTCTTATTTAGGGCCTCCTAGAAATCGTATAGGAAAACAGATGGGCGTCCCGTAAAGAAAGCCGTCCCCCTGTCTACAGAGCATGAAAGATTGTATCTTGCTGCTTAAGAACAGCCCTGAATAAATTGACAAATTTATTTGTGGGCTCATGAAGGACATAAAAAAAAAATATCGGTCTGATTGGCAAATGAGAATGGCATTGTGCGACTCGCGAACATTCATCAACCGGTTTTGGACGAGGTGTTAAATTATAACTGAAGAGCTGGCGTACGAAGCCAAACTGGGATTTTCCAAGCTGTCAAAGGAAAAGAAAATGAGTGAGTGTCTTTTCCTCCACCCTCCCTCCAGCCCCTGCGACAAAAGCCCGATTCTCTGCTGACACAGCTTGGACAACATGCACTCCATGCTGTCGCTCACCAGCTGGGATGATTCTTATTATTTACCTCCAACTGGAACAGAATCTCAGCTTTGGCTTCTCCACAGAGGAGTCTAAAATAACCATTTCAGAGAGTTATTGGAATGGGAGGGTATTTTTTTTGTACCCTTCTGCAGAGAACCTGTTGTTTCTATGTGAGTTGCAGTCTCTGATGGTGCCTATGGCAGTTGGACAATTAGCTAGACACTGGGAGTTGTAGAAATCTGTATGAGGGTCTCAATACGGATGACGATGGCCCTGTAGGGCTTGAATGGTTCCCTCACAGTGAACTGCTTGGCTTCTGTGTGGAGCGGTGGAAAGTCATGTTGATTTCCATCTCTTTTATACATTCTTGCTGTGCACAGGATATTATGGCTGCACTTCACATCACCAAATGCATTATGTACACTCAGTGATGTGTGTGTGTATGTGTGTGTGTGTTTGTGTGTGGTGTGGTGCTGTGACCTTTCTGTTTTATCAGCCAGAAACTTGGTAGCAGTGAAATATTAGGAAAAGGGAATTGGAAAGTCAGCTGCCCGTTTCAGGCTTGAGTTTCCCATCAGACATGGTGTGGAGCGTGGCTGGACGGCTGCTTGAGGCCCTTGATGTCACTGCTTATGGGTTGTTAAGCTTTGGGGGCTCTCCCCCAGTGCTTCTCATCGGCACACTGTAAACAGAACATGAGGAAGGCCTGGGACTCTGGAGGAAGAAACAGAATCTCCTGAGTGCTGCCAGAGCTGCCGGCTCACGGATGGCACTGAGTATGGTGGATGGAGACAGTCAAAGTCTCCTGCTTCTGGAGAAGCCAGTTCTTGTCTCGCTAGTGACCCATGTCCAGACTCTCGTCATCCCTTCTCTTTAGCAATGATGACATACAAAAGGGACAGAGTGGAATCTCCCATTTTCCTACTCCAATGCTTCCCCCGAGGGGCCCAATAAATACTTCCCCATTAAACAAGTAGGAGAAACAGTGCCTTGGGTATTTCAGGTATTTATGTAACTTAACATACGAAAGATCTCTCTGCCTGCCAAATGTCTTTTATTTCCTCAGTGTAGAGTTTAAATGTGCTTATTTTCCGTGTGTGTGTGTGTGTGTGTGTGTGTGTGTGTATATGTGTGTATGTGTGTGTATGTGTGTGTGTGTATGTGTGTGTGTGCGCGTGTGTGCTGGGTGCACAGCACAGCAAGCACTGTGGAAACCCCCAGAATCCCTATCTTACATGTCATTGCTCTGCATAACCGTGGTCAAGTGCTTCTGCAGTTCCTGGTACAACAAGACATGGCATGGAAGGAGTCTAGAACCGGCCGCTGGATGGCTCAGAGGAAAGCCAGTGTAGGACAGCGTTCACGGGTGTGTGATGGGAGGCAGAGAGGACCTGACAGCATCATTCCTTGGGAAATATTGTCAAGGCAAATGCAGGGCAATGGCAGGAAGGCAGCAACAGAAAGCTCTCGGGAGAAAAAGGAACTCAGAAATTTTTTCTCCTTTTCCCCCTCCTCTTTTTCCTCTTCCTCATTTGCTTGATGGGAATATATGTCATTTTGCTTTTCTGAGTTCTGTATGCAGCTGCCTCTCTTGCTTTTTTGGTGGACAAGGCCCATCTCCTTACCACAAGTGGGGACCATGCATTTCACTTTCTGTGATTGTTTGGAGTGCTTGCTGCCTTGCTTTGTGGGAGTCAGATGGAGGGGTCCCTGTACACACGAGGCTTGAGTCTAAGTGACTCTCGGGCGGGAAGCATGCTTGGGAGAAGTGCCCAGAAGATGCCAAGAAAGCTCTGTCTGCTTCTGGAAATGATCTGCCACAGTTTCTGTTACCCTGAGAGCCCATGCAGTTGCTCAGTGCTCTGACAGCTTGCCTAGCCTCCCTTAGGTCCTGGGTTACATACCAGCATTACCACCATGAAAACCAAAAATACTGAGGACCCTTTCCTTGCTGAGGGGGCCCTTTCAAGATCCCATTTCAGCTTACCATCCCAGAGCTGCCAAAATTTGAGCCATTTTTACACTCCGCGGTCTGAGAATATGTATCTTTAAATGTTTCTCTGACAATTAAAAACATTACTTATGCTTCCCATAGAATATGTATAAGGTACGCATGTATAAAGGGGTATTTTAAGGAGGAAATGAGGCTCATTGTATTCATTTTCCTCAGAAAGCCCTTGTTAGTATTTTTGGGTTCAGATAGTATTTTGGGGGTTCTGTACAGGCATCTGTTGGCCAAATCTGGTTGGAATCATGCTAAACATCAAATTTGCATCTTTCTCTTTCACATCATGTTGTGTGCTCTATTAGGACACTGTCTCTTGTTAAAATGTCTTTAATATTTAGCTCCCGTGGAAGGACCATGATTTGCATAACTACACCTCTCAGATATATATGCCTATTTTAGCTTTTATTTCCTTTAATTAGTGTTGTCCTATAACTTGAAGTTGCATCTTAGTTTCTATTTGGGGAATTTCCTCTTCCCTTTGGCCCACTTTCTCTCCATATTCTCTGCCTGGAAAAGCACCTTGTCAGGCCGATGCGTACAGGGAGCATACACCTGCCTGGTCGGCTTAACATCTACTTGATGTTTGAATGCAGGCTGTCAGCTCAGCGTAGAAGGATTCCCAGCCCCTCACAGGCAGAGGAGCAAGCTTTTCTGTGACACAGCAGGAGATTCGGAGGCAGGACCCACAAGGCAGGGTCCCATGAGTTTTCTAGAAAGATCCATGTCTTGAGAATCACCTGTGGTCTGTGCTCCTTTAGGGCAAATGGGGAGGCGGAAGAAAGTGCTAGAATCAGAGCCCCTCTCCTAGCATCTTATGTTGTTGGACACATAATCCTGTGCAGCACCGTTGGGGGATATTTAAGAGGGGATTACATCATCGAGGGTGTGGATTCCTAAAGAGTCCTAAGGATGAGTTGAGCTCCCTTCCCTTGTATGTTCTTTGGGATTGTCTTTAGGAATAGAAGCAATAAAATGAACATGTGTTACAAAAGGGACTTATTAAATGCCTTAAACAACGTAGGGTCCAGCCACGGAGTTCTACATGCAGGAGAGACTGAGCCTCCTTAGTTGCTCATTCCACAAAGCTGGAGGCCCCAAAGGTCCCACTCTGATGCTGAAGGCCCAGAGGATTACTGGAGATTTTCTGGTCTCCAGTCTAAGTTGGAAGACCAAAAGAAGCTGTGTTCTGTTGTCAGCAAAAAAAAAAAAAAAAAAAAAAAAAAAAAAAAAAAAAATTGCACCACTAGGTTGGAAGAGAGTGTCTTGGATTTAGTGTACACTCCCTGGCCTTGTAAAGACAGGCTCCTAACCACTTTCTGCCCTGTGAGGATGAACGTGCCCTCCTACACATGACTGCCTGACAGTCACTGAGGAATTCACTGTGAAATGCAGCGCTGAGTTTAGGGGTTACACAGGATCGGGGAGGACCTTGAGAGATAAGGCCCACAAAGGAGAACACAAGCTAGACTTGACATACTTGTGAAGAGTGAGGGCCTTGAACTGCGAGAATCAATGAAGGGGAAAACTTATGGCCACACAGATGCTCTTGGGACCTGATCCTGGCCATGCTGGCAGCTGTCAATTAGCTTGAAGCCTCATCTGCAGGCTTCCTGGGACAGGAGTGTGCTACCTGGTTGGTTTCCGTGAGGCAGACATTTTGGACCACAAATTTTCATGACCTTCGGAACCTTAAGTAACCATATGATATTGAGACTGTATCAGCCAAGCACCCTGGGTGGTTTTGTGGGTGAGCATTATTCCCTGTGGTGTACACCTATAAGGGAAGGCTGGCTTCTACGCTATCATAAAAAGACCCTCTGAGAAGAGTGGAGAGTGATCCCCTTTATATGTGGTATAAGAAGCCTGTGGGCATGTGGGACCCGAGGGCATGGAGGGCTCCAGGATGAGGCTAGGCTGTGGTCACTCTCTGCCCGAGTCTCTGTATCCTGACATTGGGTGGTATCCCGGGTCTCAGGGTGATATGCTGAGTGACGGAACGTGGGTGTAAGCCTTGTGTCGAGGGAAAAGCTAAGCCAGTGTGCTGCCTTTCCAACAAGACTCCTCCCTGAACATGTAGCAGAGCACGCCTCAGCCCCTGCTGGAAGAAGATCCTGGCATGGTCCAGACCTAGAGGCCTGTAAGGGCGGAGTGGGAATCTCTGAGGAGCAAGGGTGAAGCTTCCTTTGTTTCTTGTCCACTTCAGTGGCCCACCAACCTGGCCGTCAAGTCCACATCTCCAGCACTCGCAGCCAGTGGGCTCTTGTCTCCTTATCTCCTCCTCCCACATCGGCATCATGCCATGCCCTGTTCTCATTTCCTGGCTCTGAGCAGAATGACTTTGGACAGGGGTTCATCAAAATGGCATTTGACCCCTGCTTAACTTGAACCTTTGGCTTGACTGACAAGAAAATGGCCCAGTCCCTGCGCTCTGCTGGCTTCTCTGTCACACCTCATCACAAGAACTGGATTCTTCGGGCACTGTAGTGAGAATGTCTCTTCCCTCGGGGCCTTGGCAGAAGGATAACTTCTACCTAGAGGCCAATACTTGGGCTTTCCCATCCTTCATCATCCTAGTCTGAATGTCACCTTCTGGACTTCCTGTCCAACTGGTCTCTGGCCATCACAGATCCCCGCTCCTTTATGTGTCTTCTTTCCCCATCTTGTAGCTATTTTATTCATTAATTTGCTTCTTGTCCCTCTCCCACTGTAGTCCAAGGTCCTCAAGGTCAATGCTACATCTATCTGTCTATTTATAGAGTCCAGCCTGGTGGGTAGGCCAAGGTCTTTACCAAGGAGCCCCGGGGAAATGATGCAATCTCCTTTGTCTGGGAAGAATACTGCGAAGGGTGGAGGATGGGATGTGTTCAGCAGGGAACAGCTCAGGAAGACTGGGTCATGGGTGCAGGAGAGAATGAGGACTTATACACTCCACACTCAACTTGGCCTTGGAAACAGAGGAATGGTGTTCTGAAGGCACCCCATTCAGCACCCGTAGGACTGGTGCCGATAGCTTGTCTAGCACTTTCTGAAATCTCATGGCATTTGTTACCCAACATAGTTCTTGTTTTAAATGTAAGAGGTTTAGTGTGGATCAGCCAGATCTCTGTTGCCTCCTTCACTGATATCATATACATTGATTGAGCAACTGCTGTATGCACAATAAGATAGCCGTCTCAGATCATGGTGGGGTGGCACAGACAGAGCTTCTGGGTCAGGTGGGAGATGTCCCTTGAGAGTGCCTGTAGGTCTTACACATGCCCAAAGACAGCAGACAGTCATCCAGGAATTGCCCGAGTTCCTCTATGCAGACTGGAGTCAGGGATCCCATGGGGCATTCATATTTCATATTTCTGTGCACAATGGAACATGACCTTGTGCCAGGACTGTCATCCTCCCATGTCGCCACACTTGATGAGTGTGTTGTAGTGGTATACTTACAATATTTGTGGATGTGTGTAACATGTTGTATATGGTTATGGGAAATGTCTGTGAGCATGTGAGTGTGTAGATGTGGCCATGCAGCTAGGCACGGTGTATGGTGTGTATCTACCTGTGTGTGGGCTGTGTGTATGCGCTCAGTGTTACAGTGTGTGTGCATAGGAGTGGCACATGTGTGACTGTGATATGGAGAAGGGAGGAGAGAGAAAGGGAAGGAGAAGGGGAGAGAGAGAGGGAGGGGGAGGGAGGAAGGGAGAGCATGCAGGTATACCCTCTTCCACATACCTATATTCCTATATTCCTTTCTCCCAGAGGCTGGGAGTTTCCTTTCTGCTCTTTGATCAAGTGTGTGTAAGAACAGCTTATCTGGGAACAAGCATCACTATAGATAGCACAGGGGACCTTAGGCTGCTCTGTGCCCAGAGCAGGTCAGTGGGTGGAACTGCAAGTCCTCCAGCAATGAACTAAATCAGCCCTGTGGACCAAAGCACTTCCCCTGCCTTAGGTCAACCAAGGCCTAAGAGCTCCTCCACACAGACTTCCAGTTAGGGTGTGCACTGTGTGCTGGGTTTTTGGAGAAGAGCGTTATAGAAAAGGTCCCTAATCAAACTGCACTCGTCAGCTGCTGCCTCCTTTCCTCCGGGAGGTGGGTCCCATGGGCGTCATCTTCCTTGCCACCACTGAAACAGTCCTATCTCTTTAAGATGCTTGTCAAGTTTGGAACCAAGGAGACATATTTGTTTTCCAGAATGTTCCTCTGACACCCCTGCCCCTGGGAAGGTTCAGTATGGCAGTATGCTATGTTCCTCCTGTTCCTCACTCTCCCTCGCTTCTTTCTTGACCAGTTGGTCTCTTAGTTTTTGATTGCATCCTGTAACAAGCTCCAGGAGAGCCCAGGAGGAGCCAACACTGATGTAGCACCGTGTGTGTGTTTTTGGAGTATTTTAGCAACTGCAGAATCTGCACACTGAACCCTCTTCACGTGACCATAAGCAACAGGAGGGCAGTAGGGAAATATGTGTGCTTTTTAGGTTCTCTCTCTAACACCAGCCTGGCCTGGGCTCTCCTTGGAGCTTGTCACAGGACAGAGTTGATGGCATGTGAGGTCTTTAGGTTTTCTCAAGTGTGTTTTGTGGAGCCAAACACAAAAGTCACTTTTTGGTGACTTCCATAATCAGTGAAGGTTGTAAGTAGGAGGGGAGGGAGATAGCAGGGATACTGGAGTGTTAGTGGCTCTGATTAACTGGCATCTGTCTGTCACTCAGGCCTCTGTCTCCATGAGCCTGGTAGCCTGGCTCCTGCCTCATAGGCGGGTACTGTAATATCAAGCATATTTTCTATTGTTTGGTGACAACTTTGGGGATATTAGGAAAGAAAAATTACAGGGTATTTGATAGGTTGATTAAAATCACTCGAATTTTCACAGCTGGAGAAATCACAGGTGAACTGAGGCTCAGCTTACTGTGTGTGGTGTGCAGCTTGTGCAGACGGCCGTGACTCAACCACTTGCTCCCCGGTTGTTTACCTTTTGGTTCGCATGACTTTAGTAGCAGCACCGAGACCACATGTGATGACTGTCATAGTGTAATTTGTAAATGGGGAATGTTAATCCTTGGTTCTCACTGAAATAAACAGAAGGTCCCTGTTCCTCTCTGATAGCGGCTCAACACAGAAAACTGTCTATGCCTGTTACACTGTATATTCAGAAACTAAACGCCCACAAGAACCTCTTTGCAGACTGAACCTTCAGCTCCTAAGCCTGTGCGTCAGCCTGGGACGCTGCACCTTTGTCTTGTGCCACTTCCAGGGACAGACGTGCTTTTATTTCAGCTTAGATACTTCCTAAGAAGCAGCTGTCACTGTTGGCTCAGCTGAAGGGGTAGGTGAGCACTGGTCAAAGAGCAAGGCTTGGAAACAGCCCATTCATTGTTAGACCCAAGTGGTGGGTTTTGTTTTTTATCATCTGACTTTACTTTGAAAAGTACACTAATCCCAAGTGATGGAAAAGTCACAAGGACAATCACATGACAATCATGGAATTATACTAAAGGAATTATTGTTACCTTTAAATTACAACTTAGGAGCTGTTTTCTCCTTTTTTCTATCTGGAGCTCTGTGATCTGGCAGGGCCTCACACCGTCGCATCCTCTGTAGCACCGGCGTTTCTCCCAGTCATATCTGGTAATAGTGAGTTCTGGCTGGGTAAGGTTGCCTGAGAATTGCTACCTGATTTGGGCTTCCTGGTGCCCAGTTCAGCAGCTGGTCATAAGCCTGGGACACTCAAGGTCCGTGTGTGTGTGTGTGTGTGTGTGTGTGTGTGTGTGTTCTGGTTCCTTTCTGTATCATCAGTTGAAAAATGTCACCATTTTTCATTCTAGCCAGAGTCAATCATTTGATTATTTCAGAAGTCAGAATTTTATATAGTTTGATAAATACCTACGTAATTTCACATTGTTTAGTTAAAAAAAAATACAAAAGGCTTGAGAGAAAGAGTGAGCTGGGATGCAGCAATTTAATAGAGTGCTTGCCTCTTATGCCACAAGGCTCTAGGTTTGAACCCCAGTACCTCATTAATTGGATATGAAGGCACATGCCTGTCATCTCAACACTTGGGACGCTGAGGCCAGAGGTCAGGAAACTAAAGTCACCCTTGGCCACATAATGAATTCAAGGTCAGCCCGAGATCCATGAGATCTTGCCTCAGAAATGAATCCTGCCTTCCTTTAAAGATTTTAATATAAATTTTATTTTTGTTCTTTTGACAGTTTCAGACATAAACACAGTGCATTCTGATAGCTGTAACCCCAACCTCTCTCTCTTTCTTCCAGCTGTATACACCTTCGAGTCCCTTCTCTCATTTATAGCTTTTTATTATGTTTTTGTGATTCACTGAGTTTAATCAGGACTCTGTATTGGCTGTTCTTCGTTAGCGCATGGTGAGCTCATCAATGCTAAGACAGTGTCTGCCCTCTCCAGAATCTACCAGTAGCTCTTAGTTCAGCAGGGAGAGTAGGGCCGTGTGGGCCTCTCCCTGATTGATGATTTCTGGCTGATAGCCCAGGCTTGTGCAGGCCATTGCTGGCCACTGCTGCTTCAAGACCTTGACTATCTGACTGTGTCATGCCCACCATAAATTAATTATTTGGTTCTGGCAAAAACAAAACAGACGCACAGATCAACAGAACAGGAAGACCCAGAGACAGTCCCATGCAGCTAAAGCTATCTGATTTTTGACAGAGATGCCAAAATTACACATTGACTAAAAGACAAATGGTGTTTGGGAGAATGGATTTCTACTTGTAGAAGAACGAAAGTAGACCCTCAGCTCTTATCCTGCACAAAGATCAACCCCCAAATCGATCAAGACCTCAGTGTTGTAAAACCTGAAACTGTAAAAATGCTAGAGGAAGAGGTGGGGATTATGCTACATATGTGCGCGCGCACACACACGCGTCCTTTTAATCAGGACGCTGGTTGCTCAGTAAATAAAACCAATAGTTGACAAATGAGACCTCATGAAATCTGTAGAGCAAAGGAAACTGTCAATCAAGAGGCATTCCAGAGAATGGAAGAAAAATCTGTGTCAGCTATACATCTGACAGGATTAATACCTGCAATACATAAGAAAACAGAAGTCCCTAAACATTAAGAAAACAAACAACCCAGTCAGAAAACGGACCATGGATCTAAACAGAGAATCCTTAAAAGGAGAAATTCAAAGGACTAAGGGACACGGTGTAAGATAAACATCACTCTCATTTACAGAGCTGAGGTTCCCTGAGCTGTTATCCTTAACTCCAGCCATACAGCTGGGAGCAGAAGACGCCTGCTTTGGCTGTGAGTTGCCCTGCTACCTTTGGAGCTGTCAGTCACCATAATATGGGGGGGGGGGGGAAGGAAGGAGAAAGAGAAGAGTAGTGGAGGAAGGAGAGGGAGGGGGAAGAGAAGGGAAGATGAGTATGAGGGGAGGAGAGGAGAGAGGAGCAGGAGGAGCCAGGAAGACAAGAGAGGGAAGGGGGGAGGAGGAGGTCTTCTGATGTTGAGAGCCAAGGGTGGAATCTCTGGCTCACAGCATAGAGGCTTTCTCTGTGTGGTGCCCTTAGCCCTGCAGTCTTGAGAGATGCTTATGTTATCCACACCTGTGGAGCTTGTGACTCGAGCCAGTGATGGCAGCGTGGGAAGAATGGGGAGCTTGGTGTTCTCGGCACAGTGGGAGCCAGGCTGAGCTGGAGCTGAAGTCTGAGGAGCTACGGTATATGAGCGGCCAAGGCCTGTGATTGTAGTGCTGTCTAGTACTTAGATAGTTGATGTGCCTGTGGAAGTGTGTCTCCAGCATGCAGTCATAAAACAAGGGAGGGGAGAACTAAAAAAAAAATGAGAAGAAAAGAAAATGATGCTTTCAGAGAGAGTGGCTGATATGGAGAAACTGGAGGACACGCAGGGTGGGTTCTGCTGAGCTCGGATGCGGGGGAAAGTCTCAGCATCCTGGTTATTGTTTTGTTTTTTTTTCCCTTGCAGCAGATCTCCACAGCCAAGGCTGTGCCTCAGTTGGCAGAGGCCTGTCCAAAAGGGAGATTGGTGGATACTCGGAAGGAATTGGGAGGGGGGAATGTCATGTGACAACCATTGACTCTGCCTACCCCAAGGTGGGTAGGTCCCTTGTAAAGCTGGTGTTTTCCCCAAAACTGACTGTGTGTCTACTGTAGGGGATGCTGTGGTATGATGTCACTAAAGCTGGTGTTACTCCCCAGCACTGACCGTGTGTCTACTGCAGGGGATGCCGCGGTATGACGTCACTGTTGTTGTCACTCTGTAGATGCCTTTAACAGCACAGCCATGTAATAAGGAGAACATTTCACTCGCCTTTACAGATACAGATGGACAGATGGATATTAATCCAGTGATGTCAAGCTAGAATCTTCCTCCACACTGGATAGCTTTGGGGGACAGGACACATACACCAAAGCTGTAGGTACAATGAGGACACTTCCTCAGAAGGACAGATGATATATGGTATATGTAGGGAGTGGAGAAAACTAGTAAAAATCTATTTTCTTCTGTTTGCTGAGCCATGAACTGGCTGAATTTCCCTACTGGGGTTGGGAGTCAGGAAGACTTCAAGGAGAAGGAAAAAAAGAACATTCTAGTGATGTTTAGATAGCAGAAAGCCTTTCCTAATTTCAGATTAAGCAAAACATAAGCATTTGGTAAATGGCAAGATTGTAAAGTCGTGTAAGCTGTAGAATCATTTTGGAATCTGAGGCGCAGCTCCAGATGTTTTAGAGCCTTTTGTTCTGCTGTTCCCCCAAGTGTGACTTACTGCAACCCTCCTAGACTCACAGACCCAGCTCCAGTGGCTGCTCATGGGCAGTTGGATGCAGCCAGGGATGAGGAGGTTGCAGCATAGCTCTGTTGGTTGAGAGCTGTACGGAGGCGCATGTCGGCATAGATTTCAGAGTCCTCTCTTAATAGTTATGGAGCTGCAACGCTGCTGTTTTGGAATCTGTGGGATCAAGGACATCAGAGACCTATAGATTGTGTTGGTCCAGAATCAAGAAGAATATAAAGATTCTGAATGAAATCATTGATCCCTGGGCCAGAGTTGGTAAGATCGGGGTCCCTAGAACACTCCATCCGTCGGCTCCTGCTCTGGACAGTGCTGGCTGACTGCTACCCACTGACCGTCAATTTTCCTCTAGTCTTTAAAGACTGAGTCTGAAGATTGACCCCATTAGCTTGTAGTTACTGGTTCACTCGAAGATAGGGGTGTTCTTTGAGATGGGAAGGTGAACTGGGAGCAGAGTGAACTAGAATGCCTGCCAGCTGTGAGCAGAGTCAAGCGGATCAGGCAGGCCACAAGACGTTGTTCTAGGACTTCTTTGAGATGATAGCCATATAGGAACGTCTGTCCTGACAGGTCCAAGGCCTCCTCAGCAGGTTTATGATGGGAAGCGAATGGTCCTTTGTTTCCAGGGCAGAGCTAGTCTGGTGTTCGTATCCTTTAGAGATGGGCAGTTTTTGGCACAGTGACCATCTAGGTGTCATTGAAGTGTCTTCATCCTGGATAGGTCAACGCGTGGGTTTCTCTCTAGTGTCTCAGTTCTCAATCCTTGCCTTATGGATGTTGAGCAGGGTCTTCAGGCCAGCTCTACAGGACCAACTGCAAAGCATGGTGCTTTATTTGGGGATGAGAAAGAATTGATCCCTATGGTATCCACATTTATTTCTCTCTCCGAAACAGAGGCAGTTGACTGAAAAGTGACACGTGCCCTTAACTAGGTCTCAGGCTCAGTGGGCCTAGGAACACCAGTACATGTTTTCCTGTGTGCTGGGCTGTAGGCCCATATTTCTGTATGGCACAAGAGCCATAAGCCCAGTCTGAGGTGGTCAAGAACTCCGCAGACAAACTGTCTCTGTTTAACAATAGCCAGGATGTGCTGCTCCTAGTTTCTTTTGTTATAAATGTAGATTACCTGAGAAGAGATGTTGGCTGAAGCTGATGACTTAAAAGAGTTAGGAGGTTTGGTGCTTCCTTCCTTTGTAATTTGGAGGATGTCTTATAGAGATGCTAATTCATGGCCTATGTGACTGCTAGCATACAGGTAGATGCGGATGTGACTTGAGCCCATTCACCTGGTTGCCTAGGAGACAGCCTAATGTGTTTTCCCCCACTTAATTGATGTGATGATATATAAGGTGTTTGGAGAATAAACGAGGAGATCTTCAGAGAGATCTTGCCCTTTCATGATGACCGTGTAAGCTGCGTCTGATTATTCCTCGCGACTCCGTTCCAGTCCAGTTAGGGAATCTGTGTTGGACCCACATGGGCTTCAACACTGGGCCCAGAACCTGAATTTCCAGTCATTTGCTTTCTTACTCTTGCTGCTTTTCGGCCCAGTGATGCATCATGGGAAGCTCGGGTTAGTACTTGTCAATGTCTCAGGTGAAATGAGGTGTTCACAGTGGAAAACAACTTGAATTGGCTTCAGAGCAGAAAGCTCAGCTTGCTCCCATTTTCATAATGATCTCGTTGTTTTTAATATTCACTTTAGAATTCTTCTCTCTTCTTGTGATAAAAATGTCTGGCAGGGCCAGTAGGTGTGGGCGGGTGTGGAGAGGTGAGTGAGTGGCTACGGGAACCCAGAAGACCAGAAAATGTGAGCAGAGGGTGCCATGCTACTCTGGGGCTCCTGGTCTGAACAACTGTCATCTTAAGGATGTGGGGCAGACTCTCAGGGCCCCCTTTCTAGGTCTGCTCAATGCCCTCACTGTAGGGAATGCACTTCTGTGTTAACTTGGGTTCTGCCGGCCTAGCCGTCCTATAAGCCGGCAGAACAGAGAGGGGAGTAACTGAAGTGCCTGCCTCGGCTTCATGAACACCTTAGAAGGCTCAAACCAACCTCCCCGTTCAACCCTTAGAGCAAAGGCTTTAGGGCTGGAGAGCTGGGTAGTTTTGATTACCCTGATACACACTATCTATAAAGCATCTACAGTTACCTCGGAAGAGGCCAAAATGGTTGCTACTCCTGGTAAAGTTAACCAACCTAAGTGATCTCACTGCTGCTAGGTGCTGATAATAATTAGCAACCAGGGAAGGAAGATGTGGACATGGGAGGCTCGTGGATGTGTCCCGCAAACACGTTCTGTTGTCCTTAATATTCCTCGAGGTAGGCATTCAATAACAGAACTCAAACCTCATATCCTTAGATTAGCTTTTAATTAAACTGTTCCCATCAGACGTCATCCCCTGGTGACTTGGCAGAGCGAATGTGACCTGCAGATTGCCTCCTCGCTCCATAACATCACCGTTCACTGCCAAAGCCAACAGGGGTTTAGGCATTTGAAGCAGGAATTTAGTTGAGCGGGAGCATGTGGTTGTTGAATTTTGATCATCCACTTTTGGTATTTTAAAAAATTAGATTATGCTTTGTTTCCATTTAACAAAAGAAGATCAGTGTAGTTGGTGTTTCTGCTAAAAACAGAAATTAGCACACACTCTTCAGTGAGTAGGCAGATTACAGGGAATGAGAAAAACCAATGAAGGATTAAAATTTTCAAAGCCAATTTAGAAGGTTTATCTATGGAAAACCATCTTGTTGCAGAACAGATCTGATCAGTGTATGCAAGTGTATGGCAGGTGTCACTCTGGTGCCCCGTGCCCCATGAGCACTATAAGGGGAGAACTGTAGAGTGCCTACCTCTCTTACCCTCTTATCTGCTGGACAAGATGTGCCAAGAAAGGCTCAGTTACTTGCTTGTGTCAGGCTAACTGAGCGAATGGTGATGGGTAGCCATTGTACCCGTAGACCTGGTGCAGTCAGAATTTAAGGCCGTGTGAAAGGGGCATGGGGCCATTTTCTAGCAGATCTGTCCTCTGAGAACAGTGAGACCCCATAATTCAGTAAATGCCACATTTTTAATATAAGGATAATTCTGCATTCAAAGTGAAGTACCATGTCAAGCCTGAAACCATTTACACACAAACAACAAAAACAACACACTCAGTGGGTTGTACTGAGACACACATACATGCATACACTTACATTCATATGTATGTAACAATAGTAGCTGAAGAGGAGAGGGTATCCGTTTGAGAGTGATGGGTTGGAGCAGGGTTGGAGTGGCTGGAGGAGAAAAGGGGGAAGGGTGAAAGTGATGTTATCCTATTTTAATTAATTATTTAAAATATTGCCCTGACCACTTGATAGGCACAGCAAGAAGGATAGGGTTGGGAGAAAGAAACAAGAAAGATGGAAGAGGAAAAGAGAAGGGGATCAATTCATCAATTCGCATGCAATTGGTGTGCCTTTTTAGCATTCTGAGATCCCCAAATAGGCACCTCTCTCTTTTATATCCAAAGCTTTGTGTTGGTTACCGAAAGTCCACCAAGTGCCAAGGCAGCCTTGGTTGCAGAAGGAGAAAGCTGGAGTCCAGGACCTGGTTTAAGGGGAGGGGCACCCCCCTTAGGGCTGATCATCACTCAGCCAATTAAACTGTCAGTCTTGTGGAAGCTTGGGTCTCTAAATAGGTCTATAAGTAATTTCCCAAATGGGGCTTCTGCGCTCTAACAGGGTGCGCTGATTTTAAGAGCTACTACAAGAATGAATTTGCTGAATGAATAAATCTGCAGTAGCAGCCAGTCAAATGTGAAAGGCTGGCCCAGGGCAGAAATAACCTTTGAAAAAAGGGCTCATTCATGGGGCACAAAAGCCACCGCGCCATGTAAGTGATTCCTCATTCATCAAGGGGCAGACCATCAGCACATTCTTTGTTTCCAGCAGCTGAGACTTCAAATCAAAACCCTTCTGCAGCCCAGAAATAAGACTTCTGCCAATCGCCTCGCACGAGACTACGGCACCCAGCTGTATTGCCACTAATTAAAGTTCCTTGCGCAGATCTTGTCAAGTTAAGATGAGGCCAAGAGATGGTTTTTGCCCAGCCTGCTAGGGACGTAATACGAGCAAAGGTGGGTGGGCCGTGAAAGCCGCGTGAACGGAGTTGACTGCATCACACAGGTGGTGGAGTGTCAGAGGCAGGAGAGGGCTTGCAAGCTCTCTGCTGCTCCTGCTTTGACCAGCTGTGCTTGGGCTCTCCAGCTGGCACTCCTCGGAGTGCCAGACATGAGGATGCTACCAAGTAGAAGGAGACAGGACCATCTTGAGCTGGAGGGAGGGTAACGGACCTAGTAGAGACCTAGGTGACAGAGACCTAGCCGACTCTGGTTTTGGCCTCCACACTTTTTCTGTGGTGGGCATTTCTGTGGATGAACGCTCAGAGACACGTGTATTAATGCTACTGTAGCAGAGAAGATGCCCCAAAGCATTCTTCCCTGGTCATTTGTAGTGCACGGTCTCCAGCAAGAGTGGTAGAGATGCTGGGAAGTTGTGCAGAAAACTAAGTCCCTCTGGGAAGGTTGGTAAGAACTGAACATTCTTTTGTACTGTGTCCAGAGACTCCTGGGCACAGATGTGGTATGTGAATTGGCTTACCTTGTGTCCTCAGAGCTCCTAACGCTTGTCCTTGGAGGAGATGAAAAGCATGGTGTCCTCATGGTATGGGAAGTCCTTCTGTATATGAGTTGCTTTTATTGGTTAGTGAATAAAGGAGCGACTTGGGCTTATGACAGGACAGAATGAGGTAAAGTCAGGAAGACACCATGTAGCTACCAAAGGAGAAAGACGCTAGCTGCCAACCAGAACCTTACCAGTAGGCCACAACCTCGTGGTGATTCACAGATTAATAGAAATGGGTTAATTTAAGATGTAAGAGTTAGCTAGAAGTATGCATGAGCTATTGGCCAAACAATGTTGTAGTTAATACAGTTTCTGTGTGATTATTCAGGTCTGAGTAGTCGGGAAACTAACGAGCAGTCTCCACCTACATCCTCACTCCTGTGAGGGTCTCCAGAGAAGTGGGTATTTGTAGTAATATGGTCGGCGGGGCTGTATCCCCAGCACCCCGGCTGCCTGGCTAGCTTATGCCCGAAATAACAACACACAAACTGTATTCATTTAATCATTGCTTGGCCCATTTCTATCTAGCCTCTTCTAGGCAAATTCTCACATATTAATTTAGCCCATTTCTAATCATCTGTGTTGCGCCCCTAGGTGCACTTACCGGGAAGATTCTAGTCTACGTCCATCCTGGGTCGGAGCTTCATAGCATGCGTCTGCTTGGGAGCTGGGAGCATGGCGTCTCTCTGAGGCGTCTGCTCCCGAGAGGAGAGCTGTGGAGTCTGAGCTCACTTCCTCTTCTTCCCAGCGTTCTGTTCTGTTTACTCCTCCCACCTATCTTCTAACCAATGAGGGCCAAGCAGTTTCTTTTTATTTAACAAATGACCTTCCTCCATCAGGTATTATTATTATTTTGTTGGTATGTTTTATAGACATTAGTTATTATTGACATTTTACTTTCTAAAACATTTCAAAGAGGTGAATTTTATCTTTTAAGGGTTTTCTCACTATCATTTATAAATAGATTTTGTGGGAGTTGTGCTGTCGCTGTTACTAATTCCAGAACATTTGTCATCACCCCTCCAAAAACTTGTCACTCCGTAGAAGTCCTCCCTCTTCTCTCCATCTCCACGATGTCACTTTGGATGCATGTGACCTTTTGTCTCAGATTTTTTTTTTCACCTAGTATTGCATTCCCAAGGGTTATCTCGGCTAGCCTGATGTTATAATGAATACGGAAGCTTGAATGACTTCTGAAGGAAATGTAGCTCCTTGTATTCAGGGATGAAGATTCAAAGTATATGGCACTGATTCTGGCTAGAGCCTCCCTGGTTTATCACATCATGGCAAGAGAACATTCTAGAGGGAGATGGGATGTAAGAAGACAGATTGCAGTTCTGTGAGAACCACCCAGTCCCAGGAGAACTACCTTGGTTTCTCCTAGGGTGATGCTCACAGTGATGTAACAATGTCTCACTACATCCCACGTGTGGTGGTTTGACTGAGAATGGCCCCCATAGGCTTTTATATTTGAATGCTTCATCTCCAATTAGTGGAACTGTTTGGGAATGATTAGGAGGTGTGGCCTTGTTGGAGAAGGTATGTCACAGGAAATGGGCCTTGACATTTCAAAAGCCCATTTCAGGCCCAGTATCTGTCTCTGTCTCCATCTGCTTGGTGCCTTTGGGTCAGGATGTAAAACTCTTAGCTACTGCTCCAGCAGCATGCCCATCTGCTTTCCACCATGATGATCATGGACTAACTATCTAAAACTTTAATTGAGCCCCTGGTTAAAAACATTCTTTTATAAGAGTTTCCTTGGTCATGGTGTCTCTTCACAGAAGTAGGAAGGTAGTTAAGATACCACCCTTAAAGGTTCCACCACATGCCAACATTGCTATGCTGGGAACCAAGCTCCTTCATCATGACTGTGTGGGGAACACACTCATATCCAGATCACAACATGGACTTGTAATAAGGTATCAGAATTTCTTTATCCATTCATCAGTGATGAACATTTGAGAGGCTCTCATGTTCTTGATTTGTAAGCAGCACAGTTCTGTGTGGGTGGGTGTTTCAGTCTAGGACACTGCCGAATAGCTGGCTGTTATCTTGACTGTAGCAAGGGGTATTGTTTCAGGTAGTTGTACTCTGTCCATTTCCGCCAGCAAACCGCAAACATTCCACTGTTTCTGCATTCCTCCCAACACCTGTCATTATCTGTAGGAGGAAGCCAGTTGACCAGTTTCAACCGGTTATGCAGCCCAAATGGAAATTTCCTCAGGCTAGCTAATACGAACTTGCAGGCTGCTAACTTTCCCTTGAGCCGACCTAGAGTGTGCCACTGGGCCTGGTGACTGGCCATATCAGGAGATCAGATGCTGTGAACCAAGGAGGAGCAGACAACACAGCCTTCCCCATGACAACACCCTTTGGGCCCTGGGAGGAGAGTATAAAGGTCAACCCCACATCCCAAAAAATGAGTCTGCTTCAGCTTCTCATCTGACTCCTGGGGTCTGTGTCGGTGGCTCCATGCCTTCTCACCCCCTCCCACAAGGGGTGGCCAGGAGGGATGATGCCTTCTAGGGTTGATCTACCCTTTTATGGTAGATCCCTTTTAGGGATGACCTACCCTTTTAGCTATACTATCACAGTATGTGGGAAGTCATTATGATTTTAAAAACATTTTGGAATTTTCCTGCTTTCTATTAGTTCTTTGGAAATTTTGTACAATGTGTTTGGATCATATTCACCTCTCCCCCACCCCTCCTAGGTGCACCCTTCCTTCCCTACACACTCAACTTTGTGTCCTCTTTCTTTAAAACAAAAGTACAGTTTGTTCTGTCTGTATATTTTAAATTTTTTTCTCATATTTTATATCCCAAACACAATGTCCCATCCTTTCTCCCCTCCCAGTTCCTCCCACCACCTCCCCTATCCCTCCCCCATCTACTTCCCCTCCCTTTCTATCAGAGAATGACAGACCTCCCATGGATATCGACCAAACGTGGCATATCAAGTTGCAATAAGACTAGGCCCCACTCCTCATATTAAGGCTGGACAAGGCAACCCAGTAGGAGGAAAAGGGTCCCAGAAGCAGCCAAAAGAATCAGAGACAGCCCCTGCTTCCACTGTTAGGAGTCCCACAACCATAAGAGCTACACAGCCATAACATATATGCAGGGAGCGTAGGTCAGACCCATGCAGGCTTCCTGATTGTTGGTTCAGTCTCTGTGAACCCCTATGAGCCTAGGTTAGTTGGTTCTGTGGATTTTCTTTGGGGTCCTTGACACCTCTGGTTCCCACAATCTTTCCTCCCCCTTTTCCATAGGATACTCCATGCTTTGCGTAATGACTGATCTGCATGTTTCCACCAGTTGCTGGATGCAACCTCTATGGTGATGATTAGGCCAGTTGCCTATATGTCTTGGAAGTGTGGCTTCCATTGTAGCATTGTAGCCTACCAGAGGCCACACTCTTAAAGATAACTAACCCTCCCTTTTCCAACAGCTAGCAATTGCCTGTAGCTCTAGAGGTAAGACTTGATGTCATTTCCTCTTTCCATGCTAAGGTTTTGTCTGGCTTGAGATTGTTCAAGTTTTGTGTATGTTGCCTCAAACTCTATGCGTTCATATGTACATCAGCCCTGCTGTGTATGGAAAATGGTTTCCTATAGTCATCTACCACCGATGGCTCTTTTGTTCTGCCTCTCTCTTCCACAGTGATTTCTGAGCCTTGACGAAAGGGGTGTAGCATTGATGTCCCATTTAAGGCTGAGCACACTGTGGTCTCTCACTCGCTGCACCTTTGCTAATTGCCAACAGGTGCAAAAAGGAGTCTTCTCTGAAGACTGAGAGATGCATTACTCTATGGGTATAGCAATAGGTTATTAGGAGTTTGTTTAAATTTATGTCCATTGAACAGAGTAACAGTGGTAGGTTCTCCCCTAGGACATATGACCTGTCTAGACAGAGGTTCTTAACCCTGATGTCAGTGCCATAGATGAATTTTAACTTGTGGAGCATGTGTTAAATCCAACCAGAAAATGGTTGATTTTTCCCATGATTCTGTGCCATTATTACATCAGTGGGCACATCTTAGGAGGGCAGTCGTGCTTGTGGCTCAGGGGGTCACAACTGGATGAGATCAGTGATTATTTCTCTCCCTAGGGAGTATGCATAGCAGACAAGGAGGGAGGGAGTTTCTAAGGGAGTGCCAGCTTCATTTCTGTCTGTTCTGTGACTCAACTGTGTATTATCTTCGACAGTAGGGTTCTATCTACCATCAAATTATGGAGGTGAACAGGTACGTTGGTTGCAGCCTATAATGTTTGGGGGTCTGTGGATCTTCATGTATCAAAGACTCCATAAGTGGGGATATTGTTTCCCTATTATATAGTAACTCAAAAAAATATTTTTGTGAGAATAGATATGTATTATAGGAAGGGTCTACAGTAGGTTTCCATATGACTTTTTCAAATGTCTTTCGTGTTAGCTATGCCTACATATAGTCTCTCATCTACCCTGTCCTCCTATCTACCTCCCCATTTAAACTGTACTGTCCAATTATTCTACCTTTATATCAATGTATTCTCTCTCCCCTCCCTGGGAGCCTCCCCTCCTCCAATGGGCCCTTACTGGTTTCCTTCTATGAGGATTTCCGATGAAACTAACATATCTGAAATTCAAAACTAACACTCATAAGCAAGAGAAAAATATGACATTTACCTTTCTGGGTCTGGCTTGCCCTACTTGAAATGATTATTTTCTGCTCCATCCATTTACCTATGAATTTCCTAGCTTTGTTTTTTGTTGACGGCTAAATAACATCCCACTGTATACACTCGCCACATTTCCATTCTCCTTTCCTTCTCGGCTAATATACATCTAGGATGTTTCCATTTCCTGGTTATTGTGAACAGAGTAGCAGTGGTCACAGATGAACAGGCGTCTCTGAAGCAGATATAGTTCATGAGTGGCATAACTTGGGTCATGTGGGGGGTCTCGTTGAAACTTTCTGAGACCCCCTTGCAGTGGCGACACCAGTTGCGCTCCCACTGGCAGTGAATACGTGTTCCCCCTTTCCCATATCTAAACCAGCATTTGTGGTCGTGTGTGTGTGTGTGTGTGTGTGTGTGTGTGTGTGTGTGTGCACGCACTTAAATTGTAGCCATTTAATCTCAAAGAAGTTTAAATTTACATTTCTCTAATGGCTAATGATGTTGAAGCTTTTCATGTTTTGGTGTTTTGACATTTTAATGGCTGTGCTATCTCCCCAGCCAAGGATATTAAACTTTAAAAAGAAAATATTTCTCAGCCGTTTGTATTGTGTCTTTTGCAAACTTTCTATTTAGTTTCAGAACCTGCTTTATAATTGAGTTGTTTTCTTGATGTTTAGTTTTTTATATGATGTTTGCTTCATTTTTTTTTTTTTGGCTTTTTGTATATTTTAGATATTAACCCTCAGTCAGATATATAGCTGGTACAGATTTTTGCCATTCTTTGGGCTGCTGCCTTTTCATTCAGTGATTGTATCCTTTGTGGTACAGAAGCTTTTTTGTTTCATGGACTCCTTTAATTAAGGGTTAGCCTTAATGCTTGTACTTGGGGTCCTGTTTAGAAGGTTCTTTCCTGTGCCAGTGAGTCAAAGTGTAATCTCTATTTCTTCTCTTTTAGATTTGAGGTAGCATGTTCCTGATCCAACTGAGTTTTGTACATCCAGAGTTATTTTCTTGGTGGACTTCTTCTGTTTTTTTTTTTTTCTTTTTTCTTTTTTTCTCCATCCAAGTCACATTTCTTCTTTTAGCAGTGCTGTTTTAAAAAAAGGTCCTAATTAGGACAGGTGCAGGATCTCAGTTTCTTCTGTTTGCCTGGTATTCGCCTCTGTCCTAGGTCTTTTGTTTCTCTGCTACAGCCTGGAGCCTTCAGCAGTTTGATTAAAGTGGCTGAAAGGCATTTTCCCTGGCAGTGTGTGCTGGACCTGGGCCTCTAGGATGGATAGGGCAACCTGATGTTCCTAGTCAGGTGGCTGGCAAGGCTCTGGCATTCTGGGTCATGTATAATTGCCTGAGAGTCCTTAATGGGTATTGGACTGGGATCTGGGGTTCCCAAATGGAAGTAACAAGTGGCTGCAGTACTTAGCTGACCTGAACTGAGCAAGTAGGGAGGGGTAATGTTGGTGTCCTACCTGGGTCCAAACCATGTATGTTGTCTACAGAGCCCTTGGAATAATCAGCAGACTTCCAACTCAAGGTACAGAAAGAATCCCATGTAGTCTGTCAACTGGTATTTGCAAAGTGTTGACAAGCCTTTTCGAAGAAGGAAACAGTAATCCTCTTTTTCTAGAATTTTTGGCGTAGGAGTTTCTTCCGTTTGTGTGTTGCTTTCATTGGTTAATGAATAAAGAAACTGCCTTGGCCTAGTTGATAGGGCAGAACCTAAGTATGCGGAGAAAACAGAACTGAATGCTGGGAGGAAGAAGAGCAGAGTGAGAGAAGCCATGGCTACTCCGTCTGAGATGGACACCTGTTGGAATCTCCAGTAAGTCACTGCCACGTGGCGATACACAGATTAATGGTGATGGGTTAAGCTACTATGTAAAAGTTAGACAATAAGAAGTTAGAGCTAATGGCCAAGCAGTGTTTTAATTAATACAATTTCTGTGTGGTTATTTTGGGTGTAAGCTAGCCAGGTGGCCAGGACAAACAAGCGGACCCTCCTTGTAATAAATTTCTGGCTCAGAAGCTGTAAGTACCTTCTGGAAGGAAGGTGAAGGTAGAATGACTACGTGCACGCTGAATGGTATGCGGGGTGAGTGCATGCAGGGTGAACGAGTGCAGAGCTGAGAATGGAGAGGGGTTTTCAAGCTGATTCTATTTCCAAGGATCAGACCTTCCTGCCACAAGTGTATTTGCCCTCCCGAGGAATGGGGAATGCCTACTGACACAGTTTCCTCAGTGAAACTATTTAGATGTCTCTCACACATTCTCCTCTTCCCAGGTTTAACAGTGATGATTAGTAGAGAAAATGCGTACTGTCAGCATTGGCAAGGTAGCATCTGTGCTGGGACAGGGCTTTGCCTGTATGGCCGTGAGGTATGTGTCTTGTTTTTCTTGAAGCTAGTGGGAGGATACTATGGCTCTTATCCTAGAAATCAGTGTGGGCTCTTGGTCACATTTCCTATTGGTTCTGGGAAACTGGCCATTGGTCTGTAGTTTTCCCTAAAGAGCACAACAAGGTCTACAGTCTCTCCTGCATTCCTCTTTTTGCTCAGGATTGGTTCAACTATCTGGATCTTTTGTGGATAGTTGGTTTTTTTTTTTCTCCTGTTTCTTTGAATGAGATGGGGGTTTTTAATTGGATCTGTATTAACGTATAAATGGCTTTGGGTTAGAGTGGTCATTTTCACAATAACAATACTACCAACCCTATCAGCATGAAATATCTTTTATATTTTCTACTGTCTATCTTTTTTCCCCAGTGATTTAAATTTTCATTGTAGAAGCTGGTTAGGTGTATTCCTACTTTATTTTCCCCAAGGCTATTGTGAACGCGAGTGTGCTCATCAATCTCCTTCTCTGTATATTTCTTGCTTGTGCATTGAAAAGCTATTGATTTTTTGCATATTAATTCTGTATCCATCACATTGTTGAAATTGTTGATTGCTTCTAGAAGTTTTCCAATATAATGTTTCAAATTTCTTTTAATATCTTGTCATCTACAAATAGAGATAGTTTGACTCCTGTATCACTCAGAATGATTTTTCCAATTCCATCCATCTACCTGAAAATGTTATGAGTTCATTTTCCTTTACGACTGAACCACATTTTCCTTATCTGCCTGTCAGCTGATGCTCACCTCAGCCATCTCCATTCCCTGGCAGCAATGAACATGGGTGAGCAAGTGCCCCTGTCGTAGGATATAGAGTCCTTTAGGAGGTAGAGCTGGGCTGGCTGTTTGGTAGATTTATTTCTACCTTTCTGGAGAATCTCCACACTGATTCCCGTAATGGCTGCGCCAGTTCGCACTCTCACCAGAAGTGACTAATTCTTCCTCTTTCCCCATAACCAGGCCAGAATTTGTCATTTTTAAAAATCTTATTCATTATGGCTGGGGAGAGATGAAATCTCAAGTAGTTTTAATTTTTATTTCCCTGGTGACTACGTTTATTGGATATCTATAACAGTATTTCTCAATGATTTATATTTTGTTTTCTCAGAATTCAAAGGCAATCTCTATTTTAGTTAGGTTTCCGCTGCTGTGGAGAGACACCATGCTCACAGCAACTCTTATAAGGAAACCATTTAATTGTGGTGGACTGACTTACAGTTCACAAGTTCAGTTTATTATCATGGCGGGGAGCATGGTGGCATGCAGGCAGACATGATGCTGGCTATGTCTTGATCAGAAGCCAATAGGAAATGGACTGAGACACTGGACCATATCCTGAGCCTAGGAAACCATAAAGCCCGTCCCCACAGTGACACACTTCCTCTAACAGGGCCAGTCACTGCAACCAAGCCACACCTCCTAATAGTGCCACTCCCTTTTTGGGCTATTTTCTTTCAAACTGCCCCAAGTTCCATTCCCCAATTTTCAACTGGGTTGTTTATTCTTTTTGGAGTTTAGGATCTTAAGTATTTTATGTTTCAGATATCAAGCATCTCTCATATGTATCACTATTAAAGACCCCCCCCCCCATTCTATAGGCTTCCTCTTCACTGGAATGATGGAGTGATAAATCTACAGCATACAACAAATCATTTTCCAAAAGAACCCACTTGTCACTTGTTGTTCTTAATACCTGTACTACTGGGGTCCTTTTCAGAAACCCCATTCCTGTGGTTTTTAGTTGAAGCATATTCCCAACTTTCTTCTCTGCTTTAGGGTCTCAAGTCTTGCACTAAGGTCCTTGATCCATTTCAAGTTGACTTTTATGGAGACTGAGATACAAGGACCAAGTCTCCTTCTTTTGCATGTTACTATCCAGGTCTGACCAGCACCATTTATTGAAGATGCTGTCTTTTCTCCAATGTGTATTTTTGGAGTATTTGTCAAAAGTGGCTGTAGGATTGCAGGCTTGTATGTGGCTCTACAACAATATGCCACTTATCATTGTGTTGTGTTTGTTTTATGGCAGTACTGTGGTGTTCTTATCACTACAGCCTTTAGCTTGAAATCAGGGGTGGCGACGGCTCCAGCAGAGTTTGTTTTTTTGTTTTGTTTTGTTGTTTTTCGAGACAGGGTTTCTCTATGGTTTTGGAGCCTGTCCTGGAACTAGCTCTTGTAGATCAGGCTGGTCTCGAACTCACAGAGATCCGCCTGCCTCTGCCTCCCGAGTGCTGGGATTAAAGGCGTGCACCACCACCGCCCGGCTCCAGCAGAGTTTTATTGTTTAGAATGTCTTTGGCTATCTTTGGTCCTTGTATTCCATAAGAATTCTGAGGTCCTTGTTTTCTAATTCTGTGAAGAACTGGATTGGAATTTTGATGAGGATTATGTTGAATCTAGAAATTGCTCTTAGTTAAGATGTCCACTTTCACAGTACTAATACCGACCATCCAGGAGGGTAGGAAGTCTCTCCATTTTCTGGTAGCTTCTTCAGATTCTTATCTCAGTGCTGTGAAGTTTTTCTATACATCTCACTGTCTAAGTGAGATTTGTTTCAAGAATATTTTTTGAGGCAGTTGCAAATGGATTTGCTTCCCTGTTTTCTTTCTCAGTGTGTTTGTTAATGGCATATAGGAAAGTAATAATTTCTCTGTGTTAATTTTGTACTCTGCTCCTTTGTTGAATGTGTTTATCGGCCTCAGGAGATTTCTGATGGAAAATTTCTAACTGGATCTTATATCTTAACCTATTTCTATTAATCTGTGTATCACCATGTGGCTCTGGCTTACCAGCAAGGTGCATCTGTCTCCTGTGGGTGGCTACATGGCTTCTCTCTGACTCTGCCTACTCTCTCCTCCTCTATCTGCTTGGAATGCCTTGTCCTATTCTGCTAAGCCACTGGCAGAAACAGCTTTATTCATTAACCAATTAAAGCAAAACATAGACAGAAGGACTTTCCACACCACTCTTGTAGCTGATGGGCATCCCTTTCTCTAGGTTTGGGAAACGTTTTGTATGTGAGTTTATTGGAAACATTCTGTATGCCTTCCTGTGATGGTATTCTCTTTATACACTCATAATGCAAAGTTACCTGTTTTCATGGATTTCAAAGATCTTTCTTTTTCTGTTCATAATTTCTTTTGAAGTTTTTTTACTGACCTTTACTGAATAATCCAATTCTTCTGCCTGTCTCTCATTCCTCATTCTGTTTTCTCCATGATCCATTCTGTTGGTGAAGCTTTCCACTGAGGGTTTTTGTTTTTGTTTTGTTTTGTTTTGCTTGCCTTATTTAATTTTTCATTTCCAGAATCATCTCAGTGTGGGTTTTATTCAGCAATGCTGTCTCAATTCCCATGTCTTAGATTGGCTTCCTCATTTCATTCATGTCTTTGCTTTTGTTCTCTTGTAGTAGATTCATGCCTTCTTTGATTTTTTTTAAAAAATACTTACAGCTATCTCTTTTATTCTTTGTCTGGTGGTTCTTCCAACTCATTTTCATTAGCAGAAATGGTGTGTGTGTGTGTGTCTGTGTGTGTGTGTGTGTGTGTGTGTGTCTGTGTGTGTGTTGTTTCTGTTTTATGCTGGGACTTGCACATCTGTGGTTAGTTTGTTGGCTGAGATTTTCTTTCTTTTGTAATTTTATTTTAAAAATTCAAGTCCCCTTAATTTCTTTCAGTGCACATTTACAATATTCAGAGGAATACTAAGTCCTTGTAGAATAGAGGGGTCCTTTCACTCTGTGAGACTGCATTTAGGCTGGATGTTCTGCCTTGAGTCTTCCTCTAGGGTCAGATAGTCCTCTGTCAGGTTAGACCTCCTGCCTGGGTCTGAAGCTTTCACTGTGAGCTGTGGGACGTTCCACATGCCTGTGGTCCTAACCAGCATCAGATCCTCCCCCTGTGTCCTTTGGCTTCCCTGAAGCTGCAACAAAATGTGAAACTTCCCACACACCAGGAGGCCTTACCTGGTTTGGGACTGGTTCGTCCCCTAGGTCTGCCCTCTTTTCAGCCTTTTTGGGAAACATCCAATCCTACATGCATAGATGCTGAACTAATTAATTTACAGTCCTGCCAGATGGGTATAAGAATAAAAGTATAATTAAGACTGTCCTCCGTGCCCTTTCTCCGTGTTCACTAGCTTTTTTTCTAAGGTGGAATGGAATCTCCTTATAGCTTTGATTTGAATTCCCTGGAATAACAGTGTTGAGCATTTTTTCATGTATCGATTGACCATTTATACATACTTATTTGAAAAATATCTTTGTTTTTAAATTCTTTTCATATTCAGGCTATTAATTTTGATTCAGATAAATAGTTGGTAAAGAACTTTTTCCCAGGTGGGAAATTGTATATATTGTGTTTATAACCAAATCCACTGCTACTGAATTTCAAAGTAGAGATTCCAAAAATACTAGACACTTATTCCAATTGGAATCAGTTCATTGATGTACTTAAAACACTTTCTGCTTACAATAAAGATTGAAGATCAAATGAAAATGCTTCAAAACACTTAAAATGTTAATTGAATTTGAAAGGTATAATTATTAACAAAGTCACTAACAATACATAAATAAACCTGTTTGAGTACTGCCCAGACCAATACCTAATTTCATAGAGACTTAGGGGGCTGGTTAAAGCCATTGGCAGAGAGTCTGAGACCTGTCAGAGTGCCCAACACACACTCACTTTCTCTCTCTCTCTCTTTCTCTCTCCACATCCTCCCTTTCCCTCCTTCTGTCTCACTCTCTGTCAAATTTAAGAAAAACTGCAACCTTTAATATTCTAGGGAGTTCAAATTAGTTAATATTTTAGAAACTATCACTTTAGGAAGGTCAAAGATACTATTGGCAGCAGCCCACAAGAAAGTTCTTCCCTGTCCATGCACTGATCCCATGATAGACAGGAGGCCTTGTTTTCTGGACTGGATAAAGAGACACTTGATTTTACTTTAAAATCTACATACAAAGTCCAATTAAATTGTGGCAAAGGAATTCCTCATGGACAAAGCAGAAGTAAGCTGGATTGAGTCACCAGCACACAGGATACAATCTGAAGCAGTTGCCACCGCGAAGAAACACGCTGGCATGGCTGTGCTGACACAGGCCAAGGGCTGACTGTGGGCCCTGTCCAGTCTGCAAGCTGCTGCTGCCAAGTGAGCCAGCCAACATGTGAGGGAGCAGTGCCAACCCTGGCACCATTCCACTGTGTTGTTTCGGGAGCCCTTTTCTCTGGAGTGATATAGTAACTTATTTTATGAAGCGCATGTTGAATCTATAAAGTGACCATGGTGTCCTTTTGTGGCCATGACCGTTACTAAGTTGACAAAGAATTTTATAAATGAACACCTTGAGTTTCAGGGATTCCTAGAAGTTGGTGCTAAGAGGACAGTTCAGAGTGGAAAGTGTGCAAATGTGAGGCCCTAGTTGGAAGCTGCCGAGCCCTAGTAAAAGCCATGCATAGTGGCGTGTATCGTGGGCCAGTGCTCATACGGTGAGCGGTAGGCAGAAGCCAGAGAATCTCTAGAGGTTCCCAGGCCAGTTAGCTGAGCCCATGCAAGGACAAAACAGAGAGATCTAATCTCAAACAAGGTGGAAGGTAAGGACTGACCCCTGAAGTTGCCCTCTGACCTTTACATGTGCAGAGTGATGTAAACATACTTATATGCATGTGTGTGTGTGTATGTGTGCGCACACACAAGCTCCTGGAAATCAACATGGACGTTAAACATACAGGGACTTCCCTACTCTAACCCAACCTGTCAACGCCTGGAAGAATAAATCTGTCTCAATTCTTGGCCAAAAGCTGTCTGAGACCCGTGTACCCAGGTCATCATCCTCTATGGGCAGCAAAGTACAGAGTCAGGGTAGGAAACTCAGAGCATTGGGTATTTAGGTTTATTTGGAATCAAGCTTTTTTTTTTTCTCTCTTTTCTGTAGTAACTAGCTCTATATAGGTCCCAAATGTTAATTCATGGCTTCGATCCTTCATATATACCTCTTACAGTAGTCTCTTTCATCCAAGGTTTCACTTTCTGTGACCTTCAGTTACCCTCAGTCAGCCTTGGTCCAAAAAAAATATTAATGGGGAATTCCAGAAATAAATAATTAAAAAGTTGCACACTGGCCCAAATGGCATGATGAAACCTCACCATCCTTCTCTGTCTTTCCCAGACATGGCGTACCCCTTGACCCAGCATAGCCCCTTTACCGCCCATATCTGTCATCTGTCACTGCCCACCCCCAGCCCAAGGCTAGAGCCCCACATCTATGCAGTTCCTCTCATGTTCTCTCTGGGGGGAAGTAATTTAACACAGTAACTGGAAACTCTCCCCTAGTATTTACTTTGCAGGCATTAGTCTCCGTCACTGGTGGGTGTGAACTGAGTCTCACACTTGAAATCCCCATGAGAGAGATGCTAATGGCATCCATTATGCAGATGGACAAATGAGTCTCCGTGCCATGGGGACATAGAAAGGCCAGACCTGAGCCCCAGTCTGTGTCAGAATCAAGCACTTAAGCACAATCCATGGTCACCTGAAAAACCCCTCCAGGGCTAGGGAACATTTGTTAACCCCTTATAGCCAGGTTTTTAGAGAAAAATGTTTACATAGGTATTTGCAAAAAAAAACCTTTGCCACTCGATTTGCGAAAGGCTTGAGAGGTTTACCTATGTAGACCAGGCTGACCTCAAGCTTAAGATCCCCCTACCTCAGTCTCAAAAGTGCTGAAATTACAAATGCACCTTACCCCTCCTGTCTTGCCTTCCCATTTTTATTAGTTTCTGTAGCATCTAGACAACGATGTGGAAAACTATAGTTAAAGATGAAGTGGCGCTTGATGTAAGTTATAAGAAGGTTGTAGAAGGAATTACTGTCCAGACCTCAGCCCCTCCTGAGGAAAGACCTATTGGGTATATGCCTTGCTTGTTAAGATCATTGATGTGTGGCTCCATAGACTCATATCTGTCCAGGAGGGAGGCTATGCCCCAGGAGCTAGCAGTGTGCTGTGAGAAGGGACCAGCTGGCTTGGAGCTTGATTGAGGCTGTAGACTGTGCTCTCTGAGTTGTAGGTGGTAAGCCTTATTTTTTCTAGAGGGGACCCTAGGAATGCAGAGCTGCCAGACTGAACCTCTTTGCGGCTCTCCACAGTGACCGTGGCCTTGCTCACTTGTTTCTCTGTCCGGATCCAAGAATGGTTCAGGCCCTAATCACTGGGCCATTGCCATCTCCCAAGAATGTGGGGGGTAAGCAACACCTCTCCAAACTGGACAATGTAACCAAAATCATCTTCCTTCTGGCCTAATAGACACAAGACGCTGCCTTCCTTTTCCTGCCAAATGTAAGCTGTTTTCTCCACTTCTTGAGGCTCCTCTCATTCTTTGGGGGAAAGCAATGCAGTGGTGGGGAAGACTTAAAATCCTGCTTCCACTTATGAGCCATGAGAACTTAATCATTCCGCCAAGGGTTTTCTCACTGCTAAGAAGGCGATCATAATTGCTGCTTCCCAGAACCTCTATAAGCAATAGTCACGCTACCTGGAGTGTTGTCAGTTCAGCTACACATAACAATCACTTTATTTTGAGGACACATATCTGCAGTTCACAAGCATCTCAGGTCAGATGGCTTGTTTCTAGTATTGTTTGGTGGACTGTGGGAAGTCCTCGTATTTTACTGCGCCTGCTTACTGTCTACAAAAGGCTAGTAATACAAGAACAACCTCAGGGGCTTGCTGTCAGGATCCCACAGGCCAAGAAGTTGAAAGTAGGAACTTTCCTACGTTCACAGTTCACACAGGTGCTTGGGGTGATGAAAACAGCTCTTGGAATCAAGGACCACTTGAGTCCCAGCAAGTGCCCTCAAGACCCAAACAGTATGAGAGGAATTCGCACCTAAGTGGGCACATTAGACCCCTCCTGGTTTTGCTCTGGTGCCATACATTTATAGAGCTAATGTGTGCAAGCCCCAGGATATGGCCCCTCCTTTAGTCACCTGCGTTTACTTCAGTGAATGGTTTTGTCACTGTGGATTGATTGACACACTTCAGAATGTCTGCCCCCGGATCCAACTTCCCAGAGCATCTGTTTTCCTCTGCATGCATTTTTATAGCAACTTCTTTATCAAAAGACAAACACCCATTGCACATCAATTTTATTCTCTTGACGTGAGTAGGAAATATGAAAGGGCAGATGATTGTTTCCAGTGTTTGGAAAAATGAAGTCTCTGAAAACTAAAAGCCCTCTCTGGAAAGGTTCACCGCAAGGCTCCGAGCCTCCCACACTGCTGTCGTGTCGCCAGAAGCTCAGCCCTGATGGTTTGAACGCACTGTGTGCCCCTGGAGGTCTGACCTGCTCCACCCCGCACAGACTATGCAATAAAAGGTGGATGCGCTGGTTATTTTTTGTCAAAGTGACACAGTGAAGGGCCATCTGGGAGGAGGGGACTCCCTGAGAAAATTTCACTATGGGATAGACCTGTAGGCAGATAGACCTGTAGACCTGTAGGCTGTGAGGCTTTTTTTTTTTTTTTTTTTTTTTTTTTGATTAGTGGTTGATATGGGATGTAGCAGGCTTTTCTTTTTTGGCCACCAACCAACTCCCAAATGATGGCATGGAGACTTACTAGTTTTGCATGCTCGGCTTGTTTCTGGCTAGCTCTTTTAACTTAACCTATTTCTCCTTATCTACCTTTTGCCTCCAGGCTTTTTACCTTTCTTCCTTCTGTGTAGCTTGCTTTCACTGCTTCTCTTGTCTGGCTGGCAGCTGTCTGACTGCCCCTGGGACATATTCCTCTCTCTTGTTTTCTTCTTCTCTCTCCCGAGCCTAGATTTCTCCTCCTATTTATTCTCTCTGCCCAGCTGCCCCACCTATCCCTCTCCTGCCTAGCTATTGGCCCTTCAACTTTTTATTAGATCAATCAGGTGCCTTAGGCAGGCAAGATGAAACAGATGCAAAACCTCTTTATGTAATTAAACATACATCCTTACATCATTAAACAAATGCAACACATCTTTACACAGTTAAAGTAATATTTCGCAGCATAAGCAAATGTAACATACCTTTACATTGTTAAATATTCCGCAGCAGGGGGAGGTCTCAGGCTACTGTGGGCCCTGTCCTCCCCACCGGTTCTATAAGAAAGCAGACTAAGAAAATCAGAGGAACAAACCAGGAAGCAGCATCTCTCCATGGCCTCTGCTCTAGTTCCTGCCTCCAGGATCTCACCTTGAGATCCTGCCCTGTCCTCCCTTCATGATGGACTGTGATTGGGGTACATAAGCTAAATAAACCCTTTCCTCTCCAAGTTGCCTTTGGGTCATGGTTTGTATCACAGCAGTGGAAACAAACTAGGACCCCTGGACATGAGGTATGGGAGACTTTGTCACCTGTGTGGCCGCTGATGCGGTTACTCTACAGAGATAATTTGAACAAACGTCTGGAGCTGGGTTCCATTAAAGCTTCCTTGCAAAGGACTTTGTGAAAGGTCCCTAACACTTCCCAATGACTTCAGAATGACGTGCATGGCGCTTTTATAGTATGCAGGAATGTACATGTGCATGCACACACGTGTACACATGAGCATTCCAACTGAGTGTACCTTTTTCCATGCAGTGAGACATGGGTTCAGGAGCTTGAATATGTCATTATGAACTCGAGACAAACTCTTACCAGTGACCCGGATTCAGGACCACCAGCCCCAGGGTTAACACGGTTCTAGGCAGTTCTGAGTATCTCGCTCTTTCATGTTCAATCAGAATTAATTTTTCTCTTTGTGAACTAACTCCATGTGGTAGACGTAATTTAAAAAAATAAAAGCGGCACGCGAGAGAAATGCACCGTGCGACAGAGCTCACGTGGAGGGGTTTTTATTAGAGGAAAGGGAATGAAAAAAACATAGAAGGGGAGAGGGGAGACTGGCCTCTGGAGAGAGGAGCAGAAGAAGAGAGGAGAGCGGGGGTGGGGGAGGGGGCAGAGTCAAAGAGACGCCATGTAGTAGCCAAAGGAGTACCATGCCAGTACCGGTAAGCCACAGCCTAGTGGCAATATACAGATTGATAGAAATGGGTTAATTTAAGATGTAAGAGCTCGCTAGGAATACGCTAATCATTAGCTAAGCAGTGTTGTAATTAATGTAGTTTCTGTGTTCTTATTCGGGTCTGAGCAGTCGGGAAACAAACAAGCAGTCTCCACCTACAGAAAGAGATGAATAAATACACACACTGGAGTTCCCTTGCCTGCCCTGGCCACCCAAGGGTAGTAAGAGCACCAATGAGATGAGAATGAAAGGAACAAAGATCCAGGACTCGGCGGGTCAAATGTAATGAGAGAAATGGAAATTTGATATGGAAGTCAAACTGGGACCAGCCTGTGTTCAGTTCACCACAGGGGAACTTCATAAACTAGAGGCTGGGGTGTTATATAAAATAGGATCGTGAACAAACAGGTCAGGCCTCTCTTCAATTGGAGAAGGCTTCTGATGAAGCGCATGGGAGCACATGGATGGTCACGTTCAATGAGAAATGGAGAGAAGTACGTTGACTTGAAAAAAAAAAGTGCTGTAAAGGAAGATAAGGAGGAAGAGGAAGGGGAGACATGAGCTCCCGTCCCTGATTCTGTCAGGATACAGGCTAAACCGTGGGTGAGAAGACTAGGGAATCGGAAGCTGGAGGAAGTTAAACTGCATTGCTTTATCTCGGGTTCTGGGCTCTGCTGTGTTTCTCTCATGTCCAGCTCTCTCTTGTTTTAGGCTAATGTTCTTGTGGGAAAAGATGCTCACTCCTTGCCGTATTTACTATCTAGCCCATACAAAGGTAGTTCTAATTAGTGTCCCTTTAAAACCTGGTACGAAATATGTGTCAGTTCCTATGGCGTGTACCCGAGCAGCAGGGGATTCGCCATATCTGTGGAGCCTGCAGATTTTGACTGGAGAGTGAGAACTCTGCCTGAGTGAGCTCTATTGTCTGATGAGTCTTGGGCTCTTCTCACAGATGAGAAGAAAGACATGGACATTGGGGGTCATTAGCTGTCATTTTCACAGGGCCTGTAATGCTTGACTGTTTGGAATTCTGGGCTCTTCTCTGGAGTCAGCTCTCTATTCCTGAAACACGGGACAGCTCTGCCGCATGTGGGCAAGTCTGGATTGGTGGTGAGGGGACACCATGCCCACCACCAGCTTCATTTCTTTGCTCAGACTCGGCTTTTGGCTTGAATGCCCTGTTCCTCATTGAGCAATCACTGGGGTTTCTCCTATTCATCCATATCCAGCCACTGTTATGTCTTGGCTACTTAGGTCCTGAGCTTCACAACGTAGAGGAAATAATGGGCAGGAGAGTTTCTCTGAGCCCAGGTTGTAATCCTGAGGAGTCGGTTTTCTAATCCACAGATTTTCTAGTCTACATAATAACCATAGAGAGATTTTCTACACAATGGTTGATACTTACCTAGGAATAACGGAGCTTTGTGATGGGAATGTGTGCTGTAGAAAATTATAGGCATAGAACAAGGGAACTGGGGCCATGAGAAGTTTTCAAAAACAAAATGAGAACCATGCAAGATGGTATTTACAAAAATTCTTGTCCTTTTAAAAAATAGTTTTTATTTTTTTCTGTGTCTGCAAATCATGTGTGGGCCTCGTTGATAAAGGGCACTTAAAAGAAATCCCACACTAGTTCAGAACTGAGTATAATAGAGGGTTATTTATTTAGGGGTAGACTCACAGATCACAATCCTCTGCTGGAATGGGGAACAGCAACCCAATCTCACAGCCCAAAAAGAGGGCAGACACTCACTTTACATAGGCATATGTAGTATGAGGCCACACCCAAGTGGGCAGGTAACTTAAAGGCTACTGGTGGTAGTAGGAATTCCTATAGTACCTTGTACCTGTGAAGACCAGAAGAGGGAGTCAGGTTCCTTGGAACTAGAGTTACAGACAGTTGTGAGCTGCAGTATGGCTGCTGAAAACCAAACCCAAGTCCTCTGGAAGAGCAGCCAGTGCTCTTAACTAATGAGACATCACCCCAATTCTCTTTGGCTATTTTTCAACCTTTTGCTTTTTACACTGTTTCATCCAAATGTCCAAAGAAGAGGGCGATCCTTATTTTTTAATAACAATTTAAATTTTTGAAATTCTAATTACATCATTTTTCCTCTTCCCTTTCCTTTAACCAACCCTTTCCATGTATCCTCCTTCCTGTCTCTCAAATTCATGCTGTTTTCTTCAATTATTATTACACACACATACACACACACACTCCTAAATATATAGCTATAACATGCTAAGTCCATATAATGTTACCTATATATCTGTAATATCAGGGCCTTCCTCCTGGTATTAGATAACCGGTTAGTGTTCTCTTCCCTAGAGAAAACGGTTTCTCCCCTGCTTTCACAATCTCCAGTTATCTGCAGTTCATGTCTAGGGTTGAGGGCCCAGGAGTTACCCTGTCTGTTGGTGTCATCCTTGCTCAGGTCTTGTTCAGGCAATTGTATTGTTGAGGTTTCATGTGTGTAACTCCTATGTTATTTCTAGGAGACGCAATCTCACCAAAGACTCACTTTTCCTCTGGCTCTTAGAATTTTTCTGCCTCCTCTTCTGTGATGTTCCCTGAGTATTGGGTGTAGAAGTATTGTTGTAGATCTATCTATTGGGGCTGGGTACTATACGATCACTTATCTCTAAATTGCTCTTGGTTATGGTTTCCTATAATGGTCTACATCTGTTGCCAAGAAAAGTTCCTTTTATAAAGGGTAGAAACTATATTTATGTGGTGCTGTGAGATAATGCTCTTGTACACTGTAAAGATTTATCACTCATATTAGTTTAATAAAATGCTGATTGGTAGTAGCCAGGCAGGAAGTATAGGCAGGATGACCAGACCAGGGGAATTCTGGGAAGAGTAAAGACAGAGAGTCACCCACAAGCAAGATGAGAATGCTGCATTGAGAAAAGGTACCAAGCCATATGTATAAACATAGACAAGAATTATGGGTTAATTTAAGTTGTAAGAGCTAGTTAGTAATAAGCCTGAGCTAATAGGTCAAACAGTTTATAATTAATATAAGCCTCTGTGTGTTTATTTGGAACTGAATGACTGCAGGCCTGGGTGGGACAGAAACTTCCATTTACAATATGGGCATAAGGATAAATATTTAGAATGTAGTTAAGAATCATGCTTGTTTGGGAAGTCTCTTGGACAACCCTGAATGACTCAAAACAGGACTTCTCATGATTGGTGTTTGGCTATTTGTTAGCTAATCTCTGTCTCTTGAAGGGAATATTGTCATCCCAGATGGGACTTTTTAAAACTTTTTATTTATGTGCATTGGTGTTTTGTCTGCATGTATATCTGCATGAGGGTATCTGGTGCCCTGGAACTGGAGTTACAGACAGTTGTGAGCTGCCATGTGGGTGCTGGGAATTGAACCCATATCTTCTGAAAGAACAACCAGTGCTCTTAACCACCGAGTCATCTCTCCAGCCCATCCCTCAAGATGGGAATTTTTAATTTTAGGTGCATAGAAAATATTGTGGTGGCTTGTGACTTTTTCAGACATCCTTACTATTATTTTTTACTCCTTCCACCTTCTTTATCTTCCTCTCCTCTCCTAATTAATGACCTCAGTTTTTCCATTCCCCCTTGAAATCATATGGTCCCTCTCTATTACCCCCTCATGTTCTTTTTTGACTTGCCTAGTTCTGTAGTTATTCCAAGTTATATATTTACATGTGAAGAGTTGGATCTTAGAACCACAGATGCATATGTTTTTCTGCCACTCAATATGACGTTTTCTAATTCCTGCAAATTTACCTAAAACTTTCATGATGTTTTTCTTTATCACTAAATATTATTCCATAGTATATATGTACCTCATTTTTATTATTTACTCATCTTCTGAAGGATATTTAGTTTGTTTCCATCTCTAGCTATTGTGAGCAGAACAGAATGTACATGGTTGAGCAAGTATCTGAGAAGTAGGTGGTTGAGTCCTCTGGGTCTGTGCTGAGCAGTGATAGAGCTGGACCACATAGGAGATTCATTTTTAACTTTTTGATAATCGTCCACACTGATTTACAGAGAGGCTGGACAAGTCTGCGTTGCCAACAACAGCTAATGTGGATTCCCTTTTCTCCAAACCCCATCCACCATTTGCTGCCTCTTCTTTGCCATTCTGACTTGGATACCATGAAGTCTCAAAGTTCTTTTGATTTGCATTTTTCTACCTGATAGAGAAGATGAACATTTTTAAAAGATATTTCTTGGCAGAACTTTATTTTATTTCTTTAGAGAACTCTTCAAGTACCAATTCCATTTTTTGAATGGGTCACTTGATTTTTTTCCTCTTTTTTTTTTTGTGTGTGTGTGCCTTATGTATTCTGTATATTAATCCTCTGTCTGATGTACATCTGTCAAAGATTCTCTCCCATTCTGTGGGCTTTCTCTTCACCCAGCTAGTTGTTTCTTAGCTATACAGAACCTTTTTTAGATTTATGAGGTTTATCAGTTGTTGGCCTCAATTCCTGGACCAATGAGGTCTTATTCAGAAAGACTTTTCCTGCACCTTGTAAGGCACTGCTTGTTTTCTTCTAGTAGTTTTGATGTCTCAGGTTTAGGCCTTTGTTCCATTTGGAGCCAGTTTTTGTGAAAGGTGATAGATGTGGATCTAATTTCATCCTTCTGTATGTAAACATTTAGTTTTCCAAGACCTTTCGTTGAAGATATATGTCCACATTCAGTTTTCCCAACACTGTTGAAGATGTTACCTTTTCTCCAGTATATATTTTTGGCATTCTTGCCAAAAATTAGATGGCCAAAGTTATGTGTTCTCCCGTTTGGGTCTTGTGTTTTCTTCCATTGATCTCTATGTCTGTTTCTGGGCCAGTTCTATATTGTTTTTATTATCATGGCTCTGTGATATATCTTGAGGGATGGGATGGTGCCCCTTCTATCATTGCTCTTTTCACTTACAAGTTTATGACTATCAGGGATCTTTTGTGGTTCCATATGGATTTTAGGATAGTTTTCTTTTACTGTTGTGAATAATGAGATGGTGAATTTTTTTGGGATAGCACTGAGTATCTAAATAGCTTTGCGTGGTTTTGTCACTTTCATAATAATAATTCTACTTCTCTATGAACATGGGATGTCTTTCCATTTTCTGGTATCTTTATCTCTTCAGAGATTTTAATGTTTTCATTGTAGAGGTCTCTCACCTCCTTAGTTTTATTACTGTATACTGTTTTCTTTGAGACTGTCACGAATAGGAGTGTCCGTGGTCTCTTTCTCTATTTGTTGTTGGTTTATAGAAAGGCTATTGACTTTTGCAAGCTGATAGTGTATCCTGCCACTTTGGTAAAACTGTTGATTGTTCCTAGAGGTTTTCTCAGAATTTTGGGATCTCTTATTCATAATATCATCTGCAAATAGGGTCAGTTTGACTTCTCCTATTTTCTATTTTTTAATCTTTTTTATTTCCTTCTCTTGCCTTATTGCTCCATCTAGTGCTTCAAGCACAATACTGAAAAAGAGTGGGAATAATGAATGGTTCTGAAATCATTCCTAATTTCCCTGGGATTGCCTTAAGTTTTCCTTTGTTTAGGATGGCATTGATTGTGTTTCTCATATATAGTATTTACTCTAGTGAAGTAGGTTACCTCTTATCAGAAGGCATTTTCTACATTTGCTGAAGTAACTGAGGATTTTTTTGTTTCTTGATTTGCTTGTTGGTTGGTCAGCCAGTCCATTTATGTGGTTTATTACATTATTAGCTTATATTTCTTGAACCACGCCTGCATTTCAGGGATAAAGCCAACTTGGTCATGGTGAATAATCTTCTTGATGTATGTTTGCATTTGGAGTGCAAGTATTTTATTAAGCATTAAAAAAATCTATATTCATTATAAATATTGGCCCATATCTTTTCTTAGTCATGTATTTATGTCACTTGGGTATTAGTTAGTGGCTTCATAGAAAGAGTCTGGAAGTTCTTCTATTCTTTTCTTTTTAAATAGTTTAAGGATTGGCTGTAGAGCTTCTTTCTAAGTCTAGTAGGATTCTCCTTGGGACCTATCTGGGCCTGGATGTTTTTTTAGTTGGAAATGTTCTGTTGCTTTCACGCTCTTCTTCCCTTGTGGGTCTGCTTAGGTTATTGGTTTTATGGTGGTGGTTTGGATGAATCTAGGAATTCATCCTTTTTAGGTTTTCCAACTGAATAGAGTGCTGTTTTTTTTTTAAGTATTCCCTTACAACATCTGGATCTGTAATGTTCCTCTGTTCATTTCTAATTTTGTTAATTTGGATCTTTTCTTTCTTTCCAGTAGGAGGGAAAGGGTCTGTTGGTCTTATTGAACTTCTCAAAGAACATGACCAGATCTCCAATTTGCTGGTTCTTTGCGTTGTTTTCCTTCTGTTTTATTAATTTCAGCTCTGATTTTTACTATTGCTTGCCATCTAGTGGACTGGTTCTTGCTTTTTCAGATTGTTGAGATGTGTCATCAAGTCACTTCTTTGTGCTCTTTCTCATTGTGTCTTTAATGTGGGCATTTAAAGTTATGACTGCCCCTTGTAGAATGGCTTTTTCAGGTCTCAGAGGTCTCTGTGGGTTGTGTGTTCTTTTTCTGTAGTTTCAAGAAATTTTTAAAAATGTACTTCTTGATTTCATTTTTATCCATTAATCATTCAATAATCAACTGTTTAATCTCCGTGAGTCCTTTCCAGACCTTTGTTTGCTGTCAGTTTTAAATTGTATTGCATCAGGGTAGGTGGATACACTAAATTGATTCAGGGTCATTGAATTTGCTAAGATTTATTTTGTGACTCAGAGTGTGGTCTGTTTTATAGAGGTTTCCACAAGCTGCTGAGTACAACATGTATTCTCTGGTGTTTGAGTACGATATTTTATAGATATTCTGAAGTCTATTTGATTATGATGTCTTTAATTTTGATGTTTCTCTAAACAGAGATGTTTGTCCTGATGGCCTCTCTATTGGAGAAAGTGAGGTATTGAAATGACCTCGTCTTAATGAGTGACTGATCATTTATGTCTTTAATTCTTAATTATATACTCAATTTAATAAGCACATCTTTTATGAAATTTGAAAACACCAAAACCAGAGTTTGGTGCATACATGTTTAGAATAGTAATGTCTTTTTTGGTTAACTGTTCCCTCAATTAGACTGAAATGTCCTTTATCTCTTCAGGCTGGTTTTAGTTTGAAATCTATTTTGTCGGATATTAGGATAGTGGTGCCTGCTTGACTCCTTGTCCCTTCTGACTGGAGTTCTTTTGTGCATCCTTGCGCTCTAAGGCAGTACTTACCTTTAAGGCTAAGATGGGTTTCTCGTAGACAACAGAGCATGTTTGTGTCTTGATTTATTCAGTCATCCAGTGTCTTCTGGGGGAAGAAAGGGGACCCATAATATTTAAAGATTTAATATTGAAAGGTTTGTGTTGATTGGGATCATTGTATTGTTGAGTCTGGTGTTGTTATTTGTGAAGTGTTGCTTTCTGTTTGAGTAATTTTGATTATGTTTGTTCTCTTTCCTTAGTCTCTCTCTGTTCTTTCCTTTCTTTACTCCAAAATATTGCTGCTTGTATTTTTTTAGCTCTTAGATATAATATTTTTATGCTGCTTACAACATGGGAAGTTTTTCTTTCTCCTTCAACTGTGGGGGACAGTTTTGGTGGGCACATTAATCTGGGCTGGTCACTGTGGGTTTTAGGGTTTGGAATGCATTGCTCCAGGCTCCTCTGGCTTTCAAACTTTCCATTGAGAAATCAGCTATTAATCCGATGTTTTCCTTTATATGTAACGTGTGTGGTTTTTTGTTTGTTTGTTTTTTCTCTCTTAGCTTTCAGTCCTCTTTCTTTGCTCTGTATATTTAATGTTTTAACTATAATGTGCCATTTGGGAGTTTCTTTTCTGGTCTCCTCTTTTTGTGTTCTGCGTACTTCTTGTTTTTGTGTGGCTATGTCCTTCCTTATTTGGGGGGAAGTGGTCTTCTATGATCTTATTGATATTCTAGCTTATTCTTCTTGCTCATATTGTTATGGTTTAAATTTTGGTGTTTCACATTTCATTTGTGTTTCTTGTTTTGTTTTTTAAATTTCATATTCTTTGCTTATTTATGCTGGATCCTGTATGTTATCTGCTTTGTCCTGGGCACCACTATCCTATCATCTGCTTGACTCATTCTACCTGTCGGGCTCTCTCTTAGCTTTTCTGTCTGGGTTGTTAGGTTTTTCATTCCCATCTTCATTTTCTCTTGAGTCTTCTTCATTGTGTTTATCTCTTTATTGCATTCTATTTTCAAATCTTTATATTCCATTTTCATCAGCCTTATATTTATGTTTCCTTTGGCATTGCTCAGGTATTTATTCTCTTTAAGTCCATCTCTTTTAATTTATTGAGCTGTTTCTTTGTGTCTTCTTTAAACTCCTGTATTATTTGATGACATTTATGATTGTTCTTTTAAATTCTATTTTGTGGGCTTCATCTAGATAATTCTCAATGGTGAACATTTCTGTAGGACTGGTGGATTTGGGAGGGTAGCTACTGCCTTGATCTTTAATAGTGTTTATATACTTGCAGTGAGACCTGGGCATGTGGACTTCCTTTGTTATAGACCGAGTAGGTCAGGGCAGAACACAGGTTGTGTACAGGTCTGGTTAGGCCTAAAAATTGGATATATGAAGTCAGGTGGACACAGTGAGCTGCCCTGGTGTGTAGGATGTGCATCCTGTTCCTATCCTGAAATTTGGGTAGATCTAGGGTTTGATGTGGGTATCTGCAGAGGAGGATCATGTAGACCTGCCTGAGTAGTCTCTGGAGAAGTGTATACAGGATCTGGTTGAGTGAAGACTGTGGATGTGGCTTGGGATGAGCATGTAAGTTGTGGACAGTCAGGGAGAAACGTTAGAAATTGTGTGCTGTGTGGGCAAGAGTGACCAGAGGCAGGCTGATGTACTGGACATGAGGTCTGGGCCAGACCTGGGGTTTGAGGAAGGGTACATGAAGGGGAGGACCAGGCAGACTCACCTTGTTAACTCTGGGGAAGGATTGACCCTTGATTTAAAAAAAAAAAAAAATTGATGAATCGATAACAAAAGTACCACTGACCCAAGGTTGAACATATTACACTTTCATTGGTCTGTGTTTCAAGCAGAAGTAAGTGTGTGTGTGTCTGTCTGCCTGTCTCTCCCCGTCCCTCTCTCTCTGTATGTGTGTGTGTCTGTCTGTCTGTCTCTCCCTGCCCGTTTGTGTGTGTGTGTGTGTGTGTGTGTGTGTATAAAGTTGCAGTACTTGTGGTCCTGGAAGTCTTTGTTTTGGGGTAACAGGCATGAATATGTAAGATCCCCTTGTTAGTAACCTTTTGGTTTGCTTCATTTATTTATGTACTTACTTATATCTAGGGTTTGGAAAAAGTGATTCCATTTTGATTCTGGTAACTTTCACATAGTTTCAGTTAATATCTTGATCCTGTGACCTTTTACCAGGCCAGGGACGAAGGACAAAAACGGGCCAACTGTCTATAACATTGGGACCCATAGCCATTGCTAACAGGGTGTTAGAACCCCAAGTAGCAAGCGCCGAATGAAAGAGCCTGAATGCAGAGAGTCTAAAGATGGAGGAGGTCTTGATTCACGTACTTCACTCTGGCTTTCTGGGGCTCTTGTGGTGCAGGAGCCATCTATGAGTGCTCATCCACTTTGCTTCAGGACATGGTGACCCTGTGGCCCAGGGATGCATGAGGGACCCTGCATAGTTGGAGGTCTAATGGAATCTCATTTGTCAAAGCAAACTGCTGAATTTGATGCCTTAGAAGCTGGAGAGCGCAGCTATGCATATGTAAGAACCCAGTCTCCGTGGGGTAGGACATTAAGCCCAGAGGAAGATCTGCGTGTCTCATCTGAGTAATGAGCCATGAAATTGACATTATAAGTTTTAATTATTATTAATGCCTTGCAGGGTAGCTGGTGTTAATTATTCTGTAGGCTTCCCAGATATATTTCTTCCCCTTTCCTTTTATTTCTTTTTCTTTAATGCCTTAATGGTGGCTTCCTGGTAGTGTTTGAACTCAATTCCTCCTAAGGGGAATACCCTCCCTGTGAGAGAAGTTCTCTGGAAAGGAGGCAAATGGCTGTGGCTGGAACACAGGCAGCAGGAACCTGGGAGTTGGATGGGTTGCCACAGTGAGATTTGCAGGAGTCTCATTCCTGCTCCCCCTTCCCAGTAATACTCACTTTCCTCTAGGACCAGCCATGAACTAATTAGTTAACCTTACAATGGGCTTTAAAGATCAAAGACTGTAGGAAGTGCCTTGAGTCACATTTTTGAGCATCTTTTAACAGGGAGTGCTGGTTTCTGGCTCTTCTGCTCCTGCCAAACTTCCTGTCAACATCATTTCTGACTCTGTGTTTCTGTTTCTGTCTCTGTCTGTCTCTGTCTCTCTGTCTGTCTTTCTCTCTCTCTCTCTCTCTCTCTCTCTCTCTCTCTCTCTCCGTGTGTGTGTGTGTGTGTGTGTGTGTGTGTGTGTGTGTGTGTCTGTTACTTCTATAGATTGTGTTCTATTAGATCCTCATGACAGTCAGGGGTACAGGAGTGAGCGCTGACCTTCCCTGCCCCCTGCCTTTCCCTATTTCTTTTTCCTTACCTATCAGCTGCAGCAGAGACACAGGCCTGACTCAGGATCACCCTGAGTTCCTTTGAACTAACAGCACAAAGATGGTGAATTGTCTCTCAGGCTTCTCTTGGGTCCTGGTTGTTTGGGTGGCTATAGCACAGCTCTGTTAATGCGGCAGACAGGAAGCTTCCAGGCATAGGAGCCCAGTGCCAATGCTGTGGATCTGGGAGGGGAAAGAGGTGGTGTGGAGCTGTGTCGGCAGAGCCCAGAAATTTCACAGGTTGTGTATCCTCTTTGGGAGTTGTCATGTGTAGTCAGAGGTTGTTCATTTGTTCATTCATGGCCACTCTGACTCTAAATAATCACATAGAAACTATATTATATGTAATACTGTTTGGCCAATAACTTAAGTGTATTTCTGGCTAACTTATATATCTTAAATGAACCCATTTCTATTAATCTGTATATTGCCACATAGCTATTTGTGGCTTACTTGCAAGATTCCAGCGCATCTGTCTCTGGCAGAGGCTACAAGGCTTCTCCCTGACTCCACCTACTCTCTCTATATATCTCTTTCAGCCTGGCTTTACTCTGTTAAGCCATTGGCTGAAAGTACCTTCTTTTTTAACCAATGGCAATAAATCATCTTCACAGCATACATCACCTCCCACATCAGTCATGTTACCCCTGATGGCTAGGAAAGTATGCATTTGCTCCTGTGCCATGGAATTTGGATCCCTTGGCACAGTAAAAAGCCACTGGAATTTGCAGGGTAGACTCTGATTTACACCTGTGCAGCCAGCATAGTAGAGTACATTGAGAAAAGAGGAGAGGTAGGTAGGGGGAAGATCCAAGAGTCTAGCAGTAGATTAGCAAGCTTTAAGGAAGAAGACCGTGTTCGGGGAAGGATGGGCTAACTGTGCCCATCTAACTGTGATGGCGTTTGCATGATAAGGATGAGGACTATAGGAAGTAGAGCTAAAGGGACAGAGAGAGCTTTGTGGGACGTCTAGAATCTGCATTCCAAAAAAGTAGCTACACTGATATGAAATCTTCTGGTCGTCATGGGCGTGGAAGTATGCTTTGGCCTGTTAGGGAAGTACGGGTAGATTTGAGAGTTTGAGACACTGAGGCAAGTAGAATTTGGCCTGTAACCATGATGATGAGTAGCCTGTGGCCCACATATGTGTGGGACTGTCAGCCATGTAGAGAATTGATAAAAACCAGAGTCCTCTGAGGCTCAGGGTGGATGGATGCCTTTCAGGACCAGGAAGTAGGTAACTTGGGGGCCCCTGGCCTGGGTAGGATTCTGCAGTCCAGTCAAACTGATGCCTAGGAGTTTCCCTGACACTGTATCCCCACCCTCCCAGCTAAACTGGGATCCAGTGTCATGGTTGCCAATAGTGAAGGTGGGACTTGAAATGGTCCCTGTGTTGGCCTGTCTAGAAAAAGCCAAGTCCTTTCTAAGCAGAGGCAGCTAGGGGAGGACTCCATGTTCACTGGCATGAGATCTTTTTTTTTTTTTTAATATATTAAGAATTTCTGCCTCCTCCCCGCAACCGCTTCCCATTTCCCTCCCCCTCCCCCGATCAAGTCCCCCTCCCTCATCTGCTCGAAGAGCAATCAGGGTTCCCTGACCTGTGGGAAGCCCAAGGTCCAAATCAGGAGCAGAAGGAGATGGAGCACGAGCAAGGAACTCAGGACCACGAGGGGTGCACCCACACACTGAGACAATGGGGATGTTCTATCGGGAACTCACCAAGGCCAGCTGGCCTAGGTCTGAAAAAGCATGGGATAAATCTGGAGTGAGATCTTTGAAGGAGACAGCAATGATGTAGGTTTAGCATGGTCTATACTACTCACGCTATGGTCAGTGGTAGTAGATGCTTCCAAACAGTCACCAAAGCCATGCATGTCTCTAAGATTACTGCTTCAAGCACACACACATCTTCAAGAGATGTGTCTAGCAAAGGGAGTGCACACAATGCCAGTCCATGTCAAGAGATGATCCTTTGGGTACCTAGTAGAGGTGCTTTGTGAACAGAATGTGTTATTTTCTTACTGCCTCTTAAACCCATTTTCTGAGTTAAATTCCAAGTGTGGCCATATAGTCAATAGTGAAAATATTTCTGCCATGGCATTCCCGTCATTATTTGACTTTTAATGTGGCAGCAAGCTGAGTTGAAAAGGGAGAAACATCATCGTTTTGTAAACTAGCTAGCGGGGTGGAGATGGGTTTCCCAACCTACTGACATCCTGAGCTTGGTAAATTCGTGGTTATTGGGGAATGTGCTATGAATTGGGGGCTCTGCTTCTTAGATGCCACTCGTACCCCTCCTCAGTGTGACAACCAAAAATCTTGAGACAAATTGTTCCTCATGGAAAAGCCATGGGCCAGGGACTGGCTGGCCATTATATGGCCCTGAGGTTTTTCTGATGGCCCACAGCCAGCTACCTCTTTAGTCTTTCCTAAGCAAAGTATTGGATTGCAAATTGCCTTTCGCCTGTGCTCTCTAAAGTCTGGGCCTGGTACAGTCTATTGTACTTAGACCACAAAGCCATCCAGAATGAGTTCTGTAATGAAAAGTTCTCTGGTGTTACTGTTTAATTGGCTAGTGGGGGTTGTTTGTCAATCTGCCAGCAGGTTTCTCTTAAATGCTGTCATCAGACATCTCCAAGACATAAATGTAGAGTGATTGATTTGCAATGTGCTATTAAACCCTCTGCAAAGACTTTTTGATGTCCTGTGGCTTTGAGTTTTGTACAGCTATTGATTGATTCGAATACTACAGAACCCTTGGCTCAGGCAGCCCTTGTGAGAAAAATGCCACTTCTCGTAGGGAATTGCTGGACATTGACTCGGGGACAATGACAAGGCTTTCCTCGGGCACAAAATGGATCACTGAACAAGTGTGGACCACCAGGAAAGAAAAGCAAGAGACACTTAGGTAGCTGGCCAGAATTGACCAATGAGGGCCAGTTAGGAAAGTATAAGGAGCAGGACAGTAAAACCTGATCGATTTAGGACTGAGAAAATCCTGGCTGCCATGAGAGGGGAGGCAAAGATTTTGTTTGGGCTGTAACTGTGGCTGCTGTCTGAGTCCGCAGTAGCAAATGATATTCAAATAAGTTCACAGACATTGACAGGGTGATAGAACACCTCCTGACTGCACAAGACCAGGCTGAGATATTCTTGGAGGGGTCCTGTCCTCTGGACCCGATTGTTGTGTGAAGGGAAAGCTTGCTTGGCATGGGGAGTGGGGAGGTATGTGACTTGGGACTAGAGGTGGAGTGGCCTCTGCATTCCTCCACCAGGAATCTCTCATCTGGGCTGGGTGAGTATGTGCCACTGGTCCGTGGAGAGGCAGGCACACACAGTGAGTGAGATATTGGCTGCCCAGCTTGCTCTGAACTAGTTGTCTCCTTTTGTGCCTATATCCTTATCTTTGACAGATAAAAATTCATTACTTCCTTTAGAGCCTTTTCCGTGCAGTGCAGTGCAGTGCAGTGGTCTCTATAGAAAGTTGGACTGTACTTGGTCCTCGTGTTTAGGGTTGAGAACTTTGCTATTATATGGACTATCTTGCTTTTGTGAGGTCAGAGAACTTATGTGTTCCCGTGTTAGACTGTTCCTTTAGGATGGTTTCTGGTCTGCGAATGTTGTTTATATATAAGACATACAATGACCATTGAACCCATACTTCCAAGGTCAAATTTCTCAGGTGTTAGGGAGAGCCATTCCAAGTAACCACCTGTTGTTTTCTGTTTCAGAATCTATCCCAGCTTCCCTATGGCAAGGCCCTCTACAGCTATGAGGGGAAAGAACCTGGTGACCTCAAGTTCAACAAAGGGGACATCATCATCCTGCGGCGTAAGGTGGATGAGAACTGGTACCACGGGGAGCTGCAGGGGACTCATGGCTTCCTCCCAGCCAGCTACATCCAGTGTGTCAGGCCCTTGCCACAGGCTCTGCCCCAGGGCAAAGCCCTGTATGATTTTGAGATGAAGGACAGAGACCAAGACAAAGATTGTCTGACCTTTACTAAGGTAAGGTGAGCCCCATGGTTGGCCTATGTCTACTGGTGTCTTTTGAACCAAGAGTCGGCGTTTAGGTTTAGAGCCTGACCTCTCTGCTAGGCCTTGAGCAAATGACCACCCTCCCTCCCTGTGCCTCCGTGGGAGTGTGCTTCATGGACTTGATTGTTTTGTTGTTGATTTTGTTTGTGTGAATGAGAACTCCTAAGAAGAAGCCGTGTCTGCAGAGTGTGGAGAGACTGGATTGTTGCAGGTCCAGAGACAATTACCTTTTCTTAGGCTGGCATTATCCCCGCCCCCAAAGTCATTTTTGACCGCTCGGTGTCAGATCTAGCCTCCTGTGACTGACAGATGGACTCCTTTTTGAATCTATTAACTTAGCAGACTGCTGGCTTCCACCAGCCCAAAGGCTAAAAATGTCACCACATCGATCTTAGGGCTACAGACAAGTCCCCTCCCCCATCTTGGTGTAACCACCTCCATGATGCACCCGCCATTGGTATTCTAAACTTGCCTTGATTATGACTTTCTTTGTTCTGTAAAGCTATATAACTTCATGAAATGACTTTTGTAGCACACATTCTAATTGTTCTTAATAAAAACAAACCAGAGTCAGATCTTTAGGGGGTGAAAGCTGAGAGATCAGAGAAACAGAGTAGTCAGTCACTAGAGAGACCTTTGACCTCTACTGATGCTCAGACCAAACGGGCGATGCTGTCCTCAGACTGCGTCCTCTGACTGCCTCCTCTGACTGACTGCTTCACACTGCATTTCCAGGCTGCTTGCTCAGACTGCAGCTATCTCCACCAAACCTCAGACTGCGCTGAGCTCTTACCTCCTCCTGCCTTATCTTCCTCTCTCCACCCAGTCATATCCCTCCTATCTCCACCTCCCTAGTGCTGGCATTAAAGGCATAGACTCCCAAATACTGGAATTAAAGGTATGAGTCACCACCACCTGGCCTCTAGTGTCTTAGCTCTACACTCTGATCTTCAGGCAAGATTTATTTGTTAAAACACAAACAAAATATCACTACAGACTTCCCATGATAGAAAATGGCTTGGGGGTTCCCCAGGTTCTAGTCATTCAGAATGTTGCAGAATAAACCATATCTCATTCTCTTCAAGGCAAGAGCTGTGTTGTTTGCATTGACATTTGTTTCGTGTTGATTCTCACTGGGGAATGGTATGAGATGACACAGCCCACTAATGCATAATTCTGGCCAGCACTGGTACTGACTCTTGAGATAGGCGGGCTGTGAGCCTCAGTAGCAGTCATCATTTTAAGGTTTTAAATATTTAATATATAAAGAGGAGTTGAGTTTTAAGTATTGAATACACACACACACACACACACACACACACACACACACACACGGGAGTTGTGTTTTCCCAGGACTCAAGGGATCATTGTAGAACTATTGCAGACCGACCCTCAGTTCATCCAATAAAGTTGTCCTATCTGGGCCCAAAGCCAATATCACATCTCTCCTGTAGGGCAAAAGCTGAATCAACTAGGCATGGAGAATCTCTTTTATTATTATTACTATAGATAATAATAATTTTATGAGTATAATATATTGCATTCATGTATGTCTGTGTGCCATGTACCTGCATGATGCCCACAGAGGCCAGAAGAGGGGTCCATGGATTTGGAGTGAGTTACAGATAGTTATGAGCTGCCATGTGGTTGCTGGGAATTGAACCCAGGGCCTTTGGAAGAGCAGCCAGTGCTGTTAACCACTGAGCCGTCTCTCCAGCTTGGCATGGAGAATCTTTTGAAGCACCTAGCCTGAGGACCTGGTCACTAAGCAAACATTTACTGTGGAGTCAGTGAAACGCTGAGTCAGGTTTGTGGTCGTTCTGGAGTTCCTGTGATTACTCATTGGTGCCAGGTAGCAGACTAGCTCTTGTTCTTGTTGTTACATTTGGAGATTGCCAGGGAAGCAGGTGGAGCCTTGTGTCATTTCCTCTGGGGTCCTCTCTCCTAGCTCCTTCCTCCTTCCTTTCCTTCTCCCACCTTCTCCCCGCAAGGCTGTAAACAACAGAACTGGGATTCTCAGTATCTGGTTTGAAGAAACAGTGCCTGGAGATTGCCACTCTTCTCCACGCCCGCCCACCCCCTCTTCATCTGCCGGTACAGAGCTTGGCTGCGGCGCTGCAGCTCTCCACCAGCTTCGCGACTACCTTGCACACCATTTTCTGAGAAAAGTTGATGGTCCCTGTGCCAGACTGCTGTTTAGGTCTCATTCTGTTGTTCGCCTGACAGTGACTAATCTAGTTTCCGTTCTGGGAACCAATGCTTTCTTTCTCCCTTTCATCAGGGCGTTGAGATGCTAATTCCTTTCCTTAGCTCTCTTAGCTCCTGGGGAAGCCGGCCCTGGTCTCCTTCACTGGCTCCCTCTCTTTTCCTTTTCTCAGTCTGAAGCCTCTGGAGCCTTCCCAGGGCACCTGGCAGGCTTCTCAGCTTTGGAGAGCCTACCCTGAGCAACTCCACTCCAGTGTGGGTGCCCATGCTCTCCGCGCCGGCACTTGTAGCTTCTTACATCCTTGCTGAGACAACAGGCTCTAAATGACTTTTAGCTCTATTGGCAGCAACAGCAGAATCAATAGAGTCAGAGACTCTCCTTGTGGGCACACAGGGAGCTCCTCAGGACAGCTCACTCAGTAAGTGTAAAGCCCAGGGTGTTCCCTGGCAGGCCAGCTTCTCCCTGTATGATGGCAGACTCTCTTAACTTCCGTTTCCATTTCGGGTGCCTCTGCCTGTAGCACTCACTGCCAGTAAAGACCAGATTCCCTGGACGAGAGCAAGTGGATTGGATATTTGTCTATTTATTCCACACAAAAAGTACACACTATCCTGTGTTCAGGGACAGAGGTCTGGCTCCTCCTGGAACCTGGGCTTGGGAAACAGGCACAGAGTAAGTCTAGAGAAATGAGCGTAGCCAAAGACTGCCTCAAGGGAAGCGGCATGGTGTCGCCCTGTGAGGAAGAAGATGAGACAAGGCATGAAGACTCCAGTGTAGTCAATGACAGAACTATTCCGTGTTTCCAGAGAAAGTGTACGTTAGTCCTCGAGGGGCAAATTAGAGCCCAGTTGGCCTTGGATTCATTCTGTGACCGGCATGTGTAGGATGCGTGGCTGTTGCCCTCACTATGTCCCTGATGTAGGTTTGGTATTTGAGGCTCCTTAGAGGGAGACCTGGACCAGCTGTGACAGGGTCCAGGGCTCTGCTGTCACTGAGGGTAGCAGCTGTTGCCATGGCATTCTGCTGGAAGTATCATATTGCACCATCTTTGCACAAAGGACTTTCTTTTCTTGAATCCTGTGGGTTCCTATAAATGGGAGGCCTCTGAGTATGATTCCCAAAGCACTGTGACTCCTACCATATCATACCCATATCATCAACACCCCCGCCCTCTCCTCCAAGGAGCAAAGTTCCACGTTTTTGTTTTTTTGTTTTTGTTTTTGTATGCTCCTCTCACTTCTCACCCTCTCCACATCTGGGTCCCAGAGGACACGAGCATCTTCTTGGAGCTCTCTGCTGGGTTCCATGCTTCCTGGCAGGACTTGGACAATGTCTGCAGTGCCACTGAGATACAGTCCCACAGAGTCGGGACTGATAGTTGGACCTGAAGCTGAGCTTCTGGGAACCAGCAAGTTAGTGTTATTCTAAAGCCGTGTGTCCAGTTAGTTCTCAGGCCCCTAGACACCTGGTCTCTCCCATAAGCCCAGCCTTTGGACTAAGGGAACACAAGAGTGGCGCCCCCCACGAAGCACCAGAGCCTCTGGCAGGTTCAGCATGCCATCTTTCTTGCCTTCAGTCTTTGTATTTGCATATTCCCAGCTTTGGGGAAACAAAGCTACAGGAAACTGATAAAAAAAAACAAAAAACAAAAAAACCACACACACACACACACACACAAAAAAAAAAAAAACGTTTTCTAAAGCTCTATTACCAAAGGTCATTATTCTCTTTTTCGAGCAGATTGGTTTTAGAATGACTTGATGCTGTTTTAATACTACCCATTCAAAAGATAATTCTGCAGGTAAAAATGAGGCTTTGATCCAACCGCCTTGTAACTTTTCAAATACCACTCCAGTGGTGTGCTTTAAAAGGAAGCATTATAGTTTGGGTATCAAATGCCCTCCACAGTCTTGTGTTTGAATCCTTGGTCCCAAGTGGTGATGCTATCTGGGGAAGATGTCAGCCATTTATCGGGTGAGGCCCAGATGGAGGAAGTAGGTTGTTGGGAAAAGGGCTTTTGACAGAAGGTTGTCTCAGTTTACAAATGGCACCCCAGGTTGGGAGCCATATGAAGCACAATTAATAAAAACCCAGAGACTGAAATTGAGGTTCAACCTGAAGGTCTAAAAAGTAAAACATTGAGCCACTGGCTCTTACCTCTACCTCAGTCCAAAGTGGTGATCCTGCCTCCAGGAATCTCAGAATGAGCCTGAGCCTGAGAGCTGTCTCCTCCCATTTTATTATCCTCTCTAGTTCTGGGATTAAAGGCGTGCACCAGTACTGCCTCGTTTCTATGGCAAGCTAGTGTGGCTTCTGGGATTAAAGGTGTGTGTCATTGCTGCCTGGTCTGTAAGGCTGACCAGTGTGGCTGTTTTACTCTTCTGATCCTCAGGCAAGCTTTATTTATTAAAATACAAATGAAATGCCACTACATCTTTGTTCTTTAGAGGACTGAGATGAGGCACAGAGGGGCTAGAAATACGATGGGCGTTGCAGTATTTCGGGAGTCATATCCAGATGTCTCCCATGGGATTCAAGAATTGAAAGTCCTTGTGCAAAGATGCTGTAGTATCCTAAGTCAGAGACACCGAAAGCCATGAGCACCAGTCAGCTGAGGTGCACAGTAGCGGGAGGGGTTACAGCTCTCAAGACAGAGGTGTGCTTTGGGTGTGAGAGGGTGCTGAGTTTCATTAGGGTTTTGACAGCTTGCTACCATTCTCTTACTCCTATTCAATTATAAAACTCAGAAAATGCTTCTTGAGCTTCCACTGTACAAGTTTTTGAGACGTTGGAATCATCTCCACTGCCTCCTGAGGTAGGGATATATGTTTTCAGGGCTTGTATTCTCAGGCACATGACCCAAAGCAGGAGGAACCCAAAGAGAGCTGGGGCCCTCAATCACCCCCTTTTGAGCACCCCACTTGGCTACTTTACTTGGAAAAGTTCTCAAGAAAGCTAGAAGTAGGGCTCAGCTCTCTTCCTGACCTTCTTCTAGATTCCTCTGTTCCCACCCCTCGCAAAGGGATTCTAAATAAGATACTAAGGGCTCCAGAAAAGGGCATGAGCTTACAATGCCCTTGCCTTGCCCGGCCCTTCTTTTGTTCTCAAGGTGGGGTTCAGAGAAACAAAAGGGTCAACAACTACATAATTGAAGTGAAAAGCAAGTGGTGGCTCTGCTTTGCCTAGTCCCATTTGAAGTTTTATAGGCAAATCTGATAAATACACAACATGCGCATCTCCCTCAGACATCCCTGCACGCTGGCCTTGGCAGCATGGCTCTCTGCAGGTGCCCACGCGTGTTTACCATGGATGCATGCAGTGACCTTTCAAAGTCCTATCACCAGTGCGCCGCTTGGAACCTGTCAGTGACACTCTGCTCAGGGGCTTCTCATTTCCCCTCTGGTCAGTATCAGAGCCCGCACTGTCTCCAGCGTTCTTTCTGACCCAGAACTATGCCTTCTCAGCCCTCAATCCACTCCCAGCGCTTGCTTACCCTACACCTGATTATTTCTGTCTTCAGCAGGCCTCACGCTCCCTGGCCTGGTACATCTAGCTATTCCCCCAGCTCGGTGCCCTTCCTCAACTATTTGCAGCTCCGCCCTCTGCTTGATCTTTAGATACTTCCCCTTTTGATCTGCCTCACTCCTGATGGTGCTCCTATGCTTGGGACTCCATCTTTTTACCCTACCTTTCTCCTCCTTAGATGTAGGCGCGTATAATATAGTACCATCCTCTCCCTGAGGCCTGGCCAACATTGCTTACTTCCCGTTCTAAGCATGCAAGAGTGCGGGGCATGCAGAGGGGAGAGATGCGGAAGCATAGACAATAGTGAAGCTAGAGTGTTGTGCGCATGCGTGGAGAGAGCAGGTCTGGCTGTGGGCAGTGTTCGTGACTTCTCACCGGGTCTCTTTAGCCTTTTTCGTTACTTTCCAGATGTGTCAGCTGTGAGGTATGTGAGAGAAGCCAGCTCTGTGCCTGGGCAGGGAGAGGTCTGTCCCTGCCTCTCTCTGAAGAGTCCTGGCCATTGGCAGTGGTTGAGTTGGGACAGATGATCTAAGATGTCAGTCAGAGCTGGGGCTGCAGAGCCAGCCAGCTCTGTGGGGGTCGGTGGCAGCCAATGACGCCATTAAGAGCCTCTGTGTGAACACAGGAATGACCAGAGGCACAGTTCCGTGTCATTTCTACAGAAAAAAAAAAAAAAAGCTGGGAAGCTTCTGGGCTTCTGCCTTTTTAATGTCCCCTATTTCTTGACAGAGTGCTTTGAGGCAATGTCTGCAGCTGACTGACTGTGGCAGGGCAGGGTTCAGTAGGGCTGCATTTGGGGGTGGGGCCACGGTCATCCTTGGAAGCTGAATAGTTCTGGTTTCTCTGGGCTCTGACTTGTTACCTCTTCTTTGGACACCCTTAACTACAGTAGAGAGGAGACTGGGGTTCATGATCCTTCAGAAACTGCCCCCAGGGGCCCCACGCCTGCTGTTGCCATGTGATTCATTTAGAGACGCGAATATCAGATGCCTGTGTCCTGTGTTCTCCAGCTCTGCCGAGGGGACACTCCCATGCCCCTTTCCAAACTGTACCTGCAAAGTCACATCCAAGGACGGCGTGCCCTGGCAGCCTGGGAAGCTGGGCTAAGGAAGCCTGGGCTAGGGATATCCACCTGAAGCTGCTGTTCTTGCCACAGGCCACTATGCTTGTAGCTTTCTCTCTCCTTAAGTAGAAAAAGTCAAATGAATGCACAAACGTTAGAAGAGGCAGGTACATTACTTAAAATTTGGGTTTAACGTTCCTTATAGAAGGTGGCGCTGACGTCTCTTGAATCTGTTACAGATGTATTATCCACTAAGCCTTGGAAAGAGGGGCCACCTAACTCTTAAACCGCCCCTTCCTAGCCACAGCTCCAACGTGCAATTGCTTAGGGCCCCCCACTCCAGAGACCATCTGAATTCCAAGAAGAGCCAGGGCTGCATGCCAGTAGACATTTGGTATATTTTCCCAATTCGGAAATATCAGAGAGCAGGGAAAACAGCATATGGATGGAGCCCGCCGCCCTGTAGTAAACAATGAGTACTTGACATGAAACGTATAGATGGAGTAGAGGTTTGTGCCGGAAAATGGAATCACGTCATGGAAAGAGTTTTCACTCATAAAATCATTGCCTACTATATCATGTTAGTTCAGACACATGTCTACCTTATTTGGCCATCGGTGATGTCTATGGTATTCTTTGGGCTCCGTTTGATCACTTACATCGGGAGCTGATGAACTGAGATGACTAACCAAGCAGGCCTGCCATCTGCTTCTGTAAATCTTGTTTGCCTGGCACGTGTCTGTGTCCATCCACTCGGGCATTAGCTGCCTTCATGCTTCTGCCACTGAACTGAGGAAATGGTCTGCAAAGCCGTTTACTTACCTTCTGTTGCTTTCTAGGCATGGTTACTGATGACTGCAATCGAGCACAGCTCTAGGAGACAAAGGCACAGGCATTTCTGATGCTCCCCACACAGCACTCAGGGACCTTCCTGAATGGAGGTGTCCAGGAGGAGAGGACGAGTAGCTATCTTAGAGAAGCAGTGAAAACCAATGGCCAACCCTTACCATCTGAAGCCTTAATGCTTTAAGGGGTATTTCTCCATGTACTAGGGAGCCTTCAAAATAATATCCCCTCTTTCCTTGTCCTTATGAATGCACCAACTCAAGGGTGTTTGAAACATGGCGACAAATCTGTGACCTGATATGATCTAACATAAAAATTAAGCCCTATTTTTTTATCTTGCATGGAGTGATAAAGGGGTTCAAGTCTTGTAGCCCCAACATGCTAGCCTGTGTGTCTCCATTGCCAGCAATGAAATATTCCCTCCCCGTGGTGTGAGTCTGCATTAGAGAAAAAAAAATCTCAACATCCGTAGGCAAAGTGGGTGATTTCTTTTATATGCAAGGATGACTGGCTCTGTGTGGTCTCTCAGTTTGGTCCCCATAAAGAAAACAAGTACCAAATGAAGCAATGTATTTTGCAGCCTACTGCTGTCCTAAGGCAGACGTAGAATCCCGAATGCCACTTGAGTTGGAACACACAGCAACCACAAAGGTGCTGCCAGAGTATCACTCACCCTGACGGAACTGCACAGACCCCCACTTGCTCCTTAATGGACATCACTGTAGCACACTTGACATGTGTGTGTCTGGGTTCCTGCTCTCTGCATGGTGATTTTGCTGTAGGCCCGTTGTGTTGCATGGTGATCATCTCTTTGTGAGCTAGCCTTCTCTCTTACCTGCTTGGGGAGGGATACTTTTCTCCACAGCCTAAGGTCTCTCTCCCCATCTCTACTTAAAGACATTTATGTGTGTTGGCCACACAAAAAGGAAATGGTTTGCACTGCTTAACAGTGGCAGTGGTGGTAAATTCCCTGGTCTAAGAGGCAGTGCCTCTCTTTGGAATTGAGTTTGCTTCTCGATAAGTTCATCCCTTGTTGCTCTCCTACTCCCGAGGGGGATCATCCCTTGTTGCTCTCCTACTCCCGAGGGGGACCCAGGATAAGCCTGGCTCTTCGGTGTACAGCGATGCCCATGCTGGAGGGCAGAGTCTCAGCTCCCCGGTGCTCTCATTTCTCAGACTCAGCGCTTCCACATGACTTGGTTCCAAAGGACGGTTGTAATCATTGCCTCATTCCATATAGCATGTCCCTTTAAGGGGAAACGGTGAGACAAATAAGGAGACCTTGTCTTCCGTTTCATGTAATATCACACCAAAAGCACCCACTGATAAGACTTCTGCAGCCTAATGATGAGGAGATCTTTATTATAACTGACTACCCATGCAATGGCATGGTACCAAAACTGGGTCACCTCCACTCCCGTCCCCTTGCTTTCCTCTCACATCTGCTAAGGATGGATAAATTGTGTTTTCACAATTACTGTTCAGATTGTTTACAGTATTATAGTTATGAGACAGACATCCATTGCTTGTAGAGTTTTGTAGTTTGTTAGTTTCCATTGTCCGGTGGTTCTGAGTTATTCCTTTAAAGTTTAGAGTAGTGTTAGATTCTTAACAAATGGGAGCAGATACAGAGATTTCCTGTGTCTCACATGGCCCACCCCTAGCCCTGTGGGGGCACATTTTTACCATGCCTGAGCCTATCTTGGTGGTATCAACCAATGGCCATTGTTTATATGGAAACCTGTTTTTGGTATTGTACAGTCTTGATTTGGGAACGAATGTAACACATGACACTATTCTTCATACTCTTTCCACTATCTTGAAATCTTTGTGCTCCACTATTTTAATCCCTACCCCTTCCTTTGCAGCCACAGAGTTGTTATTGTCTCCATAGTGCGTTCTCTGTTTTTTGTGTAGCTATAATGATACTACACGCTTCCCTTCTACAGTGCTTAAGAGATGTGCATTCATGTCTTTCTACAGCTTAACAGCTCCATTGTTTTTAAATTAAAATACATTCTTGGAGAATTTCCTACAAGTGTACAAGGAAATAAGTCATATCCACTCCCCATTTTCTCCTCCTGAATTCTTCTGATGTAACCCCCTTTGAACTTCGTGTTCTCTTCTTTCCTTTATACTCCACTACATCCTGCTAGGGCTGCCCACTGTACACACGAATGGAAGGACATCCACTGGAGCGAGAGCAGCCTACCAGTGGCTACACCCCAAAGAAGAGAGATGTGTTCCCCCACAGCAGCTATCAGGGCCTCATGAATTGCTCTTTAATCCCTGTTGGGTTTTGGCTGGCTTAATCTTGTGCAGGTAGCCACAGCTGTTGGGAGCTGGTGAGCGCAATAGCCAGGTCTTGACCAAAAGGCAGCATCCCCCTGCTGTCCTCTCCATCCTCCAACTTTGCCATCTGACGGTGTCATCTTCTGCCATGTTTCCTGCACCTTGGTGGAATGTTGTAGGGAGAGGCTGCTTGTTCATCCTGGCCACCCGGCTAGTTTAGCCCTGAAATAACCACACAGAAATTGTATTAATTAAAACACTGCTTGGCCCATTTGCTCTAGCCTCTTATTTGGCTAACTCTCACATCTTGATTTAACCCATTTCTATTCATCTGTATATCACCATGTGGCAGTGGCTTACCAGGAAAGATTCAGCATGTCTGACTCTGGCGGCACAATGGCAGCTCTCCCTCTGCTTTCTTCCTCCCAGCATTCAGTTCTGTCTTCCCGACCTACTTTAGTTCTGCCCTATCAACTAGGCCAAGGCAGTTTCTTTATTCATTAACCAAGGAAAGTAACACACAGACAGAAGGACCTCCTACACCAGTGGAGGGGTGAGGGTTCATATAGGTGTGATATATGATTGTGTCGTAGTTAGGGTTTCTATTGGTGCAATAAAACACCATAACCAAAAAGCAAGTTGGGGAGGAAAGGGTTTATTTGGCTTACACTTCCATATCACTGTTCATTATTGAAGGAAGTCAGGACAGGAATTCAAACAGAGCAGGAACTTGGAGTTGATGCATAGGTCATGGAGGGGGTGCTGCTTACTGGCTTGCTCCTCATGGCTTGTTCAGTCTGTTTTCATGTAGAACTCGGGCTTCTCTTACAAGGCCACACCTACTTTAGCAAAGCCATACCTCTTAATGGTGCTATTCCCTATGGGCGTTCAAACTCATGAATCTATGGGGGCCATTCCTATTCAAACTACCAGTGTTGAAATCGAGTTTCCTCAGCACCATCTGTTAAACACACTGTATTTTCTCCAATGTATTATTTTGGCCTCTTTGTCAAAAAACAGATAACTGTAGTTGTGTGAGTTTATATCTGAGTCCTCAGTTCTACTCCATGTATTTATGTAATTAATGTTTGTGGCAGTACCAAATATACACTGTTTATATTACTATGTCTCTGTAGTATAATTTGAAATCCGGTATGGTGATACCTCTTACAATATCCTGTTCGTTCTATGTTGCTTTGGCTATCCGTAGTCCTTTATGCCTCTTTATAATTCTTTGTATTTTTTCCCTGTCTGTGAAGAGTGGCTTTAAAATTTTGAGTAGGGTTGCATTATTTTTAGATTGCTTTTGGTAGAATGGCATTTTCCCAAGGTTAATTCCTCTGATCCATGATCATAGGTGGTCTTTCCATCTTACAATGGACTCCTCAGTTCTTTTATTCTGAGAGAATGTGTGTTAGAGTTTATTTATTTCTATTTTTCTTTTTCTTTTTTTTTTTTTTTTTGGCTTTTCAAGACAGCATTTCTCTGTAGTTTTGGAGCCTGTTCAGGAACTTGCTCTGTAGACCAGGCTGGCCTTGAACTCACAGAGATCCATCCACCTGCCTCTGCCTCCCTGAGTGCTGGGATTAAAGGCGTGCGCCACCACCTCCCAGTTTAATTATGGTTTCTGTTGCTGCAATGAAACTCAATGACCAAAAAACAAGTTGAAAAAGGAAAGGGTTTATTCAGCTAATACTTCCACATTGCTGTTCATCACTGAAGGAAGACAGGGCAGGATCCTGGAGGCAGGAGCTGATGCAGAGGCCATGGAGTGGTGATGCTTACTGGCCTTGCTCACATTGACTTGCTCAGTCTACTGTTTTTTTATAGAATCCAGACCACCACCAGTTTAGGAATGGAACCACCCACCATGGGCTGGGCCTTCCTTCATTGATCACTAAGTGAGAAAACGCCTTACAGCTGGATCTCATGGAGAAGGCTCCTTCCTCTCTGATGACTCTAGCTTGTGTCAAGTAGACATACAAAACCAGCCAATACAGTTTGTGTGTGTCTCCCTGTCTGTCTGTCTATGTATCTGTGTCTATTGTGAATGTATTGTTTCCTTGATTTTTTTCTCACTATGCTTGTTATTTGTATATAGGAAAGCGTGTTAATTAGATATCCTGCCACTATGCTGAAAGTGTTTATCAACTCTAAGGTGTTTTTGCTAGTATCTTTAGAGCATTTTATGTATAGGACTATATCCTCTGCAAAAAGGAATACTTTGATTTCATCTCTCCTTATTTATTCTTTATTTCTCTCTCTTATTGTCTAACTAAGACTTCATACACTTTATTGAGTGGAAATGAAAAGAGTTGATGCTCTGTCTGGCTCATGAGCTTGGTGGGATTATTTTGAGGTTTTCTCTATTTAGTGTGATGCTCCTAGTGTTTGTCCTCCAGCCGTTATTTATGTTGAGGCATGCTCCCTCCATTCCTAGCCTCTCTGTGACTGGTATCCTGAAGGGATGAATTATTTTTCAAAGGCCTTTGCATTTTCTGTTGAGATAATTGTGTACGTTTTACATTTTATTCCATTTATGTGATTAATTATACTCATTGATTAGTATATGTTGATCCACTTCTGCATCACTGATATACAGCCAACTTGGTCATGATGAATGATCTTTTTGATGTGATCTTGAATTCAGGGTTGTTTTTTTTTTTGCAAATTTTTATTGAATTTTTTTATTTCTGTTCATCAGGGATATCCATCTGTAATTAACCTCTCTTACATTCTCTCTCTCTCTCTCTCTCTCTCTCTCTCTCTCTCTCTCACACACACACACACACACACACACACACACATACACATACACACATATTCTGCTTTTATTTCTTGCATGCTTTTGCAAAGTCAACTATTATTCCTTTTACTTTTTAGTTTTTGTTCTAAATAAATACCCTAAGCTTTCTGAATTCTTTTATCTTTTATTCTCAATAGTGTGAAATTATGAACTGATGTAGTTTTGTGGCACGTATCTTGCTTTGTTTTGTGTCTGACATTAAGCTGAGAAACTCTCACTTATTAATGCCTCAGATATCTTTCTTCTGGTCATCTCATTGTTGGTATATTAGTCATTCCAAAGTTCATGGATGTTCTTTTCTTTTTCTTCGGTTCACTCTTTGTATTCATGCTTTGGGAGTTTTTATTGGCAATTTAATCAAGCTCAGAGATTCTCATCCACATCCCTTTAGGAGCCTACCAGAGGTAGTCTTCATTCCTCCCCCTTTAGTTTCCACAGTTAGCATTTCTTCTTGGGCTACTTTGACGGCTCTTTCTGTGTTTATACTGCCCATCTGTTCTCGCATGCTGTCTGCTTTGTCCATGCGACTCCCAGCATCTTAATAACAATTGCTGTAAATTCCCAGTCTGTTCGGTTCCCATCAGTTGCCATCTCTGGATCCTGGTCTGGTGCTTCCTTTTTTGTTTGATTTTTGTTTTGATTTTAGTTGTCTTTTAATATGCCTTGACATTTTCTCACAATAGATAGCCATATTGGGCTACATAAGAAGAGCGACTGTAAATAGCCTAAGTGATGTGGGGCCAAGAGAAGAGGCAGGCTGTGAGATGCATTCTAGAGCTCTCTGGCTGGGGCTGAGCCTTCATGAGCCTGACACTCTGACTGTGATGTTTGTGCACTTCCCAGCCCCTTCTTTCCCATTAGTTGGACTAAGATGTCAAGAAGGAAGTAGATAAAGCTAGAAATAGGTCTACTGTATCTATCCCTGTCTTGGGCATATGCCCAAAGAACTTTATATCCTACTACAGAGATAACCTGTTCATCCATGTTTGTCACTGTTCTATTTATAGTAGCTAGGAAATAGAAACAGCCTAGATGCCCATTGACTGATAACAGATAAATAATTTCATTATCCATTTAAGAAAAATGAATTTAAAATTCATAGATTAATGAATAGAGATGGAAATAATCATGATGAGGGAGGCATCCTAGACCCAGTAAGACAAATGTCATATGGCTTTTCATCTTCATAAATGTGTGTGTCCTTTGGAATTCCTATTGAGTTTAGGAAGCCAGTAAGGAGCCATGCAAAGGGAAAGTAGATAAATACAATGGCATCAAGAGTAAAGAGGGAGTAATAGAACAGGAAGAGTTAAATGGGGTGGGAATGGGAGGGTAGGGTAAAGGAGAGAATAAGAGAATAGCTAACAGCAAAACCCTTTAAAAACATCATATGGAAATCTACTGTAGAAGCCTCCTAAAATATATCCATACACATATATAAAAGAAGTTATGCTATAATGTGGTAACAACACCCCTACCAGACACTGCAGGCTAACAAATAGAAATCATGGTGCCATAAGCTGATTACCTCTCAGGAGTTTTTGGTTTCCGAGGTCCCATAAACCCCCAAATCTTATAGGCTACTGCTAATGCTCTTGGTTACCCCAGAATGTGACTGTAAGACTCCATTGCTGAAGCTACAGAACATGGAAAAATCAAGCTGTTCCTTGCCTGGCAGCTTTGTCCCTGCTGGATACCCTTCACAGCCCTGGAAGGTGCTATGCACATGGTTAGCAGAGCAAAGTAACCATCCATCCATGAGCCCGACAACCTGAATTTGATTCCTTGTGGTGGAAAGAGAGAGCCAAGTCCAGCAAGTTGTCTTCCGACCTCCGTATGCATGCATATATGCACGCATGCACGTGCACATATGCGCGCGCACACTCATGATAGATAGATAGATAGATAGATAGATAGATAGATAGATAGGAAGAAAATGGTAAAATTGTATTGTATTTCTGGAACAATGACTTAGCAATTAAGAGCACTGGCTACCTTCTAGAGGTCCCAAATTCAATTCCCGCGCCCATATGGTAGCTCACAACCATCTATAACTCCAGTTCTGGGGGACGTGTCACCCTTCTTTGGCCTCTGTGAATACCAGGCAAGTACATACACAGATATTTTTGTAGACAAGTCACAAAATAAAATAATAATTTTTGAAAGAAATTTTAAACTCTACCTGTGATTTCTGATCAGGTCTAACATTTCCAAATGGGTGGGATGGCAAATTGCTTTTCTTCTCTTGTTAATTCCCTGGTTCCTGACCCAGCTCTATTTTTGCTTTAAAATCTTTTTATTTTGTTCCCTCCGTCATTTTAACTTATAAAGCAGAGGTGTAAAGCTTTTCCTCTTACTCCACAAATGCTTCTCCAGTTATTTTTTTTTATTTTTTATTTTTTTGGTTTGTGTCCTTTCTTTAACATTAGAGATTTGTTCTTCTGGCAAATTTTCATTAGCATATTTAACGATACTTTCCCCAGCTCATAGTTAAATATTTGTTCATATTTTCTTTGTAGATATTTGGTTTTTCCTAACATGTCTTTAAATACTATAAAATTAATTTTGTCAAATATGTAAAGTTTTTAATGGTTTGCCAAATTAATCCCATTTTCTGATTATTGCCAGTATATGGAAATTCAGTATTTTTTGAGTCTGTTTTAAAATTTTAGGGTTTTCTCAAATTCTTATTCTAATTTCAGATGCTGTTGCTTTTTAGCTAATGATGTATTTTTCTTTCTGGTGCTTATACCTCTTACTGTTCTTTATTTCTTTGGCTCTGAATTTAAGAATGCATTAGATGACAGTGTAGATATTTTGATTTTTCTCTTTATATTGAAATTAACATATTTTTTACTTATTTTTGTTTGTTTCTTAAGAGAATATCTCATTTGTAACACAAACTACCCTTTATATACTGATAGCCCAAGATAGCCTTGAACTCCTGATTCTCCTGCCTCCACGTTTTCATTCCTAGGGTTGCAAACACGCTCCAGCACACTTAGGTCTCCTAGCCCTTCGTTGCTTATTTTTGTTTCATGTTCAGAGAAGTAGGTTTCACTGAGGCAGCCTTTCGCCCATGTGTCAGGGCTCCTCCTTGTCACTCAGCACTGCTTCCCCAACCTCGCCCCTCTGACTCTCCACGCCCCCCTTCCTCCAATTGCTCCTCTGTTTCCACAGTGTGTATTTGGCCACCCTCTTGTCCCCTCACCCCGTTCCGCAAGACTTTACTCTTGTCTCTTGCGGTCCTCTTCTCTCAGGTTGTCTGCCTGTGTGTCAGTTTAAGACTGGATTCTGCATGTAGAAGACCACGTGTCTGTGTTTATCCTTTCATCTGCGGGTGAATGCCTAGGTTGTTATGATCAAGCGGCAGTCAATGCGGATGTGCAAGTCCCTCTGACTCGTGGACTTAAAGTCCTCTGGGCACGTGCCCAGGGGTAGGTGGCTGCCTGGCATGGTAGTTCTGTTTTTGTTTTTGGAGGGACCTTCACGTTAATTTCCATAGTGGCTATAATAGGGTTTATATTCCTACCAGCACTGACTGACTCTTTCCCCACATCCTACCCAGCATTTGCTACCATTTGATTTCTTAATGATATCTATCTGACTGGGGTGAGGCAGACTCCCAGAGCAGTTTGCATTACATTCTCCATGATGGCCAACGATAACATTTTGTTATTGTTTCTTTATTTATTGGCCCTTTTTTTGTAATCTGACTGTTCCATTCATACATATATTTATAATTGATCACATGAGTTGGTGTTTGGGGTTGTAATTTTTTGAATTCTTATAGAATCTAGATACTAGTTCCCTGTTGGATGTATAGTTGGCCAAAGTTTTCTCCCATTCAGTAGGTTGTATCATCACTACAGAATTTTTATTTCGTATAATTCGCTCTATCAATTCTCATTTCCTGTTCCTATAGCCTTTTCATCAAGTCCTTGCTTATGCCTGCTTCTGAACGTGTGTTTCTATGTTTTCCTCCAGCAGTCGCAGGGATAGCAAGTGTCGACTTTCACTCCTCTGCATTTATCCAGCCAGTTTTTTCTAGCCCCGCTTGTTTCCCCATCCCCGTTGGAAGACTGACCCTTAGGACAGACAGGATGAGCGGTGACTATGGCGAGCTTAATCTCCTTGTGGTCACATGAGGAGGGTGTACTAAGGGAATGAACAAGTCCTCGATGCAGGGCCCAAGCCTCACTTGCTCATCAGAGTCCTCTGGAGTTGTGACTCCCTTACCTTTGATGGCCACCTGAAAGTGTGCACTCCCTCAAGCACGACAGCCCCTAGGGCAGCATCTTCTCCAGTATCTCCTGATGCCGACCTGACATGCCCTTCCTCTGACCTGGAGGGATGCTACAAATCTTGTCACGCTGCTTCACTGGCAGTAGGTCGGCTTCCCAAGAAGGCAGGCAGAATAGTGAGTGTCATTCCATCCAGCTCCATTGGCCCCCAGCTGCTAGCACATTACAGTTCCTGTTGGGCCATCTGGTCTTGGAGCAAATACCCAAAGAGAAAGGCTGTTGACGTTTTGATGGGAAAAGTTGGGCAAGATATGCTTGTAGTGGGGTTCCAAGATATTCCTTGGCTACTAAAAGAAAGATGGACCCAAGAGAGTGTGGGTCGTGGGCAGGTGCAGATAGCCATGCTCTCGTGTGTAACATCAGTCCTCCTCTACATCCTGGGGCAGCCCATGTGCTAGAAGCTGATGCACAATCATCTCTCACCCTAAACTCATCACTTTCCCACGTGTGCATCTCCCCATGCCCTCTGTCCCGCCTGCCTAGGGCTCCAGGTGCCTGTGAATGTGTTTTGAACATCTGCTTTCTTACCAACAGCCTGTGTCCCACCTTCCTCTCTGAGACGCCCACCTCCCTCCTGAGACGCCCACCTCCCTCCTGAGACGCCCACCTCCCTCCTGAGACGCCCACCTCCCTCCTGAGACGCCCACCTCCCTCCTGAGACGCCCACCTCCCGCCCACCTCCCTCCTGAGATGCCCACCTCCCTCCTGAGATGCCCACCTCCCTCCTGAGATGCCCACCTCCCTCCTGAGATGCCCACCTCCCTCCTGAGATGCCCACCTCCCTCCTGAGATGCCCACCTCCCTCAGTCGTCATCTCCCTCTCTCTGTTTCCATGTTTTCACTGTACACACACACTTGTGTCTGATATGCCAAGGGATGCAAAAGAATACAGAGCATCATATACTTACAATTCTAAGTATAGTTGAACTGAGTTATTCCTTTTTATTTTCTTTTTCTTTCTTCCTTCCTTCCTTCCTTCCTTCCTTTCTTTTCTTTCCTTTCTTTCTAATGGAGCCAAAAACTTAAAACACTTTATACTGGAATTCTATATTGAATGGCTGAATTTATCCTTCGTTGAAGCATTTTTATTTCGTTCAGTTAATATTAAGAGCATTCATTTGAAAACACTATGTGGTAAATTGTTAGGTTTTTCATTTGGGGAATATTTGCAGTAATGACCCAATGGAGGGTCAGAGTGGGGGGAGGGGCGAAGAAGTAAACTTGTGACTGAAGTGGAAGGAAGGTTTTTGTCTTACATGTGAAAGCCTGAACCTGTGACATGTTCTCCTTAGACTGTCTCTTTGCCTCAGTTGTTCCGTTCTAACCGTCCTCTCGTTTCCTTTCCACTGTGCACACATGGCGGGCTCTGTGCACCACAGGATGAAGTTTTAACTGTGATCCGGAGAGTGGATGATAACTGGGCTGAAGGCATGCTGGGAGACAAGGTCGGGATTTTCCCACTCTTGTATGTGGAGGTAAGCTCACTAACACACTTGTTGTTTGGTTCCCCAGAATGCGGAGCCCTGGCCTGGGGGAGCCCCTTCCTGAGGTAGAGGGAGATTCCTCCCCTCCCCAAGCGTGTAATGCCTGCCGCTTCCTGGAGGCTTCTTCTAAACTGCCCCAGTGTATGAGGATTCTCTGACCAGTTTCAGAGGTTCCTCCCAGACCGGATGCTGTCTCCTCACTGCATAGACATGACTTAATCATTATGAGAAACACAGGGTCTCCTGGGCAGCCATTTCATCTGGGACCTGATACATGGTACAGCAACTGCAGGTTTGAGGGCAAGCATCTGGCTAGAATCCTGCCAGCTCACCAAGGAACTCATGTCTGGCCTCACTGTCCCATCTACGTGGATACATACAATCATACTGAGCCCTTGTTGGGCCGTAAATGAAAGATGGCGTATACCACAAGCTGCACTGTGGCTGGCTCTCACCTGGGCTTGCCAAACGATCACAATGAGACAAAGGTTGCAGATGTGGTCAGAGCCAGCCTGACCTTTGCTCCTGAACAGCCCTACTCTGAGAAGACTGACCCTTCCCCCCATAGCTCCTTCTGCTCCGTAGAACTGAATGCCTCGCTACTCTCTCCGTAATCCTCACACGTTAGCTGTCCCAGGCTCGCCTCTGTCCACAAAACGCTTGCCCAAGACTTTTCCTCATGGCCTTCCCAGCTTCTTTACTGCTGCCCCAGCACTATCCATGACCCCAAGTCCCAGCACCGCCACTTTATCTTTTCCCCCTAACAGTGGTCCTCAGTCTATGGGTCATACCCCTTTGGGGGATGGGAAGACCCTTTTACAGGGGTCACCCAAGACCATCAGAAAACAGATATTTACCTTATGATTCATAATAGTAGCAAAATTACAGTTATGAAGTAGCAATGAGAATAATTTTATGGTTGGGGGTCACCACAGAATGAGGAACTGTATTTAAGGGTCACAGCGTTAGGAAGGTTGAGGACTACTGCTGTACACCTTTCATTGGCCATCTCCACACTGAGACCAAGGGCATCTTCTCAGTTATTGCATGACAGCTGGGTAACGCGCATTTGCTCGTAGAAAGGAGAAGCCTGTGTTTCTCACCATCACAGGAATGATGGAGACCCAGGGATTGGTACAAGAATTAGGCCCAACATTCAAAAAGGCCTTCTTTCCAGGTCCCTATTCCAGGAAAGAGTAGAATAGTGTCATTATTTTGGTATTTTAACTTGTGCTTGTGTTGATAGAAGTAAAATGAGCAGCCTAAGAGTGTCCCTCCTCCCTCAACCAAGAGGTCAAGGATGAATTGAATGAGCCATAGGATTGCTTTTGAAGGACTCTATCCCGTCCCTGTAGCATGGTCACCCACCTGAAGATCTCCATCCAACACAGTCCCTTTTCACAAGGCTCCAAAAGATTGTGGTCATAGTCAGCCCTCAGCCCAGCTCTCAGCTAGCTAAGGCAACTTAGGGACATCGTAGGCTTCTGACATGGACCCCTCTGGGCACATCTCCCATTCTTCACCTCTGCCAGTGACCAGCCTTGTCACCTTTATGAGACACAGCAACTCATGTCTTCCAGAAGCTGGAGGTCTAGAACACCCAGGGTGCGTTTTTTTCACTGCTGTACTCTAGGTGGTGTGAGAGACTGAGGAGGAGAACAGTTCCAGGCAGTGGTAGCATCCTCATCCCAGAACGGATAGGAGCTTATGGGAGCAGGTTGGATTATGCCAGACCCAAGCCCTTGATCTGATGCAGCTATATCTGGGGCTTAAACAAAACTTGTATGGTGTGTGGGAAACTTTTGGTACTATTTATAGATTCTGAAAAGGAAATAATGGTAGCAAAACTAAAATCCTGATTAAGCTAAATAGATGTAATCAGTCCCAAAGTAAATGTTACTAATGGCAACTGTCTCCTGTGTGACGGTCCCTAGCATCAGCTCTAGAATGCATTGCCAGGCATTTGTTGAACCTCATTCAGCTGCCTGAATTGGTTTGGGTTCATCCTCTCATGAGCACAGTAGCTCATTACTTCATCGACTATAAAGAGGGGAAGTTATTTTGAACCCCTGTCTCTAAACATAGTGTTACCACGGAGAGAAAGCAGAGTTCTGCAGCTGTGATTCTGGGCATGGCCCGTGGTGCTGTGGCACCCTGCTGTTTGCTAGCTCCTGGTACTTGTCCTTTCTGTCTATCGTCTTGCTGATTTCCAGCCCCCTGACTGGGCAGGTGAATGTTTTCAGGGAGGAAGCTCAAGAGAGGTTTGTATGTGAGTCAAGTTTCTCTGAGGAGATGGTGACAATCATGTACTAAAGGACATGTTAAGGAAGTTGGCTCATGCGGTTATGGAGGCTGAGGAGTCAGACAACAAACCACCCACAAGCTGGAGCCCTGAGATGCATGTGGCTCAGTCCAAGTGCAAGGGTCTCAGCAGAGACACAGATGGAAGGTCTCTTGGCCTCAGGCAGGAGGCCTGAGAATTGGGAGACGGTTGTTCCAGTGAAAACTCAACCACGAGGAACAACTGCTGACTGTTTTTGAACAAGTCTTTTCTAGGAAATTCAGTATGTTCTTAGAAACTCATTGTAATATCACACATTGTCTGAAACCCTTTATCCTCACCCGCTACCTTCCCTGAGGGCTTCTGACTTCAGCCACAGCTGGGGATAAGTGAAGCTCCAAGTCACAGTTCCTGAGGTTTGAACCTCCTCAACCCCCAGGCAGACCCTGCCCACTGATGCTACCCCCAGGCCTTGTACCTAGACCGACTTTGCACACTGTAAGTTCCTCCAGGAAACTCAAGACTGGAGAGCCGAATGCTAACGCAGGATCTTCCTAACACTTCACAGGAGAGACACTGGTCCTGGGCAGATGACACATGTACTCAGCCTTAGCTAAAGAGAAGTTTGCGCCGGGCAGTGGTGGTGCACGCCTTTAATCCCAGCACTTGGGAGGCAGAGGCAGGTGGATCTCTGTGAGTTCGAGACCAGCCTGGTCTACAGAGCTAGTTCCAGGACAGGCTCTAAAGCTACAGAGAAACGCTGTCTCGAAAAAGAAAAAAGAGAGAGAGAGAGAGAGAGGTTTGCATGGACGTAGATAGAACAGTATTGCTAGTATCTGTTTGATGATCATTTTGGGCATTAGAAAAATGGATCAGGAAGATGGGTGTGAACATCCCCATTGGCAGGACACGGCATGGTTCAACGACAGTATGTTCCCTCAATCTGCAAGCCAGTGTGTAACTCTGTAGTTGCTGAGTGAAAGATTTTGTTCTAGATCTGGAAAAAGGAAAGAAAAGGCTTGTGCAAGTTTTCTTCAAGAGACCAGACACAGCGGAAGAGTATGTGGGCTGGGCTCAGCTGAGCAGACTGCCTTGGGAAACTCGCGTGCCTACCACGCATTTAACACTGCAAGCCGCTCCCGTCCTCTCACTTCCTAAGGTGTTTAGGGTCATCTCCAAGACTTTCCTCTGTTCTATCTGCAAACAAACTCCACCTGTCATAGGATCCCAGAACAGCCCTGGATGGCACGTATGTCCCCATGGGCCTGGTGAGGCGCACCTGCGTCACAGGAGAGAGCTCTGGCTGTTTCACTTTCTTACCAGGACAGGTCATTCACAGGGACAGGAATAAAAGCAATTAACGCTCAAGAAGGTGAAGATGGAGTTATTTTTACACTTGACTCGAGCCCCTCGGCTGGGTGCTAGCTGTCTGATGGCCTCTTCCTGCAGAGGGACTCTGGCTCAGAGTTATCCTCCTTAGGCTATGCTGAGCCACCTGCCTGCCTTAGCGCCTTCCGTGACAATAGACAAGGGGCCTTGGCTCAGCTCCCCTCAGCCTGGTACACTTGCTTGTCCATTCTTCATTTTGATCTTTCCTATAAAAGGGGTCCAGGCTGGTGACTCACAAACCAGCGAACCTCACAGTCTTCAAAGCTCTATGGTCTTAGCCTTAAAAAGCCCAGTGCAGTCAAAGGCATCTGGCTCGCGAAAGGCGTCTAGCTCCCACAAGTACCTAGGTTAGCTTGTCACCTCCCTTCCAAGCCCAGGGGTGTTTCCTCAGTCCTCATCCTTCTGAACTTTGCATAACAACAAACACACATGCGCGCTCACACCTTTCCTTCTTGAAGCCACGTTCCGTAGCCACATGACTTTCAACCCATCCCTCGTAACTCTGCGACATCCACCCCATTCTGGCTCATCTCTTTACTATTCGGAGTTCAGGTGTTCTTGGAGGCCTTCCTTGAATGCCATTCCCTGTCCTGTCCAGTCTACACACACTCCCCATCTAACCATAAAACAGCACAGGATAATGTTCTCCAGTTGAGAGGTCATGGGCTGGCCCCTCCCAGGCACCTCAGCTGGGTTAGATACCCACGCATAGCTGCCGTCAGAATCCTGATGAGGAGTCACTTCGTGGCTGGACTATAAACCCTACAATGACTAGGCTGCAACAGGCCCTTTCTACTTTGCTGTCGGCCCATGTTAATTTTCTCCCAGAATTACAGAGTAAGACTACCTCCCCAGGGAACTAGTCTTTACTTGGAGAAGGGCCCAGAGAGCATCCTCCCCATTTTAAAAAGCAAATTTCACTTTATGTTTAGGGTAAGCAACATCTTATAAGATGCTTATGCAGTTAAGTGGTTACTATGGTATAATAAGTGAGCCCAGCCATTAGCACACACAGCCGCTCATTTTCCCTTTGGCAAGGACAGCTGCAGTTTTCTCCTGCTACAGAAATCCTTAGTGTGATTCTACAGCTGTTATCAACCACCGTGCCCCCGTTACACCCCAGCTCTTTAACTTGTTCATGCCACCATCTACTCCTTCATGTCTTTTGACACATTGCCTCCTCCACACCTTGGTAGTCATTGCTTTATTCTCTATATATTTGACTCCTTTTCAGAGTCCATATTGTGAATAAGATCGTTTGCCTCTTTTCTTTGTACATCTGACTCATTTAACCGAGCATCATGTTCTCCCGGTCCATCCATAGCGCCGCAGACTTAAAGATGTTGAGACCACATCCCTGCAGCCTTTGGCACTCAAGGGATGAGGCCTCAAATACTTAAAGGCCTTGAGATTGAGGCCAGTCTGGGCAGCATAGTGAGATTATGCTACACAAACAAACTTGAAAAATAAAGGAATTTCTCAGATTCTACCTAGCAGGGGCAGAGATAGGTCCTGGCTATAGAGGTGGGAACCGTTTTTTCCAGCAGAGATGTGGTACTGAGGCTGCCATACTCTTTGGGCAGGGCTGGCAGAGGTAACAGTTTTCAGACATGGTGTAGAGAGCGTGTAGCTATGCAGAAGTCCTCTGGCACCTTCACAGCAACAACAGAGCGTCTCCCTGCTGAGGTCAGGGAAGGCTTTAGTTCAGAAGGAGTGGGGTGCCTGATTTTATAGCAGGAACCAAGCATTGACTGCAACCTCAGAGTTGCTCCCCTGGTCCCCCACGGTTGCAATACTTGGCAAGGGATTTTTACCAAGATTTATACCCCTGCCAGTAGGGAAAATTACCTCATATGTTACCTTTGGTACTAATTATTGTTTTGCAAAGATTGTGCACAAGTTCATGGTGATCCTGGCACTTAAAAGATTTAACAGAAGTGCTCGAATATGCATGTGCACTTTGGAAGAATTTCTATAGCTCCTCCCTTCAACCAGTTATGGCAAAATGAGAAACAACTGAGTGTAGCTTCGTCTTATTCCTGCTGAAATCACTCACATCCCCTCTCTCCTGCTCTTTTGTCTTTCAAGTCCTTCAAAGTTAGAGTAATGAAGGGCTCGACTTTGAAGCTATTGAAAACTATCTTCCCAAAGGGAAGCCAAAGCCAACGTTTGGTTAATCACCACATTTTCTAGATGTCTTCTTTTCTGTGGTTTTCCCTTCTTTTTCAAATATAATATTTTTACTAATCATTTGTTAGTTACATTCATGCGTACAAAAGATTTTGATCATATCCACCCCCCATTCATCCTCATAACTCCTCAATGATCTACCCCAAGTTGCCCCCACACAACTTCATGTGCTAGCTCGCTCTCTCTCTCCCTCTCTCTCTCTCTCCTTCCCTCTCTCTCTCTCCCTCTCTCCCTCTCTCTCTCCCTCCCTCCCTCCCTCCCTCCCTCTCTCTCTCTCTCTGTCTCTGTCTCTGTCTCTCTCCACCAAGTCCAATTTATATTGACCATATATATTCTGGCTTATGGGTTTTTGGTCATCCACTGGAGTGTGGTCAACTTTCTAGGAGTCACACCCTTAAAGAAATCTAAGTTTCCCTTCTGCAGAAGACAGCTGTCACTAACTCCTCAGTTAGGCTGGCCAGGGCGGGATTCCAAAAAAGAGACTCGGAGTGTTATTTACATTTCTATTTTATGGAATAACTTGAGCACTGCTGAGGTTGATTCCTCGTTTAAGGTCTGCTAGAATTCTGTGCTGAACTCTCTGACCCTGTGCTTTTTTTAGTTGAGAAATCTCTAAATTACTGCTTCTGTCTTGTTAGTTGTTACAAGATATGATGAGGTCACCTTGCTTTAAGCTTGCTAGTTATGTGCATTTAGATATAGATTCATTACTTTTCGGCTTTCCAATTTTATGGAGCATACTTTTTAAATGTTTCTTAATTTTTCTTTGAGATTATAATACAGTTACATCATTCCCTTTTCCTCCCATCAAAACCTCCCATGCATGCACCTGCTCTCTTTCAAATTTATAACTTTGTTTTCTTTCATTGTTGTTTTGTCTGTCTGTCTGTCTGTCTGTCTGTCTTTGTCTGCACCTGTGTCTGTGTGTTTCTAAGTGTGTCTGTGTGTCTGTGTATGTATTCCTATTGAGACAACCTATTCAGTCTGAATAAGGTTGTTTTGTTTTCAGGCGGTGACCACTTGGTATTAGATAACCAGTTGTGCGGGTTCCTCCCCAAGGAAGACTATTTCTCCCACTCTCAGCATTTCTTAATTGCCTGTAGCTCTTTGTGTAGCATTACTCCTTTGCAGCCTCCCCCTCTCCACCTCACCCTTGTCAACATTTTCCTGTCTATTGGTGTCCTCTTTGTTGAGCTCTCTTTGAGGCAGTCGCGTTGGTGAGACTATGCGTGTAGCTTGTGACACCTCTAGGAGACATAATTTCAGAGCAAACTCCCTGTTCCTTTGGGTCTTACAGTCTATCTCCTCTTCTACAATGATCACTGAGTCTTGGGTGCAGGAGTTGTGTTATAGCTGTGTGTCCATTGGCACTGGGGTCTATAACTGCATTTCCATTGGTTTGGCTTTCTGTCGTGATCTCCATCTGTTCCAAAGTGGTGTCCTTGGTGAGGGATACTTATTTGGAATAAATTTAAAGATTACGCTGGTTTATTAAGGTGGCAGTTATAGGTTCCCCTCCAAGGTCCATGATCTTACTAGCTCTAAGTAGTTGGCTAGGTTTCCAGTACCAGACATGATTTCCCTCTTGTTGGATTGTTCTTAAGTCCAATTAGAGAGCTCTTGGTTACTCCCAAGGTATAGATACCACTATTGCGCCCTCAGACCTCTCATGCTATGCTGGTCAGTAGTTCATAGGCATCGTAGCTGGGTTCTCTCCTTCATGGAGAGAACTGTTATGGTAACTCGTGGTACCATGAAAGCTAGTCCTAAAGTAGGAGGAGGTTTTCAAGTCAGACCCAATTCAAGGACTGTAGGTCCCATTTCTGAAATTTTTCTACACTTACGATGCTATTGGCTGTGAGTTTCTTATATATGGCTTTTACTGTCTTGGGTGATGAGCTTCAGGCAATTCTCTTCTGAGAGAGAATCAGTCTTCTTCAGGGACAAGCCCCCTGCTGTGTTATCCAATACCAAGGGGTCAGCCCTAATCATAGGGTCAGCCCTAATCATATATGCATATAAGCAACACTGAAGGGACTCAGAAAGCTGCGTTTGTGAATATATATATATATATATATATCATTTGTAAATTTATATATACATACATAAATACATTTGTAAATTTATATATAGACATACATAATACATATATGTTACAATAACTAAAGGAGTCATGGATTTTGGAGTGGGAGTGACATGGAAGAAAGAAATGGAAAATTATGTAAATTAAGAATTTATATATGAAAAAGAAAAAATAACGCTTTTAAAAATTGAGACATGGAAGGAAAGAGTTCTCAGAAGTTGGAATACAAATGTCTGGGAAAGCAGTTTTTAAATGTTCAATATCCTTAGAAATGCAAATTAAAACTACTTTGCAATTTCATCTTAGCATCATCACAATGGCTACGATGAAAAAAGAAAAGCAAAAAGGGAAAAGGGTAATACTCATTTTTGAGGGAATGTAAAGATGTGTAGCCACTGTGGAAAATGGGGTGGTAGTTTCTCAAAGGTTAGAAATAGATCTATGGAATAATCCAGTTATGCCTACGTGCAGAGCGCCCCATGTCTTACTCTAGAAATAGTTGCTCATTCGTGTTCACCCCTGTTCTCCTCATAAGTACCCAGGAAATGGAGACACCTAGATGCCCAGCGTCTGATTGATGGATAATGAAAATGTAGTGCATTTACATGATGAAATAATATTCAGTTGTTATGAAAAATGAAATTATTACTGCCAGCATGCACACGTGGCCTGCTCCTTCACACTCTGGGACCACCCCCACCCCCGTTCTACAGCCATGGCTCCTGGTCATCTCCTCCCGTTCATTGTGTCTGACATATCTAGCCTGGTGGAATTTGCTAGACACCATGTGTCTCTTGGTTTGAATCTAATCACAGAGGCACAGCAAACACACTCAGGGATGCTGGTCTGGCAGTCAGAGATGTGTCTAAGCTACCGAGAGGTTCCAGAAATGTTGTGTGGAGGGGGCAGGGCATGCAGTATTCTGGAAGATAATGCTGACATGGTCAGCTTTTCATTCAGCCTTATAAGAGTCATTTCCTATTATCAAACTCCGGGCTGAAGTCAAGGACATAGAAGCAAACAAACAACAAAAATACAAAGAACCAAGGAAATGAAAGGTTGGTCCTCTGAGGAAACCAAACAGATTGACAGACCTTTGGCCAAATTAAAAGGCTGAGAGAGGAAATTCAAATTAATAAATTTTGAGAAGAAAAGAAATATATTCCAATGTACCCTGAGGTGTGTACTTTAAAATCTGTATTCTGCAGCATACCTCTGATATGATGGAAGGAAATGGGGGAGGGCTCTGATTAGTGGATAGGGAGGAAAGGAGTAAAAGAGCAGTAGGGATTCTGAAAAAGTCCTAAGCAATTACACAATAAATTATCTACCAAAAATGCTTACGATTATGCAAGTCAGTGTAAAAATATATGTATAGTTGCAATGAGATTTTCGTGTCTGGGCTGACAATGCTCCCCCAATGAGCCATAGGCCATCTAAAAAATACAAAACACACAAAAACCAGCAGGTGACATAATGGACAACAAGGCCATTAATTTGCAAGAGAGTGGGGAGAAGTATATCACTGGGTTTGGAGGGAGGAAAAGGGGAATGATGTAATTATATTATAATCTTAATTTTTTAAAATTCTGTATTCCATCAAACTGGAACTCCTAAAGGAAATTAATGAATTTCTTGATTTAATACAACCCTACCAAGGTTAAATCAATATGAAACAAAAACAATTGAAACAGACCCCAAACCTCTAGTAAAACAGAAGCAGTAATTAAGAATCTCCCAAACAACAAAAAGAGTCCAGGACCAGATGGGTTCAGTGCAGACTTCTACCAGACCTTCAAAGAACTACCAGTAAATAGTAATTTTGCAAATTCTTCTGCAAAATAGAAATGGAAGGGACAGTTCTTATTTCTTGTCATAAAGCCACTACACCTTGATACCCAAAATCACACAAAGAACCAACAATAAAAGAAAATTATAGAGCAGTGTCTTTTGTGAAAACACATACAAAATGTCTCAATAAGATACTTGCGGACTGAACTCAAGACAACATCAAAAAGAGTATCCACCATGATAAAGTTGGCTTCATCCCACAGATGCAGGGATGGTTCAACATATAGAAATCAATAAACTTAATCCACTACGTAAAAAACTGAAATATGAAAAAAATCATCGTCTCTTTGAATTTTGTCAAAGGCCCTTTTTGCATTTAAAGTCAATTCAGATTAAAAGTCCTGGAGAGTATAGAGATACAAGGACATATCCCAACATAATAAAGGCAAGTCAATAGCCAGCATCGTGCTGAGTGGAGAGAAACTCAAAGCATTTACCAATCAGAAACAAGATAAGGATGTTCACTGTCTCCCCATCTAATCTAAGCTAGAGCAATAAGACAATTGAAGGAGATCAAGGGATACAGTAGGAAAGGAAGAATTCAGAGTATCCTTTTGCAGGTGGTATGAATTTATATGTAAAAGACCCTAATGATTCTGCCAGGGGACTTTTACAGCTTCAGTAAAGTAGCAGGATACAAAATTAACACATAAGCATCAGTAGCCTTCCTGTATACAGATGACAAATACAATAAGGAAAGAAATCAGGGAAACCATACCTTTCACAGTAGCCTCGAAAAGATTTTGGGATTGCTCCAATTTAGCAAGTGAAAAACTTGTATAATAATAAGAACTTTAAGATGTTGAAGGTAAAAACTTAAAGACACCAAAAAATTGAAAGATCTCCCATGTTTGTGATGCAAGATTAATATCGTAAAAATGACCATCCTACAAAAAAAGTAATCTACAGAGTCAGCAAGATCTCCACCAAAATTCCAACACAATTATTAACAGAAATTAGAAAAACCTTCTTCAATAGGGGAATACAAAGTCAAAATCAAAAACAAAAAAACCCACAGGAGAGCTAAATCAGTCCTAAAAAGAAACAAAAGCAAAACTTCTGGAGGCATCAGCCTCTTAGATTTCAGGTTATATTTCAGAGCTATAGTAATATATCGCATATAAATAAATCACACATGTTGATCAGTGGAATAAATTGAAGACCTAGACATAATTCTACATACCTACAGACACCTGATATTTTGGCAAAGAAGTCATAGATACACAGTGGAGAAAATGTACCATCTTCTACCAACTTGCAGGTGAAACTGGTCAGTTTTGCATATTGAGTAATGTTAGTGAGTCCACATTTATTAACTTGTATAAAAATCGACTCCATATGGGTCAAGGACCCCAACCTAAGACCAGATACACTGAACCTGATGAAATACAAAGTGGGGAATAGGAATAGGCTTGAACTCATTGAACGGGAAAAGACTTTCTGAACGGAAACCAATAGCAGTCACTATGACTAACAGTTAAAAAATAGGACCCTATGGGGCTAAAAACCTTCCGGACAACAAAAAACACCATCATTTAAAGAAGCAGCCTACAGAATAAGAAAAATTTACCAATTACACATCTGATAAAAGATTAGTGTAAAGAATATATAAAGAACTGAAACAAATTGAATATCAAGAAAACAACCCCCCAAAAAAGACTAAACAGAGAGTTCCCAAAGGTTAGACACAAACAGTTAAAGAAATAGTCAGTAATGCTATAGGATAGGGTCGTTTCAGGTTCCCTATCCTCAGCTGCCCAAGGAACTAACTGGGGGACATCGCCTTGGGCTCCTGGGAGCCACTCTAGGTTCAAGTCTCTTGCCAACCCCAAGGTGGCTCCCTTAACTAAGAATTGTGCTTCCGTGCTCCTCTATCCAACCTTCCTTTATCCCAATCATCCTTTTCCCCCAAGTTCCCCCATCCTCCCCTTCTCCCTTTTCTCTCCCCATCTCCCCTTACCCCCATCCCACCCCACCACCAAGATCCCAATTTTCTCCCTGGCAATTTTGCCTACTTCCCATAGCCAAGAGGATAACTATATGTTTTTCCTTGGGTTCACCTTCTTACTCAGCTTCTTTAGGTTCACCAATTGTAGACTCCGTGACCCTTATTTATGGCTAGAAACCAATTATGAGTGAGTACATCCCATGTTCATCTTTTTGAAACACTCAGTATAGTGTTTTCTATTTCCATCCATTTGCATGCAAAATTCGAGAAGTCATTGTTTTTTACCGCAGCGTAGTACTCTAATGTGTAGATATTCCACACTTTCTTCATCCATTCTTCCATTGAAGGGCATCTAGGTTGTTTCCAGGTTCTGGCTATTACAAATAATACTGCTATGAACATAGTTGAACAAATGCTCTTGTCATATGATAGGGCATCTCTTGGGTATATTCCCAGGAGTGGTATTGCTGGGTCCAGGGGTAGGTTGATCCCGGATTTCCTGAGAAACCGAAACACAGATTTCCAAAGTGGTTGCACAAGATTGCATTCCCACCAGCAATGGATGAGGGTACCCCTTCCTCCACAGCCTCTCCAGCAAAGGCTATCATTGGTGTTTTTTATTTTAGCCATTCTAACAGGTGTAAGATGATATCTCAAAGTTGTTTTGATTTGCATTTCCCTGATCGCTAAGGAGGTTGAGCATGACCTTAAGTGTCTTTTGGCCATTTGAACTTCCTCTGCTCAGAATTCTCTGTTCAGTTCAGTGCCCTCATCTGGTGATGGATGGAGATAGAGACAGAGACCCACACTGGAGCACTGGACTGAGCTCCCAAGGTCCCAATGAGGAGCAGAAGGAGGGAGAACATGAGCAAAGAAGTCGGGACCACGAGAGGTGCACCCACCCACTGAGACAGTGGGACTGATCTATTGGGAGCTCACCAAGGCCAGCTGGACTGTGACTGAAAAAGCATGGGATAAAACCGGACTCCCTGAACATGGCGAACAATGAGGACTGATGAGAAGCCAAGGACAATGGCACGGGGTTTTGATCCTACTTAATGTGCTGGCTTTGTGGGAGCCTAGCCAGTTTGGATGTTCACCTTCCTAGATATGGACGGAGGGGGGAGGACCTTGGACTTTCCACAGGGCAGGGAACCCTGACTGCTCTTTGGACTGGAGAGGGAGGGGGAGAGGAGTGGGGGGAGGGGGAGAAGGGTGGGAGGAGAGGGAGGAGAGTGGGAGGAGGGGGAGGGAAATGGGAGGTTGGGAGGAGGTGGAAACTTGTTTTTTCTCCTTTTCTCAATAAAAAAAAAAAAGAAATAGTCAATATCCTCAGCCATCAGGGAAATTAAGATAAAAACACTTTGAGATTCTTGTCTTACCCCAGTCAGAATGGCAAGGTCAATAACAGGAAAAAAAAGAAACAGTATATGCTCATGTAGTTGAGGAGCAAGGGGAAAGTTTACCCATTGTTGGTGTGAATGCAAACTGAGACATCCACTATGGAAATCAGTGTGGAGGTTCCTCAGAAAGCTGAGAATTGATCTGATCATTGCAAGATCCAGCTAGAAAACTTCTGGAAATATACCCAAAGGAGTCTACATCTTTTTATGGAGGTACATGCTCATCCAGGCTGATTGTTGCTCTAGTCATAATAGCCTGAACTTGGACTCAGTCAATCAGCTGAATGGATGATGAAAACGCGGCACATTTACACAATGCAATGTTATTCAGCTGATAAGGAACATACAATTATAAATTTTCAGGAAAATGGATGGACCTAGAAACAGTCATCCTGAGTAAGGTAACCTAAATCCAGTAAAACAAACTTTGTATGTTTATCTCTTGTGAATATTAGCTTGTAAGCTTTAGATGTGTGTGGTTTTGACACAAATATCACAAAGTATTTAAGTAGCTAGTAAGGGACCTAAGGGGAGGAATCCACCTTCCAAGAAGGGGAAATAAAGTAAGGATTTGTTAAGAGATGAAAGGGAAATTAGAATAAAAGGATTAAATGGGGAGGGGGATGGTCACAATGTCATACCTCTAGCTATGGAGCTACTGGCAGTTAATAGCTGCCAGGAGAGGAAGAGTCGGTCTTCTTAAAGCTATGGTCCTTGGTAGGTTGACCATGATGCAGTGGAAAGCCACATATCAAAAGTATATGAGCAACACAATCTTGTACTTGATGTTTTGTTTTGTTTTTTCAAAACGGATACAAAGAAAGTTAGGAGTTGAACCTGGGAGGAGTTAGAGAAGATGGACCAATATGATCAAAATACATTGTATGATGTCCTCCAAAAACTAATAAAAAATGAGAAAATGAGTTGGTGAGATGGCTTAGCAGTTAAGAGCACTTGCTGCTCTTGCAGACGACCCGAGTTTGGTTCCCAGCACCCCGGTCAGGTGGCCCACAGCTGCGTACAGCTTCATCTCCAGGGCAGCTGATGCCCTCTCCTGGCTTCTGAGAGCACCTTCATATATATGTGGCATATCCCTGCCACACACACACCTTTGAAAATCTACTTTTTTAAAGGAGACAAACAAAGAAAATGCAGGAAGTTGAGAACCACCCCCAAATCTTCAGAGCCATAGTTAGCCAGCAGCTTCAGAAAATTCAGGGCATTTTAAAGCCCTCTAGCAGAGGAAGTGGCTTAAGACAGTCTTTGTTCACTGCCCCATCTCAGCACATACAGCCTAAACAGACAAGGCAGGTACTCAGTCGGTATATCATCCCTTAGTCTCCTTGCCTTCATGTGACTAACAGGTGAGCATCTCCAGGACACCAGACCAGGTGTGCCTCAAACCACCCACAATTTTATGAAGATGCTGGCTTCATTTTGCCTGTACCCTACTCTTTCCTCAGAGCTGCACACTGTGCCAAGAAATGCCAAGCCACTGAGAAAGCTAAGGGTCAGCGTAGCAGCCGTAGAAAGCCTTCCTTGCCTCCTGTAGCTTTGGGTGACACCGAGAAACTTTTGCAAGGAAACCCACGGCAGGCATCCCTACTTTCTTGTACAAACTCATGGTGGGAGCCACGTATGAAAGATGGAACCCTGTAAACACATCATTCTCTAAGTGAGAACTTGGGCCAAGGGCTCAGAGGTAGAGAGGAGAATGCAGGGTGGCTGATGTTTAAGTAATGACGTTCCTTCTCCGTTTTTTTCATCTAGCTCAACGACTCCGCCAAGCAACTCATTGAGATGGACAAGCTGTGCCCTGCCGCTGCCGCCACTGCATGCAACCATGACGCCCTCCTGCCCTCCGACCCCAGCACATTAGCCAGCGTGGCCTCAGGTCCCACCCTAAGTAGCTCAGGGGCAGTCAGTGCCTTTCAACGACGTGTGGACAGCAAGAAGAATGCCAAGAAGCGCCACTCCTTCACTGCGCTCAGTGTGACCCACAAGTCCTCCCAGGCGGCCAGCCACAGGCACTCCATGGAAATAAGCGCTCCGGTGCTGATCAGCTCCAGTGATCCACGTGCTGCAGCCAGGATTGGGGAGCTGGCCCATCTGTCCTGCACCGTCCCCTCCCAGGTAATCCCCAGGGCCCAGAGCTCTGTCCGTGATTTCCAGGGGTCCTGTTCCACCTCCTGGATTCCTGAACTATCCTAAAGGAAGCAACGCCAGAATGGCTGTGGGTGACTGGGGCCTCCCCTCGTGGCCAACCGCTTGGAATCAAGAGCCCTGTAAATATGTGTGTGTTGGCTCCTGGGTTGTGAGGTAATCGCCAGCGGTTCCAGGATACATCGCTGGAGTAGCATTCCGTTGTCTAGGAAACCCCTCACTCTCTGATACTCAGCATGCTTGCTCAGGGAGGAGTCTTGGGTGGGGGACGTTCTGAGGAGCACTATGAGCTGAGAACCAGAATTAGCTGCACGACTTAGTCCTTTCCTGCTGTTATTGCTATAGTTCCTTCTATTTCTAAATGTCACTTGTATTACATTTCCACTAGTCTGTTTGTAGACTTCAGTAGCCAAAGTAAGATGCGTAAAGAACACAGAGTAATAACTACCTGCAACTCCGAGAAACCTGTCCACCTGGGAAAGTGTCTCCTTCATGAAGGCCAGGAAGGGAGGAGGAGGGTCCCTCGTGTGTCATTAAGTTTCCACTGAGACCGAAGAGAAGGGAATGTGCCTCCTGGAGGTGTGGGCCACTGTCCTCCCAGCTCAGCATACTCCAGGACAAGGCCCCTGTGCACAGTTAGAGTGGGGGAGGGCCAGCTCCTGCCCACTCCACACCTCCTTACCCCAAGGTCCATCTGCCAGCCCTGCTTTACTTTCTCTCCAGGGTCACCTCTGGACGTGCTTCCAAGGAATGGTACCAGTCAGTATATAGGCTAGACTGAGGAAAAGAACCAATAAGTATCTGGCTTTATTTTCCAAAGTTCCAGTTGACTTGGCTAGATTTATATGGAGAATCATCCTTTAAAATGGCCTGGAGAGATGGCTCAGCAGTGAGATCACTCGCTGCTCTTGCGGAGGACCCAGGTTCAGTTCCCAACACCCACATGGCGCTTCACAGTGATCTGTAGCTCCAGTTCCAGGGGATCCAGTGTCTTCTTCCGACCTCCATGGGCACCAGATAAACACATAATGCACATACATACATGCAGGCCAAACAGTAGAACACATAAAATGAAATAAAACATCATTTTCTTGAGGCAGAATTTCACTATGTAGCTCTGGCTGACCTGGAACTCACTATGTAGACTAGACTGACTTTGAACTTGTAGAGATCCACCTGCCTCTTCCTCCCATGTTAAAGATATGAGCCACCACAGTTGGCTTTCAATAGATCTTAACAAATAAAATTTAAACACCGAACTTTAGGAGAATTGTAGTTTTGGTAGCTATGCTACATCAGCTCAAAACTGCAACTGTACATCATATGTGTTATATACATTTGCACACCTGTATATGCATGTCCACGCCACATACTTACAAACCTACCCCCCCCCCCACACACACAAACGCCCCTGCACTTTTCCCAGCATAAACACCGATGTGCATGACCATGATCTGCAGCGGACACTATGGTGTCTGTAGTGTTTGCTGACCATGGCTTACGTCCTTCTTGGACCCACCCATTTTGCTCAGGAAACAAACAGTGCTTAGGCCTGGTTCTGGTTTTGTTTTCTGATGCTGTGATCAACGCCGTAACAAAAGCAACATGGGGAAAGAAAAGCTTTGTTTGGTTTCTGCTTCTGGGTCACAGCCCATTGTAGAGGGAAATCAGGGCAGAAGCACAAGCAGGAACTGACGGAGGAATTATGAAGGAACTCTGCTTACTAACTTGTTCACTGGCTCTCTCTCTCCAGCTCATTCCCCAGTTTAGGCTCAGCCATCTTCTTATAGAGCCCAGGCCCAGCCACCTAGGGATGGTACTGCCCACAGAGGGCTAGGTCCTCCCACCTCAGTCATTAGTAAGACAATCTCTTATGGACATAGCCACAGGCAGTCTGATCAAGGTAATTTTTCCACTGAGAATCCTCCTTCCCATGTGATTCTAGGTTGTGTCAGGTTGACAATAAAAAATAAATTAATTGATTACAAAAACAGCACAGGGCTATCGGCACATTTATGATAAAAGAGGTGATGTTACCTGGCCTGACCCTTGGCCCCACCCTCCTTCATTAAATAATCTCTTCAGGCTGTTGATAAGTGTTTGGTATTTTTAAGTTTCTATGAGGGGCATAGCAACTGGTAGCAGCCATCTCTGCTCCCCAAACAATTGTGTGCCAACACAGACATCATGAATAGAGAGGAAAGGACAACTTGCTGCTTCGGACTCTACAGTCTACACTAGGATGCTCAGCTTTGACCTACAGCACCCGAACTTTGCCCACCCCACCCCTCGCAGCCCTGTGTATCTGTTCAGACTGTAACTCAGGTCACCTTAGACTTGGTTCTTGGGTCCTGGGAGGATGGGGAAGGGAGAGGACAGGGTTATCAAATGGGATCCGCACTGAGTCACAGGTATGTTTCACCCTCTCCTGCCTCCAGGACATGGCCATGAGCTGTTAGGTTCAGCAGTTCTTTAGAATCATGGTTTCTTCCAAAAATGGGCATGGGTATTGATGCTGATAAAATCTGATCCGCCTCTGACCCCTGGACTGGAGTCCATAGGACAGGCCACACGGGCTTTCTGCTCTGGAAACAAGCAGCTAGTGAACGTCTTGTATATGAAGCAATGTAGTTCATAAAATTCAGCTTGCCCTTCCATGAGAGGACAGCGCCTGTCACTCCCTGCTCACCATGAGCGCCGGGTCCATCTGATGGCTGTGGAGAGGGCGCAGCTGTGAAATGGCTAGCCTAGGACTCCAGAGCACAGGTTCAGACAGAAGCTCAGATGGCCGTACCCTGAAGAATTCTTCCTGCCCTCGGTAGAGGTCAGAGGACTGCTGAGCAGTGTGAATAATGGAGTCATGTGTCAGCTTCTGCTGGGGGCAGAAGTCTGTCAGCCAAACTATTGAGGTAGAAAGCTATTTAGGCTAACGCCACTATTAAAAGTCCAGATGCTTTCTGAGTGACTGCCATTTCGACTGGGGTGAGATGGAATCTTAATTCATCTTTCATTTGCATTTTGCTGATGGCTAGTGATGTTGCAAGTTTCCTTCGTATGTTTGTTGGCCATTTATATGGTACTTCATCTTTTCAAAACAGCTTGTTCGTCTCATTTTCCTATTTACTGAGTAGGTTATTTGATTTGTTGAAATTTGGTTATTTTTTTAGTTCTTTGTATATTCTAGCCCAGATATTAATCTTGTCAGATTTGTCATTGAAAAAGATTTCCACAAATGCTGGCAAGGATATGGAGAAAATAGAACTCTTATATATGACTGATGGAAATTTAAATTAGCCACTATGGAAGTCAGCATGGAGTCTCCAATAGTAGTAGTAGTAGTAATAATAATAATAATAATTGAAACAAAAACTGTCACATGATCCAGCTATCCTACTTCTGAGTATTTACCAGAATGTATGAAAGAGATTATTGAACATCCATGTTCATTGCTGCACTATTCATAGATAGAACTGGCTTATATGTTCATCAACAGATAAATGAAGACAGTGTGAGATATGTACATATATATATATTGGAATTTTCTCTACAGGAATGAAATTACACCCTTTGCAGGGAAAGGATGCAACTGGAGAGAGTGGTATTAGCAAATTATTTCAGATTCAGATAATATTGCACATTTCATATCATTAGTAGATCCTAGGTTATATATATATGTATATTTATTATATGTGTACATATGTTGTACATATGACAAAAAAGTACAAGTGGACCCATAGGGATGGAAGGGACTAATAAGAAGGATGGGAAACAAAAGGGAGGAGGGGCAGCTACAGGGAGAACATGGTCAAAGTACATAATAGCCTTGCATGAAGATGTCCTTATGAGACCTGGTACTGCACATAATAAATATATAATTAAAAGACTTTCATATGGATAAGACTGGGAAATGGTTAACTCTGTTTCATGCTCTGAGTAGTTCATTACTGGGTGACGTTGTCACTGTGTGAACACGACAAAACACTTATGCAGACCAAGATGGACAGGACAGCCCCGGAGAGGGATGCTCTGCACAATCAAGGGATCTACAAATGGATGTGGTAGCCATGCCTGTAATTCCAGCATGAGGAAAGCTGAAGCAGGAGACTCAGAGAGGCAGCCAGGGTTAGTGAGTTCAGGGCTATCCTCGCGTACGCGACGAGACCCAAACCACCTTTTAAAAGGGCTACCTAGAGAGGTGACTGAGTCAGTAAAACATTTGCCTTGCACTCTTTAGGATCTCAGTTTGGCTCCTCAGTACTACAGCAGTTTGTGATTATTACCCAAGCCGGGTGTAGGCAAAGATAGGTGGCCCTCTGGTGGTCACTGGGCAGCTAGCCCAGCCTACTTGGTGAAGTGCCAGGCCACTCAGAGACCCCCATCTGAAACAAAATGTGGACTACACCTGAGCACCAATGCTCCAGATTGACCTCTGACCTTTATATGCATTTGCACACACGTGTGTCCCTGCACAAGCACAAACAAAACTACTAGAGATGGAGAAGAGGGGAGTGTACGGGGGGTAGGCAGTGAACGTGAGATTCGTGCAGCAACTGCAGGGTAACACAACACATGTTTTGTCATATATTATTTTTTTGTAAATAAAAAAATAAGGAATGCACTCAAAAGTAGTAGTAAAAATTACTTAAGTTAAAAGTAAATAGCGGGTGGGCAGGATGACTCGGCAGATAAAGACGCTTGCTGCCAAACCTGATAGCCCGAGCTTGCTCTCCAGAACCCACATGATAGAAGGAGAGAACCAACTCCCATAAGCTGTCCTCTGACCTCCACATGTGAGACATGAATGTGCATACACATGAATACACACATGTGTGCACATGCATAAGTGAAAATAATTTTTAAAATACATAAACCAACCACATAGTCATGGATTGTCATTGACAAGTGTTATGCACCGTGTGTGTGTGACTTATGTGCCATCCTTTCCCAACACTAGCACCACAGCAGACATGTCTGCACCAATGTCACCCCAAACAAGCCAGAAATGGATCTTACCATCATGTTATGGCCGTTACAGTATCACTGGGCAATAGGAATTTTTCAACTCCATTATAATATCATGAGACCAGAATTAAATATATGTTATATACATATATATTTTATATATATACATACATAAATGACTCTTAGGAACATAAGGAAACAGGAGCCTATTTCCCACTCAAACCTGGGAGTCCTGGGCATCTGAGGGCCTGACTCTCAGGCTCCTCCCAGGGCTAAATGGCTCATGACCTGCTTTAGTAAATCACAGGTTTAGTAGAAAGCTTCCACCCCCATTCATTTGTATTATGACTTCACAGAGGTGCCAGGTAGAGCGCATAGGCTCCACAACGTCTGGAGTATTATTAAGTCCTTTCTAGAAAACCTTTGCTGGCCCCTGTGCAGGGTGCTTTTTGGAATAAAAATATGGCAACAGTACAGTGGCCAAACTTCTCTTCAGGGGTTTATGTCATATCTGCCCATGCTTCACTAAACTGAGTCCCTCAGCCCCAACCTACTTGAGGACAGGGATCCAGAGTCTGCATGACACCCCTCTCCCTCCCACACTGATGTGTGAGCCTTTACATTGAACACAGAGGTTAGGAACTGAAGGTACATCTGTCCGCAGCAGGTGACGTGAGAACTGTCACTTGTGAACCATACGGTCATTTTTTTTTTTCTCTAATGGCCCTCCAGTGCTGCCTGTGTGCTTCTACCAGTTCTGTGGGACTAAGTGACAGCATTGTGGAGGCCCCCGGCAGGTCCCAGAGATGACCTTACAGGGCCCAGCTCCCATCCAGCCAGGGGCAAGTCCTTCAGTGAGTCCCACTCCCCATCCCCCCACCCCCATCCCCCCATCCCCATCTTCCCACCCCCACACTAGGGAGCCCAGCTGCCAACAGATAAGCAACCCCTGGAGATGGAAGAAATGTCCCTTAATATTGGTGTAACTGGGAAGGTGTTTGGAGATCTCCAGGGAGAATCAAAAGAATATTGCTCAAGCATCCTGTGTGCCTCAGAAGGAAACTGAACTCTGCCTGGAGTCTGAGTCTTATCTCTACTGCTAGGTTGATGGGCACAAGCTGGAGGAGGTACTGGGTAAGAGCTGACGACATTGACAGTCATGGCTGCCCTGGGCCTGCTGCTGAGGGTGCCTCACCGTCGAATGCTTATCAGTCCTGCTGCCCCTGGCTCTCCACCCACCTGCAAAGCTCCAACTGCCTGAAAGGCTGAGAACGTGGCTTATTTTTAGAATTTTTAGAAAGTTATGAATTTAATTGCATGCCTTATAAGGAATTGTTTTTTTTAAACCTACCAGTTGAACTTCAACAATGAGGACAAACAATCCCACAGCAATGATCTGGTCCAAGAAGAACTTCCTTCTGTAATTCTGGAAGTAGAGGGCACTGGATGTGGGACTTGAGCTAGGCCTGGGAAAGGGGTGCCTGGAAGCAGGATCAGGTAGACTCATGTGCCTAGACTCTGAGGAAGGATCTGGAAGCATTGCTGATTTGGAAACAGAACAGGCAAGCCAGTACATGCACATGGAGATGGTATGTTCTAGAAAATGCCTAATAGAAATGCCTTTGGTTCTACGGATTCACAAATCCATCTGTCTAAGGCCACCTGGCAAAGTGGCTTTGGTCCAAAGGGATAAAAAGCTAACGGAAGAAGGCTGTGGATGAAGATCATCTATGCCTCTTTGTAATTTAAAAAAAAAAAAATGCCCAGATCTATGTCAGTCAATTCAGAGTGTAAACCTCTAAAGCCACCGGTAGGTGGGAAATAGATTTCATAGCTTCCTCACAGACCTCTTTCCACCCATAGTATGCCGTGGGCACTACTTCCCCACAGGCCACCCTCAGCCTCAGCTGATCTTCAGTGGTATTGAAGGCATGCCCTGTAAGCTTCTGCACACCAATGTGGCTCACTGATCTGCCTTTCCCCATCAGCTGTGGGTAGACACTCCCAGCTCATCCTCTCACGATAGACTCCTGGAGCAGGCAAAAGGTCAGGCAGTAATTACTGTAGGCCGCGTGGGCATAATGTCTCCACGTCAACTGATCGTCCTGGTATAGTATAGCTAATGCAGCCAGGGTAAACTCAATGGATAAACATGGGGCAGAGATACTGGGGTACCATCTGATTCATGGTCACACTGTGGCCCTGGCTGAGATCATCAAGTCAGCAGCTTCACATTTCTGCTGCAGCGGTCTCCAAACAAATCTGGCAAGCTTGTAAGAAGGGCGTGGCGGTGGGCAGTAGTAGAGGCATTGGCCTCCACCTTCAGTGGTGAGCATGGGTGGAAGGTATAGGGTGTGGTGGTTTGGATGGTAGGTGTACCTCCATGGTCTTAGACCTTTGGATATTTAGTCCCCAGTTTGGCACTGTTTTGGAAAGAGTTAGGCCATGTGACCTTGCTGGTGGAAGTACTCCACTGGGCATAGGTTTTGAGAGCATAAAGATTTGCACCATTTCTCATTCGCTCTTTCTGCCTCCTGTTTGTGGTTCAGGATGTGAGCCCTCAGCTTCTGCTTCAGCTGCCATCCCAGCTGGCTGGTTCTGTGTCATTGTTGTGATGAACTCATAACAACCATAAGCCCCAGATAAGCCAGTTCTTCTATAAGTTGGCCTGGTCATGGTGTTTTATTGCAGCAATATAAAAGTAAAGGGCTCTGGGGTAAAAAAATATCCATGCTTCCTTGGAGAGCCCTCCAATCTAGTTAGACTGCTGGCCTCTCTCCTACCTCTGGGCATCTAGCTATCTTTCTCTTCTGTCCTGTCCTGTCCTGTCCTGTCCATTCTGGTTATGTGCAGAACTAAGCAGAAGAACCAGGCCACAGATGCTTTATTCTAAGCTTTTCTCTTGGAAGCCAATTCACCAAGAGTACCACAGTGATGGCAAGTATTGAATAAAACATGTTCATCTCATTGCCCCTTGGGGTGAGAACAATGTTTTCATGATGCATACTAAAAAAAAAATGATAAGGTATTTCTTCTTGGGGTTCTTCATCTGTGGCACAGTCTCAAAACAGCTTGGAACCCCAGCATTGCTGCCAACCTCATACCGATTTTTCTCTTATTATTCCCAGCGGTAAAACAACATGGCTTACTTGCTGTGCTTGCTTAAGAGACTATATTAAATTGCACCGAGGAATCTCTAGTGTTTGTAACAGTTGGATAGTTTAGGACTGAGCGATGGCAGTATTGCAGCCAGAAGCTGACACTGACTTGGTCCCAAAGGAAGCTGGAATTTCACAGTACAGGCCACTGTCACCAGCAGTGGCCCAGATCTTAGTTACTGGGATGTGCATCCACTCAACCAGAAAGAGAAAAGTATGAGATCCAGGGCTATGTCTGGTTTCTGGCATTGCTTGGGTAGGCAAGGAGTCCTGTAACGCTGGCAGAACCACGCCAGCATGGGCGAGCCCTCTGGTCCACTTTTATACTGACCCCATGATAAATCTCATGCAGTGAGAACATTCTCACTGGCCATGACACTTTTAGATGAACCTGCAGCTACCAGGCTGGTGCTAAATGCTCATGAGTTGTGTTTTATAACAGTAGCCCTAAAACTATCGCTGGTTCTCTGTCCTGTGTGGGCAGTGGCTCCATGACGCAAGCTACGGATGTACCCATGTGGTCAGCCAGCTTTCTGGAGTGTGAGTGTGTGTGTGTGTGTGACAGCACACTTGTGGAGGTCAGGGGCAACTTTTCAAGAGTAGTTCTTGCCTTCTGCCTTGTGTTTTGGAGGCAGTGGATCCTGTGACTTCTGCAGCTGTACTGTGTACTCTAGGTGGGCCATGAGCACTGGGCAATTCTCCTATCCAGTCCTTCATGTCCCCATAGGAGTGCTGGGATTACAGATGTATATTACCATCTCCGACTTTGTTATATGGGTACCAGGGATCCATACTCAGGGCATCCGGCTTGTGCAGTAAGTGCTTTTACTCACTGAGCCATCTCTCTGCCCCCACACTAGTTTTCTTTGTTATGACATGAGACTTTTCTTGGGAAGGGGTCAGTAGACACAGATGCCTGGTGAGCCAACCTGGGTATGGCTTTGGAGCTGGAACAGAGATTTCTACCAGGCAAACTTCAAGTCATTATAGACCATTCTGTTAGACCCATTGTCTTAGTTAGGTTTCTTTTGCTGTGAAGAGACACCATGACCACAGTAACTCTTATAAGGAAGAGTTGGTTGGGGTGGTTGGCTTACAGTTTCAGAGGTTCAGTCTATTATCATCATGGTGGGGAGCATGGCAGTGTGCGGACAGATATGGTGCTGGCTACATTTTGATCAGAATGTAACAGGAAGTGGGCTGACAGTCACACTGAAGGAAACTTGAGCAAAAGAGACCTCAAAGCCCAACCCCCCAGTGACACACTTCCTCCCACAAGGCCACACCTACTCCAACAAAGCCATACCTCCTGATAATGTCATTCCCTATGAGATTATGGAAACCAGGTACATTCAAAGTACCACTGTAAGTGTTACAGCTCTGGAGAGAAAGGTATCCTGACCTTTGGAAGTCAGGCTATCCCTGTAAATGCTACAGCTCTGCTCCGCTCCAGCAAAAGAGCCATTACAGCTCTGCTCTGCTAAGAGTTTTCCCACAGAGGGATAGCAGATCTGCTCTGCTCCTACAAAATCATTACTTTTCTGCTCAGCTCTGCTCAGGGAGTTACCGGGCAGAAATGTAGTGGTTCTGCTCCGCTCTGGCAAAAGAGCCATTACAGCTTTTCTCTGCTAGTTCCATGGCAGGGATATGGCCATTCTGCTTGGCTATGGCAAAAGTTGTTACTTCTCTGCTCTGCTCCACTCTGGAGAAAGAAGGTCTTCACCCAAGCCTCATTTATTGGGAAGGAGGAATCCAGGAGGGTGGCTGCTTCTGCCAGGGTGAAAAAAGGCAGCTCCCAACTGAACAGGTACAGGGCTTATATAGGGTTTCTTAGGGGCAGAATTTTTCTAGAGTGAAGATTTTCAGGGTGGGAATTGGTCAGATCTCAATCCCTGAGCTTGGACAAGCTCAGAGATTGGCTGGATTTCATGTTCAGGAGTTGATTGGGTTTTGTGCTGATTTGGTCAGGACCAGGGTGTGTTTCTTTGACTCTGGTTTCAGGGCCAGGTTGTGCTTTCACTGGCCTTGTTTAACCTTTTGGCTCTGATTTCAGGACCAGTGAATTTGCTTTGGTCTCAGGGTCAGGGTATATTTCTTTGGCTGTGGTTTCAGGGTCAAGGTGTGTTTATTTGGCTGGCCCGTTTACCCTATAACCACAATTCATAGTCATAGTTTTTGTTTGTAAATAAAAACTTGGGAGAATTTCATACTCAAGTACTGTATTTAAATCATTTCGTTCCCCTCCTCTTCCTCTCCAACTCCTTTCCTGTTCCCCCAACTCCCTTTCAAAATCATGCCCATTTCTTCTATAATTACTATTATTATTTACGTATGTATACAGATATATATGTGTAGGTATATTTGTGTATACAACCTTACTGAGTTCATTTAGTATTGCTCGTGTGCATATGTTTAGGGATGACCACTTGGGACTGCATAACCTATCAGTGGGCTCATCCCAGGAGAAAATCAATTCTCCTGCCCCCTGCAGCCGTTAATGGCCCATAACTCTTCATCTAGGGGTGGAACCTTGTGAAACTTACCCTATCTGTGCTGACATGTTAACTATTGTCAGCAAGTTCTTGTTTAGGCAGCTATGTTGTTGAGATGTTATGGGGACAGCATTCCTATCATGTCTAGAAGACACTTTGATAGCAGCCAGCCTGATCCCTGGGCTCTTAAAATCTTTCTGCTCCCCCTTCTCCAGTTTTCCCTGAGCCTTAATGCAAAGGGGTTACATTGTATCTATATCAATTGGGGCTAGGAACCCCACAAACACTTATTCCCTATATTTTGATCAGTTGTGGATATCTGAAAAAAAATCTATCTGCTGGGAGGGTGAGCGCTACACTTGCCTGTTGGCATAGGAATAAGTATATAGAAGACAGTAAGAAACTATCTCCTCTAGGGCCAGTGACATCACCCGCAATGGGTAGGTGGCTAGGCTTACAGTACCAGGCATGGATTTCCTCCTGCTGTGCAGCCCTTAAGTCCAATTAGACAGCTATTTGGTTAGCTCCCAAGATAAAAGTGCCGTGATTGCACCATAGGGGATATCTTGCCGTGCTGGTCATTGTTGTGGTTCATAGGTTTTAGAGCTGGGGAGGACTATTGATTTTTTTTCCCCAGGCAGCTTGCATAGCACCTTCCAAAAACAGGAAAGCTAGCCCTCAGGGAGGAGGCTCTGAGTACTATATCCAAAGTGTGTGGTGTCTGAAGCAATAGGATCTTACCTTCAAGATCTAGGAGGCCACCAAGGGCAGCAGCAATGGCCTTTATTGCTTTGGGAGTCTCTTGGATTCAAATGACCAACGGATTGAATGGAGGTTTTGTTAGATAGCCTTTGGCTCTTAGGGGGAACATTACCACCCCATATGACAGAACTCCATTTAAGGAAGCTGTAAAACAGTGTTTCCCTGTGTCTTCCCATCAGTGATAATTACTTTTCCTTCCTTCTGCTCCCTCTGCATTACCCCCTCCCTGATCCCCAGGTAGGCCCCCTGCAGGTCCCCTGCAATCCCCCTCCCCACGTCACAGCACCTGGGTCCTATGGCGCCACATCACCCGAGATCCCTTTCTGCTCTACTGGCTTCTGTGGATCCTTCAGGCTGTATATGCAACCCGGAAGATGTGGAGCTATGATTCCCATGCTGTGAGTGAGCAGAACTGGCCCTGTGAAGATGACGATACTATCAGAAGTGATTTACAGATTCAGTGCGATTTCCAATTTAAAAAAAAAAAATCTCTAACATTCTTCACAAAAATAGAAAATCTGTATCTGTCACCCTGCATAAAAATCAACTCCAAAGGGATTGAAGGCCTCAGTGTGAAACCTGGAACATGGAAACTGCCAGAAGAAAAAAAAAATGCTGTACCCTACAAGACATAGGTACAGCAAAGGGCTCTCTGAGCAGGATTCCGCTCACTCTGGATTAAGGCCCGCACTTGACAAATGGGAACTCTGTAAGTCAAAAAGTTTCTGTACAGCAAAGAAAATAGGATTATAGAGGAAGACCACAGAGTGAGAGTGAATCTTTGCTGAATCAGAAAAATAACCCAGTGAAAACCATGGGCTGTGAATATCAACAGAAAGTCTCAAAGGGAAAAATAAAATTGACTGAGAAATTTTTTTTAAGTACTCAATCTTCTTAGCGCTCAGGAAGGGCAAGTTAAAACTACTTTGAAATTTCATTTTACCCCCGTCAAACTGGCTCAGATTAAGAAAGCAGCTAACAAACTCTGATGATGATATGGGAAATGGGGACTCTCAGTCACTGTCCTAGACGGCCGACTGCTATAGCCACTCTGGAAGTCAGTGGAGAAGTTCTCAGAAAACTAAAGCTAGACCTGCGGTATGACCCACCTCTGCCGCTCCTCCACAGGGATCCAAAGAACTTGACGATGCACAGAAACCCTGCTCAGCCATGGCCTTTGCCACTCTGTGCACAACAGCCAGGAAATAGACACATGTAAATATCTTTCCCCTGATAAAAATGTAGTCCATACGCAATGGAATCCTATCCAGCTGTGAAGAAAGATGAACTTGCAGGTTAATGGATGGAACTGAAAAATATACTGAACGAGTTAACCCAGGCTCAGAAAGACAAATGCCACGTGTTCTCTATTATTTGTGGATACACAATCCCGATTTTCATTCAAGGCAACCAGGGCCCCTCTGCCTTTCTTATTTTTATTTTTTCCCTATTTCTAAAATTAGTTGATTAAAAAATCTAATCAGAAGCAAGACCTAGTGGCACATTCCTGTAAGCCTGGCTACTCAGGAGCCTGAGGCAGGAGGATCTCAAGTTCAAGGACTGCTTGGGATACAGGGTGAGCTCAAGACCATCCTGGGCCACTTAGACACTCTCTCAAATAAGTAAGAAGACAGCTGGGCATGTACTCGGCGTTAGAATGGTTGCTTAGCCTGCACAAGCCCTTGGTTTCCATCAGCATTCCAATATATACATTTAACATTTGTATATAAAGAAAGGCAGAGAGGCTGCTCACAGTCAGGTGGAAGCCCTGGGAGCTAGAGAATTAGACCATCTCTTGCCCTACACTCGGGTTTATCTCGTCCCTCACAGTACGGCTCTGTTACAGACGCCTTGAAACGATCTCGGGAGAAGAATGGTTTGTTAGGGATGTGGAGATGCATTTGGATAGTACCTGTTCCTAGAGGCTGGGCCGGATGCCTGGAACCCTGTGCACTACTCAGGCCTGTGAGTTTCTTATCAGCTCTGCAAGGCTTCGGTGCCTGACATATGCTTTTTGCCAGCGTCAGAAGAGGCCGGCTACCCACCGGGGATCCGCACCCTGCTCATTCATCTCTCTCAGCTGATATGCTCTAGACGGACATGTTCGTGAAGTCTCCAGAAAGCCACAGCCCCCATCTTCCTGCCCCAGGAGGTTTGCTCCTCTTGGGATTTCCGTGGTGACAGAGATGAAGATGTGACCCCGAAGTGGATGGGCAGGACCCATCCGAAAACCACAAAGCTTAGCAACCTTCCTTTGCCAGGTTAGGTTTTGTCCCCAGGGCAGTGCTCACTCTGGTGTTGCTGCCACCTGGCGGGAACTCTGCTGCTCCCACTCTGGATTCCATTGCATGGCAGTGCCACGCTGTGAGCCACACTCTGCCACCGCCGAGCATGAGCCACACTCCGCCACCGCCGAGCATGAGCCACACTCCGCCACCGCCGAGCTTGAGCCACACTCCGCCACCGCCGAGCATGAGCCACACTCTGCCACCGCCGAGCATGAGCCACACTCTGCCACCGCCGAGCATGAGCCACACTCCGCCGAGCATGAGCCACACTCCGCCACCGCCGAGCATGAGCCACACTCCGCCACCGCCGAGCTTGAGCCACACTCCGCCACCGCCGAGCATGAGCCACACTCTGCCACCGCCGAGCATGAGCCACACTCTGCCACCGCCGAGCATGAGCCACACTCTGCCACCGCCGAGCATGAGCCACACTCCGCCGAGCATGAGCCACACTCCGCCGAGCATGAGCCACACATCTTCCAAACTGGGGAAGGACCGTCTTAGTTTCTTTTCCGGTTGCTGGGATCAAATCTGACAAAAGCAACAAAAAAGGGATTGTTCTGGTTTAGAGCCCCTCAAGGACACACTTCGTGGGGGGTTAGCAATGATAGCAGCAGGAAAGACAGGCGGGCAGGAGCGATGAGGCCTCAAGGCCCTCTGCCAGTGACCCATTTCCTCTAGCAAGGATCTACCCTCTAAAGGTTCCACAACCTTGCAAAACTGTGCCGCCAGCAGGGGACCCGGTATTCAATTCAAACACGTGAGTCTGTGGGGGCTATTTCTCATTCAAGCCACAGCAGATACCTCTGTGAGTACAACCTGTATTGCAGTTCTAAGAAACACAAACCTGAGAAATCTCATGTGTTTGTTTTGTAGCATTTGTTGGCCAGCTTTCCGGGAAAACCATCAGCAATTACCCCCTGAAGCTGAGATGGCAATGCCCTCCCCCTCTAAGACCTCTAAATAGGCCTGAGATTCTGTCAGCCCCAGAGTTCTTGGGAATTCTCAGCCCATCCTCATGTTCTATGGGGCACTGGATATTTGGGTTCCCTGGAGGATCTGTGGATGTCTGCAAGCCTTCATATCACCCCGTGCATAACAAGCACCAGCATTGCCTATACTCAGCTAAGCCTTCCCCTTTGCTCAGGAGATGGAATTCTGCCTTCGCTGTCTCCTGGCCAAACACATTATGCCTTTCTATTTAATTATGGCTTGAATGGCTTCAAGACCATTGGAGACAGTTCAACCCATTATGCCTTCATATATGTCTGAACAGAAGGACCTAAGTGGTGTTTAGGGGATTTGCAGACAACAGCGACCTCTAAGGGCTGAAATTTCCTTGCCTCCCAAAACCTTAACAGGGAGACACTTGGAAGGCACAGCCTTGAGATGGAACCCACACCCTGCATAAAGGGGCCCGTGGAGTCTTGAGACTCCAGATGCAGAGGCTCTGGAGAGGGACATGCTATGCTTTGTTGTTCGTGGTCCTCCTTCTGTCTCTTGACTGTCACTACAAGTTAATGTTCGACTCCTCAGAATAACACTTCTCTTTCTTTTCTTTCATTTTTATTAAATCCTTCTCATTTTAATTGTTCGGATAGGAATATGCTATACATTTTCCCCCAATCCTCTTTTACCCTCCCCTCTCCTCTTCTGCCCTCCCCACTGCCCTCCACGCTCCCAATTTATTCAAGAGATCTTGTCTTTTTCTACTTCCCATGTAGATTAGATCCATGTATGTCTCTCTCAGGGTCCTCTTTGTTACCTAGGTTCTCTGGGGTTGTGGCCTGTAGGCTGATTCTCCTTTGCTTTATGTCTGTCTTATGAATGAGTACATATTGTATTTGTCTTTCTGGGTCTGGGCTACCTCGCTTGGGATGGCTTTTTCTAGTTCCATCCATTTGTCTGCAAATTTCAAGGTGTCATTGTTTTTTACCACTGAGTAATAAATACTCCATTGTGTAAATGTACCACATTTTCTTTATCCACTCTTCGGTTGAGGGGCATCTAGGTTGTTTCCAGGTTCTGGCTTTTATGAATAATGCTGCTATGAACATAGTTGAGTCCTTGTGGTGTGAGTGAGCATCCTTTGGGTATATGCCCAAGGGTGGTATTGCTGGGTCTTGAGGTAGACTGATTTCTAATTTTCTGAGAAACTGCGCAATGGCACTTTTGAGCAAATTTTGCAGTTGGAAAAAGAGTTCCTGAAAAGAAGTTGTGTCTGCCAAAGCTGACCAATTAAAACTTCAGGATCGGTGGCCAGTTTGGAGTGTTGCAGGTCCAGAGCCTGATTACAGTTTCTTTTGGACTCTTTTTAGCTTAGCTAAAGAGCCTTCCCTTGCCCACCTCAATGTCAGACCTAACATCATGGTAAACAGATAAAAACCTTTGGAACGCATTAACTTAGCAAACCTCTGTTCTCCAGCAAAGGATCCAGTGTGTTACCAGGGTGCTCAGGGCCAATGGCTGAGCTTTTCTGCTGTACAGTAACACCCTACTCAATGTCTCCAAAGAATCTGCAAAGTCTGGATTTATGACTTTTCCTTTGTTCTATTACTATCAGAACTTCATGAAACTGCTTCCACATGGAACACGGTACTCAGGGAGACCTAAATCTATGTTCCCAGTTCATGGCCACCGAAATTTGCTTCCAAAATGCTTTGTCTGGATTTTTACTTTGCACACAACACACACTAAAGATTAATTCAGGTTTTTTTTTTTTGAGACAGGGTTTCTCTGTGGCTTTGGAGCCTGTCCTGGAACTCGCTCTGTAGACCAGGCTGGTCTCGAACTCACAGAGATCCGCCTGCCTCTGCCTCCCGAGTGCTGGGATTAAAGGCGTGCGCCACCATCGCCCGGCTAATTCAGGTTTTAAAGACAAAGCCAGACAGCTCCGTCCCACACTGTCTTCCCCTATGTTGACCTAGGTACGATTCTCAGAAGGGGCTCTTGAAAGATGCCCTGGGACAGGTGTTTTGGGCCACAGCCTTTCTCCAGTGGGCCGTAACAATCTGATTAACGGCCAGGGAAGGGAAGCCTGACAAGGGGGAAGGTAGGTGCTTTGACACCATGGGAATATGCGTGGCTGCCGGTGTCCACTGACCCGCTTTCTCCTTCTTAGATGGAACCCTCCTCTGCTCACTCCCGTGTCCTCTTGTCTCTTTGCAGGACTCCTCTTCAGCTGGACCTGTCCCCACAGCCATCCCACGAGCTGCCGCGGTGGCTGGAGAACAGAGCATGTCTCCCAAAACCCAGCTGCCCCTCAACGTGTGAGCTGCCCCTCATGTCTGTCGGCATTCTCTGCACACTGGCATTTACACAAGTGGTTTCTAGTGGGTTTTTCAGTTAGTCACTGGCTGTGCTGTGGAGTTACACATGCATGCTAATGTTGCTGCTCAAAACAAGAGGGTGAAAACAAAATCCAAAGTGGTCCCTAGGATGGTTAGGAGAAGCGGGTGGGAAATGATCATTATTTGATGGGTCTCAGAGGTCACTGAGGAAAGAAAGGCTGTGGCGAGGTCAGGAGGCATCTTTGGAAGTGTGGGCAACAGCTTGATACTGCCTGCTGAGAAATGCCACCTCGAGGCAGGCCAGCTGCGTATCAACCCCAAATATAATCACATGAATCACTGCTAGGAAATGAGGTGTTTATCTTGTTGAGGAAATTTTCTCTGGTAAATTACAGCATTTCAACGATACGTGGAATTCTAAAACTCCCATTTAAATAGCCTTCCCAAGAATTAGATAGCTTCTGTATTTGGCAATGAGCTCAGCCTCTTGAATGGACGCTTTAAGGTAGAGTGGATAGATGTGGCAGACAGACAGACAGACAGACAGACAGACACATCAGTCCAGGCAAGCCAGTGGGGCAGTTGGAATCTGTGTGGTACAGAATGTAATGTATTGTGGGAAAGCTTCTACAACCACCTTGACCATCCAGTTGGACTTGGGCCTTGTTCATTCTGCCCAGTCCAGATGTTAGACTCAGGCATGGATAAGAAAGTTCTGAACCTTCATGCTTACCCAACTTAATAAAAGAAATCTGAAATGTATTCACTTTTCTCCTGGCTTCCCAAGGAAACCTAATTAATAAACTATATCCCAGATTAGCCTTCAGGTTAAAATTCACATTTTCAGCAGAACTAGATATCAAGGACAGTTAGCCCTGCCATTTGTAAATTCAACTGTCCTTTAATTTAACTACTCATGGATAGAAAATATTCAACAAGAAACTCCACAAAGTTCCTCAAAGCCAAACTTGTGGGGTTTTTTTCATGCCACCTGTATAAAGTGATGTGCAGATTTTGTATTCAGTATCATACCACTGAGAGATGAGTTAAAGGATACAGAAGAATGGCATGCATTATAAGCAAGTGTCGGGCTGTTCTTTATTTGGAACGTGAGCATCTATGGATTTGGGTGCACGGGGTGGGGGCGGATCTTGTGGATGCTGACTGGGTCTGACCATGGTCCTGGTCTGCTCCTTTGGTTTCATTACCATCAGAGGCCATGAAAAGCAAGTGAGAAGGCTAGATGAAGAGCTGGATACTGGATACCAACCCCAGGGAAGAAGGCCCCTGTCTACAGGAGATGGCCTGGTGCCATTCCCAAATGAGAGGCTGGGTACAAACTAGGTTCAGTTTTGTGTCCTCAGTTGAATGCCTACACTCAGGCTCTCGTAACTACCCGCATTTCCTTGTAAATCAGGACATCATGTTCCTGGGTATGGAAGACTCCAATTCTTACATGTCAGGTGAGCTACCAGAAAAGATGTCTGTGTCTTTAAGACCTGGGAGTTAGGAGTCATCTAGCTACATTCTTGGGGTCTTGGCTGTAGACACTAAACACAAAGGGCCCTCTTTCTCCATAGCCCCCTCTACCACAGAGACAAGGTCACTAGGACCTGTAACATGGCCTTTTCCCATTCCATACCTCACCCCCAAGTCATGTTGCCACTATTTAGCTTGAGGGAGACATACTTAACAGATAATACCTGGCAGTAACAAAGACTAGGGTAGGGGTGAGTCAGCAGGTGCACAGTGATGGTCTTGGGTAGGGGTGAGTGAGCAGGTAACACAGTGATGGTCTTGGGTAGGGGTGAGTCAGCAAGTAGCACAGTGATGGTCTTGGGTAGGGGTGAGTCAGCAGGTAACATAGTGATGATCTTGGGTAGGGGTGAGTCAGCAAGTAGCACAGTGATGGTCTTGGGTAGGGGTGAGTCAGCAGGTGCACAGTGATGGTCTTGGGTAGGGGTGAGTGAGCAGGTAACACAGTGATGGTCTTGTGTAGGGGTGAGTCAGCAAGTAGCACAGTGATGGTCTTGGGTAGGGGTGAGTCAGCAGGTAACATAGTGATGATCTTGGGTAGGGGTGAGTCAGCAGGTAACACAGTGAAGGCCTGAGTAGTAGATGAACTGGGACCTTCTAAGAGGCCAGAGAAAACTTAAGAGTATGCATCCATGGCTGCCCACTGAGCATCCAAGACATGCTTAGAAATCCCACTCATGTTGTAGCAATATACATGGTCCAGTTTGAAAACCTGGTGGTTAAAATTCTAGCTTTTATGTTACTGACTAGAAGGTGAATTTATCAAGCAGGTGTGTAGCCTGCCACCAGTCCGTTCTCTCTGGAACACTTACTTCCTTGATTGACGGCGCTTCCTGTAACAGTAACTGTAAGTCGTGTCCAGAATCCTCAATGTAAACATGAGATGATTTATATTTACAAAAACAACTGCAGCAGCAGTACACCAAGTGTGTTCAGGGTTTTATGACCTTGGCAGTCCAGACAAGGTCCCAGATGAAGACAGTGTGTAGATCAGTGATCAGTAATGGACTAGCTCCATCATACACTGTTGCCTTCACTCTTCCTAGGGAGATAGGAATACGCATCCATGCACTCTAGATAGGGCAACCAACAGACCAAAGGAACAATCTCACCCAGATCTGGATTAGTGAACAAATAGTTTATCGGGTTTATAGGAGCATGAGTGAGGGGTTATTTATAGAAGAGAGGTGTAGATTGCCCCCAGAGAACTGCACCATCCAGTAGGAACGATAACCTCCCAAAAACTGCTTGAGTGGGCCTCTCTTTCAGTTAACTTTCTACCTCCTATATATTCTGGTATACTGGTTCTCAACCTGAGGGTCACAACCCCTTTGGGGGTCAAATGACCCTTTCACAGATCACTATCAGATGTCCTGTATATCAGATATTTACATTACAGTTCCTAACAGTAGCAAAGTTACAATTATAATGTAACAACAAAATAATTTTATGGTTGGGGGTCACCACAACATGAGGAACTGTGTTAAAGGGTCAGTGTTAGGAAGGTTGGGAACCACTGGTCTAGCCCCTCCTCAGACCATATCCTCTGGTGTAGAATTACATACAGCTAATGGGTACAGGAGGGAGGGAGTGGCTGGACCTTAGTATAGGGTCTAATGACCTTCTCACCCCCTCCTTCTTTAAGGGGCTGTGTTTTACTTAAGGTTTCTAATGCTGTAGAGAGACACCATGACCACAGCAATTCTCATAAAGAAAACAGTTCATTGGTGTGGCTCACTTACAGTCTGAAGTTCAGGCCATTATCATTATGGTGGGGAGCATGGTGGCATTCAGGTGGACATGATGCTGGCTACATCTTGGTCAGAAGGCAACAGGAAGTTGAAGCTTAAGCAAAAGAGACCTCAAAGCCCGCCCCTACAGTGACAGATATCCTTCAACCAGTCCACACCTCCCAACAGTGCCGCTCCGTGTGAGTTTATCTGGGCCAAATCCATTCAAACTACCACAGGCTGTCAACAGGCTCAGTTTTACAAAGCTTTCCTGCAGGGGCCAGCTGCTATGATTGATTGTAGTGACCACATTATGCCTGGAGGATGGGGTTTCACGACAGACTCTCATCCATAGTCCCTGTGTGTCTTAAAAATCCTGCTGCTGACAGAGCCAGGCCAGTGATTGATGGCAGGTCGCTGCCTTTATAGAAAAGTCCCACGTTGGGTTTCTCAGGAGCTGGCACACGAGAAGGCTCTCAGTTCGCAGGCACACTGCGTGACAGCGTGCTCCTCTGAGATAGTGACTCACTCCATGCTTTTCCGCTCCTTTCCTGCTGTTCCGTAATTCTGACTCTTGAGCTCAAGTGCCTTTATTTGGCCAATCTGCTAGCCATGATGCCAGAGGCCCATGAATGTTCGGGTTCTGAGGCCATGCCTTCTGAAGGGTCCGAAAAGTGATGGGACCACATGTGAACAGGGTACCCCTAAAATGCAAGAGAAGTAGATCTGGCCTCAGTTTCCCCATGGACATCTTCGAGTCAGATTGTAAAGGAGGCCAAGAGAGCAGACAGGGACCAGTGAGTGACTAAGCAGCACTGACTGGAAAGAGAATGGGAGAAAGACAACAGAGCCACTGAGACATCTCATCCAGCAGCCCAGAGGGAGGCAGCTCATCTGAGCAGCACTGCAGGCCATGGACTGGAGAGGACAGCACAGCAGAGGCTTCAGATTCGTAAACCCATCTGTGATGTGATTCATCTGGGTGAGGGGGTATCTGCCTCCTCCAGAACCAGCTTGCCAGGCCATGCGAAGGACAGTCCTAACTCCTAGGAGAGCACCATCCATACAGAGAAAGGAAATTGGTCAGTCAGCGGGGCACATTCACCACTTATCCGGAGAGCCACATACTTCCTACTGCAGGTGGCTCCCCTGATGTCACCTGAGAGATGTCAAGGAATCCAAAAAAGAACAGGAAGAAGAGAGCTCGTCACTTAGGCCAGGAAAAAGAAGCTGGGGGGTGGGAGACAGAGGCTGATAGTTCTGGATAGATACTGGGTCTCTGAATCAAGTGGTTGGCACCGGTCACATGACATGTGTTTTGCCTGACAGTGAGAGTCACTTGTAGGCTAACACTCCCCATGACCCTAGCACCCTCCATTCTGATGACCAAGGGCCACTAAGCCCCCTAAAGAACAATGTGAGCCCCATGTCCTGGGATACTGAGAAAGACGGATGAAGCCACGCCCAGCTCAGGAAAATGAGTCATTTATCACAGACTAATCAGCCAGCCAGCTCTATCCCACAGTGGGGTGCCATTATAACCTACTAATATCCATTAGGTAAGGCTGGGTCAGTCTAGAGCAGTGGTTCTCAACCTATGGGTTGCAATCCCTTTTAGGGGGTCAATGGACCTTTTTACAGGGGTTACCTAGGACTATCAGAAAACACAGATGTTTACATTATGATTTATAACATTACATTTATGAAGCAGCAACAACAATAACTGTGGTTGGGGTCAGCAAACATGAGGAACTGTATTAAAGGGTCACATCATTAGGAAGGTTGAGAACCGCTGCTCTAGAGCCTTGTGAGTCCTTGGGTATTGTTCCCCAGAGGCATCTTAGAGGCAGTCTCCAGGTCAGCTTTGGCGATAGTGGACAGTACCACACTGTGACTTTAGTTTTCCTAACCAGGCTAATGTCTGCCCGCAGTTGAGGGCACGGCAGCTGGTACAGGAGGCCAGTCGCCCCTTCACCTCTCAGTGCCAGAGCCTGCTCAGTCCTTCCGGAAGACATAGTTAGCTTTCCTGTATGGACTCTCTCACTCAGCGTCCTTGCTGCCACAGTTTATGCAGAGAGAGCCTGCACAGGTTTTCTCCACCATCTATAGCTCCTAGTCCACCTGGCACCCATCCTTTGAGCCCAATAGTTGATCGGTGGGTGCACATCTTCACAGCCTGTACCTGGGTGGCTCTCACAAGACAAAGAGCAGAAGCGGGACCCCTTGAAGACGCAATGGGGACAGACTTTTCACTCGGTGATGGAGAAATGTGAGCCAGCCACCATCTGGAGGAGAAAGAATAGGTAATGAGCAGAGGCACCGGCAGGGTCTGATTCATTCCATGATTAGAGCGGAAGGGAGATCTGCAGACAGCAGCAAAGAGCTCACTGAAGAGACACAGAACGGGCGAGCAGCGCATGCGCCAACGGTTGCACAGGGACACACAGCACCACACCTAGGCCTCACGGCTGCCAGCTTGTCCAGTCTGAGCTCTGCCTTGGGACTCCAGGCGTGGGAGTTAGCACTGACGTTCAGCCTCTAACAATTGGCCAGCTTCAGTCAGGAGCGACTTGTCCTTGACTAACTGCTCCTAAGAGGCACCGTTTCTAACTGGCACAAAGGCCACACACAGGCTATAGGGTAGTAGTGTGCCAGCCCCTCCTGTAGTTGCCTTTTTCAGTGTTGGCCTTTGTGCATTTGGAGAGGTCATCACCTGAACGTGGTGGTGCCCAGCTGATCTGGAGGTGTCAGGAGACTGCCTTCTGCACTTGCTGAAGGCCCGTGTCACGCTTCTAAAGCCTTCTGAAGTGAGTGTAAAATGACTAAGGACCACGCCATCCACAAGCACACCTGTGTATTCCCAGTTCCATGCCAGCCTCTGGGCACATGGGCATTACAAGGGACATCCACCCACACAGACCAGGCAGGGCAGCTGGATAATGTAGGGGTGAAGGAGCAGTAAAAGGTGACATTGCTATTGCTGTCACTAGGAATCCGGAAGTTAGCAGTACAGGGAGTGGGCTGCTTAGACTCTGATTGCTAGAACCGGTCTCTGTGTACATATCACTTGTGTGTATGGGTTCCACGCTTTCCAACTGATTTGTAAAGGAGACCAGAAGCTTGGTGACATGCTGCCCAGTCAGTGTGCCACACCGCACAAGTGCACGCCAGATACACACGCCCCGAACACAAGGAAGCCCCCAGCACATCTTTCTGCCTTTGTCACCCCCCTGAGGGTCTGAGGGTGACCCAGAGAGGGAAGGGAAGGGAAGAGACTATTTCTGACAATTTTTTTTTATGGTGAAGTTTTGCTCGCCCAGCACTGATCACCTATAGGTTAAATGTGGAAGACTGAAACTCTTGGTGGGGGTCTCATGAAGCAGAGCAAATTTCAAAGAAGGATGGCAAGGCCAAGAGCTGGAGAGGCAACTCAGAGGCTAAGTAGGTACTGCCCTTGCTCCAAGCACCCACGATGAGTGGCTCATAACTGCCAGTAACTCCAGCACCAGGGACTCTAAAGACCTCTAGTGTCTGCCAACATAGTACATGTACACACACACACACACACACACACACACACACACACACACACACGCGCGCGCGCAATTTAAAGGTAAATCTTTTAAAAGATTAAAAGGCAAATCTTGTCAGCACCCTGCTGCTATCCAAATGGCACCCCCCTACATGGCGAGCCTTGTAGACCTACACTCAGAGCTGGCAGGTGGTATCCCCGACTCCAGAGCTAGACCTACCCCATGCCATGCTCACCCAGGCTTGAGGCTCTCATGGTGTCTGGCTCCACCCTTGGGCCATGCTAAGCATCTAAATCACAGGCCTGTCATTGACTCCGAACATACAAATCAGTGGTAGAGTCTCAGACTTTTCCGGCCTTTGCTTCCCCAGCTGTGAAACCTCGGGGCCTATGTGGAGCCCAGTACGCAGTAGACACTACTTGCCCTCTTCCCTTGCCCTGTCTCACCAGTGCCCCCTGTTGAAGCCATATTTCTGCAGGGCTGACACCTGATCCATACGGTCCCAAAGAAAGTCAAAGCTGGGGGCTGTGTTATGAGAAGTGAGGCAGGCAGGGCTTCAGGTCAGCAGCACCCAGAAAGGACGTGACTCTCCTGCTGGGTGTCAGTCAGCACCTCAGCGCTGTCCGTACCACTGAGCGTGTAATGGATACGGTTCCTTGGGCATCCCACTCCTAAGAGGCAACTCGCCCCTGTGTGCAGAGGCTTAACGCAGCATGAAATACAAATCTATATTTCTGAAAACCTAAATCATGCGTCTCTCGGCAGCTTCTGTACTGAAGAAAGTGAAGAAGCAGGCATTAGGCTAGGTCTCTGTACCATGGTGGTGCCTGCAGGCTCAGTGCCAGGACAGCCAATGTGCAGCCATTTTCATCCTTTAGTTCCCCACTTCCCTGCCTTATTATCACATTAGGAACCACACCTGTGTGTTAGGGAAACGTGGGATGTGGAAAGAGGCCTTCTCTGGTTTTATAAGTCTTAAGATGACTTGAAACTACTGAGAAACAGTCCTCATTTTCAGTGTTTTAGGAAAAGAGAGAGAGAGAGAGAGAGAGAGAGAGAGAGAACCACTCCCTTCAATTGCAAAGACCGTGTCCCATTAAATCGCATAAGGGACCCTAAAATACGGAGTAAAAGATAATCTCAAAAAGGAAATGGCCTTCCACTATTCGACAGCTGCTCCTCTGCAGCCCTTCAGGGGTTGGTGACCCATTTATCCCGGCGTTGCACACTTTGTAATGTAGTGACATCCCAGATGTGATAAGAAATGTCTGCATCCCACTCACCACACTCAGATGGGAAGTATCGAGGCTAGTGAACTCCTGTCCCCTTGAATGGCCCCTTACTCAGCAGGTGAATGGCCAGAGAGAGCTCTATCCTGCTGCAGGAAGCACACTGTGGTCTGATGATGTGGGATTCCCCCTCTGCATGCTGTGAATATCGTTGGTTAATAAAGGAACTGCTTTGGGCCTATAGCAGAGCTATAGGGGAAAACAGACCTAGGTGAGGAACACTAAACTGAATGCTGGGAGAAAGAAGGCAGAGTCAGAGAGAAACCATGGAGCCCACCAGAGACAGATGCTGGAACTTTAGCCAGTAAGCCACAGCCACGTGGTGACACACAGATTAATAGAAATGGGTTAAATTAATATGCAAACCAGGACTTCTGTTTTGCTTTAACAAGTATTTGTTGAGAATGCACCAAATGCCAGGTAGGGAAGAGAAGCAACTGAACCATGGGTTAAAACTCTTTGTCCTGTTGGAACACAGGGTATGCTGGGTAGGGGATGAATGTTGTAGGTAGATGGTGGTAAAAGCGTCCTGAGGCAGGAGCCTGTGTGATTTTTTTCTGGACTGCAGGAGCACTGTCCCCCTGAGCAAGGTTTGCTGTGAGGACAGGTCCCTGAACTTGCACTCAGGAGGCAAGCATGACCTAATGTCAGCAGCAGCTGCATCCTACTAGGGGCGTTCTCCTGCCAAGAGAACGCAGCTGCTTCAATTCCCGCAGACCACGTAGGAATTCCGTGAGGGGAAGAAGAAAATTGAAACCCCGAGACCTTCATTCAGGAAGTTGCCCAGTCTGAGAGTCTCTGAGGAGGGAATGAGCCACGGGGGAACCTTCTGGGAGACCTGGCAGCAGTGCCGGAGGGGCGGTGGTGGAGGGGGTGCTTTCTCAGACATTTTTGTGTCCAGTGACCTGGGGCCCCTTGCACACACAGCACGGGGCCCCAGGACTCCATGCTTTATGCAGGGGTATTCCAAAGACAGCTGCAGTCAGATATTTGGCCCGGGTGTAGCCCTGAGTTAATCCAGACCAGGTTATGGGGCCACAATTCACTCCTGTACCCACCGAGCTACACAGCACCAGAGATGAACAGAAATAGGTCGTTGAGCCTTTCTTAATAGGGAAGCAAAGCCTGGGCCCTGCTACAGGCAGTAGGTGAGCCCCTGGGCCCCCTCCGTTTCCACCCAGGGCATATGTTAACCTCGTGGGTTTGGCTGTCTAGAGACCCACACTACTCCAGGGAGCTGTCAGTCACCGATCTTAGCATTCTTCTGTGGCCCACGTCACAGACTGATCTGACGTCATAAAGGGGCTGAAGGGGACAGCTTAGCCAAGATTGGTACTTCACGTCTACCTCATGGGTTGTCTTACCCAGTCCTCCCACCTCTGGTCCTGTTCTACCTCTCAGCTCGTTCCCCGAAACTACCCTCTCCCCTATGGCGCACATACGGCATTTCTAGGACTTGACGAGTGCCTTCCTTAGGTTTACTAGCATGGTGATAAAACACCGTGACTGAAAGCGACTTGGGGAGGAAAGGGTTGATTTCGTTCACAGTTCATCATCAAAAGGAGTAAGGGCAGGAGCCTCGAGGCAGGAGCTGATGCAAAGTCCGTGGAGGAGTGATGCTTACTGGCTTGCTCCCCAGGGCTTGCTTAGCCTGCTTTCCTATAGAACCCAGGACCAGGAGCCCAAGGGTGGTACCACCCACAATGGGATCTCTCTCCACATCAGTCACTAATTTAAAAAATGCCCTACAGCCAGATAATATATAGAGGCTTTTTTTTTTTTCAATTGAGATTTCCTCCTTTCAGATAACTCTAGTTTGTGTGAAGTCGACCTAAAACTAGCCAGCATGGTGTCTAAACATAGTCTTCATGTGTCTAACTTGGTAGTGACATTTTCCCTCTGGTCATTCCCATGGATCACACCCTGATGTTCTTATCTGCCACAGGCATGGGTGGACACGGGGATCTACATGTCCCTGGGGAGGAGGGTCGTCTCCTGATGGCTGCTTGCCTTCAGAAGCCCAGGATGTTCCCAACATCGGTGTTCCTGGCTTTCGTTCTAGGGGCATTAACAGAGGCCACTGAGCCCCACTGAGTAGAAGAACTAGAAGGCCTACAGAAGGTGGGGAGACCTTTGGCCTCCATGGGACTCTTTATTCTAGGCTCCTCCTCGGGGCCTCCTCCGTCCTGACATGAATTCTAGTGAACTGCTGTGTTTCTGCTTCCCCTTCCTCTAAAGGCCCTTTGCAGAGTCAGGAAGATGCCATTGGGATCTAGCAGCCCCAGATACTGTACTATAGGACCTTCTAGGAACCTGCAGTCCCAGGACAGACCGATCATACCCCCAAGCCCGCAGCTTTGGGCACAGTTCTTGAGACGGCTCGTCTGTCCTCTGCTATGGAACTGAGGTGCCCATCCGCTTTCATGGCTGGATCCTGCAAGCAAGGATCTGATGCAGGTTCCTCTAACAGTCAAGTCCAGCTGTTCCCTAGACTCCAGAAGGAGGGGAGCCCTTCTGCCAGGTTATTCCGTGCTCAATAGTGCTGCAAAGAAGACATGCACACATCCTCAGTGTGTCACACAAAGGGCTGACGTCTCTTCGGTCTTATCTGCAAATGAGGCTTGCAAGTAAAGAAGTAAAATAATTAGTAGCAGCGCAAATGTTTCTAGAAAGTGTGGAGAAGCTCAGGCTGACTAGAGAAACCTGGCAGGAAAACCAGGCCTAGCTAGTTTACTCGACTATCCCTAAGGTTCATCTTGCTCAGATATCAGAATGCAGAAAGCATAGAGAAAAGGGGAAAACATGGTGAGCTACAGACACCAGGCCCAGGGTTCAGGAGTCCTGGAAACTGAGCATCACTCTGCCTCATTGAGCTTCTTCTTGTCTTTGACACAAAATAAAAAGCCCCTCACTTCACCCACATACCGCCTGGCTATTTAGTGGGTCAGGGTAGTGTTGTGCCCGGCAGGTCCACAAGCACGAGGAACACACCTGCTTTCCTCTACCTCAGGGGCTGTGATAGGATCGAGTGAGGTAAAGGGTAGGTGACTTCTGTGAATTCTAGTGCCCTGAAGAGATCAGCTATTCTTTAGATGGGGCTCATTGTCCTGTGCCTCCTCTGTCATCCAGTGTGCCCCTCAGACATGTCCACTGACCCTTGCCCTCTGTCCACAGGTACCTGGCTCTCTATGCATACAAACCCCAGAAGAATGACGAGCTGGAGTTACGTAAGGGGGAGATGTATCGCGTGCTTGAGAAGTGCCAGGACGGCTGGTTCAAGGGGGCTTCACTGAAAACCGGGGTCTCCGGGGTGTTCCCCGGGAACTACGTGACACCCGTCTCCAGGTGAGAGCCTGGCAACCTGATCAAGAAGAGAGAGAATAAGGCCTGCATTGCCCTAATGCTGTGGAAACCCTGGAGGCCATACTGTAGGCTGGTCCCTGGTTACACCCAGTCCAGAGGCAGTGGGGACATTTGAGTTCCTTTGGGGAGGAACTGTCAAGCTTGGTTTGCTAGGCTTTCTCAGTGAACACTGGCTACCCAGGGGATAATTCTGGGAGCAGGAGCTGGAGTAAGCAACAGCAGCTGAGTTGGGGGCTGGGATGGGAAGGTCATCAGAGAACCAGATCTTCAGGGTACATGCTTGTAAACAGGCCAGTGTGTGTGCATCCTTATGCAATGCACACAGGATGTTATCAAGGTTGCATGCGCATATACGTACTCATGTATGTGTGTGTATGCAATGAGTATGGGTCATGTCCGTGCTTACAGTAGAGTTATGCTATATGCATAAGCATGAAAGTGTGTGCCCCACATTGGTGTGTACACCCACATGTGCACAACATTTACATGTATGTAGAGTTTGATATGTATATAGTATGCACATGTGAGTATCTAATGTGTCTCTGCATGTATGTGCATGATATAGGTATAATACACAAGTACATATAGGTAGTATAGGCATAGCATATATGGATGCATTTGTACCATGGGAGCATAGCATATGTACACATGTATGATATATGTACATGACATATACATTTGTAGTATGAGCACAGCGTGCATATATATGTAAAACACACACAATCAAATAAAGGAAGTGATCAATGTCTTAAAGTAACGATTGTTAATGGCTGATAGCATTATGGGCATTTTTTAAATCCTTTCCTTGTGCTACCTAGCATTTTTACAGATCACAATTACATTACTTTTGAAATAAGGAAAGCAATTGTTAAAATTCACTGAAGAGGAGGCCCAGAGTTGTCAGAAGTTTCTGTTGTGTTATAAGGTTCGCTGATTGGCTGTTAGACTGTCACTCACAGCAGCCCCTTCAAACAGCCTGTGCCAACAACAGCAGACATAAAAGTAAACTGTTTCAAGTATCTTTGGAAGATGCTGAAAAAAAAAATGCCATTCTGACGCCTGCTTATCCAAGTGGCTTCAGAAGGTGTCATGAGCCACCTTTTTGGGCTGCCTAGCATGACAGGTTTGTACGAAATGTTAGGAAGAACAGAGATAAGGAAGAATCACAGAGACACAGGATAGGAACAGGAGGGCCACTCAGCGAATCCTGAATGCTGAATTTTTGAGTTCTGAGTCCTGAGTCCGCCCATGCTTAATTTTCTATACACTTTTATATACACTTCCCCAATACAAAAAGGGGGAAGAAGGCAAAAGACTGTGTTAATATGATTCAAAGGACAACCAGAACAATTACTTGTTTCAATACTTGAGACATCAAGCCATTAATTCCTGAGTAAAGCTATTTGATGTCTGGGACAGTGAACCCACCCTAGACCAAGTATCCTGCAGGCAGCCGCTCCCTAAGTCAAACCTCCTATTTCTAAAGAAGGAACAGAAGCATGCTTGAATTCTCAGGGTGGAACGGATCTACCTCCATGGGCCATCTTAATGTCCAAAACACCAGTAACCACACCCTAGGTCAGGGTATCTTGTTTATAGCCACACCTGCTGTCAACAACTTTGAAAGCACAAAACTAAGCTCAAACTCTCTGACCTCCAGACACAGTGGAGTAGGCTCACATTTCTTGGGTCTCCACGAGAAAGTACCCAGGAGGACACATAATCACTGGCGTTGTATCTTAGGTTGTATGGGTAGGCTTTTCAACTGGGCCCACCACTCACCACAATGTAGAAAGGCTGCCTTTGGTCTCATGTAGACAAGCAGAAGGCTGTCCTTCCCTGCTCTGCCTCAATACTGACACCATCTCTTATCCTCACTGTGCATTAGAAAACTGCCAAAACCACGCAGCAGAAACAAGTGACAGAGGGACAGCCTCTGTGTGCAGAACCTAAGTCGCCAAAGTAGTCTGAGCCTGGCAGGTATAGACTAGAGCTGCTTTATAGCTGTCGCCTACAAAGGACATCGCAGGTGGCTCTTTCTTGTTTTTTGTTTGGGGAGTATTTATTTATTTGCTTGCTTGCTTGTTTTACAAAAGAAAGGAAAGTCTGGCCTTGTGTGCTTGGGTACTTGTAAGAACAGTAAGGAAATATGCTGGAACACACCTGGCCAGACCGCTGCTACCCAGAGGGAGGGGGACTCAGCTGCCACAGGAGGCACGCTGCGGTCCCTTGCCCTCAGCCTTGTTAACATGGCTTTGCAAGTATAAGGCCCACACTTTGAAGCTCATCGGTTTGGTTTGTAAAGATCGAGCATGGGTTTACAGCAGTGGTTAAAATGGATGATGGAGACTCACCCACTGGCAGGGCCACTCATTCACAAGAGCAAGCTTCAGAATACCTCTAAAGGATGGGGAAGGAGTGCAGTGCCGGTAACCCCTTAGTGGTGGCCCCCTTTCCGGAAGGCCCTGCTTCTTTCCCATCGCTGCTACACAGACACTCCTCTGAGCTCTGCAGGGCTCTTCCCTTTGGAAGTCCCCACCCAGGGCGCCGGGAGCTGACAGTACACCTAGCCCAGGACATGTCAGTGTTGGGCAGAACCACTCTTCTCTGGAGCATCATGCCTCCACTCTGCTCCCATCATGCCTTCCTCCTGGCACATTTTAATCCCCCTTCACCACAACCTGCAGCAGCCCATGAGCCCCAACACCATCCCCAGAGCCAAGGCAAATGCCTGTGTAGAGAGAGCTAAAAGCCGTTTCCAAAGTGGCTGAGCGCTCATCTCATGGCGAGTGCGTTCATCTGGGAGTTTGGGGTGAGAGTGTCTCTCAGGTATAAGCTGCAAGTTCCCTGTTGTTTTCGGGGGGTAATGGTGTTGCTCCTATGCCCATGTTCAGTGGCTGGCAGAAATAAGATGGAGGCGTGTCTAGGAGAAACCACCATCACGTCCCATCCTGCTCCAAAAGTATTTGGCTTGTGAGACATGAGAGAGTCCACCATCTTTCATATAGCTCTTAGTAAAAATCAAGCACAGCCAAGACTACCCTTGCTCAGCTCGACCTCTGGGCATCCTTTAACTAATATTGGCTTGATATTGTCTTAGGACTTCCGTGGACCACGTGATGTTGCCCTACCTCTCAGAGCCTATTATATAGGTCAGAGATGGTTTTGCCATGGCACATGACACTGAATTTACCTGAACCCACTCACCTTCTTGGTTCTGCTTATTTCCCCAGGATTCCTGGAGGAGGTACTGGGTCACCCTGGAATAATATGCTCGGAGGGTCCCCATTGGCCAAGGGGATGGCAACCATTATGCACCCTGGAGGTGGCAGTCTGAGCAGCCCAGCCACCGCCACCAGGCCTGCTCTGCCTCTCACTACCCTGCAGGACCATATGCAGCACACAGCCACCTCCCTACCAACGGGTAGCTGCCTTCGGCACACTGCTCAACCAATAGCCGGCCAAGCTGGGGGTACCACCATCCCAACAGGTATGAACACAAACTCCCAGGGATTCTCCCTGACAGGAATCAAGTAGGGGGGACCTGGGATGCAGAGCATGAGATATGTATTGGCAGAGGTCTCTCTCAAGCCAGCATGTGGGGAGTCAGGTTTGCTTCCCATAACATGGAATCTCTGATCTCCAGTACGTGTGCCCACCTTCTGGTGCCCAGCTCTGGCAGCTGAAGGGGCACAGAGGATTTACAAATACTTGTGCATTGTCTTGTGGCATGCAGGAAGATGTCATGGGTGAGCAAGATTGGCAAAGTATCCCCTGATCCCTTTGCTGATGGCGTAACTAGAAGCTGCCCATGGATGACTTCACTATTGAGTGTGTTAAGGAAGGCAGTGTCTTCCAGGAGAGGCTGGATGAGGAGTGCTGGCCAGAGAAGCCCTTTCCTAAAGCCTTTTGAGATTGGCGTCATCAACCACAGAAGGGCCAGCCAGTCTGCTCTGGGGTGGTATGAGATGAAAAAAAAAAAATCTGGGTAGACCGTAAAGAGAGAAAGAAAAGAAATGACACCGCTTGGAGCTTAGTTCAGAGGCTTGTAACAACGGTTGGAATAGCAACATGCTCTTGGGAGGCCACATCATGATGGCCCTGCAGAACCAGTGACATTGCCATTCCCCAGTGATAATAACCCAAAGCAAGAGAGTGTAACCCAATGTTTTTCTACCCTTCTTTCCCCATCATCCAAGAAACCACCTCTTTTCCTCTAAATATAGATGAGGGGAAAGCATGAGTTCTTTGAAACTTAGATACAGCATTTTTAGATAATCTTTATAGACCAGGGTTCACTAGATGGGCTTCAGAAAGCAACTTCCCATAGGAGATCATACTGCTCTATGCTCATATTTTCTCCAGTCTCTATTGATGGGACTGTGTGTCAAAATCCATGGTCCATTTACCTGCCCACAGGACCTGAGACTCAGAAAGACATTCTGCCTGTACACTCAGAAGTGGAGGCTTACATGAGGCAAGAAGGGTTGGCGAATCCTTTCAGTCTGAACTTGATGTGAGTCATTCTGAGAGCATTGTAGTTATCACACTTCCTCACTGGACAGGATACATCATTACTCTTGGGTTCTCATCCACTGTCAGTTTCACAAACTGCCCCTGGAGAATCGACGCCATTTTGGTGGGAGGCGGTAGGTTCTGGAGACAAGCCATGCTCACTGTCTAGGATGACTATGTGTGGATACTATTAAGACATCCTCAACAACTCTTAGCTGTTCTGTAAAGGATAAGAATGTCTAACACATATGAACAAAAAAAAAAAGGAACAGGAATCATTACTAAAGGTTCGAAGAAGTGTGGAATTTGAGGGCTGTGCAGGTGCTCTGAGGGACTTTAAACCAGGATATAACATTTTAGCAAAGGCCACCATGACACAAGGAAGAGATGTGGTGTGCAGCCTGGGCCTGAAACAGGAGCCAACCAGGGAGGGTAAGCAGCTTCAAGGGGTCTGATCCCACCACACAGGCAGAGGGGAATAAGCAACCCCTGAGGTGCGGTAGATCTGTCTGCGATAGGAACTCCAGGGATGGACTTGGGGATCTGGAGGAACCAAGTCCAGAGTTCCGATTCTGAAACTGGTTACCTTGGGCATGTGACAGTATCATGCCCAGCCCAGAGGAAGTGACTTATGGGAAGCCGGGTTCAGACATGTGGCCATGAGATGCAGTGGCCATGGCGAACCCTGGGTGTGCTGGCTGCCTTGGAACAACATTCCCATGTGAGAGTGATATCCTGTACTAAGGCTCTCTCTGCCTCTCTTACCCACTCCCCTCATCTCTCCCTATCTCTTTCTCTGTGTCCCGGACATATGCCACACATGGTAGATGCAGCTTCACAGGCCCAGGCTACTGTCCGTAGGGAAGAGGCACTTGACCCTCTGAGGCTATATGTTCCTTTATTCCCAGATCCAGGTCCGGGGACACACGCTCCTGTACCTGCTTTTCCCCGGGAAAAGAAAACACGAAGAGCCATGTAGACCCCCGTTGGGAGTGAAAGGAATGCTTGAAACATCCAGCTTTTAAGGGACAACAGAACTCTGCTGCCTCATCATCAGTGCCTAGTGTCCTCCGTGGGTGCAGGGTGGGCTCTGGTGCCCCATGTCTAACACCATCCGTGAGCATAGGGTGGACTGGATACCTGTTATCCAACTTCATCAGTGAGTCCAGTGTGAATTTTATGATAGTGTCCGTCTTTGGGTTTCTATTGCTGTGAAGAGACACCATGACCATGGCAGCTCTTATAAAAAACATTTAATTGGGGTGGCATACATTTTCAGAGAGTTAGTCTATTATCATCATGGTGGGGTATGGTGGCATGTAGGCAGACATGGTGCTGGAGCTAAGAGTCCTACATCTTGATTGGCCGGCAACAGGAAGTGAACTGAGACACTGGACATGACTTGAGCATATATGAAACCTCAAATCCCACCCCCACAGTGACATACTTCCTCTAACAAGGCCATAACTACTCCCACAAAGCCACACCTCCTTCTAATAGTGCCACTCCCTTTGGGGACCATTTTCTTTCAACCAATTATCAACCACAGTATCCATGTCTAAAAGAGGCAGAACTGGCACTAAGCAAGGTTTTTCTAAGCACAACCCTGTTGGAAAGTCCCTCAGCCCACCTCCAGTGACCCAGAGAAACCTCTAACTATTCACACAGCCTTCACAAATACCTGTGCTTGCTTACACTAGCCAAAATTCCAGCCTGTGCTTAGCCTGCGGCGACCTGAATGCACAGCTGTGGACACAAGTGCCCTTCGGTCATCTCCCCTTCTCCCAGACACACCCCATCCCTCCTCTAATCCTCCAATCAGCCACACTTACACTAGTGTGTACGGCATTATGCTGCTGTCCCGTGGTACCCGCGAGTTAGAGATACAGCTGTTGGGTCAGGCTAATTCTTTTCAGCTGAGTTTCCAGACTGATCAGCAGCATTCCAAGATGCTGAACTCGAAAATGCTGAACTAGAGGGTGCTACCATTCTCCTGGTTACAAATATCTCAACCATCGATTCAGCCCAGCCAGCCTGCCATACAAGTGCATCTAAGCTGAGCGGCCCTGTTGGCACAGCAGTCGTGGCTTATCTGTACCAAGTGGCCAGAATAATGGCCTTTCCACACCAAGCCTCACTAGAAGCTTTCCCAATTCAAAAAGAAAATGAAGCCCTGCCAGTCGTTACTCCTGCATGCAGTGACAAGCGGTATCAAAAGAAATTGGTTTGGCTCAGGGCAGCACAACATTGTGCACAGTCCATCACCATAGCAACCACGATGGTGTGACAAGCATTCTCTTCCATCGGTTTCATTTTACATGGGAGGAGAGTGAGACATGGGATGGCTAAGTGGCTCCCCCGGTGCTCTAGCCTAGTGCTTGTCCCTGTGCCATTGTGCTATTGTCGCGGCCAGGTTGAAGAATGGCTCCTACCGGGGCACGCCAGTCCATTAAATGCCACTGGGTTCCCATAGCGTTTCCTACTCGGTTCTGCATTTAGAGAGAGAAAAACACTGTTGACAGCACAAGTAATGGATTGTTCACTGCAGTAATTGCCCATTTCAGCAGCTCCTGTCCTGAGTTGGGAGGCGTTTCAACAATGTTCTCATCCAGAGCCCAAGGCAGGCAGTTTGACAAAGGTTTAATTGCATTGGCCATAGCATTCGATATGACTGCACCTCCCTTACGACACTTACTGTACCTCCCCATTGCAAGGCAGAGAATCCCCTGCATAGTGCCTATGTTCTTTATGTCTTTGCGTTAGCACTTTACAGGGGGGAGAGCCCCATACAGATAGATGTTCATCAAGAGCAAAATTCTGTTTGCGGAAAGCAAACAAACAAGAATCGGCACCCAGGAAAGGACTAAGTGTAGACACAGGGCTCCACAGGATTGGAGGAAGATAGAGGAGACCACACAGACCCTATCACTCTCCCAGTTAGAGGAGAGGGCAGGACACAGGCTCTTCCAGTAGTTGGAAAGCGCTATGATGGAGGCAGGGGTGAGGTATTAAGGAAACACAGAGAGACCATTCATTCATTCAAACCTAGAGGAAAGGAGAGAGGGGTAGAGAACATTCAGGCAAAGTTTTCAAGAGATCATAATCCCTGGGTCCTTTAATGGCAGGTAGGTGCTGTGTAGGCAGACAGGGCAGGAAGCATGTTCAGCAGGAGGACTAGCCAGGGTAGAGGCAGACAGGGTGGGAACCGTGTTCAGCAGGAGGACTAGCCAGGGTACAGACAGGTAGGTGCTGTGTAGGCAGACAGGGCAGGAACCGTGTTCAGCAGGAGGACTAGCCAGGGTACAGACAGGTAGGTGCTGTGTAGGCAGACAGGGTGGGAACCATATTCAGCAGGCGGACTAGCCAGGGTACAGACAGGTAGGTGCTGTGTAGGCAGACAGGGCAGGAACCATATTCAGCAGGAGGACTAGCCAGGGTACAGACAGGTAGGTGCTGTGTAGGCAGACAGGGCAGGAAGTGTTCAGCAGGAGGACTAGCCAGGGTAGAGGCATAGCAGTGAAATGAAAACAGCTCCTCTTCAGAGTACTTTCATCTGGTTTGATGTGGGAACAAGATGTGGGAGGAGCCGTCCAGTATGGACGGGCAGTTTCTCTGCAGAGATCAACATTAAATCTGAAGGACTGATGGGATTCATCGTATAATGGTAGATAGAGGGGGCGTCTAGACAGAGAGAAAGCAGGCAAAGAGCCCCGGAGCAGGCAGCGGCCTGGGGCATTTGGAAAGCGAGGAAGGTTCATGCAGAAGAACCAAGAAGGGCTGTAGTGGGCAGACAGGCCGGCAGACACAGGTCATGAGGGTGCTTTCAGGAGGCCTCAAGGAGTCCAGGTTCTCAGCTGAAGGGAAGGACATTAAAGGGTTTTGGAGAGCAGATGCAGACTGAAGTAATAAGGATTGGGTTTACCCTCTCTCCCCAAGCTACTGAACATCAGACAGATATATATGGCAGCAGGTGACGCCACACAGGGCATGGCAACAGTGAGACTGGAGGACTGGAGAAGAGAGAGCTGCACAAAGAAAGCCCTGTCTGCTGCTGGGAAGTAGTGTATGCACACTGAACACATCACCCGACGCCAAGGAGAGAAGGGGGGAAAGGGTTGGCACGAACGGCACCCAGAATATGTACATATCGGAAATAGTGCCCGAGTGTCTGCTTTCCCAGTCAGACGCATTTGCAAAACCAATGAGCTTGGCCTCTGTGGGAACTGAGCACAGCTCCGGTTTCAATACCCAGGAAAAGCAAGAATCAAAAGGCTCAGACAGCTTCCAGTTCATTTAAACACTCGACAAGACATTTATTTATTGGTATACAGAAATACCTTACTCTTTAAAAACATAGACGTCAACATATTGACTATGCAAAAAAAAAATCCCTACCTGTATAAACAGGCCAGAGGATACAGCCCCAAACCAGCCAATTGGTAATCAACCAGGCATTTAAAAATTGGGAATTTGAAGACATTGAAACAGAGCTACATTCTATACATTCATAAATGATGTCAAAGAGAATAAAATTAAACTCCCAGAATAAAAACCGTGCAATGGAATAATAGAGGGCTAAACCAAAAATATTAATGAATTGAAGGTCGCTATAGAAACTACAAAAAAAAAGGAAGAGATAAAAGAGATTTTTAAATGCTACAAAGAAAGCAACCAAGTGTAGTGGAAGCCCACAAAGAGGGAGAGAATCATTGCCAGCAATGCATCTGATAAAGGGTTCATGCCCCATAATATACAAAACACAAAGAGCCAAGAGAACAGATGACCCAGTTAAAAACGGGCCATGGATCTGGCCAGAGAATTCTCAAAAGAATAAATAAAACTGGCTAAGCTATACCTTAGAAGTGTTCAGCAGATGTAGCAATTAGGGAAATGCAAATAAAAACTACTTTGAGATTTCATCTTGCTCCAGTCGGAATTGCCAAGATCAAGGAAACAACCAATGACAAGTGCATGAGAGGATGTGGGAAGCAGAGGTGTTCGCTCACCATCCGTGGGGTGGAACACTAGTCAAGGCACTCTGGAAATGGGTTTGAAGAGTTCTCAAGAAGCTAAAAGCAAATATCCCATATGACCTAGCCTTACCACTCTTTGGCATGGGCCCAGAGGACTCAACATTCTACTTCACAGACACTTGCTCAGCCATCTGCATTGCTGTTCTTTTCACAAGAGCCAGGAAAAGGAAAGAACCCAAATGTCCTTCAGCTGGTGCATGGATAAAGAAAGTGCAGTACACGAATACGATGGAATTCTAGAAAATGAAATCATGAGATCTGTGGGTGAATGGAAGGTACTAGAAAATATTATGTTGGATGAGGTAACCCAGCCCTAGAAAGATAAACACTGCATATTCTCCCTCATCTGGGGTCTGTGGTTCAAAATCCTTAGACGTGAGGTGAGTCTATCACCTGGAGGGCCATGGTGAGATGAGGGACACTAGAGAAAGGATTAAGGACACGGGTGCTATGGAAGGGGAAATGGGAAAACAGCAGTGGAGTGCTCCCTGCAAATAAGGAAGGGAAGAGGAATAAATTACAAGAAGAATGTTTGGAAAAGCTATAGGGAAACAGAATTTTATAAGCCTACTTCAAAATACATATATAATATAAATAGATAGTGATATACATACACATATGTGTGTATATATTTTTCTGTGTGTTACATATTAAATGAAGGTCTGCCACTTGAAGTGATAATGAACAATAGACTAACAAGATTCCCAGGGTCAGGTATGGAAAACCTCCCTTGAAGTTGCTGGTCAGAAAACATCTCTAAGAGTTGTCAGTCAGAAGAGTTCAAGAAACTCCTCAACCTGCGTAAGCAATTGCTGTTGCCCTTGGTTGCCTCACAGAACTTGACGTAAGACCCTGTTGCTAAAGCCACCACACACATCAGATGCAGGACTCAGAGGATCTGACCTTGAGCTGACCGGGAAACCTCATCCCTGTGGACTAGCTCTCGTAGTATGTAAACGTGTTGTGTGCACTGTGGAGAGAGAAGGGCAATCCGCGAAATTCTCAAAAAATTAAAATCATACAAGTTAACAGAGCGTCAGTGAACAGTGGGACCGCCTGAGATGACCCAGCATGTGTATAATTTGAGCTCTCAAATGACAATCAGGCGGGATAGAAATATAATCTGAAGGAATGAGGACCAAAGTTGCTCGAAGTTTGATGAAAATCATAAATTCATACCTTAAAGCAATTAGTGGGCTCTAAAACAAAAGAAGCTTAAAAAAACTGCAGCAAGGCAAATCATCATCAAATGGCTCAAAATCAGTGATAAAGGAAATCTTAAAAGTAGCCAGAGAAATAGTGCGGTGGCAGCGATGAAACAGGAATGGCGCAGGCATCGAGTAAAGAGGCCAGGTGAGGATGCCGTGGAGGACGGTTTTATACCCAGAAAAAAGTGAAAAAAGTAACTTGTCATTCAGACAGTGAAACCTACAGAAATTATCAGAAATAGAGCTGTACTATTAGAATTGTTCAAAGTTCGCTTAAAGAAGTTGGAAGAGTAGATCTCCACATTGCAAGTAATAAAAAGCACTAGAAATGGTAGTTACATAAATAAAAGTATAAGGTTTTTTTCTTATTTAAATATCTAAAATTCAACGGAGAGTTTAAACACAGTCAAGACAATACTGGGCTATGGGATTTAAACTGATATAAAATCAAAATCTCTAATAATTTAAAGACAGAAGCAGGGTGGAAAGGGAAGTGCTGCGTCCTGCTGTCAGATCTTCTGTTGTGGGCAAAGAGCTGCACAGTGGCTCTAGAGGGCCGCGGGGACAGAAAGATGCAAGAAGCCATTCCCCACAGGAACAGAATGTAAAGGAGACAAACTATGTGGCAGACGCGCGCAGTTGGTCCCAAAGAAAGAATGCAGAAGGAAATAGAGAAAACATAGGTAAAAGAGGATAGCTGTAGTACGGCGGAAGGCTTAAGTTTAGTCATACAGATCATGACATTAGAAGTAACTGGTCTAAATAGACCCATAGAGAGCTTGGGTTGCATTCCTGGATTTTATTAAAAGCAAGCAAACAAAGCAATACCACCTTGTGCTATGAACAAGAGACACATCTTCCTATTTTAAAGTCACAGTTGGGATTAAGAGGAGAGGATCAGAGCTACGTGTTCCTGCCACTTGCAGCCCAGACACTGCATGCCTGTACCTGTGCTGCTGCATCTCATGGGTGATGCAGTGCATGTCTGCACAGGTGCACATATGTAGATGCCTACTGCATAGAGATGACAGTCTCACCGTAATTGCTTCTCTGCTCCTTATTTTATACAAGAGAAAGTGGGATTCCAAGGTGTCAGGTGACTTGCCAGCAGTGAGATTCGGATCCCTCTGTCCATCCAGTCCGTTCCCTTGTCACCTGTGTGTGAGGGCTAAGATAAAAGTACTGAGTCACCTCATTCAAACTCCAAGGAAGATGCATGACAAGCAGCTTAAATATTCTGCCCTGCTTCACCTTTCAGGATGGCCAGGAGAGGACCAAAGGCATTGATTTGGAAGTTATAAGTTAATTATAGCTCGTGAAACAATATGCAAATATAGATCCTGTCAGTAATGAGGATGGAATGTGCCATGCTAATATTAATCAAAAGAAAATTGATCTACTAATGTCAGACAGGAGAATTTATAGTCACGAATCACTAGGGATAATAACGATGACATGATGGCAAAGACTGAGCTCATTAAGATGGCATAACAGTTCTAAGTATTAATGCACCAAATTACAAAGCTCCAAAGCTACACAAGCAACCACAGATAAAGCTGCTGACAGAACAGGGAAATCCACAAAAGTAAAATTGCAGTCTCTCTCAGAATTGTATCAACTATTGATAATAGTATAGATCACCAGTATAGCTCCAACCACTTAATTTAATTAGCATTTAGGGACTATTCTACCCATCATCATCAAAATACACATTATTTTCAAGTGCACACATACATACCACTCCCATGTTAACCCATAGCTGGGCCTTGATCTGTAAAATCTCAGCATGTGTAAAGGGACTCGGTTACACAGATTACATCCCCGGCGACCGTGGAGTTGAATTGGAAGTCAGTATCACAAATAATTGTTTGAAAACATAATAACATACCTCAAAATAATCAGTGGATCAAGGAAGAAATAAAAAGTAGAACATGTTTTTGAGATGAATAAATAGAAACACAACATATCAAAATTTATAGGATACAGCCAATGCAATCTTTTTTTTTCTTTTTTTCTTTGTTTCCAGCGTGGACTATCTGAAAGAAGCCTATCAAGTTAATAGGCAGTAGACTAAATGGAGTGATGGGCGGCAATGGGGTGGAAAGAACTCGGCAGAGCAAGACAGGGAAAGGGTAGTGAAATTGACTAAGCTAAAAGGGGGTCCTTTGAAAAGGTCAATAATCAAATTAATAAACCTCCAGCCACCTGATCTAAGTAAAAAGGGGAAAATCTGAAAGTCAACATCTCCGGAAATAACAAAGGGTGGCATCATTTTAGAGTCTGCCAGATAATAAATCTTATAGTAAAGTCTTCATGTGAGTGAGTTCACGCAGTAGATGAAATAGACATACTCAATAGACCTTAAAGACATTTATCATCAGACACAGTCGACAAGAAAGAGCTCGAATAGGCCTGTATCTATAAAAGAAACTGAGTCTCTAGTTTTAAAATACCCACAAAGGAAGTCCTGCGGAGATGTGACTTTCACTGGTAAACTATACAAAACAAAGGAGAAATTATAACATTTAAATTTAAATGTACAACAATGGGGCAGTAATGAAACAACTTTCTGGACTTGCCTAGAAATTTGGAAAAAAAAATAAAGAGAGGGGTGAGGGAAATACTTCCTGTCCTTTTCCATAAAGCCCACATTACTTTAATTTTAAAAAACTGTAAGACAATAAAATCACAGATCATATTTAGTTGGGCAACAAATGAGAAGGGTGGAACTCCAAGTGGGGTTATCCAGGAGTGCAAGGCTGTGTTAACATTAAACAACTTAGGTGCTTCATGTTGGTAATGGTCAAAACAATGTGACTGTCTTAAAAACAAAAAGAGTGTCTCCAAGAACACAATGTCTACTCCTTATTTAAGGAACTCTAGAAGATGAGGAATGGCAGTGAGCTTTTGCATTATGATACCCTCTGGGAGAACACACAGATGCTCTCACTCTTGGTGGTGAGAGACCCAAGGCTTTCCCTATACCAGGAAGATGACCCATCGCTTCTGTTCAGTTCTGCACTAGAAGTTCCTGGTGGGGCGAAGTGGAAAGATACACAGATGGGGAGGAAAGGAATGAAACTTCCTAGTTGTAGACATATGGATCTTAGACATGGAAAGCCGTAAGGAACACACACACGCGTGTACGTGCGCGCGCGCACACACACACACACACACACCTACAACTTAAAAATGAATTCAGCATTGCGAGGTACAAACTCAGTATACAAAAAGAGAAAAAGTTGTATTTCTATATATGGCCCACCTACCATAGCGGTTGACCCAACTAGTAATGGATCAAAAGATTTAAGGGACGAGAGCATCTGGATTGATCATGCACAGATTTGGCTGTTTCTTGGTTAGCCTCTAAGATGATGTCAGCTGACCTTGGACCAGCCCATTCTCTCTGGCCACCACACTCTGTCCCTCCCCACTCTCATAACGGACTGTAAAAGAGCAGGCGGTGGGTGCTTTCCCTGGGTGGATCATAAGCTATTCCAGACCCACGCATACTATTCCGCCTTCTTCCTGCAGTGTTTGTTGGTTTGCTGGGGATGTTTCGTTGAGGCACAGTCTCACTGTGTAGCCCTGGTAGGCCTGGAACTCAGTACGTAGACCACGCTGGTCTCTGGCTCACAGAGCTCAGGCTGCCATGGCCTCCCAACTGCTGGCATCAAAGGCAGGTGCCACAGTGCCCCGCGTCCTGCAGAATCAGTGACCTGACTAGAGGACAGTTGGATTCAGTGCCTTCCCGTGAACTCCCTGCCGCTTCTCTCCAACCCTAAATTCCAAACACCAATGGCAGACTAGCAGTCCAAAGTTTAACTTGGTGAACAACTTGACTTACTGGACATACTTTAACATAGCATAGGTGAGGGGTTACTTACAGGAACATTAGTGACCCCATAGCAGTCACATCACAAAAGGCCCCTCTGAGCATGATGAGTGGAGTACTCAGGAGTTCCGAATACTTGCAGCTGGCTGCACAGTCCACCTAAGAGTCTTCCACCCTCCCTGCCCTACTCTGAACATGTCACCTACGGGCTGGGCCTTGTGAGCCTTTTAAACTTCAGTTCCCTGAGACTTGGAGGTCTTGTTAATTCTTGAGTAAATAAAATAATACAAAAGCAAGCTTCCCTGCATCCCTCAAGGACAGAAGATTTCAATTCAGAAGAAACTGCTCCACAAAGAAGAGCCACAGAACTAGCTGGAAGACCCAGGGAGGGCATGGGATCCCAAGACAACAGATGGGATGAGGAGGGAAACTAGCTCATAAAAGGTAACCAAGAAATGAAGAAATCAGACAGAGAGAGTCAGGAAGGGGCCAGGGGAGGGTCTTCCAAAGCAAGGAATAAAATCCACCAAAGAAGGGGAAGAAAAAGCAGGACCTGTGGGGGAGAGAAATGAAGAAAGGCATCCCGTTTTAAATTTGAGAAAAGAAAACTTTTGGGTAGCACAAACTGTGGGGTGTATGTATTTCACACTGGCTTTCTACAAAGGAAAATGCCAAGATAAGAGGACAGAGATGGACAGGTTGAAAGAGCAGCCTCAGCTAGAGGTGGAATGGGGTTGCTCATGATGGGGCTTTCGAGATAGAAGCATCAAAAGCACAGTCACAGAGAATATCCCAGGCCTGGATGAGTTCCAGGGTGATTCCAGGAACCAGGGACAGATCAGGGAGCTGAGTGGGGAGGACCAGTGTTAGTGAGACCATGGCATCATCAAAGTGCAAACCATAGACCAAAGACCAGAGCATGTGTTCTCTACCAGCTTCTTCTGCTGGCTTGCAACTTCAAAGACAATGTAGATGCTTTGGCATTGCTAGCTAACAGGATCACTGGTGAGTCAGAATCTAGGCAGCCTGCGCAGTGAGCCATGCCTGTGTCGTTGGACATTTTTTCCTTCTCTCATGATTAATTTCTGTGAAATGATTAGTGATGCTTCAACAGGGAGCTCTCTCTTCTCAAGTAATCACTCATTCATTAAAAACTGTATTAAGTATCTTCTACATGCCTGGCGCCATTCCACGGATGCGGAATGCATTATATTAGCAAACTGAACAGCCCTGGTCTTCAGCTCCCTAAAGCTGAGCTGACAGGGCAGTGGGAGACAAGGAACAATTAATATGTGACAAATGAATGAGCTATATAGACTATTAAGTGGTGCTCAGGACCTATAGGAGGAGACAATTCAAAACTTCAGATGGTGGTCACACCACGCGTCTCCATTGACTGCCTGTGTCTTTCTAGAAGGCAGACAGAAGGCTGCATAGGATGCCCTGAGCAGCACTAAAGACGAGTTTCTGGGGTCCCAGGGCAATAGCTTTAGTTGGCTGCTGTCACTTCTTCTCAAAGACTGAAAGGTTGGAGTAAAGGAGGGTTCGGGCAGTAGGGCATAAGAGCCCACGGTCTTCACCAAGAGTCGCAGGGTGATGAACGACCCCAGTGCCTTCATTGACTTATATAAATACTGGGCCTTTCCCTCAAGATGTGAGGCACATTGTCCGAGATATCCAAATGCTAGGTTCCAACCCCTCTGAAACCTCAAATAATCGCTTTAAAGAAACCAGTACCTCAAGCCTTTTTCTATATTGCCTTGTATATTCATGATCACCTATAGCCTTAAGACACCATGGCAGACATCAGGAAGGACCAGCTTATAGCCAAAGGTCTGGACTAGAGTGTGGTATGGGAGAAGCCTCCCACCGCAGACACTGTTAAGATTGCCAAGTGTATTTTATACTCATGGCATATTTAGAACCTAAGGATATTGTTTGCATTGTATATTTGTCTCATATTTCTGAAGCCTGGAATAGTACAAATTTTGTTAGTAAAAATTAAGTACCATGTCAGGCGATGGCGGCACACACCTTTCATGCCAGTGCTTGGGAGGCAGAGGCAGGCGGATCTCTGTGAGTTCAAGGCCAGCCTGGTCTACAAGAGCTAGTTCCAGGACAGGCTCCAAAACTACAGTTTAGAAACCCTGTCTTGAAAAACTTTTTTAAAAATTATATAAAAAGTATGATAAAATCATAAGAAAATACTAGATTAATATGGCCTGGCATGTCGTGGGCACTTGGGATAAAGACTATCCTGAACCAGAGTAAAGAGTGTAATTTCAGGGTTGTTTGGCCTCAGTTTCTCCTCTGGCAATGGTAGGCAAATCTGGAGCATTCAGAACCCTCAGAGGTCAAAGGTCAGCCTGAGAGGCAAGCGCCCTGCAATCACATAGCCAAGTGCACACTAACCTTTCAATTCTACGTCTCTCCAGCTACCCATCCTTCAGCCCAGGCCTTGGATCGACCGACTGCCACCGTGTCGCCCCTGCGCACTCAGACTTCTCCATCCCGCCTGCCCGCCACCAGCCTCCGCCCCCGCTCCGTGGTGTCCCCGCAGCACAGCCAGCAGCCCCCCACGCAGATGTGTTCCTGGCCAGCCATTCCTTTTACATCAGCAGCATCGGCCATCACACCTCCCAACGTCAGTGCTGCCAACCTCGGCGGGGAGGTTGGAGGGACGCCCATCGCTGGCCTGTCCATACCCAGCCCCGTCAACACAGGGTACAAGCCAGACGACAAGAAAAATGAGAAGGTAAGTGGGCCATCCTGGGCCAACCCTGAGCCCGGAGCTGGCTGGTTACTGGGTTCCTCTCACACAGTTACCAGTGATGCTTTGGACGATTGAGGCTTCAGGATGTTCACCGAAGCCCTTCTATTGTATACGCTGGGCCTCTGGCAGGGATAAAAGCCAACCCAAGAAGGCAGTTCATTAGAGCAGACGCAGGCAAGCCTCAAGGTTCTGCCAGGGCCAACAATCCCGCGACAGTTTTTGTGTGAATCAGAAAGTGGCATCTCCCTCATCCATACACTGCAGTCCCTCCTATTAGAAGCTCATTGTAATACACCCATCTTGTCAGAACAAGGCTCTTCCTGCCATGTGCCAGGCTAAGACAGTGAAAGCTAAACAAATCTGTGGTATGAGCAGCACCCTGTCCCTTGGACATGTCGTCCGTGTACAGTTTGCAACCTGTTCAGCCATATGGGAAGGACTTGTTTCTTGAAAAAAAGAAAGCTGGGGGATAAAGGGAGGATGCCAACCTGCTAGTGGGTAAGGATGACATTTTCAGCTGTCTTCTTTTATGAAAGATTTGCGTCGATGAGCTGGTCCTGGTGGCCAGCAGCTAGGCGGCGAGCAGCCAGGATCAGACTCCACTTTTATATATCAGTGCTCTCCAGCTGAAATTGAAGCCACAAAACTAATGAAGAATCTTCTAGTAGCTGTAGCTTTAAGTAAAGTAAAATTGAAAGGTCGGATGCCTTATGATTGCATATGATCAAATGCACTATCCAGGGATATTCCGGCATGATCTAGCCTTGCTGCTGGGCTGGCTGAGGTTGTTTGCACAGTGTCTTCAGCAGTCGTCTTGATTTTCCCGTATTCTGTAGCTGGCTTTAGGATATTTCTGTATGAATTCAAACTCTGGGTTTTAGGGCGTTGGTCAGGCTTCCTAAACACCCTATATGTCACATGTTTGAGGTGAAAGTCAGTCCCCTTCAGCACTTTCCCAACCCTAATTTTCAGGTCCCATTATTCAGACCCCTCCCCCTCTGGAACCTAGGTCTACCACCACAACAATCCAAACCCTTCTCCGTGGGTGACACTCTCAGCTGCCTCTTTCACCATGGACTAGGTAGCAAGAGACTGGTCCTCTGCTGGTAAAACCAGAAGAGCATCCCCTCTGTGCCGTAAAACAGGGATGCTGTGTTTTAAGTCCATGAGTGTTGGAAAACCAACTCCATGTTTAATCTGCTCCCTTCCACATTGTTGCTCTTGTCCCGAGAATCAGCTGCTGTCTTCAGTAGGTACACAGAGATGGGGACACAGCCTTCTGTGCTCTGAGGACTGTTTTTGCAGAGATGCGATCCACCCACCTTGTGAGCTGCTGAGGACAAACCAGGGGAGATCTTGGACTTGTGTCGATGAACATTTCTAGCTCTGTGCCAAATCCCCCTGTGGAGTTTGTAAAACAGGTATGCTGCCTTCCACCAGCTAGCGCTGAGTGGCATCTGCATCTGTCATGCCAGCCTTCATGGGACTGTCACTCCTCACCAGGGCTCCTCTCAAGAATGCAGAGCTAAAGGAGCCAGCAGGGCTACTGGCCGCACACTGGTGTCACACAGCGAGCATTCTTCTACCAATCTGCTCTCTGTTCACTGTCCTCTCCATTAGGTACCACAGATAAGTCCAGGGGACACCAAAACATCTCCGTCCATGATGCCGCCTCCTTTGGCAGTACCCAGGATGGCGTCATCAATGACTTGCAGCAGCTCAAAAGGCAGACTGTGGTGTTTTGGTAGGCGATGCACTGGGCTGTGTGAAGCTAGGTGGGCGTGAGCTTTTGGCTCAGCGAACTCCAGGAGAAGAGCGTTTTGCTCACATGTACACATGTGTGCTTGGTGCCCTCCGAGTTCAAATGACAGTGTCAGGTGTCTATAACTGGTGGAAGAGAGGGTTGTAAGCTGCCATGTGGGTGCCGAGCATCAAACCCAGGTCCCCCCGCAAGATCAGGTGCTTTTAACTGCTGAGCCATCTCGCCAGCTCCCAATATGCACTTCTTTAGAGAACAGTTATTTGAAAAGAAATGCTAGGTCTTGCTCCAGGATTATAAAGGCCAGATATGCCCAAGGCTGCAAACGGCATCCCATCTTCACTGACCTTCAAGCGCCATTGACCCTCTGCTATGTGTGACCCATGTAGCAGAGCATCTGGCCTTACAGGATGGACCAGTGATACAGCCTTCTGTTCAAGGCCTTACTCAGAACCAGCGGAGTTGAGCCCGTTGATAAGCAGATGAGAATAATGCACCCGGGGACAGAATATGACACCTCCAGAATCAGTGGGGGCCTGATAGGTGGTGTGTGTATGAGACCAGATTCAGCAAATCATTTACTTTATATGGAAAGTCCTCGGAGGCTCATGAGTGCCATGTCCTTTCACAGCTTGGGTCCTGGAAGCCTGACTATGGGTGACAGTTGAAAGAAATGACAGGCATGTGGTATGGTCCCCGTAGGGTCATATATTTGAATGCTTAGTCACCAGGGAATGGCACTATTTGGAAGGAGTAGGATTAGGAGGTGTGGCCTTGGAAGAGGTGTGTGTCACTGGTGACTCTGAGGTTTCAAAAGCCCAAGCCAGGCGCAGTGTCAACTCTTCCTGTCTACGGACCAGGATGTTATCTCTCAGCTACTGGTCCAATACCACATGTGCCATCATGTTCTCTGCCACGGACGAAGCCTCCGAAACTGCAAGCAAGCTCCTAATCAAATGCTTTCTTTCCTAAGTGTTGCCTTGGCCATGGGGTCCCTTCCCAGCAAAAGAGCAGTGACTAAGACACAGGAACACAGAAAAGCAGGGATGGGGAGTTATGGAGAGCTCTCTCTGATGGAGAAGCCACAGCACCAGAAGTTCAGCGTGTTTATTCTACAGTTGAACAGTCAGGCGGGGTTATTACATAAAACTGAACAAGGAGGCACAGCCATGCTTAGCTTTTTTATATGGTTACTGGGGATCCAACTCAAGTTTCTCAGGTTTGCATAACAGACTAATCCATCTTCTCTACTTTTCGTTTAAAAAAAGCGTAAAATATCTTCGTGAATATACAGATTTTAGAGCCAGAGGAAAAGGGTAAGCATGATTTGCATATCTGTTTTAGAACCGATACATGAAACAGTATCTCTGCTTTGCTCTGTCCCTTCACTTCTCCTTCTAACACTGACATCTTGTAGGACTCAGGGAACCGTAACAAATTAAGGCACAAGGACCTGAAGTACCAGTGTCTTTCTCACGCAAACACTCTCACGCACTGTGGCTAGAATGGCCAGTCCCTTCCCCTTCTTCCAGGTTGCAGGCTCCCTCACCGGCTACCAACACCACTAGAGGCTATGGATGCAGGTGCAATGGAGGATTTCCCTCAAGTAGGCGATGTTATAGCCCAGAAGTGATGCATATCTTACTGGCTCTCACACTTCCCACAGTCTGTTGATCAAAGCTATGCCTGGCCCCACTGGATCCCAAAGGGACTGGGAAGTAGGTTTCCTGTCCCTGGGAAGCAGAAGGTCCATGATTACCTGACAGAACAGCAGAAGCAGAATTCACGGCAGGGTCTCCCGGTGGAGTTTCCTAACCCCCAATGACTGCCGCAGGGAATTTCCTTCTCAGTTAACAGTGGTGTCCTGGACCCACCTAGAAGTGTGTCATGTTCGAGGTATTTTCAGAGGGACGCCAGGGCCTAGGTCTGGTCTAGGAAGCCAACATGTTGCTAGGGAGAGAGGTCAACTTCAAGCCTCTTCTGGGACAAGCATTTAGCTCTGCACCTTTTAGCCCTTGCCATGCCTTTTCTCCACCCCAAGAGTTCACGCAGCGGCAGCGGCTGCAGTAGCTACATTCTACAACAAACACACACACACACACACACACACACACACACACACACACCCCACACAAATACATAGAAGGAGGTGGGCAGAGAGAGAAGGGGGAAGGGACATAGAAAAAGAGAGGAGAGAGGGGAGAGGGAGAGGGAGAGAGAGAGAGAGAGAGAGAGAGAGAGAGAGAGAGAGAGAGAGAGAGCGTTCTTTCTTCTCAGGACACCATCCCAGGATATTTCTGGTAGATAGGAATTGACCAGGATGCAGAGCCTAGATCCAACTGTATCAAACACAGGGCTGGTGTACTCTGAGCCCGGGATGCTTAGCATGAGGCTGGGTCCTCTGTGGCTACTTACTCCTTTGTTTTGGGATAGGAACCAGTTTCACAATGTCATGACCTAAGCAACATTTCTGAGTGGATCTGCCGCTGATGCTTTCCCAGAGGGCCTGACAGTGAGCAGTGCTGTGTACAATTCGAATGGTCTTCCTTCACCAAAACACAGAGCTTAGGCTGCCTAAAAACAATAGCATTTCCTCCATGAATGACCACTCAGCGGACCGTCAATGGGAGTGGGACCAGGATAGCTCGATCACATCACAGGGATAGCTCTGTGAGCTTCCCACTGATGAAAGGTAAATCCAATGGCACTGATGCAGACACAGAAACGCCTGGCCAGGATGCTGCTGACCAATAAACCAGCTGAAGGCCACACCTGTACGAAGCCCAAAGCCTACATTTCCCTCACACTTGAGAAGGCCAGGCCAGCTGCCTTCAGCACCCTGTGTGTGATGCTTAGAGTCAGTTTCCAGTATCAGGTCACTTCAGTTAATGCTTCTGTGCTGGGTCTGCACCTAGACACGTAGGGTGCTCAAAGCATGTTCCAGGATGTGTATGGGATACAGTGGGCCCGTAAGCAGATATGCATTATCCCGCTGTCTGAGGTTGTTCAGCGTGGACTACTTTGATAGCGGAGTTATATGAGAGGTTATGGCAGAGCCCATTTGACCAGTGATAAGCATAGGATTGTTGTGGTTAGTCTAGCAAAATGTACAGTTTTGACTATAAAGGTGTGTCCTGTCCCCTCTTGGTGGCAGGGCCATGCCAAACAGGCTGAGGACATTCTTCATCAAAAGATCTAGAGGTCTTGTCACTACAAGGCAAGGCATGGCTGTAGGAGGGCTCCTTTCCCTGTCGAGAGAGACGGGGTGGGAAGAAGGTGCAAGATCTGCAGTGTAAAGACATAACCTGAGCACCCACTGCCGGGCTCCCTGGCTCACACCCATTCCAGCCACCGTCCTATGACTGTGATGCCCACCAAAAGCAACTCACAGGAAACGTCTGACGTCTTCTGGTTACAGCCTCTCATTGTGGAAAATCAGGGCGGGAACTGATTGCCAACTCCCTCTCTAGCTCGCTTCTCTAAGTTACCAGGACAACCTGCCCAGGGATAGTGCTACCCAGAGTAGGCTGGACCTCTTATATCAACTAGTCATCAAGATAATCTCTTACCAATATACCCACAGACTGATCTAATAAAAACGGGTACTCAAAAGAGATTTTTTTTTTCCCCCCAGACGATTCAGGTGACAGTTAATACATACAAGGGCAGCATCCTGTCTTAAAGACTCATCGTCACTGATCATGGTGTGTTCTCCAGTGTGGTCCTCAGACTTCACCCTTTCCCTTACTGTATCCCAGAAGAGGCACTGCCCTCCGTAAGTGTGGCTGCACTTTGCCTCTCCGTTCATCATTTATCCATCACGTAGCACCTTCTTAGAGCAAGCCTAGCTCCATACTCTAAGCCCAGAGCTGTACAAGCTAGTCTAGCTAGGGCTGGCTCTGACCATGGATCCCAGAAGAGGACAGGCAGTTGGCTGAGATATGGCGCAATTCTGACAGTGCCATGCGCCGGGTGTCGGGAAACACCGCGCGGAGACCTAGTAATGTCTAGAACAGCCAAGGGGGAGGACTTGATAGCTAATGAACAGCCCTTAGAGAACTCATCCTGTCGTCCTCTCCATGAAGAGCTTCCTAAACTCCCTCCTGTTCTCCTTTGCTAAGACAGTTCTACAGCCGGAGTTCATGCCTCTGGTCCTCTGGGAGGCAGGAGCTGTGTGGATGATCCATCTGTTACTTGGACTTGGAAGGATGCCACATTCCCTCTGGTCCGTGCTGATGACTCACAACTCAGCCTCAGAAGCGTGGGGACCCATGAGCATCTGGATTCTGACAGCTTGGCTTCTTTTAATTCCCATCCTTCACTAATCGCTTTAATGTAATAATAACAACCACGTGTGACCCCACAGTGGTGACTTCTTTTTTTTTTTTTTTTTTTTTGGTTTTTCGAGACAGGGTTTCTCTGTAACTTTGGAGCCTGTCCTGGAACTAGCTCTGTAGACCAGGCTGGTCTCGAACTCACAGAGATCCGCCTACCTCTGCCTCCCGAGTGCTGGGATTAAAGGCGTGCTCCACCATCGCCCGGCCAGTGGTGACTTCTTAAAGAGATATTAAGAGCAGTTGCCAGTTAAGGATGAGTCAGACAATGTCAGAAAAGGGCAATAGTTCGGGGTGCCTGACGAGGGTCCAGCGCCACTCACTCTGTAGTTGACATCAGGGCTGTACCACAAGAGCCCTTTCTCACAGACACCTTGGTGGCCCTGCATCGAGTGTGTACTCTTTTTCCTGGAATCAGACTCCCTTGAGAAGCACACCGAGATAAGGAGAAAACTCACCTCATCCTTCAAAGCCAAAAAGCATGCCTGGCAATGCCTGGCATGCCGGGCACCAACAGTAAGTGCCAAGGGAAATAACAGCTTCGGTTTGTCACTGCTGCCTCAGGAATGCTGGCCCACGCACTGAGTCTGCTCTTTCCCCAGCTCGTACTAAATAAACCCACCTGCTGCTGCTGTTCTGCTTGGAACCAGTTTCCCTCTGTTTAAAAACACACAGGAGCTTGTTGCACCTGACCACATGATAGTGTGTACATGTATGTGGGCAGTACGAACTGGATTCCGTGGGTTTATAATAATTAATGGGAGGGTATTAAATTGGGAGGGAGGGGTGATGGGGAAGTGACCTTGGGAGAACTGAAGAATCCAGGGGAGGCAGGAATAGTCAAGATGTATTGTCTTGCATGTGTGCAATTTTCAATGATTACATGCCAAAATAATCTTTTTTAAAAAAATTTACTTGTTTTTATTTTATATGTGTGGGTGCTTTGCCTATAGAACGTTGCTGTACCTCCACTGTGAAAATTCACATTAACTCCACGTCTCCTGAGGAATTGTCACACTGGTCAAACACTGGCATGAAGGGCCAGGGCCTGGCTCACCTTGGATGACCTTGGTAGTGATTGGTTTGGGCAGTTCATCATTTTGTCAACTCTGCTCTTTTTCTTTAAGAGCCATAGTAGACCTATAAGAAAAACTTGAAGGGAATTTTATTGACAAATAGATGAAAATTCAATAATGAAAAAAAAAAGAGAAAAGCTTGTGGGGTAAAATTTAGCTTTTCCAAGTGTATTCATCTCGTTTAAATGAAACTGAATGCTCACTTAAATGTGCGTCCTGGAGATCCATTGTGTCACGTGGCCCCCAGGGCACATGCAATTACTGCACAGTGCATAAGGAGCTCTGCTAGGAGCTGTTGAGAATATGGCTGCCTAGGTATATAGAGGGGTGTGACCTCCATCCCCAGCAAAAAGAGAAAAAATTCCTCAGTGAGCAGATCTCATGGCAAGTGTTCTTACCAAAGTATAAAAGTTTTAGAAATCGATTATTAATGTGGTGAAGGCCAGAAAGGGCCTTGTGAGGTTTTGTTTTGTTTTTTCCTTCAACTTAAATTGTCTGAATTATGCAAGTCTTCTTTGCCCACAAAAGGCTGGACATTGACACCCCAAAGTAAGAGGTTCTCTGGATGCCCTTGGGTGCTGGCAAAGTGTCTGACAGGCTGAAGTGAAGAGCAAGGGAGTTGACAATTGTGGCATATTCTGAAGCTGAGACTCTGGGTACTAGGGAGGTACTCGATGCCCCAAAAGGTAGGGAACTTGATAATGCAGATGTGAAAGTGTCACTGGGTAACCCAAGTAGTGACACTAGGTGACGCTCACATGAAAATGGCATCAGACCGTTCGGAAAATTCTTAAATCGAGTCTAACACAAAATGCTGGGGCTTCGGGTTAATCTGCGCTTACATCCCAGACTCAGAAGTAAGGGTCTGGTACACTCTGGAGGGCACTTGCATTCTCCACAAGCCTGAAGAGATGAGATTCTGAATGACCCTGCATTTTGGGGAAACTGGAAGTGGTTGCTAAGTGTGTCACCCACCATTGGGAGGATAAGACTACCAGGGACTCCACCTTAGTGGAAGCTGAGCTGCTGGGCTGAAGGCAGGAAGATTTAGAGGAAGCAGTTGAAATGTTTGTGGTCTAAGGCCTTAAGGTATTTGCTTACTCCCATTGAGATAGTTCTAATTTCTCTCTCCACCCATCCCTCCCCCTTTCTGTTTCTCTTCCCTCTTTCCCTCTTGCCTCTCCTCTCTTCCTCTCTCTCTTGCACCAGGCTTAATGGTACAGGCCTTTGGTCCCAGGGCTTCGAATGCAGAGGCAACAGAGGCAGGCAGCTCTCTGAGTTTGAGGTCAGCCTGGTGTATACAGTAAGTTCCAGGACAGTCAGAGCTACACAATGAGACCCTGTCTCAAAAAATACCCCCCCCCCATCCTTCTACCTCGCTTCCCAATTATGCCTTAGGTTAAGATCAATCCTCTTAGCTTTTAGCCACACCATCAGTGTGAAATGCTATCTTGTCTACCTTGGTGACCCTGCTGTTCAGTTTGATTGTATTCAGTATCTAGAACCCACTGTTTTCAGTAAAACTCCACTGAATTCTTGTCATCTCTCCTTGCAGAATTCTCATTCATTATTTGGATGACTGCATGCCTTCAATTATACATGTTTCCAATATTTCTGTGGAAATACTTCCAGGAAAGTCTGTTGGGGGGGAGGGGGTACTTCTGTGTTGCCCGCCTGTGTTCGCTTACTGGAAATGCAGGGTGTACAAGAGAGGCTGGGGATGCAAAAGCTGATGGTAAGATAGTGAAATATTTGAACTCAGGCCAGTAGTTCCTAGAAGCTCGCCACGCAGGTCTACACCATGCAGGTCTACTTCCGAAAATCTCACCGGAAGTGTCATTGAAATCTGCTCCAGTCCTTTGCTATTCCTGTCACCCAACCCCTAACCTGTCACCTCACTGTGGCTTCTATAGGTCAGACTGTGGACAGAGTGTAGCTGGGCTTCATCACTCCAAAGTGTCTAGACTTCAACTAAGAGGCCTGAAGGGGTGTAGTGGTCAGGACCAGGCCGGGGGCCTCTATGGGCATACACTCCAATGTTGGGTAACCCATTCCTCCTGCTGGCTGGAGTCCCAGCTGCACCAGGTTAGAACTCCAGCCCGTGTCGTGACACCCCTGTTCCTAGAGCAGATGTGTGGCTACTGTGGACCCAGAGTCTGTCCCATGACTGTGTTTCCCCTGTGCTCTACCTCAGAGGCATACTAGCTAAGGGAGCACCACGGTCCTTCTGTAATGAGTTGGGCGACAGAATTGGGCCATATTTAGAAACTAGGGTGCAGCACATTTTCTTAGGTGTCCTCTTAGCTCTGTAATGTCGCCGTTTCCTTCCCTGTTGGGATTATTACAGTTCTCTTTGGTACAATGTTATTTAAACAGCATTTTCATACAACATATTTTGAACTTAGTCACTTGAGCTCCCCAACTCTTCCCATCCCTTCCCACCAGACACTGAGATTCCTTCTTTACTTCTCCTTGGCACATGGAGTCCAGTTGCTGTTGTCCAGTTAGTCTTGTGAACAGGGTCTGCTCTGAACTGTGTTCAGCCTCCTAGCAGTCACGTCATTAAAGAAGCCAACTATCCCTGTCTCTGTCTCTGCAGTTAAGGGTGGGATTTCGTGCCCACCTACTCCCACCCTCCACCTACCCCCACCCCGCCCTGGAATTTTATCTGCCTGGAGCTCCTTCAGGCCTTGTGTGTACTGTCACAACTGCTGTGACTTCATATGTGCCACGGCTTTGTTGTGTTTGGTAAACACTGTTTCCTCGATCCTGGCAAGGAACTTGAGCATTCCACCCCTTCTTTCTTGGAGACCCCTGAGCCTCTTGTGAAGATTATTATATGGACATCCCATTCAAGGCCGATCCCTTATTCTCTGCAAGCTGACCAGCTGGTGTTCAATGATTTGTTTTATTTTTTTTTTAATCAAGTATAAAACATGGAATCTGTTGCATCTGCCCCTTCCTGGGGAGCCTTGCTTCCAGCATCCCCTGGACTGAACAAGGCTGGCCTTGGTCACTGTTGTCCACCCCACAGAGCTCCACAATGCATCTCCTCACTTTTCAAATAAACTAACCATCTTCTTAATATGGGGGGAGGAGTGAATCACCTTGAGACTCTACTCCCAAGTCTGCCCTTCTGTGCTTGCCCAGACCCCTGATACCAACATGAGCGCTGATTAGACCCTGGCCTGAGAACCGCCCCCCCCCCCCCAAAGGACTTTCACATTCAAGTTCCTGGCAGACCTGTGATCACAGTGGAAGCAGACCCCAGGATGCTAGCTTCTGCTCCAGGTTCCGGAAGCAAGGCTGCTACCTTTGCCATGGCTCTGAGGAAAACACCGTGTCCTGGCTCTTCCTCTGGCCCAGAGTAGAAGTGATCATTTCCTATCTGGTGTAGTAAATGCCAAGTGTGAAGCAATGACTGGGTACCACCCACGCCACGTTTCCTGCGGAGGATGGAGCCTTATGTCCACATCGCCCTGGTGCCAAGACTCTGTGAAGTAACCGTACTGATGGTGGTGTGCACGTAGGTGAAGTGTGGCCTCTCCCAGGTATGCCCTGCTGCACATGTATGAAGTCCACTTGAGTGCCAAGATACCCTCCCAAGTCGTGTAAGTTCTTACAGTCTTTTCACAGGTGGTGGGACTGGGACTCAGAAGAGTTAGGTTCGTGTTTAAAGGCACCAAGGTAGCAAGTAGCAGAGTCCAACCAAGATGGCCCATGGACAGGGCCAAAGGTGACATGGCCATTAAATGTGAACACTGTGTCCCTGCTGAGGACTGGGGAGTGCTTTTCTCCTCTGGGTCAGGTCCTAAAGACATGACATGAATGTTATACAGCCAGGATCAGGGCTGTGATGTCAGTTCCGTCATGATCACTCACAGTCTCTTCACACTTGCCTGCAAAAAGCTCCCCGCGAGCCCAGGCAGCCTTCAGAGTTCATTAGAAAGACCAGTATCTCTGAGCCTTTGACTTTCAGAACCTAGCTTAACTTAAAGATCTGAATGTTTTGTGTGTTAGACGCCATTGGTCACTTCTGCTCCACCCAGAGCGGCTGATTGGTCATGCTAACAGGGCATCCATCAGTGTCACTCAAGGGCCCATGCTGAGACTCACAGACTAGTTTTTAGGCTGCCGTTCTCTTTTAAGGAATAGAGAGAGGACAGGAAGACTCGTGCCAGTAGTATAAGGACATAGAGATCTTTCTGGGAGATGAGTTTCAACCTTTCATCTTAGCCTCTCATCTGTCCCCGGACTCTCTGGCCACTCACCTGGGACCAGCGATGTTCTCACCTCTGGCTCTCTCTAGCTGGGGGTGTGTAGAAGGAGACTCACTGAAGCTTCTTTCTGTGGTCGTATTTGTGTGGCTTCTATATTAAGATCTAGAAGATCTTTAAAACCTACAGTTCATGTGAGACATTGGGATAGAGATATTCCTATCATAGGAGGGGGGAGGATGAGGAGCCAAGCCTGTGTCACAAAGCTTCATGTGAAGGGGCCTGAGAAACATGTCCAACCTGGTGCTGGAACCAGGGGATGACCATAAAGGAAAACGAGCAGCCATACGGGAAACTAGGAAGAAGTGGCACCCTGGTGGAGAGGTGACCCAAATGTCAGTGCCCTGGAGACACCCAGTCTTGGGGCCAGGAGCCCAACTGAGGGCTGTGCCTCTTGTCTCTCGTGTCTCAAGTTCCAGGCACCATCCTGTCACCATGCACCAAGTGTGCTGACAGCTGGAAGGCATGCTCGGTGCTTCCATCAATATCCCCAGTTTGAACAAGGCCTAGAAAGATCTATTTCTTGTAGCTGTTTCCTGCAGCATTCCTACCCACAGGCCAGGAGCTGGGATGTTTCTTCAGGTTTGGAGCTTCTGGGACATCCTTGGTCACTCATTCAGACTGTTTTCTTTCAAGGACTTAGAGAAGATTCTTGTCTCTAGAGGTGTCCAAAGGATCACAGAGAGCTGAATTTTGAGTTCTATTTATTCCATTCTTTTTTCAATGACTATAAGTGATAAATTTATTTTCAAACAATTCTTTGGTATACATACAATTTACCATTTATTAAAAGCAAGTGCAAACTTGCACGCTAATAAATATGCTTTTTTACTTTATTATTTTGTGTAAGGGTGTTCTGCTTGCATGTGTATCTGGCCAGAAGGGTGTGCTGGGTCCCACCTAGAGGTGGAGTCACGGACAGTTGTGAGCTGCTACAAGGTGCTGGGAGTTGAACCCAGTCCTCTAGAAGAACAGCAAGTGCTCTTAACTGTTGATCCATCTCTTCTACCCCTTGCTTGGTTTTTGTTGTTGTTATTGATGTTTTTATGTAAATTGGTAAACCGCGGCTGAATGTCTGAAGTATTGTAACAAAGCAGCGTCAACAGTTTTGAGAGCTGTTTCCACTGTTTGCTTCATTTCTGTGCCGACTAAACCAGACCCGCCGCAGCTAAGGGTATATGTTTCAGTGGTAGAGCGCTCGCCTCTCATGTGGGAGATTCCAGGTTCATTTCCTGGCTGGGATCATCTTTAATACAAACTTGATTGGATTAAGAAACGCTGAGGGAATCAGCGAAGCACTCCTCTGCCTATCCTGTAATCTCATTTGCAGATGGTTAAATGATGAGGTCTCTGACCTAATAAAAGGATTAATCCCTCACTAGTTGCCTCATGTGGTAGCCTCACTGGAGATGGTGGAAGGCCGGGGAGGCTCAGCTGGAGGAAGTAGGTCACTGGAGAGGCTAAGACGCTAGGTCACCCTGGCCCTTTCTGTGTTTTTCCATTCTCTGCTTCTGTCCAACAAGAAATAAAGGCCAGACACCCCCCACTCCCCATCCCTCCACCCCCCACGGCTCCTACTGCCATGATGCTCTGCCCAGGCAATGACGCACTCCATGTTTTGAACCAGGGGACCAAAATCAACTTTCTCCATCTGAGCTGTTTCTGCTCCACGTTTCAGTCACAGTTACTTAAAGTAAGACAACCAGAAGATACTAGAGCTACAGAAATTAAAACAAGCTAAGTGCACCACAGTTCCTCCCATCGGGATTGTGAAGATTAGGAGTGTTAGCAGAGGCACCAGATGCCTAAGGAAATGCTCTGGTGTGATCACTCACACCCAAGACACACCAGCTCCTGTCCTGAGAGTGGGCAGGGCTCTAGCCCTGTCCGCTGCCTGTCACGGGGTTCCTTGAGTCACGGAGCTTCCTCTCCATAGTACAGAGAAAGCCGCTCCATTGAGCGGTCTCAGGGTGGGCGGGAGGTGTTTCAGGTGCCATAAGGGTCGAGACTAAGCAGTTAAGTTGCTGTTTCACAGGTACTGGAAACCTGCTGAGAATGTGGGGTGGTCACTCTGTAACCACCTCAGAGCCTGTGGGCTGTGACCTGCAACAGTACGGCCTGCCTGTCACTGAATACCAGCTACTGTTAAAGGCCCAGGCGCTGAAATCAGGGTTCTCGTGATGATCATGAGACAGAGCCTCTTTAAGCTGATGTTAGGTCATTGAGACTGTTGCCCTCAGAAGGGGCTAGTGTGGGTTTTGGGGGACCCTGGCTAGCTCCCCAAAGTTTGAAAAATGCAACTTGGCCCCTAAAGTCTTTCAGGATTCCTGTCTCGCCATGTGCACCCTCGGTGATAATCAATCATGAAGCCCTGTCCAGGGGCAGGGGCAGAACTGATGGCCCCACCTGCCTCAGTCTCTAAACTGTGAGCTTAGTAAGTCTCTCTTCTTCATAAACTACTCAGCCTCGGGTGTTCTGTCATAGGAACAAACTGGATGCGGCCAGCCCAATCTTGAGATGTCATACACTGACTTCTGTAGGTCTCATGGCATGTCACTAGAGCCACAGGTAAAACTCCGACTCAACAAACCCTGAGGCAAATCCAGACTGCACAACTTCCCAGGTATCACTCTGTGCCTACTGCTCACTGTCTCCGCTCCTCCGTGCATCCTGTAGGGCTTCTTAGGTGAGCTACAGTAGACGACACGATGGGTAAAGAGGGCGCTAAGCAAACATGAGACTTATTTTATGTGTGAGTGTTTTGCCCAAATGTACCATCAGCATGCTATGAGAGTAGACCGGAAAAGTCTGGGATTGCAGGTACCGGGGACCCTCTGTGTGAGTGATTGGACCATACCTGTGTCCCCTGAAGAAGCAGCCAGCACTCTAACTGCTGAGCCATCTCTCTAGCACAGTTGTTCTTTGAAGGCCCCATACCTGCCTGCCATTTGTCCTCTCCACTCCCTAAGATGCCCAACACCCTGCAGCAGGCAGCGAGTCACAGCAAAGACTACACCGGGCAAAGCAAGAAAATGCCACAGCACAGCAAGCAGAGCTTCCAGCCGCAAGGGAAGCTGGAGAAGCTAGTTAGATTGTACCTGCTCGCTGCTGCCTCCTGCTCCCCACCATCTCCATAAACCAGGATTGTTCAGCTTCTGTCTCTTGCCAGGGCAAGAGTTTTGAATGTATATTTTAATGTTTAAAATTAAACATTAATTAATCCCGATAGCTCCCCATCCAACCTTTCTGTCTCTTCTAAAAAGCTTGTTAACTTCTGCCTCTCTATTCATTATGGAAACTATTTCTCTGCTCTCTCAGAAAGAGCGCTGCATATTTATACTGCTAGAAACCTTTTCTGCTCTTTTAGCAACTGTGTTTTCATGCACAACCCGAGCCATGCTCTTTCTCCATTAAACTTTTAGCAGGGCATAGCTTTTAATTACCCTTTTTCTCAAGCCCGTCTCCGACGGGAAGGTTTCCAGACATATAGTAATCATCACGGAGTTTTCAAGTGGAGCCTTGTGCCTTGGAGCCAGCCGCAGAGAAGATAAGGACACCATGTCCCCATCTGCCCCGTGTCTTGTCTGGAGGCTTCTTGGGGCCTCGGCTTTGTTTCTCGCAGTCACCTCCCTAAGCATTCGCATCTGCCCAGGTTTTCTGAGGTTGTTCCCACTGCTAATCAGGAAGAAGATATCTGTTCTCCCTTCTCTAAGCCAGACCTTCCTGCCCGCCTCTACCTAATGGCCCCTCAGATGGAGATGGCATCTGAGAGATACCTAACCCCCTTTCTAAATGAATTCCGCTTCTTCCCTTTCTGTCTGATGAGCCAATCAAACCGTTGAGTTTTCTCAGCAAACTCAGGATGGCAATAGGCATGAAGTCAGTCAGGGACTCCTCCCCTCCACATGGGCATAGACCACCTAGAGGTGACGCTGCTAGTTCTGTGTCCTCAGCCTGCAGTCCCCGTATCATCTTCCCTAAGCCATAAGCCGTCTGTGACCATCTCTGTCCCCATCATCTCTGTTATTGCTCAGCTCCTCAGCAGCATTGCCTTCCTTCCATCCGCACAACTTCACCTCCACCGTAGCATCTTGGTCAGCCTCTGAGGTGCCAGGTGTGCCAACCCCTTCCTTCTCACTAGAGGACACCAAGCCCCTTGGCAGGTACCCTCCAAATGCAAGCACCTGGTTTTTAAATCTGCTCTTTCCGCACCTTATGACCCTGGACCACACTACCTACTAGGCCTCCCTTTCATTACCTTCATGGCAGTCAGGCTCTCTGTCCCCCTTCTCCACCAGCTGCCCCTCATAGGGGACCAGCTCCTGCTCTGTAAGCTAACAGTAGAAATTCTCTCTGGCTCACACCTATCATCATCGTGCTCACAGGAGTGGGCTGCAAAATCCCCCCCTTTCGCATCTCTACTTTATGAAAAAGCATCACGTGTTCACGGCAGAAAGTCAATCGTACAGAACATATAACAAAAGTTGAAATACTGGACCAGCCTGCTTCCAGCCCTACCCACCCTGGGGTCCCATGGCAGCAGCCTGGAGACTTGTTCTCGAAGGTCGCCAAGGTCAAAACACAACCTGAGTACCTTTCACCCGAGACTACTCTGGGGTCTCACAGAGATGCCTTCGGATGCCCCTGGCAGGAAGAAGATGAGTGATTTGTGATTGGCACTGATAAGCTATCAGCATCAGCATCGCTGTTATTAGATTATATGATCATCACCTCGTAGCGGTGGCTTGTGACTCTGCAGATTGAGGCTATCCTGGGTTATCTAGATCTCGCTCCCTGTCGCTGTGGTAGGTTGGAGTCCCTGACTGACTCTGTGCCAACCCCTACCCTGAGTCTCGAATAACTCATCAGTTTGACTGACTCAGCAGACAGAGTGTGAAAGAAGCAAAAAGAGTTTAGAGAGGGGGTAAAGACATTTTCAGATACCTTCTCAATAGGTAGACCATCGGGGAGGGTTGTCTGCAGCTGCCTGCCTCCGGCAATGCTCATCGGACCCAGTGTTTGGTATGTACGCAGACAATCCAAGCTAAAATACTGTCACAAAAAATTCCTATGGTAAATCTGAGGGGTTACATGGGTTAGTAAAGGAAATCTTTTGGAGATGTAGCTAGTAGCAACATTTGCCTAGTGGATGCTAGTGAAGCTCCACCCCAGCAGGACCAAGCAGTGTATGTCAACATACAATACACACATACAGCATGTATTTATCAGACCAACATGCCGGCACTGCACCAAGAGGGTGACGGTGTGTCTGTGTATGTGTGTGTACACACGCATGCATGCATGCATATGTATTCATGCTAGGTATAGTGGTGAAGGCTGATAATTCCAGCTACTAAGGGGGATGAGGCGAGAGGATTTCAGGTTCTGGGATAGCCTGAGCTACATAGCAAAATGTCATCTCAAAAAATAAAGGAGCTAAATGAATGAATTTTGGTGAAATGCATAGTGTCCCTAAAAAGTTTAATATTTATTTTTAAACACCAAATCCTATCCCATGTGACAATTTCCTACCATTTGATTGGCCCGTCAGCAGTGAGTCGTTAAGCTTTAAGTCTGTGTGCTCTGGCTGCATTTTATACAGGGACAACACAAAACAAAGACATTAAGGCTTCGGTCTTAATCATAACCCAAAATAATATTTTACAATTTGTATGTCTTACAATGCAGTACCAATAAACATTAAAAATCTCCTGAAGTTCTTGAGATGGGATCTGGGGGCTCATGCATATTAGCCAAGTGTGTTACCCCCCCCACACACACACACACACTATATCCCTAGCCTCCACCCCAGCCTCTTAATATTGGAGTTCCAGGTGGTGATTTTTATATTTTTAATTTGTTATTTTATTTCATTTGTGCTGTGTTTTGTGCCAAGTGTCTCCCGTTCCCGTGGAGGCCAGAAAAGGGTTTCAGATCCCCTGGAACTGGAGTTACAGAGTCTTCATGCGGATGCTGGGGACTGAACTCAGGCCCACTGAGCCACCCCTCCAGCACAGGTGGTAACTAGATTAAGAGGGTATATGTGTCCAGGTTTGGGTATATGTGCACACTGAATATGGACAAGTGTGAGCATGTGTGCACAGTGTTTTCTCAAAAGCTCTCAATTCACCTCCCCCCCAAGACTCCGGAGTTGGTCCTCAACCTCCATAAATCTGCAAGCCTTCAATGCCACTCATGTCGCAGTGACCTCCCCAACCATAACATTGTTTTCCTTGTTACTTTGTAACTGTAAATTTGCTACTGTTAGGAATATGACTTAATATCTGATATGCAGGATGGTCTTAGGCAACCCACAGGTTGAGAACCGCTGCTGCTCTAGAGGGAGAGATGTTTTCATATGTACAGTGGGAGCTTCTGGCACACCTCCTGCTGAAGGCCCCAGCCTGGCCCAGTCCATTACCCTCCAGCCCTTTGCCCTGGCCAGAGCCCTTGGTTCCCTCTGATTAGATCTTGGCCACACAGAGACACTGCTGGGATAAGGGACCTAATTCCAGAAGGGTTCAGATGGACTCCAAGAATCCAGAATGTCGGTTGGAAACATGGGATTCTCGTCTTGCCAGGCTTGTTAACTCTCTGAGTTATCCACTGTCAAGACGAAACCCTACAGTCCATCCTTTTGAAACATAAACCCTCAGTCCAGACTGTTCCTGTGAAATCTGATATCTCCCCTATGTTCCTCCCAAAACTGAGTCATGAATCCTTCCCCACCACATATAGCCAAGTGCCTCTTGGTTAATCCTTATCAGTATCATATGTGATGACTCCCCAGGAAGTGCTTAGAACATCTGCCACCATATTCCCTGCATTGCACAGGCGTGACAGCTGCTATTCTGAGGGCTCCCACAGCAAAGGGATTACTAGATGCTGCAGGCATTGGCAGACTCCCACTCCAAAAGGCAAACATTTTGGAGAAATCTCTGTATTCAAGAAATCAGTGTTTGTCCAAGTTAAATTCAGAAAATCGTGAGTCACGTTTCATCCTGAAGAACTGAGACGGGAAAATTACCCATGCACGTGGCCACACAGTCCCTTTCCAATATATACCATTAAAATTGGAAGTAGTCACCAAGAATCTCAGTGGTGTAGGGTGAGGTAGCAGGGACTTGTCCTCTGGTTCACTGCACAGGACACCAAGGTTCTCACAGCCTGGAGTGCCTTGTGAATGAGCCCAAGTGTCTTCTTTATTTAGGCACCCTAACAACTCTGATGCTGAGCTCAGCACACTATGGTGCACAAGTATTGAGTGCCTGCTGTGTTCCAGGCACTGCGTTAGGCCCTGCGTTGCTGTGGTAAACAAAAAGAAATGCCCCTCCCCTTCCAAAGCTTGTATTCCAGAGGGGATGTTGAAAAGGAAACGGGCAAATGATAATCCAATGGATGAAGACATAGAGGTGGTCGAGGGCGGGGAGGATATACATCAGGGCCTTTGTTGGCTGCTAGATTTCACCTGTCACACTGGGTGGGGGGAGTCACACCTTCAGAGTAAGTGATGGACTTAGGCTAGACACTTGGGTGGACCCAGCTTCCCTCCTCACACCACAGACCTATTGCAGCTTTTAGAATGTTGCAGGCTGCAGAAGCACATCTGGACCACTCAAACTCTCAGACTTTGCCCCCTGACGAAGTTTTGCTGTTCTTTTGGGGGAGCCTGCCCCCTCCTCAGACCCTGGAGTCCTGCCACTCCTGACCGGGGCTAGCATCCCTTCTCCCCTTTGCTCACACTGCAGTTCCCGTGGCTGTTCTTGAGAACACCACCCTCTCCACCTCTACCCCCAGGGTGGCCTGGGAATACATAAGCTTGGCAACACTACGCCTTAAGCCCCAGACAGCAGGGCAGATGCTCCAACTCAACATGCATTTAACTAATGACTCTGGTTCCATTTTCCATTTCCCATCCAGCTCCCAGGGCCTGGCACAAGGCACAAGAAATGTAGGCAAATCTCGTGGAAGAAGCGAGGCTATGTGGCTGCAGGAGCAATAGACGTGAAGTGCTCCAGGCCCTACGCTGGGACTGACAAGTGCATGTGTGGGAAGAAGGGAAGAAAAGCCAGCTCAGGGGGTCCTGAGCCATGTAGGGAGGGGTAACAGAGGAGTGACTGACTGGAGGTTGCTTTGTATGATGTTTTCTAAGTAGGGGGATCCTGAGCCCTCCATGCTGATGGAGCGGGGAAGCAACATAAAGGGAAGAGATAGTTTATTCTGGAGCCATTCTGAGTGATCATGCCCTATCCTAAAGTCCATGTTCCAATGTGGAAGCAGTTTTTAAGTTTTAATCTTACTGAGCAAAGGAAGTCATAAATCAAGGTAAGTTTAAAATACATTAGTGTCTAAGAGAGGTGCTCATAGCAGACGGGAGAAGGTTTTCTTTAGGCCGAGGAATCTATCTGGTGACAATCTTAGCCTTTGGGCTGGTGGGAGCCAGTGGTCTGCTAAGTTAATAGATTCCAAAAGGTTTGTATCCATCAGTCACAGAACATTAGATCTGACACAGAGGTGGGCAAGGAATGGCTGTTCTAGGGGATAAAGCTAGCCCAGGACAAGGCAGTTCCTCTAGACCTGCAGTATCCCAGCCTCTCCCCAGCCCTGCAGTTCTAATCAGTCAGTCCTGCAGACAGCTTCTTTTCAGTTCTCACACACAGTACCCAGCAGCTCCTCGTGACCTGCCGTGACACTGTGCAGAGCTCACAAGGATGCTCACAGCTCCCACATGTGGGCTCATGGCCCTCTGACTGCTGAAGGGGAAGATCACGGTCCAGGTAGCCACCCAAACAACAAAGCATCCCAAAAACTGCAAATCAGTAAAGCCAGAAGCCTTCAGATGACCACGCTTCAGTTACTGGCCAGCTAGACCTGTGACATTACACACCGTGAGACTTAAAATCACAATTATACAACACTGTATCCACACATACATTATATACTATATATATATATATATATTCTCAGGATCTCTGGAAGAGCAGCCGGTGCTCTTAATTGAAAAAGGGGGGAACTCATGCTACAAGAATGGGAGGTCCAAAGTCCAAAATGGTCCAGCGAGCACTGAGTAGAGAGAGCGCTCACCTACCTACTCCGGTTTTTCTACCTGGGCTCCAGGTGGCCACACCCTAACCAGATGTGATTGGTTGAGCTTCCCCATTATATATATACATCACATAGTGCTACATACACTATATATACATGTTATATATACTATATACACATGGTATATATTTTATATATTCTATATATACACACTACATATACACATACTATGTATACACACTGCACATATACATACAATATACAGACACATACATACTATATATATACTAGCATATACACAATATATACACATACATACACACTATATATACACATACATGTTATACACATACTATATATACACATATTATACACTCTATATACATATAATATACACACAAATATACATATACACACTATACAGATATATATTATATGCCCACACTGTGCACACATGCATATACACACACTCATATGCATGCACACACACACATGCATGCACACACATATACATACTCCACTGCTGTTTGTGTGGAGGAAAGTTTAAATGCCCAAGGATTCTTAACCAATTGCCCCAAAGACATATACTGTAGCTCATCCTTGGATGAGGGACTGTATATCTGGGTGCCCTGTGAAGAGTAGTTACCCTCCCAGCTGGGCTGAAAGTTCTGCGATTTTCTATAATTCTTAAAAACTAATACTAGGGAAAAATAATAGGATATGGCATGGAGACTGTCCAGACTCCTCTCAGAAGATCCAGGCCACAGTATGGTCCAGATCCACGAGAAGCTCCACTAGGAAACATCTCCCCTACAGACCAAATCATTCATCCTGACTGGGTTCCTCCCACAGAGGTCTTATCACGGGGAAGTGCTGTTTTGTGGGATCCCTAGCCAGCAACCCTCCCATGGGAGGGACCTTGTGAGACGCTCCTTCCAGGTTGCAGTGAACAACACTTGAGTTTTCAGGCTTGTCTTGGTTGTCTTCCTCTGACTAGATTAACAGGACTATCTTTAGTGTTTCTCCACAGGACGATCCTCCCAGAGACACTAACATATCCCATTTAACTGTGTGTGTTTCTGCAGAAGGAGAAGAAGAGTGGGCTGCTGAAGCTGCTAGCTGGGGCATCCACCAAGAAGAAGTCCCGCTCCCCACCATCTATATCTCCAACGCACGACCCCCAGTCTGCCCTGGATACCTCACTGCAGGGTGCTGTGGGCCCTGAAGTGTCCCCATTGACCGTCCACGGCAGGGCAGGTTCCTGCCCCATAGAAAGTGAGATGCAGGGAGCCATTGGGTTGGAGCCACTGCACAGAAAAGCCGGCTCTTTGGATCTGAATTTCTCTCTGTCCCCTTCTCGGCAAGCAACTCTGTCCATGGCTTCCATCCGCCCTGAACCTAAGCCACTGCCCAGAGAGAGGTAAGGAGGTGAGGGTTTTTTATCTCTATGTCCTCTCTTTAGGACTAACACCCATTCTGGAACCTTCTTGAGGACTGGGCAAAATAGAGTTTGCCAGGTATCAAACTTAATCAAATGTTCCTCTTTACCCAAGCCCTGGGGCATACTTCTTATTCCCAGCCTGCCTTTTGTCTAAGTTAGGGTTTTTAGTGCTAAGAAGAGACATCATAACCATCGCAACTCTTATAAGGAAAACCTTTAATTGAGAGGGCTTACTTAGTTTCAGAGATTTAGTCCATGATCATCATAGCAGGGAGTATGGTAGCATGCATGCAGACATAGCTCAGAGTCCTGCATCTTGTGGGCAACAGGAAGCTGACTGAGATACGGGGCTGAATCCTAAGCACAAGAAACGTCAAAGCTCACCCTCACAGAGACACACATCCTCCAACAAGGCCATACCCTCCCACTGCAACAAAGCAGATAACTTGGCACCAAGGGCAAAGCCAAGCAAGCAAAAGATGCGATGTTCTTGCTTCTTATATACCTTTCTGTCGTGGGGGGTGGGGTGGGAGGTACACGCCTTTAATCCCAGCAGTGGGGAGGCAGAGGCAGAGGCAGGCACATCTCTGTGAGTTCGAGACCAGCCTGGTCTACAGAGCTAGTTCCAGGACAGGCTCCAAAGCCACAGAGAAACCCTGTCTCGAAATAAGTAAATATTAAATAGTTCTGCAGTCATGTCCAAAAGACAGCATTCCACAGCACTCTGACCCCGCCTCCAGCTCTTACATTCTTCCTGCCACTCCTGTAATATCCCCTGAGCCTTGCAGGAGGAGACATGAAGCTATCTCACCCACGGCTAAGCATTCAGCTGTTACCTACTCTGAGCATTGTGACCAAGTGCGAGTCTCTGCAAGGACCACTGCCCCTTGGGAGAAGCATCTCTTGGACCAAAGCTGATAATCTTTGGGGAGAAGCATTAATACTATAATTATCCAGAAGGCAATTTGATTACTATGTCATGTCAACCTTACAGGGCAGGAACTGTGGCTTCCTCACTAGGGCTACGACTTTTCCAGCCACTGGCTTCTGGCCAGGTTTACAGTAGAAGATGTGATTTCCTTCTTGCGGAGCAGGCCTCAACTCCGAGCAAGAAACACCCCATTGTAGACTTGCCGCTATTGTACGAGTTGGCACGTGTTGCTTGGCCAGTTGGTAGTGTAGCAGGCCCACCTTTAGCTGAGCAAGGCTGCTGGTCACTGTTCTCCCTGTAGTACCCTGCATAGTACAGTGCCTTGCAATACTGAGTGCTAGCCAATAGGGAAGACGCTTTCACATCAGTTCCAGCCTGGTTTTCCTATGTCGTACAATTAGAGCATGTGATTATCTTTTCTGGTGGCAGCCAACTGCAGTGGCAATTGCCTGTATTATTTTAGATGCCTGGGAGGCTCCCTGACCAACAGCTCCAAGGGAGATTCAGTGGCAAATTAAAGAGCTTTGGGAAAACTTTAAAAAGATAATTTTACAAAATGTGCAAAGTAACCCTCCACTGTAAGAACTTACACAGAGAGAAGAGGGGATAGAGAGCTCAAAGTGGCGGGTAGGCTCCAGGGCACAAGAGGGATAACCTAGGATCCCCCCCCCCACACACATCACATGCTGTTCCTTCTGTCCTCCCAGGTACCGTGTGGTGGTCTCCTACCCTCCACAGAGTGAAGCAGAGATTGAACTAAAGGAAGGTGATATCGTCTTCGTACACAAGAAACATGAAGACGGCTGGTTCAAGGGGACTCTGCAGCGGAATGGCCGCACGGGCCTCTTCCCAGGCAGCTTTGTGGAGAGCTTCTGAAGGCCACTGCTCATGTCCAGTTCTGCCTTCCAGGAGAGGGTACCCAAGAAAGCACTGTGTGAGCAGAGGAAGCCTTGTCACCTAGGTCCCAGGACCTTTCTAAAGCACCTGATTGGGGCGATGACGCGGTTTTGAAGTCCTAGTTGAAAGCACATATGGATGCCATCCTGGTTGTGACAGCCATACCCTCAAGTGACATATGGATGCCGTCTTGGTTGTGACGGCCATACCCTCAAGTAACATATGGATGTCGTCTTGTGACGGCCATACCCTCATCGAAAGCACACGAGTGTCCTTCAAGATCATGCCATGAGTCTCAGTGACCAGTACCACAGAAAAAGTTGCCCACGTAGACAAATGCACTACTATGCCATCCAGCAGCTAAGGCAATCTTAGTCAGTGCACGGTTGGGAGCCTGGGTGTAGTGTGGGGCCGTGTGCTAGGGCTGACAGCAATGGAGAGTAACTTCCCCGGCTGTCCTGGGCATCATTCCTCTATATACCTCTGACACCTGCCATCAAGCCCCACACACAGGGCATTTGTGGTTGAGGAGCCTCACATAAGGGCTCTGAGTCTCCAAGGTGTCCAGTGGGGTCCTGTTGGGTACCACAGAATCCTTATGGCTTTGTCTCCTACCAGGATGATAAGGAACACATTTTGGTTTTGCCACCACTGTCTCTGCATTGCTTCCTTCTTATGGCACCTTTTTAACGTACAAGTCTTAAACTTTATATATTTCTAATAGGTCAGACGCTGCATATTTTTCATGCATCTGGTGCTGATTTTTGTAAAACTAGAAATCACTTGGGTAAGCTTCGAGGAAAGAAATTGAGGTAACATCAAAGGAAAGTTTTATATATTCCCATATGAAGTTGGGAGCATATTGAGGAATTCCTGTCTGTAAAATCTAAACATTGCCCGGTGCTTCCATGAGGTGAGGGAGAAAGTCTGCCGAGATGGTCACGTGGAGTCGGAGAGGGTCTTTCCCAGCTGCTGGCAATAGCCTAAACCACATGCTCCGTCTATGTAGCAGTGACTATGATTTTTTAAAAAATGGAAACGTTTTGAGGAATTTATTCTGCCTTTTTGTGTGGCAGGAAAGCACACACACACACACACACACACACACACACACACACACTGACCCCTGAAGCTCCCTTTGATTGCTTTAGAGAGAATGGCTAAAAATAGCATTCTTAAAGTGTGTCTTGCTGCCAAAATGCAGCTTTTACAACAGCTCAGATCACTACCTTGCAAAGGTTTTTGTCTCCATTTAAAAAAATAAGTAACTTCCCATATCAGGCCAGGCAAAATTCCATCTGCTAGAGACCAAAGGTACCATGATAATAAGAGTCTAGCTCATGACTCCAGGCTTCCAGGGCCTGGGGACACTGGAAAAAGAAACAGGATGGTTTCTTTGGCCCTGAGGCCTTCCTGTAAAGTTCACTGGAGAAACAGCTTGCTTCCCAGGAGGTTCCCTGAATGGCCATCAAGAGGTGTGAGTGGCACACTTAGAATCACTTTTTTTTTTCACCTCAAAAATATCAATCTGTGATCCTCTTGTGTACCTTTTTTACAAAACCACCCAGCCCTGTGCCAGCCTTTGGTATCAGGGGCTATCCCTAGTTTCTGTAATAAAATAAGGACCACTCACCCTCAACGTTCCTATTTGAGGCTATGATTTAACTAGGCGTGACCGCCACATGAAAGCATTGACGCCTAGGGAAAGTCTCTTCCTCCATGATAATAGACTTACTGGACATAAGAAAACTCTTCTGAACCAATGAGCTTAGGCATAGGGGTCCCTGTGTGCAGGGTCAGTGACAACCACAAGGTCTCTAGTCACTGCCACTGCTAAACTACTTGCCCATCTGTGCACAGATCTGTGTATGGTTAAATCCATGCTGTCACCAGGGAGGTATACCAGGATATTTCCTGGGAGAGACGTGTTTCTAGTGGAGCCAGAGCTAACTCCGGTTTCCAGACAATCAAAGTCCCCTTTTCCCTCCTCAACAAGATCGACTTGGAGTCAACAGGTCAACTTTGACCTGTCCTCCTTTCTCGTGATGGTGAGGAGGTAGCAGCTTGATAGAATGCTGAGGAAAGTAGCAAGGTTTGGACAACACGAGGGGGACCCTCTCCTAACAAAGTCCTGGGTTTACACAGGAACTATCTTGGGAGGGAAACAGGGCCCTAGGACTCATTCCAAGGTGGGGCTCGTAAAAATACACAATGAGCCCCATGGTCTAAGTATTTTGAATACTCTCAAACCCTTTAACTTTCAAAATCATGTATTCCACAGTCCAGAACAGAAAAGAGGTACCTTTCCTGGTGTACCTTTGAGGACACATGTCTTGGCTACCAAACTGTGAAGCCAGCAGCCCATCTAGAAACTTCACTTTCTATCCTGGCCAGTGGCATGTGCTTCTTACTCATACAATGGCATTTGGTGGCCAGGTGGTTTTCCTTGAATAGTTCTCAGCCCTTCAGATTGAAGGTCACCATGGAGACAGGACAGTCCAGCCCCAAGAAGATTGAAGGAAGGAACAAGAGAGATAAGACAAGATGGTCTGTGGTGGGGTGTGAATATAAGGCTGGGCACTCCAAAACCATTCCGGTAGACACGGAAGCCCTTGTACTTTGTACAACACACATACACACAAGCGTGCAAGCACATGTCCCCAACCCCACATTGTTTCTATTATACACCAATGTCAGTCTGTAATTTTGGATGAATTGACAGTAGTGGCAAACTATGATGCCTGTGTTTCTGAGTCTTTAAATAAACATGACCATGGAGAGGCTGTGTGTCTCAATAGTGGGAACAATGCAGTTGGGGCAGAAGATGTGAGCCCGAGAGTGGGCGGGATTCAGGCCCTGGATGGGACAGAGTTGAGAGAGCTGTCTTAGTGTTCTATTCTTGTGAAGAGACACCATGACCAGGGCATCTTATAAAAGAAAGCATTAATTGGGGTCTCACTTACAGTTTCGGAGGATTAATCTATGATCATCATGGTGGGGAGCATGACAGCAGGCAGGCACACAGACGTGGTAATGGAGCAGAAGCTGAATGCTCACATCTGATCTGCCAGTTGCAGGCAGAGAAACAGAGACTGAACCTGGTGTGGCTTTTGAAACCTCAAAGTCCACCTGCCATAATACACCACACCAACTAAGCCCTCCTAAACAGTTCACCAGCTGGGAATCAAACATTCAAACATATGAGCCAGGGGTGGGGCCATTCTCATTCAAACCGCCATGCAAGAATTGCCTACATGCCCAAGTCAGCCCCAAGGCTCATACTTGTCACCTTCTGTTCCTTCAGGGAGACATGGGCTCTATGTATATCAGGGGCACTGAGGAACCCAATAAATGACCAGCAGTGAAGTTGAACATGATCACCCAAGCACGTGTTGGATATCAACTAGTCAGACAATAAGAAGCAACTATAGCTTCCACTGTGGCAAGGAGTCGTGGTCTCTTTAGTTCCCTTCCAGAGTATACAGACTTACTAAAGTCCTCGTCATCCAGAATTGCCTAGTATAGATGAGGGCAAACTTCTAGCTCTGCTCTTCTCTCTGGCCCTCAGATGCGTAAGCCATGAAGAGTTGTGTCCTGGAGCACAGGGTGGGAAGAGAAGAGACAGGGATACAGCAGAAAGGCAGGTCTGCCCCACACCAGGCAGACAGGTAGGCTAGCAGAAGTGTCCGAGACAGGATGTACCCCTAAAACAAAGCTTTGATTGGCTTCTCAGCCAAGATGTGGCCCCACTTTGTGTTCTGTTACTGTGAAAAACTTCAGGACCAAAACAAACGAGAAAAGGGTTGATTTTATTTTACACTTCTAGGTCACAATCGGAGCAAGAACTCGAGGCAGAAACTGACAGAGGAACCAAAGCAGAGACCATGGAGGAGTGCTGCTTACTGGCTTTTTCACCCTGGCTTGCTTAGATAGCTTTCTACTTTTTTAAAATTATTTCTGTTCTTATTTGAGATTAGAGCGTAATTACATCATTTCCTCCCTCTCCTTTCCTTTGTGCAAACCCTCCCATAGGCCCTTCCTTGCTTCTCCTCCAAAGTCATGGCTCATTGTTGTTACATGGACATATGTATATGTATGTATATATGCACATATATATATATATATATATACATTCCTAGATATATAACTATAACGTGTATAATGTTAGTTGGGTGTATGTCTTCAGGGCTGACCATCTGGTAGTGGATAGCCAGTTGGTGTGCTCTTCTCTGAAGAAGACTATTTCTCCCTCTCTCAGCATCCAACACGGGACCCAGAGGCCCCTGAGCAAGAACTGTTTTGAAAGCCTCCTCAAGGACTGGCTTTCATAGTACCAGAAGGTGACACGGGAGCTTCAGAGGAGGGACATAACCGATAGTCCCACCCAGCTACAATGCCTATGAGCCACAACAATGACCAGCATGGCACAACAACCCTAAGGGGTCAGTAGTGGCATTCATACCTTGGCCATTAGCAACAGCTCTCTGATTGCAGCTCAGACCCACTCAACAAGAGGGAAATCATGCCTGGTACTGGATACATAGCCAGCTGCCGGGGACTAGTGAAGTCTTGATTCTCAGAGGTGAACCTGTAACTGCCACTTTAGTGAACTAGCATAATCCCTAACTCCATTTTAAATATTTGTCCTAACACCCACAGAGAAGTGGTGTCCTCACCTCTCAACAAGGAGACATCACACATGGACAAACCATTTCAACTAGCTTTCCTATACAATCCATAGATGGCACCATCCACGGGGCTCCAGGCCCTCTCACATCCATTTCCAACTGAGAAAATGCCTCACAGACATGCTCATAAGCCAGTCTGATGGAGGTGACTTCCTGACTGAGACGCCTTGGGAAAACTCTAGGTTATGCTGACAGCTGGACTACAGATGCATACAACATACGACAAAGAGTCCTTTTATCTTGCCATGAAAATTATATGAATTGTATAGGAGCAAGTAACCCAGCATGGGTAGTATGTGGAGAGGATACTGCAGCAGGGGACATGCTGTGTCTGCCTTGCACGAATGAGACCCTCACCTTGGTGGGCTGGATAAGCAGCTAACATAGGAGATTAATAACTGTCGCAGATGCCTACGACCTCAACTACAATCCGACTGTCCAACTGCAGGTGGACTCGCATTTTTAAATTCTGGGTGCTGGTCCACAGCCTCTAAATAAGTATAGCAATGCATTAACTATGTGATGATGTATCAACAAAGGAAGGCTGCTTAGATGACAGTGGTCCAGCAGATTATAACAGAGCCAAGGAATTCTTGTCACCTAGCGACAACAAAGTCTTCCCAATGCCTAATACAATGTATTCCTCAAGTGTAGGTGGTAATGCTGATATTTACCACACTGTCAGTTTAATACATGTTATAGTATGTGCAGAATGCCACACTTGTTAGTACATGACTGTTCCCAGCTTGTGTACCTACTTACAAGTTTACTAAGACATTACGTAGTATATGCTGATGGCAATTCATAAATCTGCTTACCTTTTATGAGTTCTTCAAGAGGCCAGATTGAGTAATTGACTCCTGCTGTCCAGGTCTGTGGTGCTAACACAATGAAAAACGACCGTCTAACAACATAGCCCATCATCTGAGAGTGGGTCTCATCATTAAAGAGTGGGAAGCAGAGACCCAGAAGAAACAGACCGTGCATGCCAGAGTATCTGGGGGAAAAAAAACTGCCTGGCAAGTTACCAGAGCTGTTTGTAAGACAGAAGGGAAAGGTAAACCCCTAGGGACCAATGCCATTTTATACTCAAACTCAAAAAAGCATGTGCATAAACCCTCACACTCACTAAAGCAACTAGCAAAATAATTTAACACAGTGAACCTGGTTGGGGCCCTTGAACCATTCAGTAGAAGAGACATTTCTTCATCAGATGGGCTTCCTCCAGCAGCTGGTGGGAACAGATGCAGAGACCCACACCAAACATTAGGCGGAGCTTAGGGAAGTCCTTGGGAGGGGGAAGGAAGGATTGTAGGAGTTGGAGAGGTCGAGGATACCAGAACACAGCCCACAGACTCAAGTAAGCAGGGCTCGTGGGGCCTCACAGACACTGGCGCGGCAATCTACGCTAGATCCTCTGAACACAAGCTGTGGTTGTTTGGTTTGGGGTTTCTGTGAGACTCCTAATAGTGAGGGGTGGGGGTGTCTCTGACTCTTTCACTTACTTGCACATGAGACTCTTTTCCTCCTACTGGTTTGCCTTGCCCACCCTTGAGATGAGAATTTGTGCCTAGTCATAATGTATCTTGTTACGCTATGTTAGGTTGATATCACTGGGAGGCCTGCTCTTTTCTGAGGGGAGAGAGAGGAGCAGTGGCTCCTGGGCGAAAGGGGAAGTATTATTATATGAAAGAAAAATAAAGAAAAAGACAATTTTCATTACCCATCAATGAATGAAGCTGTCCATTGAAGCTCTAAGTCCCTATAAGTTTTGTGAGGGGAAGTCGCATTCCTGCCTCTGACTGACACCAATATGATGTGTCTACTCTTCATTTCAACCTCACAACAAAAGGTCACAAGAGGCACTACAGTGTGGAGCAATGAACCATGCGGGCCACTGTCCTCAGCAAGCCACAGAGACATGGAATGAGGTGATTAATGTCATGAATAACTAAAGTGTTTCTGAGGAAGGGAGCCAAACTGGCCAGAAGCATCCATAGTATGCATGCCAAAGGCCTGGGCAAGAAGCCCCTGTGAGCTTCTCCAGGAAGCCCCCTGTGAGCTTTTCCAGGAAGCCCCTGTGAGCTTTTCCAATGAATGGAGGGGAGACTTACCAGATGGTCCCTGTCATGATGGTGGTTGAACCAGTGGCTTACCAATTTTACTATCATGAAAAAGCAATACATTCAGTAGAAATCATACTTCAAGTTTTTAATCCAGGTCTTTTCTGGAGGGAGAAACGCACAGTCTCACCCTCTCTTTTGCTGTTAAACAGTCACATAAAGCTGTAGCTGCGTCAACCCTGCAATACAAGAGAGACAACCAGTGCTGCGGTGTGCTGGGCTGCTTACACTTCATGACAACCAGTGCTGCGGTGTGCTGGGCTGCTTACACTTCATGACAACCAGTGCTGCGGTGTGCTGGGCTGCTTACACTTCATGACAACCAGTGCTGCGGTGTGCTGGGCTGCTTACATTTCATGACAACCAGTGCTGCGGTGTGCTGGGCTGCTTACACTTCATGACAACCAGTGCTGCGGTGTGCTGGGCTGCTTACATTTCATGACAACCAGTGCTGCGGTGTGCTGGGCTGCTTACATTTCATGTATATTTGAATAATCAAATTTTCAGCTTATGGTTTGACTGGGACGTAATCCTATCGTGGAACAAGAAACCTCTATATTCAAAGTTTTTCTTTACCTAGAATTTACATATATTATCTTATTTAATCCATGTGTCCGTGTGTGTGCGTGTGTGCAGGCATTCATGAACAGTGACACACATTTGGAGGGCAGAGACAACCTCAGGTGTCAATCCTTGCTTTCCACCTTGTATGAGACAGGATCTCTTATTATTCACCATGGCATACGCCGTGCTAGCAGGCCTGTGAGCTTCTGAGGATTCTCAGCACAGAAGCCCTGGGCTTGCAGGTATGTGCTGTGTGTTTGCAGTTCTGCGTGGTTCTGGGGGTCCAAACAAGTCCTTACATTTGCAACATGAGAGCCGTCTCATTATCCCCTGAGCATGGTTTTTATCATCTCCATTATACACAGGAAAAGTTTCACGGAAGAGAAAGGGAAACAGTCTCAACCATGAGAGTACAAGAAAGAATAAATTTCATGAGAGAATAAATGAAACGAGAACCAGAAAAGAAATGACCACATCTAGTTCAGCAAACTAGCTAGCATCTATTACACAGGAGACAGGGGGAAAGAACAAACAACAATCTAGAAACTAGAAAGAGAAGCAGCAAAAAATCAGAGAAATCAGCAGACCCTTCTCAGTACACTACACGTAAATAGCCTTAATTCTATCTGAAGATGCAGATTAATGGATAAAACCTGTATTTGCCCCCAGAACCCAGGTAAAGATGAAAGAACACCAGAGGAAGTTTTCCTCTGACCTCATGCATGTGCACACACTACACACGCGCACATAAACCATGCATATACACACAATAAAACTAGAAAATGTATATTAGCTTATTGGATAAAACACAAACCTCAAATATTTGTTGTATGTAAGAAATGCATCTCACTGGTAAAGACACATACAAAGTGAGGGTCAAAGACTACAGGTCAGTAAGCCAAGCAAACGGAAGCTAAAATAAAACAGGAATGGCTATGCTTTATATTTGATAAAGTATACTTCAAATCAAAATTACCCAGAGGAGATATAGAAGGCTAGTACTTATTACCACAGTTAAAAATCTATTAAAATAATAAAATTCTAAGTACATTATATGCACCAATTGCTGAAGCATTCAATTTCATGAAACGAACAGTATTGGAAATGAAGAAAAACAGAGGCACAAATACCTTAATAGTACATGAGTTCAATACCATATGTTTATCAGTAGATAGACCATCCAGTCAATAAATCAGAGAATCTTCAGAGTTAAAATTCACAGTACAAGTGAGCTTGACAGAATATTCCACCAACATCTATGAACACATGACCTTCTCAGCAACCAATGGAGCCCTCCTCTCAAATTTCTCTAAAGTTTAAGCCACAAAACAAGTCTTTTGTGGGGGAAGAGTTTATTTTACCTTAGAGTTTACAGTAGTTGATGAAGTAAAGACAGGGCAGGAACCTGTAGTAAGAGCTGATGCAGAAGCCATGGAGGAACACTGCTCACTGCCTTGCCCCCATGCCATGCTCAGCTTCCTTTCTTACGCAGCCAGGGGCCACTTGCCCAGGGGCGGCACCACTACTAGTGAGCTGGTCTTCCCATGGCAATCCTTAATCAAGAAAATACCCTACAGGCAAAGTGATGGAGGTATTTGTCAATTGAGACTCCTCCTCCCAGATAGCTTTGCTTTCTCAGAGTTGACATAAAATTCACCAGGACAAAAGAGCCTTTTTTTTCACTTTTAGCATCAAAGTGCTCCTCTTAGCAAAACATGTTCTTATCAGAAGGCAGGCAGTCTATAGGCAGACGTGATGTTTTTAAATGGCAGCAGCAGTTGCTGGTGTAAAACTCAGCAGAGACTAAAAATGCAAACACGCTCACTTGTGCACACACACCCTTTAAAGACTAACCTGGAGCCTAGAGAAAGTTGTGCGTGTGACAGCCGTGTGCCCTGCATCCCTGCACCAAACGCTGCAGCTGCCACTGCCTCACATTTGCCAGGTTGTTTCCCTCTATTGCGGCCAGTCCTTCTCTCAATCGCTTGAGGTGCTGCCACTCCTAAATACTCCTGTCCTCTCCGAAAAATAGGGCCATGCTCCTGAATAACCACACCTGCACTATCCAAAGAAAACGCCAGCATCAGGACGCCGTGAAAGTTTGCCAGCTGCCCTCCCCACACACACACACAAGTTCTTTGGCTCCTTTCCAACCCAGAATCTAATGGCTACGGTATTTAATTGCTATCTCTTCTCCGTCTTTGTTATCCTCCACAGCTTTAAATAGCGAAGGCTTTCATTTTGTAGCATGAGTCCACTGTGTTCCTCACGTTAGGCTCGGGCCATGCTTTCTTGATAGACATCGCAAAAGAAGTATCTAATGTGAGCCTGTCCTGCCATATCTGACATCAGTCTTAATATCTGCTTAAGTTTGTATCAGTCACCTCTGTCCACTGTCGGCTCGTTCCCTTTGTAGTTACTGCAAAGCAAGTCCTGACAAATGCAGCCTAAATGAATAGTAAGCTTCTGGAACCTAATCAGATCACAGTGCAATAAAGACAGGAATTATAGAAACTACGCAAATGTATGGGGATTGAAAAGTGCCCTCTGAATGATCAGTGATCATTAAAGAAATCCAGGGACACTATATAAAATGATCTAGAATCAAATAAATAAAAGCACAACTGTCCTTGTTAGGGTTTCTCTTGCTGTGATGGAACACCGTGACCAAAGAGCAAGGTGGGGAAGAAAGGGTTATGTGGAAGAAGTCAGGGCAGGAACTCAAGGGGGCTGGAACCTGGAGGCAGGAGCTGATGCAGAAGCCTGTTGGGATACGTGAAACCCCCCGCCCCAGATCCTGAATTTCTGGTAAACAACTTATAATGCCTACAGCTGCTCTGAGCAGAGACCCTCAGGAGTTCCTGATGACAGGGGAGTGGTTTCTGGTGGGTTTGGCTGGAGTGTGGCTATCAGTTAAGGATCCCTATCTATGCTGTCCCTAGACACAATAAAGGGGCATTCTGTCATCAAGGATGACCTGTATCTCTGTCTGTGAGTCTTTGTGTTTTAAATCTCCAGCCCCTTGCCCGATTCAAGAACTGTATGGTAGCGCAGAGAGCGCAGACGGGTGTGGTGCGCTACAGAAGCCATGGAGAGGAGCTGCTTACTGGCTTTCTTCCCCTGACTTGCTCAGCCCATCTTCTTAGAGAACCCAGGACCAGTAGCCTAGGGATGACAACTCCCACCATGGGCTGGGCCCTCCCCCCATTGATCACTAATTGAGAAAATGGATCTCATGGAGGTATTTCATCAACTGAGGCTTCTTCCTCTCTGATGACCCTACCTTGTGTAAAGCTGACACACAAAACCAGCCAGTACAACCGACCCCTTGTCAACTTGACACACAAGCATCACTATTAAGCAACAACCCTTCCTTAGTCAGCAAAGGCCTCACATTAAAATCATAAATAACTTTAAAAGCCTCAGTCTTTACAAATTCAAGCACATTAAAATTTCAGTCTCTTTAAAATATCTAATCTCTTTTAAAAGCTCAAGTCTTTCATCCGTGGGCTCCACTAAAATTCAAAACTTAAGTGCCTTCTTCAAGAGAGAAGAACAGGGCATCATCACAATCTGAACTAAGCAAAACCAACTCCAACAGTATAAATAACTCAATGTCAATTATCTGGAATTCACTCACAGTTTTCTGGACTCCTCCAAATGATTTGGGTCACTTTTCCAGCTCTGCTTCTGCAGGACACACAATGTGTCTTCTAGGCTCCAGCTGGCTCCACCCCACAACTGCTACCATTGGTGGCGGCCTTGCCATGGTACTGGCATCTCCAAAATGCTGGCGTCCCTTGCTGCAGCTGATACGGACTTTCACTAGTAGCCTCCCATAGGCTCTCTTTATGGTGCCAAGCCTCAACTTCTCTGCATGACCCCTTCAATCCTGGGCCCTCAACTGCCACTGAGGCCGCATCTTCGCCAATGGTCTCTCCTGGCCTCTCACAATGCCAAGTCTCAGCTGTGCTCCATGACCCCTTCGTGCCTTCAAAACCAGTACCACCTGGGTGGCTCTTACGCGTTGCCAAGTCCTGCTGCCAACATGAAGCACTACTGTGGCAGCCTCGGGAACACAGCTTCTCTGGGCTCTCAGAAAACACACCCCAGGTTTCACCTCAGTGCTGCTGGTCTCTGCTTCATCGCCGCTAATTTCTCAGCTCCAGCTGACCGATGTCAAGTGTCCCAGGAACTTAAAGCTTTCACTTCAACAGTTCTGGTATCTTGTTCATCACAGCTGATTCTTCCGCCCCAGCTGACCAGAACCACAGGATCTTAACTCAAAATAACAAATGGCTCTGAAACTTCACAAGCCAGGCCCCCATCCTCTGCACTGGTCTCAACATTCTTATCTTCCAAGCTCTCACAGAGCATCCCACAGAGCTCTTAACACCAGCCCAAAGTTCCACAGTCCTTCCATAGTCCTCCCCAAACCATGGTCAGGTCTATCTCAGAAATGTCCCACCATGCTAGTATCAATCTCTGTCTTAGTTAGGGTTTCTATTGCTGTGACAAAACACCATGACCAAAAAACAAGTTGAGGAAGACAAGGTTGATTTGGCATCCACTTCCACATCATAGTCCATCATTGGGGGAATTCAAAAGAGGAACTCAAACAGGACTGGAGCCTAGAGGCAGGAGCTGCTGCAGAGGCCATGGAGGGGTGCTGCTTACTGGCTTGCTTCACTTGGTTTGCTCAGCCTGCTTTCTTACAGAACCCAGGACCATCAGCCCAGGATAGCACCACCCACCAAGAGCTGGGCCCTCCCCGACTGATCACTAAATGAGAAAATGCCTTAGAGCTGGATTTCATGGAGACGTGTCTCAGATGAGGCTTCTTCTTCTCTGATGACCCCGGCTTGTGACAAGTGAACACACAAAACCAGCCAGTCCACACAACTTGATTGCAAAGGCAGTCTCAGAGGCAAAGTTAAAACTATAAGCATTAAAAACATTAAAAACTCAGAGATTTCAAATGAATAACTTAATGATGCAGCTCAAAGTTTTAGAAACATGTAAAGAGGCTAAATGAAAATCAATAGAAAGAAAAAAGGATCTCATGACATATTACTGAAAAAAGACTAAAAGAACAGAATAATCAATGAAACAAATAGTTGGCTCTTTCAAAATGAAAAGCTCTTAGCCAAACTTATCAAGCAACAAAGAGAGCAGCCGTAAATTAATAAACCTGGAGTTGAAAAGGAGACATTACAATAGATGTCAATGAAATCCAGAGACACGTTGAGAGAAACACTTTGAAACCTATACTGTGAAAAATCTGAAAACTCCAGAGGAAACAGAAGAGTTCATGATATCCAGACAGACTGACTGCAGCGGTTCCTGGGGAACCCTAGGAACTTCTACTTCTGTCCACCCTAGACAGAGGCCAATGAGGGCCAAGGGAAAGATCCTGCCCATGTCTATCTTAGCGAGCCATGGAGTCTAACTGGAGTTATTTAAAAGGGCATGGAGGAGAAATCAGGCACCCCAGCTGCACTGTCAAAGAAGGCTCTCCCTCCAGGCCACTGTTGACCACTTAGATTCTAAAAGGGGAAAGGGCTTCCTATGCCCTGAGCACCCATTCGTCCTGTAAAATTCTCCCTTCCCCATTCCACACAGAAACATCCGCGCTCCCCAGCACGTGAGGGCTGCACACAGGCACTCGTAGCTCCTGCTTTTAAGATGGAAATGGCATTTCCTGTTCAAAGGACAGAACCCCTTTCCTCCCTCCAGTTCCTGCATTCTTTCCTCTGCCTTTTTCCGAGCCCCAGATAGAGTGTTATAGATGCACGGTGATTTTCTTTCATTGAGGGGTGATTTCTGGGCTGGCAGTCCACAGCAATAGTCACTGACTTTCAACAGTGTGACCAGGGATGTGTGTCACCAGAGAAGCCATCACTCACTGGGACAGACGCTTCCCTGATCAAGGCTGATAGAGCAGTAATCATTTATGAGTGTAAATGTAAATATTTAGAAAGCATTTTAATGGGCATAGCATATGCATTTAGACAAGCAAAAGTGTCACCAGAGACACTAATCTCCCTAGTCGCAGGTGGTTTGGGTTTATTTTATATTTTTATTTTGCTTATTTGTTTAAATTGTGGTCTTCAGGACTGAACCCAGGTTCTTTCCTGTGGAGTGGGTGCTGAGTACAACTGGAAAATAATTGACTGTACCCATAGGAACTATGCTACTATTACATCCGTAGAGGCCTTTCACGTTGATAGTATTGACATGGCATGTCCACAGCCTACTAGGATGACTGGCAACAATTCTCTCTCAGCAACCTGCATGGCACCTTCAGCACACAAAAGCTAACCAGCGGTGAAGGTGTGTGCAGCTCAGTACCAAAGTGGGGTGTGTGTGTGTGTGTGTGTGTGTGTGTGTGTGTGTGTGTATGCCATAGCCCTGTGTCTATGCTATAGCCATGTGTCTATATGCGGGTACCCTTTGAGCCTAGAGGAGGCCTCAATCAATCTCCTTACTTAGGGAATGCAGTGTCTTCAGCAATAAGGTCTTATCACCTAGTTCTGAGCAGTGGAAATAGTCTCTACCGGGGGTAGGGGCGAAGCGGGGGGGGGGGGGGGGGGGGCTTCCCTATCCAGCAACTCGGCATCCATGGCAGGCAGTTTCAGAGTCTTCAGTAACTGTAGTTCAGGACATTTCCCAGCCTCCTCAAAGGGTCCCCCATATAGAAACATGACTATGGCATAGACACACACACTCAAATAAATCTTTTAATGGCTAGGGCAATTCTCACCCCATGAGATCTCTCTCCTTCAGAGCTGTAAGCACAACGGTGATCAACTGTACTTCTTCATCCCTTTGGTGAACCGTCTTTGGGCATCATCTTTCAAGCATTCCTGGGCTCTAGCTATGACACAGTCCAGAACCTTCTTAGCACAACATTTGGCTTCTTCTTCTTTTCCCCGAGGACCTCCAACTCAGCACCAATCTTGCCGTGTTTACTGTTGAGTAACTGGACAGGCTCCTTTGTCTACTTTTTCCTTTCTCCTTCCCCTCTTAACTGCCTTAGCACTCTATAAACCTGATATGCATGTGAGTCTAACTCAGTCTGCCAAAGCCTCTTCATCTCACAAAGACAATGACGATCAGTCCTGAGGCCCCTGGCGAATTAACTTCCTTCTTTCCTCTCAGGCGAACAAAGTACTATCCGACCCCATATCCTGGACACTAAACCTAACCTCTCTTGGGCTCTCTCATTCCCAGTCTGCCCTATTTTCTCTCTCCTCGTTGCTCTTTAAACAGGTTGAGATTCCAGGAGGGGCTCTCTAGTGGAGATCTAATCATACTCTCTGATTTACCTCCAACTGTAAGAAAGGACACGACAGACTGATTTCCCGTTAGTTCAGAGACTTAGGCAGAAGAAATCATCTGTTTCCTTTCTCCTTGTTATAATTTCCTGTCTACACAGGGGCATTCTTCCTGGGAAGCCAACTCCACCTGAGGTGCATGGCTCATCACCCTTAGCGGTGCCAATGGTTCCGTTCATGCCCCTTACAGTGCTACTTCCTCCACATAGGCTGCTTTCTACAATATACTCTCTGCTCCTCAACCATGTGAGAGGCAGCTCTAGCTAACTAGCATGGTAGACCCCATTCATCAGGAAGTGTGCCATTCTACGCAGTAGAAAGTCATCCTGGAGATACCACCACTACCACGGACACTGCACCTTGAGCTAGCATAGAATCAGTTGTATATCTCATCACCTACAACAAGAGCAATGCCTCTGCTTCTACAGCATCCTACTCCACCAAAAAGACTGTTGGATTAGCCAGAGCTCTGGAAAGGAAGAGAACTGACAGGGGAATATATACATAAAGACATTTATTAGAGCGTCTCACAGGCTGAGGTCCAACAGGAAGGCCGAGAATCCAGTAATAGTTCAGTCCGTGAGACTGGATGTCTCAGCAGTCCCAACCTGGTGCTGGACTCCCAGGGGATTCCAGAGAGCTGCAGGTCTTCAGTCTACACGGGATCCTGAAGAGGTAGGTCCTAACATCAGTGGAGGAAGGACTGCCTCAGCAGCAGTATGATGGGTTTATCAGCAAGAGTGAGGGCACACAGGCAAGGAGCAAAACTGCCTTCTCCAGTGTTCTTGCGCGTGTGCTCCCACCAAAAGGTGCGGCAGAGATTTAAGGGGACTCTTCCGACTTGGAACGGTTCGGTGAAGAAAGTCCTTCACAGGTACCCTAGTCATCTGTGTTTTAGTTGATGCCAGATCAACTTGCTGACAGCCAAGATTAGCCATCCCAGACCTAGGTCACATCAATAACGCCCCACAGACGCTCCACCCTCAAATGCATTAACTTCAATCACATATTACTTACGCAGGGGCAATGCAATTGCTCCCCCCAAACTCACCTTTGGGTCTGTTACGCCCTGCTTGCGTGTGACTTTTCCTGAAGAGTTTATTTCTATTTATTATTAGATAGAGATGACCATGATAGAACAAAGAAATTACTTCATCTCTCTGGCTTGGTGAACCAATGGGTGTAATTGGAATTACCTAAAGATCCAAATGCATTCTACAAAGCCAGTATTATCTGGATACCAAAGCCAGATAAAGATACAACAAAAAGAGAAAATGAAAGACTAATTTCACTAATGAACATTGATGCAAATTTCTAAGTACTTGTTCATCAAGCTCACCAGCATGCTCATAAATCATATAATACAACCAAGTAGCTTTCATTCTGAGTATGCAAGAATGACTCAATAGGTGAAATTAATAAATATGCCACATAGGTTGACTCAAAGACAGAAATCACATGACCAATTTAATATGAACTAAAAAGATCTTTGACAAAATTCAGCATCCTATTTATAATGATAAAGGCCCTAAAGAAGCTAAGAATAAAAATAAAATACCCTAATAGAGGGGTTTCCATAACAGACCTCTCTCTGGTCAACATAATACTAAGCAGAACGGGACTGAGAAAGCATTTTCTCTAAAATTATGAGCAGCACAGTTGTACCTGGCTCCCTCCACTTACTTACTATAGTTCTTGAAGAGCAATTAAGAGAAAGGAATAAAGGGAACATAAATAGAAAAGGAAAAATTCGAATCTATCCTTATTCTTTTGATATGCTTCTATACTTTGTTGGCTTATATTAGCTGTAATCTCGACACAACCGAGGAGAACTTGGCTGAGAGTGAAGTGAGTCTTGCCCAGGAAGGGCACACCTTGTAGATATCCAATACCATTGCTCAGCTCTGCAGGCACATACATACAAGTGACATTACACAGATGAGCAGACTATGTTTATATATTTAGCAATACATATGTACCAAGAATTAAATGAAAGGGGATCATGAATTTGAAAGCAATCAAGGAGGAGCATATTGCTGTATGGATTTGGAGATAGGAAAGGGAATGGAAAAGCAATGCCATTAAATTATAATCTAAAAAATCTTAGAAAATAAAAAGGGAGTCGGAATGAGGGCTTGCATGGATCGGGTGGCCTGTGGGAACATCTGTTGGGAAGTACCTTGTTTGTTAACTGATATATGAAGGCTCAGCCACTGTGGGTCGTGCTTTCCACGCCCCACCCCTTGATAAGGACCTATTGGCAGCATCGATAGTTGCTCAGGAAGAGAGGCTGTTTAGTTTTGAGAACACTCCCCCTCGTGGGCTGCCCATGCACCACATGTGACCCCAGCCTCCTGCACACGCAGACAACTCTATTGAATTCACTGGGCTCTCAAGAAAACAATGGGAGACATGAAGTTGGGAAGGAAAGGTGTTAGGGACCTGGAGCGAGTTGGAGGAGGCTAATGCGGTGAATGCAGCCATACTTCACTGGCAGACGAAGGTAAAGACGTGTGTGTCTCCATCTGATTATCGGACTATTAAAGCAATAAATAGATCTAAACAAATGGAATTTCCGCAGGAAGCTCCTGCTGGCAGAAGAAGAGGCCCCAGCTAGAGGAGGAACTTGTCTCCTGGAGACGCTCTGCTCTAAGAGCTTGTCAGAGCTCCTGACAGGATGAGGTTGAAGCCCAGACGAGGATGGGTCAGTGGTGACAAGGACTGGCCCTCAACTGGGATCGCTCAGGTGTACATATCCTTGGCCCTCTAGTTAAATTTTGATCTCAGCTCAGGACTAGAAAGACAGACATAAGGGGGTTGCTGAATCCTTTTGTCTATCTTTCCAATGTGCCCACACTGAGTTGCTCTCCTTTTCCTGCTTCCCACTTACAATCTGGCTCTTTTTATTGGCTATTGAAGACAGGTGGCTGAACCTGACATGGGGCACAGGTTGTGACCCAAAGTTTGATAAAATATGCTTAAATAAAAATTCTCAAGAATAAAGAAAAATTATTTAAAAAAATAAGACTCAAGCTATCCCAAAGGATATAAATCCTACAAACCATAAAAATACCCCACTTGGTGAGAAATACCCAAGGGTAAAATAGTGGCACTCATAGTTGAGGCTAGCCAACAGCCATCTCATTGGATGTATGACCCACTCAGCAGGAGACGGTGCATGCCAGGTACTGCAAACCCAGTGTATTACCCGTAGCTGCAGAACTCATGAACCCGAGATAGGAAACGGCTGCTGCCATTAGGCCACTAGAATATCTACCTGCAACCTAAACAGGGTTCCTTAAACTTACAGATGCCCCCCTCACCAAGATAGAGACCACCACGGGAAGTCACAAGAGATCAAAATGCGGAAATCAACTGACTATGGGGTGAGTAACCCCAGGTGATACACCCACAACACCTAGAGGTTAAACATCCACAACACAACCACTACACCTAGAGGCTCAGGGAGAGCTGAAGCAAACGGAGCAGGAAGATCAGAAGAGACAGTCACTACACCTAGAGGTTATACATCCACAACACAACCACTACACCTAGAGGTTATATATCCACAACACAACCACTACACCTAGAGGTTATACATCCACAACACAACCACTACCCAAGAGGTTATACACCCACAACACAGTCACTATACCTAGAGGTTATACATCCACAACTCAACCATTACACCTAGAGGTTATACATCCACAACACAACCACTACACCTAGAGGTTATACATCCACAACACAGTCACTACACCTAGAGGTTATACATCCACAACACAACCACTACACCTAGAGGTTATACATCCACAACACAACCACTACACCTAGAGGTTATACATCCACAACACAACCACTACACCTAGAGGTTATACATCCACAACACAACCACTACACCTAGAGGTTATACACCCACAACTCAACCACTACACCTAGAGGTTATACATCCACAACACAACCACTACACCTAGAGGTTATAAACCCACAACACAACCACTACACCTAGAGGTTATACATCTACAATGCAACCACTACACCTAGAGGTTATACATCCACAACACAGTCACTACACCTAGAGGCTATACATCCACAACACAACCACTACACCTAGAGGTTATACACCCACAACACAGTCACTATACCTAGAGGTTATACATCCACAACACAGTCACTACACCTAGAGGTTATACATCCACAATGCAATCACTACACCTAGAAGTTATACACCCACAACTCAACCACTACACCTAGAGGTTATATATCCACAACACAACCACTACACCTAGAGGTTATACATCCACAACGCAACCACTACACCTAAAGGTTATACATCCACAACACAACCACTACACCTAGAGGTTATACACCCACAACACAGTCACTATACCTAGAGGTTATACCCACAACACAGTCACTACACCTAGAGGTTATACATCCACAACACAGTCACTACACCTAGAGGTTATACATCCACAACACAGTCACTACACCTAGAGGCTCAGGGAGAGCCGAAGCAAAGGGAGCAGGAAGATCGGAAGAGACAGTCACTACACCTAGAGGTTATACATCCACAACACAACCACTACACCTAGAGGTTATACATCCACAACACAGTCACTACACCTAGAGGCTCAGGGAGAGCTGAAGCAAAGGGAGCAGGAAGATCGGAAGAGACGGGACCAGGACATCTGCTGAGAGATGTCTTCTGTCTATCACAGGAAAGCAGCACCCAGGAAATCAGCAACAGAGTTGTCTAAACAGCCCCTGGACTATAGCAACAGCAATTGCCCCTAGTACGGCGGTTGTCAACCCAGGGGTTGCTATCAGATAGCTTGCATATCCGAGACTTACATTATGATTCATAGCAGTACCAAAATTACAGTTATGAAGTAGCAACGAAGTGGTTGGGGGTCAGCACAACATGAGGAGCTGTAGTAAGGGTCAAAGCATTAGGGAGCTTGAGACCACTGCTCTAGATGAAGAGCTACTGCAATTAATGTTGCCAAGAGAGAGGATCCGTCTTCTCCAAGGACAAACCCCAATAGGTTATCCAACCCCCAGAGGCCAGCCCTAAACACAAGACAGCAACACTAAATAAATGCAGTAGGTTGTAGTTATAAATGTATGCGTGTCTAAAAATAATTAAAAAATAAGAGACCTTGAATTTTTGGAGTGGGGAGCATAAAAGGAAATTTTTAAAATAATAAATGAATAGGCTCCATGGTGGAGTTTATCAACATCTGGGGTATTGGAGCGCCCTCTGATGGCAGTATAGGGAATAGATGGTATAAATGGGAAGCCACCGAAGAGCTTCCCATTGCTGGGACGCGGCAACTGTGTCCTTGCTGAAAGTGGTGAGAGGACCTGGACAGCAGTTGAGAGTTCTAAGATCCTTCATAGCAAGCAAGATTGTAGCTCTTGGGGGCTAAGATAATGGCCATCCTCAAAAGACAAGAGCTCGGTAAGCTGGGAGAACGCACTCCCTGCAGCGCCTCCCCCTGCTGCACCTGTGCAAACTCAAGCACTTTCCCCAGTCTCCGCCCTGCAGGAGGAGCAGTGGCCCCCGTGCCAGCCCTTCCATTCTTGGGGCTGTCTCCAGGCTGAGATGATTGGTCTACCATACCACCAGCAGCGAGGCAGGTGTCTCAGCGCTGCCTTCCTGGCTGGAAAGGCCTCATAGCAAAGACCAGACAAGGAGGTCCGAGTCTCCAGGCCTTATTCCAGGCAATGTGGCCACAGACCTGGGGCCAGATTATACTTATGTTGGTCTGACTGCTGCCAAACTCAGTCCTGACCAAGAGGAAGAATATAGGAGCCACTGATCTTTGACCTTGCCCCTGCTGTTCCACCGCTGGGGGTCAGGCTGGGGAGGGGGTGGGAGGACATGGCCTCTCTTCTGGGGGCAGAAACTGTACTTGGTGCCAGCTGGTGTCTTGAACAGAGAGGGACCACATTCAGCACAGCGATAAACTTCCAGTAGAGTTTTGTTGGTTTTTTTTTTTTTTTTTTTTGGGTAACTGTGGGACACCCATCTGACATCACAACTGGCTGTGAGGGGTGGCCCTCATTGCCTTCCCTGTCCCAGCTCAGTGGCAACCATCTGCTGTTTTAGAAAGTCTTCCCTTGGACCTGGCCTATGACCCACCCCCTCCTCCTCCTCCAGCTGATGTAGCCCCCACTACACTGTGTGGGCTTCAGCACTCTTGCCTCTGAACTCTTCTTAGTGTTGAAATCCTCCCATGAACCTCTCCCTGAAGCCAAAATACAGCTTCCAGCAGTTGATCAGGTCAATCCCGCCAGTCCCAGGCTCCTTGGTTACCAATATTATCCCTGTTTTTCAGAGGCTAGCCAGAAGTACCCAGGCACTTCAGGGTACTTCCTTTATCTCTTCCCCCAAGGTCCAGCTTTATCTCCTGCTGTCTCCACCTCCACACTAGACACTCTGGAGAAGCTTGGCTGAGTTGACTCAGGGACCTTACGAAATTTACATCAGAACCTGGGCTATAAGGAATGGGAGCTTGGCAGGCAGGCCCTTGCTGCAGGAGCATCCATAAATTAAAGCCCCTACCCTGGAGGCACCCACATCTCCTCACAGGACCCAGTCCCTTCCCCCACATGCTCCCTCAATGATGATGGCTTCAGCGAGGTAACTTTTGGCTACCCCACCTTGCATCCTTTGGGCCTACCTTGACATAAAGGGTTTGCCAGTGGTCTCCTGGCACTCTGGCACATGTAAACGCTGAGGCTGCTGGTCACGCAGGGAGAAGTCGGCCGTAGCTCACATGGCACTTTCGCTTGGGCAGTACTCTCGGTACACGGCTCGCTTTGCCCTAGTTCTACAGCATCCTCCCGGCACTGTCTCACCTGCCTTCCTTAGCCTGCTTCCTGGCCATTTACCCTGGGTCCCTGGAGTTACATTCCACAGAAAAGCCCATGCAGAGCAGATAAAGTCATCCGCATCCAGGCTCAATTATTCCTGACCCATCACACTGGGCTTGGCAAACATACACATCCTACCTGTGGCACATATAGAATGCATGTACACACCCTCACGGACATGTATCCTACCTGTAACACATATCACATCTATGGTTAAACATATGCACATTTATAAACATATCTTTCTCTCTTCTGGTAGTCAAATACTACAACATTCCCTTCCAGATTATGTTTTGTAACATGTTTTTCTGAATCCAAAGCAGAGACTACATACTTAAAGCATCATGAGAGAGAAAAGAGGGGAGGCTCCTGGAGGCTGTGGCCTGTGCCCTCTGTATCCCAGGGAAAGCCCAGGGCAGCAAATGACATGACCAATTCCAGGAGTATTGGTGTCATTAGCTGTTGTAAAATATTATTCTAAGATGTGTTACATTCGTTTATGCTGTGGAACATTTGTTTAATGATGCAAAGATGTGTTACATTCTTTTATGTTCCTTTTGTTTAATTCTGGGAAGCTGTGTTACTCTGCCTGGCTAAAACACTTGATTGATCTAACGAAGTGCTGAACGGCCATTAGCAAGGCAGGAAAAAAGATAGGCAGGGCTGGCCGGTGGAGAGAATAAATAGGAGGAGAAACCTGGGGGTAGGAGGATCAGGGAGCAAGAAAAAGAAAAAGCAAAAGAGATGAGGACATCGGGGGCCAGCCACCCAGCTACACAGCAAGCCATGGAGAAAGAAGAAAAGAAAGGTATATAGAAAAGAGAAAGATAAAAGCCAGAGGCAAACGGTAGACAGGATAATTTAAGTTAAGAAAAGCTGGCAAGAAACAAACCAAGCTAAAGCCAGGCATTCCTAAGTAAGAATAAACCTCCATGTATTTATTTGGGAGCTGGGCGGCAGGCCCCCAAAACAGTAAAGAGTAAAAACAGCTACAACTAGCAGACCAAGCTCTCACCACAGCCACATCCTGGGGTACCCTCCCCCTTATCTTAGTGTCCTCAGTACCCAACACAGTGAACTGAGGTCCCAAAGCAGCATGGCAGCCTTAGGGTGTGCAACTAAGATGCCTCAGTACTTGCAGAGGAGCAATCCAGAGGCCCAACTGGAAGCAAGGGTCTTACAGGCTGTAGGTTTCCTGTCTTCAATCTTCAACCTGGCATCAGAGTTCTCTTTACCTGGAGGCAGGGGTAGAGAGAGACTTAAACTGAACGTGTTCTCAGATCCCTAAGCAACAAGCCCAGCTTCTGTCTCCTCTGGTGTTCTCATACTTGGGAGATTTTTTTAAATTTAAACCCTAGCCAGATTCTGATCTTACTCAACTCTCCAGAATTCCTATGTGCTCGGGGAGCTGTTCCTACGATGGTATTATGTTTATGCCTCCCAACTGTATGTATGGAGTTTCTGCTTTGGACTAAGAAGACCACACTAGGAAACAACACAAATGAGGACCATTGGGAAGAGAGTTTGGATATGTGAGTGCCAACTGCTGCAACCTCTTCTGGCCCCCACACAAAAGGCTTGCTGCCTCCCCAGAAGACATGAGAAACCTGACATTTGCATCAGACTGTCTAACAAAAACCCTAGGAGCAGGCATGAGAAACATCCTTTTGAGTTGTTGATGGGAGAGTCCAAGAAAATCCTAACAAACATGGGCCTTTGTTGTTGGCCATGCTTACTTCCCCGAGGTTGAAGCAACTCCCTGTTGCTAAGCACAAGCTCAGACTCTAGACTCTGAGCTCAGGCTCTAGACTCTGAGGGTTTGTGCTGGATCTGAACCGAAAGCTTCCTCCCTGAGGCCATACTTCATGCTGCCAGAGGTTGCTGTGCCAGCTGCCAAGAAAGGAAGTAATAATTTGTGCTTCCCGTTTGCTTTCTCTGTAAATTGTAACCAAGGAATGTGGTGCTCCACACAATAGGACTTTATTATCACCTAGTTCTGGTGAGCAGTCACAAGGCATGTCAGTAGCCTATTATTCTGGGGGCCTCTAGGACCTCCCTGACATGTTATGAGTTTAGTCATTAGAGGGTGCCCAAGACCCAGCACTGAGATATTTTGTTTGCTAAACAGTAGCTTCTGGAAGCAGAATTATTCAGCCACATAGGCTATCTCCCTTCTTATTTTTTAAAATGATATTTTTAATTGGTTTATAAAAGTAGTGGATTTCCATGTATTTTTCTTGTTCATAGGTTCTTCATTTTGGTTAAGCCTCCCTCCCTGCCCTGACATCTCTCCTATTCCCCTATCTCATCCTTGTCTGGACCTTTCTGCCCACATCGTTCCTTCTCTGTACTTGTGTATCACTAATGTACTACTAGTTCCCTTCCCTTAACACAAGCTCCCCAGCGGCCCCTTCCCAGTTTCCTATACAACTAAAGAATCAAAGCTAAGATGCACATGAGAAAAACAAGAGACAGTTATCTCTCAGTTTGGGTGGCCAGAGTCAGTAGTTTTTCCAGTGCTTGGTCACCAGGGAGTGGAACTCTTTGAAAGGATTAGAAGGATTAGGAAGTGTGTCACTAAGGTGAGTTTTGAGTTTCAAAAGCCCACGCCAAGCCAAATCTCTTTCTCTGGTCAGGATGTAGCTCTGAGCTACTGCTCCCGCACCTGCCTGCACGCTACCATGCTTCCCACCATGATGATAATGGACCCAACCTCTGAAACCATAATCAAACCGCCAATTAAACACTTTGTTCTATGAATTGCTTTGGTCATGGTGACTCTTCACAGCAGTAGAATGGTGACTGCGATACCTGCAAATTTCATAATTTCATCTTTCTTCACATTTGAATAAACTTCCTTTGTAGCTCTCCTACATTTTCATTATACACTCATCTGTTGCCGGATTTTAGGCTGAGTCTATTTGCTAACTATTGTGAATAGAGCAGCATGGATGAGCAAGTACCTCACTAGTAGGATACAGAGTCCTTTGATTATATGCCAAAGATGATATACCTGGGGCATATGATAGCTCTATTTCTAGCTTTCACATTGACTTTCATAAATGACCCTATTTCCCCATAACACGGTCAAATGTTATCATTACAATTTAGGGGGTGGGGTGTTGTGAGAAAGGGTCTTTGTAGTCCTGTCTGTCCTGGAACTATGTAGACCACGCTGACCTTGAATGCACAGGTCTTCTTGCCTTTGCCTCCCAAGAGCTGGGCTAAAAGTTGTGAACCATCACACCTAGCCTGTACTGCTTTTGTTTTTGAAATAGAGTTTCTCTGTGTAGTAGCCTTAGCTGTCCTAGAACTCACTCTGTATAGAAGGCTGGCCTTGAACTCAGAGATCCACCTGCCTCTGCCTCCCACATGCTGGAATTAAAGGCATGTGCCACCATCACCCAGTTTACTTACATTTTTTTGAGAATAGCCATTCTGAACGGGATGAGTTGGAATTGCAAAGAAATTTAAATTTGCATTTATCTAATGGTTAAGGATGTTGAACACTTTTAAAAGTGTTTATTAGCATTAATATTTCTCTGGGCACTCTAATCAGTTCCAGATTCCATTTCTGATGGAGTTGTTGTAATGTTGATGTTTAGGTTTTTGAGTTCTTTGTATATTCTAGCTATTTAATCTTCTGTCCCATTCTGCTGGTGGCCTTTTCATTAGAAAGACCGTTTCCTTTGCTGCACAGCAGCTTTTTAACTTCATGAAGTCCTACTTGTCAATTGTTCGCTGTGTTCCCTGCTTAGAAAGACCGTACCTATGTCTTTATCCTCTATCCAACTCCGCTTTCTTCTGGCAGTTTCAGAGTTTCAGGATTTTTGCTGTGGTCCTTGAGCAATTTTGAGTTGATATGTGTGCAGTTGGAAGGATCGAATTTTGTTCTACCTGTGGCTACCAGTGTTTCCATTACCATTTGCTCAACAGGCTGCCTCTTATCCTGTGTGCACTTTTGGCTTCCTTCAAAAATCAAGCAGCTATTCGAGATGGGTTTTCTGAGTCCTTTATTCCACCCCACGGATCTACAGTACCGTGCTGTTTTATACTATGATTATGTCAGGTACGGTAATACCTCCAGTACTATTCTCATTGCTCAAATTGCATTTGCTATGATCTTGCTTCCATATACATATTTGGGCCTTGTCTTCTAAGTCTGTGAAAGTGGAGTTGCAGTGTTGATTAGGATAGCAATGAATCGCTAAGTTGCTTTAGGTAGCATGATCACTTTGGCAATCTTAAATTTGGCCCACCATGGATCCCAGCTTTCCATCTTCTAGTGTTTTCTCTTTGGAGTTTTAAAGAGTTCACTGTACAAGCGTTTCACTTCCTAGTTAGGTTTATTTCAGGGCATTTTATATATTTCAGGCTTTTGTGAATGGGATTGTTTCCCTGGCTTCCTTCCCAGTGTATCTCTCATGTACATATGAAGGCTACAGAATTTTGTGTGTGTTGTAGAATATTTAACTATGTAAAGATGTGTTACATTGTTTATGCTGCAGAATATCACTTTAACTATGTAAACATGTGTTACATTTGTTTTATCTTGCCTGCCTAAGGCACCTGATTGGTCTAATAAAAAACTGAATGGCCAATAGCTAGGCAGGAGAGGGATAGAAGGAGCTGGAGAGCAGAGAGAATAAGTAGGAGGCAAAATCTAGGCTGGAGAGAAAGAGAGAATGAGGGAGAAAGAGAAGGACATACCCAGGGCCAGATGCCAGGCAGCTACCAGACAGACAGACAGACAGACAGACAGAGAAGGCAGTAAAAGTAAGATATACAGAAAGAAAGGTAAAAAGCCCCGAGGCAAAACATCGATAAAGGAAAATTCTAAGAGCTAGTGGGACAAGCATAAGATAAGGCCAAACATTCGTAACTAACAAGAAGTCTCCATGTCATGATTTGGGAGCTACTTCATGGCCTAAAAGAAAATGCCTGGTACGTGTGCTAATTTTGTATCCTGTCATGTTGCTGAAAATGTTTGTCAGCTATATGAGCTTTCTGGTGGAACTTTTAGGGCCTTTAATGTGTAGGATCAAATCAAGAGCAAATAAGGACACTTTGACTTCTTTCCTTTACTTTGTATTCCCTTATCTCTTTCTTTTGCCTGCTCCAGCTAAGATTTCAAGCACAAATGAACCGTAGTGAGAGAAAAATGGACATGCTAGTCTTGTTCTACTTTATGGAAATGTGTTGCCGGAACCTTTCTGGAATAAGTACTCCAACACCAATGAGACAGGACATGTCACTGGTGGGCCATATCTAGGATGCTCCCAACAGGCTTTGCTGCTTGGGTCTAATTTGTATTCTCATTTTATTGCATAAGGTGCGGCAGGCAAGCAAGCAGCTTTTACAGAAGCATATGTGGCGGTCAGCAGGTTGCTAAGGGCAACGGCCCATTGTTTCAGCTCTTTTTCCAGGTCACTGTGTTCTAGGGAGCCAGTGAAGCATGCTTGGAAAATAGGCAGTACAAGCTGTGCTTTAAGTAAACCACTAAATAAATTAGTATCTAACAATTGTTTCTTTAACCTTATTCTAACTCAAATGTTTAAGTTTTTCTCTGTTTATCATGATGAGGGCTGTGGGGTTTTTGTACGCAACCTTTACAATGCAGAGATATGTCTCCTATATCCTAGATTCTCCAGGACTTTTCTCATGAGTGAATCTCAAAGGCCTTTTCTACACTGAATGATATGATCATGATGAATCTTTCTTTGAGTTTATCACACTTACTGATTTACATACATTGAACCGTCCCTGCATCTCTGAGATAGAACCTGCTTGATTGCTAATGAGCTTTTTGACAGTTTTTTTTAAAAGATTTTGTTTTTGAAAAAGTCATACATGAGAACTGTATTAGTATCATTTCCTCCCCTTATCCTTCCCCCTACAACTCCTGTACACTCCCTACCCCCAAGCTCGTGAATTCTTTATTATTGTTAAGGGACAGTTGACTCCAATATCTTTTTAGTTAAACAATGTTAGATTTTGATCATGTTTCTAGATAGAGATCAACTCTTTTTTTTTTTTACTGGTTCCTCTTCAATAATCTTGTGAATTACACATCATCAATTGTTTACATTATTCTGAGAATTGAGTGACCATATATTTCATGGTATATTAACTGTCTGACCATAAATCCATAAATGTACTTCCTGTGATCATAAAATTAATTGCAAAATTCAACTTTTAATCATTTGCTCACTTGGTACAGAAGACTCTTCCTTTAACCTGGGCCGTTTCCGTTCTCCTACTGTGAGACACTGAAAATATGGTCTTGCCGTTATTAAATTTTTACTTTGCAACATCTCAGTGTTAGCTCCTGGTTTTCAACACCATTAAATTATAGATAAATACATGTGTTTAGGGCTGCCACTCATGACTGGGTAACCTATTAGAGAGGGCTTGTCCCTGGAGAACATTTAATCTTCCTCTCTCGGTGACACTGAGTGCCTAAAGGTCTTCACCCAGGGGTGCAGCCTTATTAACCCCCCACCTACCTTAGCATATTGGCTGACTGCCTTAGTCACTGCTCTGTTGCTGTGAAGAGACACAATGACAACAACTCTTATAAAGGAAAACATTTAATTGGAGGCTTGCTTACAGTTTAGAGACTTGGTCCACTGTCATCATAGTGGGGAGCATGACGGCACACATGGCATAGAAATCATGCCTGGTCCTGGAATCTTAGCTAACTACTCAGTCCTAGTGAGGTCATGGTTACTGGAGAAGAATCTACAACCTCTAACTTACTAAAGTAGCATAATCCTAAACAGCAATGCATTAACATCTGCCCTTATCTCCACAGGTAAGTGAAGTCTTCACCCTCATCAAGGAAACTTCTCTTTGTAACAAATGGAGACTACAGAAAACCACAACAAATCAAAATGCACAGCTGTGGAGTCCCAGTCCCAATAGATACTATTAGAAAACACTCTTGCACCTGAAGCTCTGGGAACACTGTGGAAGAGGGCTCACAAAAATTGTAACAGCCAGGGGAACAGGGAGCTTTCTGTGAGACTGTCTCCTAGAAATATCAGAAGTGACACCCACAATGTCCCACCAATATGACTGCCCAGATGTGAGCTGAACAAGGAGGACACCAATAGACATGCCAAAGTAGATTGGGAAAAGCCCAGGTCTTAACCTTACACAAAGAACTAACTCCAGGCAACTGAGGAGAACTGGGAGTAGAAGAGGTGGTTTTCCCAGGAAGAGCACATCAACTGGTTGTGTATCACCAAACAGCTCTGAAAACACATACAAGCAACATCATGTGGACTGAGCAGATAATATTCATGAATATGTACTATACACATATACATATGTTGATGCAATAACAATTAGTAAAGAGAAGTCACAAGCCAGGCGGTGGTGGTGCACACGCCTTTCATCCCAAGCTCTTGAGAGGCAAAGGCAGGCAGATCTCTGTGAGTTCGAGGCCAGTCTGGTCTACAAGAGCTAGTTCCAGGACAGGCTCCAAAGCTACAGAGAAACCCTGTCTCAAAAAACCGACAGAGAGAGAGAGAGAGAGAGAGAGAGAGAGAGAGAGAGAGAAGTCATGAATAATTTGGAGGCAGTAATAGGGAGGACTGGCCGGGAGGAAAGGGAAGGGAGAAATGTAATTATAATTATATTAATCTCAAAACAAAAATAAACAAAAAGAGCCCCCACTCCTAGCTGAGATGCTAATTGATGGTTGATGGCTTCTAAGTGAGGGAGGGTCTGTTTTCTGTAAGAGTGTGGCTCCTGGTAGGCTGTCCATGCTCAAGTGGATGGCCCCACCCTTGTCAGCATATAAGTATATTAGCATCACAAATTAGAATTTGTAGGGAGGAGTTAGAGTAACTATGATAAAAAATACATTGGATGCATTGCATGAAATTCTCAGATTAATTTAAAAATGCAACAAAAATATACTGGAGAAATAGAACTTGTGAATAGAAGTTACAAGATCAAGGAGAATTGGGGTGGATAAAGGACACTGACCAGGTATCCCAACATAACAGAGAGTCTTTGAGAGGGAAGGAAGAGAGCAAAGTCAGATTCATACCATGGCATAACCTGCTTAGCTGACTTTCAGGATAGAGGGAGAGAAGGAAAGTCAAGGAATGCAGGAGCCACCTCTGGAGGCTGGAAAGGCAAGATGTAGAAGCCCGCTTGTTCGTTCCTGGCTGCCCAGACTCAAAATAACCACATATAAACTATATTATTTGTAATACTGTTTGGCCAATAGCTTAAGCATATTTTTAGATAGCCCTTATATTCTAAACTAACCCATCTCCATTAATCTGTGTATCATCACATGACTGTGGTTTACTATCTCTGATGGAGCTAACTGGTGTCTCCCTGACTCCACCTTCTTTTTCCCAGCGTTCAGTTTAGTTTTCCCCACCTACATCTGTTCTGCCCTGCTATAGGCCCAAAGCAGTTTTATTCATTAACCAATAAAAGCAACACATATATAAGAGGACTTCCCACACCATTTCCCCTTTTCTGTTTAAATAAAAAGGAAGGCTTTAACTTTAACATAGTAAACTTACATATAACAAAGCAGGTATCGAGCTAGAATTATAGCTACTATATTTATATCTATATTATCTTTTATCATAGCTAAGGAAATCCTTCCTTTTTTAATTTTATTTATTTATTTATTTATTTATGGTCACAAAAAGGAAGTTACCATGGGGCTGCCAGGGAAGAGTAATTTATTACATGATTTAGAGTGGGGTTTATAAAGTTTGATGCAGGTGAGGTCCCAGCATAAAAAAAAATCTTAATGCAAGCATACAAGAGTCTCTATCTTTTTATTGATGTCTCATTGAATTATGACCAGAGAACATAATCTGTGTCACTTAATTACTTTAAAGATACTGAGGCTTGCCTTCCAGCCAAGCATATAAGCATATAATGCAGCTTTTACTCCTCACCCATGCTGGGGTGGGCTTTTAATGCCTCTGCCTTTCTGGTACTCACTCCTCTATCTACTGAAAGTTGTTCAGGTCTCCTCATGGAAAGTCACAAATTGAAGGTTTTGTATTTTAATCTCCCCCAACCTTACTAATTTCTGTTCTTCCTGATCTCTCATCTATAAAAGGTATGCTAAAAATCTTCCACTACAATCTACAATTCAATGTATATCTTTCCAAAGATCTGATATTGGCACAAGAAAACCTAGAAAAAATTAAATAGAACCACAAAAGACCCTACATAGTCAAAGTCACCTTGAGCAGAAACAACAAATCTAGATTCATCACAAATACCAGACTCCAAACGAACAAAACAAACCAAAACAGACCAATGACACAGAATAAAGAGACCAGAAATAACTCAGGTCAGTACAGACACCTGATTTTTTAATTTTAAACAAAAGCAGAAAGGATAGCTACTAGAAAAGAGAGGCGGCACAGGGGTCTAAGGTGCTTGCCACCACACCTAACAACCAAACAACTGAGTTAGATGCCTGGGACCAACACGATGGAAGAAGAATGACTTCCATAATCTGTCTCTGACCTCCACACAGTTCCTGTAGCACATGCCTGCCACCTCTCACACTAATAAGCAATTTTTTAGATAAGTGTTGGGAAAACTGGGCATCCAAATTGGGGGGGGGGGGGGACTAGGCGCCTATCACTCACTATATAATATATATATATATATATACACATATATATACATATATATGTGTATATATATATATGAGGAGGATTAGAATGGATTAAATTTTACTGTGGGTTCTGCCTTTGTACTCTTGCTTGCTCAGCTAAATCCTCCTTCTCCTTATCTTGAGAAAACAGACACTTAAAAAACAGCCGCTTTAACTTTATCAGTTCCGCTTCTGCACACAAGGCTGCTATAGAGAATTCCTGCCGGCCCCAGGCCACGTAGGCAGATTCAAATGGACAAGAATAAAGGTGTTTTCAACCTGTAAAAACTGTGAAAAGTGAGGGTTGGGCTGACTACTTGAGTGGATGACACCTGACTTATGGGCAATGTGTCAGTTTGCTTTTTGTACCAATAAAAAAGATCAACTCAAAAATGGAAAAAAGACTTAACCTAAAACCATTAAAGAAATTATATAGGAATCAATATAGAGCATCTGTCTGGACAAGACTGTTTGGATAAAACACCAAAAACACAGGTAGCAAAAGCAAAAATGAACAAATAGATTGATGCCAAACTAAAAAGCTTCAACAGAGCAAATGAAACAGATGTAAGAGAACTAGAGAATAACAGAACATACTGTAAACTGTTGATTCAGGGATGGACTAAACTATGGACTAATCAGAGGCCAAAAACACACTACAGTTTTAAAAATCCAATTATAAAATGGACAAACAAAATGAATATGCAGATCTCAATGCACTACAAGTGGCCAGTAAGTACATAAAGATTGTTTCACAGTCACAGTGTGAGCTCACTCGTTAGAATGGTGATCATCATTAAAAATGTTAATGAGGACATAGGTAGTTTACAAAGATAATCAGCAAATACATGAATAATAAATGTTGGTGAAGATGTACAGAAAGAGCAACTTTCATACACTATTGGTGAAAATATAAATGAGTATGATCATTAGGAAAACAGCTTCTTAAAAATAATAGACATCAAACTATATTATGACCTGGTAGTTCCACTACTAGGAATATAGCCAGTAGAAATGAAATCAGTACATCACAGACACACGTGTGGTCCCAGGTTTACTGCAGCATTATTCAGAACACGTTGATACGTAAGTAACCAGGAGACTCTCCATGGATGTACAGAAAGAACACTGCAGCACAGATACACACAATGGGATGCTATCCCGTCATACGAGTGAAATCTTATCACCTGTATTACCAAGGAGGAACAAGGCGGCATTTTAAGTCAAGTACAGAAGACAAATACAGCATGTTCTTTGTCACACATGAAGCTAAAGAATTTAGTCTTGGAAGAGTAAGAAAAGAACAGTGATTAGTAGGGACCGGGAAGGATATGGGGAATGTGGAGATACAAAGTATAGGTACAGGGGTGAAGCTGGGTAAGATGAACTTTCTAACAGTCTACAACACAGTAAAATAAGTATGCCGGTTGGATAAATATAAATAAATGGATATTTACAGGAGGACCTTAAATATTTTCTACACAAAATGGCTATTTAGTTGATGAGTAAGCCAATTACCTTGATTTGATCACACATATTGTAGGAAAGTAGTGCAACGCCACATTCTACTGCATCAAAGTATAAATTATGTGTCAATTAAAAAGAAAAATTTAAGCAATTTAAACACATTTTAGGAAATCTGCAGATTTGTCAAGAATATCAATTTTATTCAGAATACAGAATATTCAAGTACAAAAGAATGAAAACATATATACGTATAACCATTAGAAAAGTAAAACATTGTCCTAAGACTACTAAGGCACTGATGCAAATGTATCCTGAAATATGAAGTATCAAGTTTTAATATATTTAAGATTCAGATACTCTAATACAATTTTCAGCTTTCTTATTCCCTCAAAGGCAACATTTAAAAAATATTTATGATCGCTTAAGGAAAATAATATGATAACCCAGCTTCAAATGTATTTTTGAACTTTTAAATTGTTTTTGTTTTATCAAGCAATATACAACAAGGCACACTGATGTATAAAAGGTTACATAGTTTGACATGAAACTTCAGAATACTGATAATTGGGTCACTGTTTCAAATATTTTAAATTTTTCTACTATTGGTATTAGCTTTAACTTTGTAATACACTCCAAAGTATATGCCTCCAGTGTTTTCTGTTTAGTACACAACAAAAATAAGTCCATGCTATAATGAAAATACAATCAGATATTCATAATATGAAGGAGTTCTGTAGTTTTATTGGCAATGACCTTTGCCATTTAGAATACCACGCAGCAAAGTGAGAATTCGGCAGGAGGAAAGTAGACCAAGATCCACAGCAAACTAGCAACTTACAGATTCCTAACGACAGCAAGGGTGGGAGAACTGCACACTTTGGCTGGCAGAGCAGCCTTCTATGTGAAAATAGTTTTCTGTAAATGTGAGTAACTTTAGCGCTTTGCTACATAACTGAGTTAATGATAAAGCAAACTAGCATAAACTCAAAGCATACAATAACTTTGGTTGTGACGACCATCTGTGCTCTGGAACTCTTGTACTACATAAAATTGAAGCTGAAAAGAAAAAAATGTTTTGAATGCAACAATTCAAAAAACAACATAAGTAAAAATTATCAAAAGCATTAATTTCACAAAGCTTTTAGAAGAAGAGCAAATAGTCAACACACAAGATATTTATTTATGGGACTTTGAAAAAGAAAAAGAAGCTAGCAAGTCACAGTGCCTTGAGGGTGAGGCCTAAGCTCATACAGATCTCGCTGGACAGGGCATGGATGTAGCTCAGCTGGCAAAGGATGGGTAAAGCTCTGCGTTAGATTCTTTACCACTGTGTAAACCCAAAATCAGATGTGGTGGCACACACTGTAACCCAGGCACTTGGAAGTAGAGGAATGACGACCACAAGGTCAGCATCATTCTCATCTATGTAGGGAGTAAAACCACCCTAGATTATATGATTTCCTGTCTCAGAAAAGAAACAGAAAGCTTGTGCTATAACTCAGCCGTAAGAGTGCTGCCTGTTAAGGGAAGCTGCGGGCTCAATCCCTATTAGGATACAAGGGAAGAAAAAGAAAAGAATCTGCTGGTTTGTCTGATTTTGTAGACAACAGCATGACTCTCAAGGAGAATGGAATGACAACTTTATTGGGGGGATATATGTGGGAAAACTGGGGGGTTCTATTTTGTTATTCTAGATTACAATGAAGGGATAATAAAGTAAAAAGAGCTCTTTTTAATTCAAAGCATGGTAAACTAGTAATAAACTGTATTTGTAATTTATATCTTAAATCCATTATTTCAATCAAAATACATCCTTTATACATTCTTTCTTCAACACATAATTACACAAAATATAGGCACTGAGTTCACAGAAGCAAGAGTCCCGTTCTGTGAGGAACTCAGGAGAGCACTGTCCTCCTATGACAGGGACCAGTGGAGCAGGAGACCCACAATGGAACATTCCCAACAGAATCATGATGGGTTTCTTGACAGTAAAAACAGTAAAGCGGACAAAGAATATTTAAAGTAGGAGGAATAAAGCAAGGGACACGGAGTACTGAATGAAATCATAAAAAGGAAAATAAACTCATTTTCAAAAACTGGTAACTTTAACACATATCCTAACCCTATAGGCTTGAGATCGTCCTCCAGTCGCCACTCACGCCACCCCCGTGAACTGCGGCCTTCTCTACTTTCTCTGCATCTTTACGTCTGTTTGGTTTCACCAGCTCTGACTTCAAAGCACAGGAGTTCCAGCTGATAGCTGATTCCGTTATTAAAACAAAAAATCCTCACTAAAATCAGTGATCAGTAGAATGAAGTCTTTTAAAATGAGCCTAATAATTAAGGTTTTATTAATAAGACATTTAATTCTGTGATTCTCCATCAAAATGTAGTTTCCAGAGAGACATAAAACAAAGACTAACTCATGGTAGCAGCTGTGTAGGAGAACTATGGCAGGGCTGTGACAGAGCACTAGCCACTCCCTGACCTGACTCTCACTGTGAGGTGCTTTACTCTGCTCACTCCTCAGTTCTGCTAAGACTGAAGACCTGCTAAGGGCAGGCATAGTCCACCTGCTGAGAGGACAGTGAAGAACAAGGGCAGGCCTGTTCTAGTGTTGGCAGCAGGAGGCAGACAGGGAGGAAGAAAACACAGGGAAAGAAGAGCAAACAGGGCTAGGAGCCAAAGGGGAGGGGCAGGGCCACAGGGACAGGGTGGCGGGACTCTTACTTCTTTCGGTCTTTGTCCTTCTTAATGCTGCTACTTGCCGCCATAAATGTCTGGCTCTGGAATAGATCACAAGTAGCTTTCTTCTTAGAGAAAGCAATTGATTCTTCCTCCAAAATCCTTCTCTTTTCTTCAAGTTTCATTCTCTCTTCCTGGTGGATTCTTTTAAGGTGCTCAAATTTGGCCTGAAGCTGTGAAACAAAAGTACAGTTCCCGTAACTGACACAATGCGGCAGCACACACAGGAGCAGTTTCTATCCTAGCAATACAGTAAGTACCCTCCCAGCCCCTAATCCAGCCGTCCACGCTGCCAGAAAAAGCCTTCAGCTGTTACGGGGACTTTAAATTTTAAGAGAGTTCCTTTATGTGATTGAGCCAAATTTTCATATCCTTGCTTTACATTTTATCCATAATGCCTATTTAACAAAGATCCTCAAATTCATGCGTAATAAGAGCAAGGAACACAAATGAACAGGAGCAAATTACCAAGAACAACAACAAAACTATTTTGTTACCTCACTGATTCGTTTCCCTCCCCTTACAAATGGGAATCAAGACTGCCTTCTTTCCATTAGACACCCCATGGATACATTCAAAAAATTAGGGTAAGTTTGACCTAGACACTCTTAAATGTTAGGGGGCAGATAAATCTAGCCTCTGGATGGTCTCTTAAATTCAAACAGCATACTACAGCTAGATCCACTCTGGAGATGAAAAGGTAAAAGAGAAATTCTCTATGACCAGGCCTTCTTCTCCCTAGGGACAACCTCAACTTCTACAAAAGCAATAAACTGGATCCCACTTCTGCAGACAGTTTGTTTGAACACTTACATACTTGACATCGATTCAAAATTCCACGGAGAATAAACAGAAGTGCAACCTGGCCCTATTCTAACACAGAGGCCATTAGACAAGCTTAAGTTTGAAAATGTCAGAGGATGGCTCTTCAAAAATCAAGCATTTCCTCTCTGGTAGCTTTCCTTTACTTCTGGGTAAAAAGAGCAAGCGATATGAGCAGGAGAGAGCACTGGCTCTGTCTCCTGACCATACTTACTCCTGCACGCAGTGCAGCAGACAACGGTGGCTCATCTGGTCGAGTTTATGTGTGTTAGAAGGAAGACGACCATGCTGGGTCCTGTCTAGCCCACACCACTGAACTCCTTCTTTCTTCGCCAGTAAAAAGTAACCATTTCCTATCTGCCCTAAATTCTTGAGGAAAATAAATTTATCTCACATTGTAATTACAAGGTTAAAACAGAAAGATGTTTTGCTCTCTGTGTACTTTCTTTCCTGTTCGTACAAGATAGGTCATGATCCAAGGTCACTGGGAGCTCTGCTTTCTTGGCCAGCTCGTTTGAACATTAACATTTTGAAATTCTCCAATTCTTGTGGAGTCAAGGGAAAGATGAGTGAAAGAAAACCCAATGGCAACTGCGTCTCCCAGGACTTACAACAGACAAAAACTACAGTTTTTATGATAGGTAACCTTAGATCACATTATTCCATGAAAGTAATTTGTTAAAGCTTTTCATTCTGTTCTTTCTTTATGACAGTAAGTGACATAAAAAGGAACCAATAAGCTGGACGGTGGTGGCGCATGCCTTTAATCCCAGCATTGGGGAGACAGAGACAGGAGGATCTCTGTGAGTTCGAAGCCAACCTGGTCTACAAGAGCTAGTTCCAGGACAGGCTCCAAAGCCACAAAACAAAAAGGATGTAAGTGAAAGGTTTGGGCAAGAAAAAGGTTTCTGAAAGATGAAACTTAAAGATGGAGTATGTATGATTAAAGGTTATAACAATCCCTGAGGTAAAAATCAACACTGATATAAAAGTTCTACTTGAATCAAAGGGGTCCTCTTAGGATACTGACTGGCTCTTGATAACATTTATAAAAACTGACTCTCTTCATCAGAGAGGACAAGAAGAACCCAGTGACTGGACTCTAACCCGTTACTGCTAAGAGAGAATCACTGGAGAGGAAAACATTCCCTTCTAAGGGAAGTCACACAATTAGCATGACCCTGACCTATTCTTACGGACAGAGATATCATTCAGCATGTTGAGGCAAAACTACAAAAGCCAAGGGCTTTACCTTAAGTTCCCAAGAGAAACCCCCAGAGTCTTGGCTGGTGTTATCACTAAAAAAGGTTAAATTTTGGCCACCTACACAGTCATAAACACACAACGGAAAACATAACCACAAACAATAAAACAATTCTACCAGTCCCAACCAAGATTCCTCGATATATACAGTTCACCTGCAACTGCCCCTGCTCACCTCCGTGTCTGGGAGCACAAGAATCAAGAGCCCCTCTGAAGGTGCCCCTGAACCTAAATATCAGCTAGTATCAATAAGGCACAGACTGATAACTTATTCATACAAATACAAAGTCATGACCTTTGTGGTCTGAATAAGAAGTGCCCCCCATAGGTATATTAAAACGTTTGGTCCCCAGCTGGTGGTGCTCTCTGGAACCTTTAGGAAATACAGCATTGCTAGAGGAAGTGTGTCGCTGGGTGAGGGCTTTGACAGTTTATAGCCTCACTCCACTTCCAGTTCATTGTTTCGTGCTTGCATTGAGGATGTGATCTCTTAGCTTCCTGCTCCGGCCACCTGCTACCATGCTCCCCTGCCATTATGAAGGCCCACTCTAAAACCATAAACGATATAAACTCTTCCCTTCTACAATTACCTTGGTCATATCATTTTATCACAGCAACAAAAAGTTACTAAAACAACCTTTGAATTATCAAAGTAGACTGAGAACACATGGGCCCTATTATGAAACAAAAAGGAAACATAACTAAATACATACCAAACACGCCAGAGAAACAAAGAGTTCAACATTCTCACTTGAACTCCAAAGGACAACTAACACTGAGATGTGGTGACCCTACTAACTTGTCATCTGACACAGTGGGTATGTCAAGGGACTGAAAAGATCCCTACCACTTGACAGTCCTCACTGCTTGATGCAGTGCAAAGGATTTCCAGGCATTCACCCATTACATCATGTCTTTGGTAAATATACAGAGCAGGCCAGGGGCTTCTCCATAAGAGTCCTGTGACACCTAGGTCCTGCCTCCCTCGAGAGACATCTTTGTTCTTTAATGTCTTATCTAACCATATGCAGTGATACTCCCTCCCAGGAATGCCTCTTTGAACCTGTAGTATCTTTTTACAGCCCTTCTCTAGCCGACTGATACTCTAACACACACACACACACACACACACACACACACACACATACACATAGTATTGTATGCAATGTAATGTATGATCTAAGAGTATTCAAGAGTGTAATAAAAGGACCTGTGATTGCTAGTAGCCAACTATTAAGGGAAACTGGGTTATTTGGCATTGTACAAGTCAATGAAACATTCCTATTTATGAACTTGTTATTCAATACATGTTGACACTGTGGAAACACATCATTGTGTCTGTGTTTCTGACAGTTCATTCACAACTGGTTAGAGATATTCCCATCAATAAAGTGTCTACCCCACCTCCTTAAGTAACCCTGTAAGGAAGCCCAATAAATCTACTGGTTCCCCAGAGTGAACTTTGGCAAAACTGTGCCACAATTTGTTGCTGGGACCTTGGGACAAGGGGAAGACACTGCTTTGTCTTCCCTAGGGAAGGAATTTTAACAACAAAACCACTTTAAAAGCCACAGTTAAAGTGTTTCTGGTTATAGTATTACAAAATTTCTTAATAACCTAGTAGTTACAAGTCTTTGTTAAACTATTCCTAATGGAAAAATGTTTGTTCCAAAGACTAAAAGTTAATTGGATTTCAGGTTGTTATTTCTTTGACGTCTCTATTTAAAGACTATTGTATGTGCCATAGTTTTCCAAGGATGATTACAAGATGAACCCTCCAGTTTTACAGACCATCTAAACAATAACTACAAATCACACTGGACCACATTCACCTCTCTTTCAGCTTCTTTCAAGATGGCTTCTTTCTCCTTCACTCGCTGCACAAACATCTGCTTCATCTCTTCTTCCTTCCTCTGACGTTCACCATAGAATTCGTGTCTCTTGGCTTCATAAGTCTCTTGAAGACTAAAAAAGTTATTGTGTTATTCTTATGTTAAAAAGATGATATAACAGTGTTGCAAGACTTTATTTATATGCCTCATTTAGACCTGATTTTACCATGCACCATCATTTCTGAGGATCCCCAAACATGCCACCACCTACAGCATCAGATGAAGGGTTTCCAGTGCTACAGGTAAAAAAGCAGAGACTAAGACTGATTTGTTTTTAAAACATGTCCTTCACAGGTATTCTCCTTTTATCCCAGACATGTTCCATTTTCAATCTTTGTTAAAAGTCACTTTGCTTATCTCTGAGAACCCAGGCAGGTTAGTTAGCTCTATCTGTGAAGCTGACATCACCGAAATCCAGTCCTCTTTCCTTTTCTGCAGATACCATACAATAACAAATGCAATTCCTGACATCTTCTTCCTTTACCATTGCAATATTTTCTTAATGACCTCTGGGCTACTAGCTCCTCTTCTCTCTGTGTTCTTCTGGTCCCTCCCTAAAATCTCCATCTAAACCACAAAACTCCTTAGCTTTTCTCCCTGAGTTAGAGTTGCACCATCTGTAGAATAAGATCACACCTCATTTAAACAACAGGCAAAAGAACTGCAATCTGTCCTACTTCTTTTCCAGATTGATTCCTCAATAAACAAATCTTAGGTTCTGGTCAAAACAACTAACTCACTGCCCTTAAAACAAACCTATATGCTGAGTTTTTGCCTGTTTCTGTTTGCTTGTTTTTGTTTCGTTACTGTTGTTTTTCGAGACAGGGTTTCTCTATGTAATAGCGCTGGCTGTCCTGGAACAAGCTCTTGTAGAACAGGCTGGCCTCAAACTCACAGAGATCCGCCTGTCTCTGCCTCCCAAGTGCTGGGATTAAAGGTATCACCACCACTGCCCAGCTATTTGTTTGTTTGTTTTTTGTTTTGCTGTGGTTTTTCGAGACAGGGTTTCCCTGTGTAACAGCCATGGCTGTCCAAGTTTTCTCCTGTTTCTGATGTCACTGCCCTCTTCCCAAGTGCATTCTGCTCTGCCATTTCCTCAGTCTCCGGAAGTCAGGCACAAATGCAACTTCCTCTGTTAAGGCTTTCCATTCTTCTCAATGGACTGGTCCTTCCAAAGCACCTCCAGAGCATTTACATCCTGTCTTCCCTTTTTTTTAATGAATCACAAATACTGAAAACAGATACAGGATCTTTGGTGAGCTTTGTTACCTGTCTATCCAGCAAAGCTATCTAGACACTAGTTTCTTCTTAACTATTTCTTTAGAGACAGGCTGGTAGAGACAATTCTAACCAAGCAGAGACTGTCCTGAAATTCTAGGGATAGCTCTCTTTGCTTACTTGTAAAATTCCAAAGGTGCAACAATAAACCTTACAATATATCAAAAATGACAAGCCCTCCTATTTGAGCTTTAGCAGAGAATACAAAATCACTTTCCTGTTATGCCAGTCAGAAATTTCTGTTGCATTTAAGACACTGAATATACCTGGATTTTAAAATTCATAATATTTTTGAATTAAGAGTTTTTATTAATATTCAGTAAGTTGAAGGAAAAACAGGAGGAAATGTTGCATGATAGCTATCAAGGCTGGAGGTGAAGATATGCACAGCAGGTCGTCTAAGCGCATCACATCTGAAACACTTGTAAGAACATTTCCATTAAGAACAAAACACCCTAAGGACTGCCTCAGACACCAAGAAGGCACTTACACAGACTAGGCTTTTTGGTTTTGTTTGTGTCTCACTGTAAAGAAGCTCCTAAATGAATGAGTCATTTTGACAAATTTCAGAAACTTCACTCCATTTTGCAAGAAGAACTGATAAAGTCTTTTATAACATATTAATAATAATGTCTTGACTTTTTATTAAGTGACATTTAATAATGCTTCATTACTTTATCTACACACACACACACACACACACACACACACACACACCCAGGAAGAAAATAAAGAAACTGGTGAAGAGAAAGGCCTGAACTTTAATGACTATATGCCACCAGCAAGAGATGCTCCAAACAGCAGCTCCTCATCTTCACAGCAAAACTCAAGAGCAAGCACTGGCATTCTGACTTCTAGGAGAGGAGACAACAGCTTAGCAAATCTAGCTACCACAGCTGCAAACCCGACCTGGAAGTGAACCAGTCAGACTTTGTTAGAGCGCACAGCCAACCACACTAGATCTAACGGCCTCAGCTGAGATCTCAGCAACAGGACAGAGATGTGCTGCTCCTGCACACGTCCACCACACCGCACCACGTCTGACTTTTCTGGGTAGATTACAGGGTCATTCCAGTTTTAGAGATCTGTAGCATCATTCTCAGGTGCCTAAGAGACTCTTAGTAGATCTGAAGGATGGTGTGTAGAGTTAATACAACGAAACGAACAGACCACTGTTAACAACCATGAAGAGTCCCTGCTATACGATGTCCCTAAGATGAAATTAGCTGTTGCCATGAGCATGAAAATTTTACATTATCGTGCATCTGACAAACTTGAAGCAAATAGGGAAAAGAACCAATTTTTAGTTCTTATGTCATCAAGTCTACAAGCCTTTCCACAGAGATGTTCATGTTACTGTACAGTTCAAATAAACACGATGAACTTCTAAGTCTATTAAATGCACTAAGTTACTAATTTCTTCAGAGTTCCAAAGGTAAAATTTCAGTATGAACTTAAAAAGTTAAGAAACTCTATAGTACTATATAAATCTTCCTTTCAAAACTATGGGTCCTAGCTAGATGGGGCACATATCTGCATTCCAAGTGCCTGGGAGACAGAAGGAAGACGGTGTGCATGTAAGAGCAGCCTGGGCTATACAGCAAGCTCCAGGTCAGTCTGTACTGCGTGGGGAGGCCTATCTCCACAAACTGGGTACAGTACTTGCCTGCGTTTGAGTCATCACAAAACAAGAACTAGAGGTCCTAACACACTTCAGTGATAATCATTTGTGAAAACAGACTAGATGTGACCATCTAAAATTATTAAACTTGGGTACTTGAATTTTTGTCAAAGTATCTTTCATATAAGTTAAATAATACAAAAATGTTAAAGTCTGGTGTGGTGAGGACACCTGAAATCCCAGTACTCAGTGGGCAGAGGTAGGGAGATCTTTGTGAGTTCAAGGTTAGCATGGAACTCTATACAATGAGTTCCAGGCCAGCTAGGCTACATAGTGAGCTCGAAAAAAAAAAAAAAGCGCTATTGCTGGGTCCTGAGGTAGGTTGATTCCCAGTTTTCTGAGAAACCATCATACTGTTTCCAAAGTGGCTGTACAAGTTTGAACTCCCAACAGCAATGGAGGAGTGTTCCCCTTCCTCCAGTCCTCTCAAGCATAGCTTTCATTAGTGTTTTTGATCTCAGCCATTCTGACAGGTGTAAGATGGTAATGCAGAGTGTTTTATTTGCATTTCCCTGATGGCTAAGGATGTTAAGCAGTTCCTTAAGTGCCTTTTGAGATTCCTCTGTTGAAAATTCTCAGTTTAGATCTGTACCCCATTTTTAATTGGATTATTTTACATTTTGATATGGAAGTCAGCATGGTGATTTCTCAGTAAATTGGGAATCAGTCTACTTCAAGGCCCAGCAATACCACTCTTGAGCATATATCCAAAGATTCACACTCACACCACAAGGTCATGTACTCAACTATGTTCATAGCAGCATTACTCATAAAAGCCAAAACCTGGAAACAACCTAGATACCCCTCAACCAAAGAGTGGATAAAGAAAACATGGTACATTTACACAATGGAGTATTACTCAGCGGTAAAAGCAATGACACCTTGAAATTTGCAGGCAAATGGATAGAACAAGAAAAAAAACATCCTGAGTGAGGTAACCCAGACACAGAAAGACAAACACGGTATGTATGTATTCATAAATGGATATTAGACATAAAGCAAAGATAACCAGCCTACAGTCCACAACCCCAGAAAAGACAGGAGACAAGGAGAACCCTAAGAGAGACATACACAGATTCCCTCTGGGAAGGGGAAGTAGACAAGATCTCCTTGTAAATTGGAAGTGCGGGGGTAGTGGGGAGTAGTAGGGAAGTAGAGAGGGAAGAAGGGGAGTGGGGAAGAGAACCTGAGGGATCAGGAAGGTCGAACTGGGTGAAGGACAGAAAGGGAAAGCAAGAAAAGAGGTACTTTAAAAGAGGGAGCCATTATGCCGTTAGCGAAAAACCAGGAACTAGGGAAATTCCCAGGAATCCACAAGGATGACCCCAGCTAAGAATCTAAGCAATAGTGGAGAGGGGGCCTAAACTTCCCTTCCCCTATAATCAGATTGATGACTATGCTAACTGTCATCATAGAACTTTCATCAAGTAACTGATGGAAGCAGATGCAGAGATCCACAGCTAAGCACTGGGTTGACCTCCTAGATGTTGTCATAGAGAGGAGTGAGAATATGAGCAAAGGAGTTGAGACCATGATGGGGATACCTACAGTGACCTGAGCAAGGTCACTGACTCTGGACTGACAGCTGGGGAACCTGTGTAGGACCAAACTAGGCACTCTGAATGTGGGTGACAGTTTGTGGTGTTACTAGCAGTGGAAAAAGTATTTATCCCTAGTGTGTGAACTGGCTCTTTGGAGCCCATTCCTTATCCCTGAAGGATACCTTGTTCAGCCTAGATACGAGGCGAGGGCCTAGGTCCTGCTTCAAGTAATGTGACAGACTATTGATGCCCACTCTCTGAGGAGTGGATGGGGCTAGGGTGGGGAAAAGAGGGAGGAGTGGGAGGATAGGAGGGAAAGGGAACTGGGATTGGTATGTAAAACAAGATTGTTTTAAAAAGAAAAAGAAGTACTTATGTATATAAACAAATACATACCAGTATATTAAAACTATAAGTGTATACTCTATGCTTAAACCTCATGACAAGAATAGTAGATTGGGATATCAACTATGACTCAGTATAACCATTCAAAGGAAGAGGAAGATGGAAAAACAAACTGAAGATCTGGCAATAAAGAAATAAAGGGCACCCTAGCAGGTCCATGTAACGTCTCCTTTAATTGTTAGGTTGATATAACACAGATTCTACCAACCAAATTAAGATGAACTAAATATGAAAGAGTCCTCAGAAAATAGAAAGTTAACTTCACGAAACTACAAACAATGAAGGTTTTCCATGTATTAGGCTACAATGAACTTCTTACACAAACCTTACCAAGTCTCACAAAATGGAAAGTACTACAAGCTGTAGTTTGCCTCGGCCTGGCCTAAGAAACAGAATTGGTTTAGAGAAATTCCTCCCTCCTAAATGGAGCAGCCTGGGAAGGACAGAAACTGGCCTCACACTGGGGTCTGCTTCTCCCTCTTTTATCCTCTGCTAGCAATCTCCAGGGTTGCCTCCTCCTCCTTCTGGGCTTTGCTCTGGTTTTTCCCATTTATTATAGTTCAAAATACACTACTGCCCCAAGAGTATCTCTCCTAATTTTCCAGTTTAACCTAACACATCCCCCATCTCATAGTCTGTCTACCTTTCCTTTAGTGCATGTGTCACAGTTAAAATCTACTGTACAACTGAGAATTTGATTTTGGCATCCCTTGTCTCCAATCTTGTTAACTCCAGACTCATCCTGAATGCTTAATGAGCTGCTTAGATTTATCGTTTCCAATTTCCTGACCATGGCCCACCACTAAATTTTTTCCCCTTCCCCTCTTGCTTATCTCAGTGACCACCATTTGCCCTGTTTCTTAGGTGGCTGAAGTAAATTTTAATTCACCTTTTCTTGGCATCCCATATTCAAACAAATCTTTCAATAACTCCTTAAAATATCTATCCTAATAAATATGTTACCATTCTTGTCCAAGCCTCTATTTTTCTGTGTCTGGTCTCTTAGCTTAGTCTATTCACGTCCACTTCTAGCTGCCCCACCCCATTATCTCTTGTTCACACAAGGCCATTTAATGCCTTCTTCACACTTCCTGCCCCCACGTACTACAAGGGCAAGGGTACTGTCTGACCCATGTGCATACATACCCAGGAGCTAGCATGCTGAGCAGACAGATGGCAGACAAACAACAATTACTGGCTGAAGGAACATTTTAAAATGTAGATTCCTAGGTTCCATCCCTGGAAATTCTGACCCTGCATTTCTTAGTCATCTACAGGTGACTGATGAGGATTCCACCAGGCAACCCGGATCTCTCTCTTCTTGGAGATACTTCATAGCTGTCCTGTTTGCTTTCACTTGGGACCTTTGCCTCCTCAGTACACACAGACCTCTGAATTATCCCTGAAACTTGGAAGAAATGAGAAGCGAAACCTCCTTGGGGAAACACTAGGGAAACCAACTTGAAATGGTTAATCTTCAGTAAAGATATAATATGATCAGAAAAATCATCAGCTTATCAGAACTACTGCCGTACAGCATTAATTCAGTGGGAGGGGTTAACACATACAATTCTTAATTTTTTATGTTAGAGTAACTAAAACACTAATGAAATTTAAATTTTAACTTCATCTATGATTAAGTCTTCCACAAGGCCAACTGAAATCTAAACAACGATATAAGATATTCTCTTACTCCTTCCTATTGTATCTACCCTGTGACAGGTGTCAACAGCTAAGGGAATTAATAAATGCCAACAGTGGAGTGGAAAAGGAACCCTCACTCTCAGAGAAATCAGAACAGTGCTTATCCTAAGGGCTGTTTCTTTACCCATGCAGAACTGTTCTACAGTGTTTTATTCAATCATATTTGATTAAGTACAGGAGGAATTAGGATTCTATATATGTATTTTCATTTTTAAAATTCAGGGTTATCATAGAGCCCCATAATAAACTTACCAAAGAAATCAAAATACAAAAGAAAATTTACCATGAAACATTAAATGGTCTAGTCACTGAACAAGATCTCTCCGTCTAAAATTCTTGTAACTATAAAAAAAACAATTCGAACCCAAACTCCCTTCAAGGAAAAGATACTGCATTTTTGGCTAAGCTTCAGTTACTCCAAATGTTACTTCATAAAAAGAACAAGTAATGAAGATTTGAGTAATTTAATATTACTTATACAATAATAATTATATTTTCATCTGTTTCTAGGCACAAAAAAGAAAGAAATGAAAAAACAACAAAAGCAAACAAGTGAGGAGATTATGTTACCTGGATACTGAGGTCACACATCCTAATTCTGTTACCTGGATACTGAGGTCACACATCCTAATTACATATCTACTTTTCCCTTTCTTATTCAGGGCCTCACACAGACTAGAACTATTGACATTGAACAAAAGGCCCCACCCACCCCCACCTTTTTGCACTTTTCAGTTTGAGACAAGATGTTACTTTATTGCCCAAGTTGGCCCTGAACTGGTTCTACAGTCCAGGCAGACCTTGAACTTGTAAGCTTCGTGACACAGCTTCCCAAGTCACTGTTTTTTTCTTTGCTCATTTAGTTAGACATGATCTTCAGAAGCAAGGATAATCAGCTGATTGGAGAAGTCAAATCAATCAATTTCATAGTTAGATTTCCAAAACTCCACTCCCGTCACTCTGGGTACTTAAGAGAGGGCAGCCCTTTCTCACTGCCTCTGTCCCGCCTTCCTCCCAAAGCCTCCTCACCTGAGGGGCTTGTTCTCCGGGCCCACGTCTGCAAAGCCCATTTCCTCCAGCTTGCAGCGTCTGTACAGCTCGTAGTGCCGTGCATGGGTCTGCTCCCGCAGATCCTCCATGTTTGTACAAATGAGCATCTCCCGCAGCTTTACAAAGTCACAGTGGTTCTCATTTTCCACTAGTCAGAGAAAAACAAGACAGAAAACACATAATTAGTGCTTGTCAAATGAGCAAGGAGATGAAACACAAATGAAATAACGGAGAAATGGCCAATTCTAATTAATGGCCACTATCATTATATACAAGAAACTAAGGAAGAAAGAAACTCTTACATTATATACACTGAATTACAGGTAATATTAACACACTGAGAGGTCTACTTCAAATATAGTAGCAAGTGGATACAAAGGAATTAGCAAAGAAATAGTTCTCATTGCTGTACGCTCCAGCTGCTTCACTAACATTTTGCTGGTTCACCATCTCTACGCTCAGGACATTTTACACAGCACTTTGAAAACAGCAAGAAACTTTATCTCACTCCAAAGCAGTAAATTCTGTTACGAGCTACAATGATCAAATTCTTTTTCTAAAATATTACACTTATGAATTTGTATTAAATATTATTCAAAACTAGTAAATACACTGGTATGGTCATTCTATGTTTACAATAGCCAAAGTACTATAAATAGATATATTACAGTGACCAAGACTTTAAATTTTAAAATAAAACTTTTTAAATTTATTTATTTGAGACAGGCTTCATTGTGTTCACAGATTGACATCAAACTTGAAATCTTCTGGTTTTCACCTCCCAAGGAGCTAAGTAGGACTAGAAGTTTACCATACCGGTTTATTTTATGTTTTAATTAGTTTAAAATTTTTCTTGGTGTTTTACATTGATTTAAAATTATTACCACCTGTAACCCAATTAAAAAATGGGGCACTGAACTGAACAGAGAATTCTCAGCAGAGGAAGTTCAAATGGCCAAAAGACACTTAAGGTCATGCTCAACCTCCTTAGTGATCAGGGAAATGCAAATCAAAACAACTTTGAGATATCATCTTACACCTGTCAGAACGGCTAAAATAAAAAACTCCAATGATAGCCTTTGCTGGAGAGGCTGTGGAGGAAGGGGTACCCTCATCCATTGCTGGTGGGAATGCAATCTTGTGCAACCACTTTGGAAATCTGTGTTTCGGTTTCTCAGGAAATTCGGGATCAACCTACCCCTGGACCCAGCAATACCACTCCTGGGAATATACCCAAGAGATGCCCTATCATATGACAAGAGCATTTGTTCAACAATGTTCATAGCAGTATTATTTGTAATAGCCAGAACCTGGAAACAACCTAGATGCCCTTTAATGGAAGAATGGATGAAGAAAGTGTGGAATATATACACATTAGAGTACTACACTGCAGTAAAAAACAATGACTTCTCGAATTTTGCATGCAAATGGATGGAAATAGAAAACACTATCCTGAGTGAGGTAACCCAGACCCAAAAAGATGAATATGGGATGTACTCACTCATAATTGGTTTCTAGCCATAAATAAGGGCCACGGAGTCTACAATTGGTGATCCTAAAGAAGCTAAGTAAGAAGGTGAACCAAAGGAAAAACATATAGTTGTCCTCTTGGCTATGGGAAGTAGACAAAATTGCCGGGGAAAAAATTGGGATCTTGGGGGTGGGGTGGGATGGGGGTAAGGGGAGATGGGGAGAGAAAAGGGAGAAGGGGAGGATGGGAGGAACTTGGGGAAAAAGGAGGATTGGGATAAAGGAAGGTTGGATAGGGGAGCACAGAAGCACAATTCTTAGTTAAGGGAGCCACCTTAGGGTTGGCAAGAGACTTGAACCTAGAGTGGCTCCCAGGTGCCCAAGCCGAGGTCCCCAGTTAGTTCCTTGGGCAGCTGAGGATAGGGAACCTGAAATGACCCTATCCTATAGCAATACTGACGAATATCTTGCATATCATCATAGAACCTTCATCTGGTGATGGATGGAGATAGAGACAGAGACCCACACTGGAGCACTGGACTGAGCTCCCAAGGTCCCAATGAGGAGCAGAAGGAGGGAGAACATGACCAAAGAAGTCGGGACCACGAGAGGTGCACCCACCCACTGAGACAGTGGGACTGATCTATTGGGAGCTCACCAAGGCCAGCTGGACTGTGACTGAAAAAGCATGGGATAAAACTGGACTCTCTGAACATGGCGAACAATGAGGGCTGATGGGAAGCCAAGGACAATGGCATGGGGTTTTGATCCTACGTAATGTGCTGGCTTTGTGGGAGCCTAGCCAGTTTGGATGTTCACCTTCCTAGATATGGACGGAGGGGGGAGGACCTAGGACTTACCACAGGGCAGGGATCCCTGATTGCTCTTTGGACTGGAGAGGGAGGGGGAGAGGAGTGGGGGGAGGGGGAGAAGGGTGGGAGGAGGAGGAGAAGGGTGGGAGGAAGGGGAGAAGGGTGGGAGGAGGGGGAGGGAAATGGGAGGCTGGGAGAAGGTGGAAACTTGTTTTTTTTTTCTCCTTTTCTCAATAAAAAAAAAATTATTACCACCTGGAAATTGTGGTACATTCCTATAATCCCAGTACTCCAGAGGTTCATAAGTACAAGAGTATCATAATTTCCAAACCTGCTAGGCTACACAGCAAGACCATTTCATAAAATCAAAATCAACACTCCCCCAAATTCAATTAAAATATAAAAAAAATTCTCTGAAGCTAGTGACCGTACAAGTAATATATTTCTGCCATTATATTAAGGCATATTATTAACTGCCATTATGATTAAGGATATATGGAGTGGTACAGGCTGCTCAAACTCAGGGAAGTTAAGCAAGAAGAACTGAATTCCAGGCCAGCCTGGGCTACAAAGCAAAGCAGAATCTCAAAACTTCAAAACAAAATAAAACAAAAAACAAGTAAAAAGTCGATGATCTTACTTGCTTACTATAATGCCAGATTAAGTGGATTACCCTTTAAAGCTGGTTTACTAGTTCCTTTTGAAAATAGTTTAGCAATACCGTGATGAGAAAACATATAAATATTTTCAAGATGGTATACTCTGCCCCGTCTACACAGTAATATCATGTTTAGGCACTGCTTTAGATTTCAGTTCTAATCAAGCACTAGGGATGGAGTTGCACAGAGCATACCAGAGCAACACATACATTTTCTGTCACCGTTTATCCATTTACCTTGAACAATACCCCAAGGATACTGGCGAGCTTTGACCATCTTATTTCCAACTTGTATCTCATCCATACTTCCCACAACAGCAAATGGCAAATGTCCCTGGGAAGGAACCAAACATCAATCTCATTATCTTACGCCACAATATCAGTGACTAAAATATCAGTGATGGAAATAGTAGAGAACAATTAAACAGCGATTTTACTTGGGATATGTACTAATTATCCTACAAGTTAATTTTGGACACTACAAAGAAAATTATTTAATGCACATTTCCACATGCAAAGCACAATGTTATTTGGAATTTTAAAAAGAAGAAAAGGAGAAGCAGAAGGAAAATTTTGATACATGTGACACTGCCATCAACATTTTCCCCCCAAAAAAGGTATTTTAGAAACTATGTACATTATATAATATGCAAAATAATATCGTATCTACACTTAGTATATCACATGTACTATTAATATAAAATGATGCTAGTGGACAAGAGCTACAGGAAGCAAGAGGAACAAGAGATTACTGAGAAGAGAGATGCAATCCAAGCTGGGCTGGGAACATGGGGGTTATAGATCTAAGAGTAGGAAGGTCTAGCATAGGGCCTTCCAGTAACATGCGCAGCTCAGCCGGGGACTAGGAGTGTAGGAGTCTGTCTAATGCTGAGGCCTGAAATAGGGGGAAGATTCATGCACAAAGAAATAAAGCTTAATATTTAACAACTGAATGAAGTTTTAACTGTCTGATAAATTACTAATGAGCTTATGAATAAAATTAAATATAAAGGCAATTTACACCCGGGAATCACGATCACCTCATTTACATTATCAGGATTTTAGAGATTTAGTTTAGGGTTTCTAGTTATCATGACTGTAACGGTTAATCTTCACTGTCAATGTAACTATATTTGGGACCACCTGTGTGTGTCTCAGAAAGGTTTAGCTGAGCATGGAGACCCATCCCGAACATGGGCAGCACCACCATGGGCTGGGGATCCATACGTAATACAAGGAGACCAGACTAAGCGGCAGTGTTTATTTTGTTTCCTGACAGCAGGTGTACTGTGAACAGCTGCCGTCCATCCCCACTGCCAGGACCCCTATACCGTGACAGATTGCAATGTCAAACTACAAGCTAAAAGAAATTTAAGTGGCTTTGTCAGAACTTGTGTCACAGAAAAGTATCCAATACAGTAGCGTATGATAAATAGAAAAGGAAAGGGGAGAAAAAGAATGGCAGTTAGAGAACGCTATTGTTAGGCATTTAGTTAGGAGTGCATCCACTAATCCTCAGTCAGTCTGGATGAAGACTACTAACCACATTTTACAGACAAGTTAAGTCTCCAGATGTTACTGTCACAAAAAGCATCAGCCTCAAACTTACAATCCTTCAAAATACAACAAAGCATTTAAGAAATGAGAAACAGCAAGAAAAATAATGAGTCATCTTGGGTACATTAAATTTAACAAGCATTTCATTTGTACAGGAGACACTAGAAGGGAGAACATCAGCTTCAGGAGTTCTTAAAAACTCAGATTTTAAAGCAGCCAAGGGAAGCTGCATGGTCCTTTCGTGTTTTTAAAACAGGACAGAAAGGAACCATTCCGAGGTAATTAAATATGGTTCAACAAAGGTAAACCCAAGTCTTACAATGAATTACTTTATTCAGGTGGAAGTAAGAAAAAGGAAAACATGCATAAAGCACTCAGTATCTGTTTTTCAACAACAGCAAACATTTATTCTACTGGGCTTTTTGACTGAAGTCTTTTTGGGGAACACAAGGTAAAACAGATCCCACGGGTCTCCCTTTGTTTATGGGTGGCACATTCCAAGAACCCAGCAGATGTCTGAAAGTACACCCTGTGCACAGCCCACAGATAGTATGCTTTCTTCTATTCTGATGCCTATGGACATTTATAAATTAGGTACCATAGAGATTAATAACTTATGGCCAAGTGGGACAATAAACACTTAAAGCACAATACATGACTGTGTCTCTTTAAAAATACTATTGTATTAGAATCACCATTGTTTTAATGACATTAGTTGGTACAATGCCTATGGTAAGATTTTATCATGCTATACAGATTGGCACACAACTGAAAACTAGCAATTTCTGCAATTTTCCATTTTCACAATAAAAACTAAAGCCTCAGAAAGCGAAGCCTCAGGTGGGTAGGGCTATTGTGGGAACAGTGTTACTCAGAACTCAGCTTTCCTTTTACAAACAGAACAAATGTATACTCAATGGGGGGCTCACATTCATTGCACCATTGATCTTGGCAGTAGTCTCGTCATCTGTTGGGAACTGATATATCTGAACACCATTGATGACCAGTTCATTCATGAGCTTCATCTTAAACTTCTGTAATTCACTTTTAGAAATTGTATCTGCCTTGGCAATTAATGGTATAATGTTCACCTATTAAGAAAAAAAAAATCCACAATCTCATCATGGAAAATTTGTTTTTAATCCCGCAGTCATAGCTTTTCTGTATAAAACCAGTCTCTGACACTAACTTTCTCTGACCAGGAGTTGGCAAAGGATAAAGGAGTTGGCAAATTGAAACAGCACATTTATTCACTTATTCTACCTTCCTGCTACAACAGCTCAAGGAGTTGCCATAAGGAGCACAGGAAACTGACACATTTTACGACCTGCCTGTGTGTAGATTTCCCTAACCACAACAGTTACTAGTTGCCACTCTCATATATGCGCATATGTAATATTCTTATACACCCATTCCCATCGATGGTAGGTTATAAACATTTTTAAAAGGGCTCTTGTAAAATTAAATTTGCATTTGTATTTAGGTTTGGAATCTCATTATTTTCTCTCCACTCCAAGTCTTTTTCCACTCCACACAAGGGAAGTAGAACATAATAAACTATAAGCAAAAAACACCTGCTTAATTCACTTTTATTTCTTTATAATCTAAGCATTACGGTAATTAGGTAATTGATCCCCCAAGAACACTAAGAGAACAGGTGATGCTTCTCTTTTTGCCTCTTCTTTTTTTTACCTCTGTCAAGGCCTAGTCATCAGATGCCTACCAGCTTCAGAATTTGTCCCCAACACTTGAATAAAACAGAAGAGGGTGCCAGTCTTCCCATGAATGGCCACTGCTGACGAACTTCTACTGTCACCAGAAACCACTTCCTTGCAAAATGACAGGTGGTGTGTAGGATGCGTGACTCTCAGGAGGTCAGGGGCTGGACTGCTGAAAAAGCGCTCAGAGTCGCTTCTGAAAATTCACTAACAGAGCTTACTAACACAAACTGCTCCTAACAGAGCTGAGGTGGCTGCTTGGCCAGTACAAGAACATTCTAAATAAGACTTTTTGGCTATTAATAAAAAGTTAATAGAATGAGTAACACAGTTGTTTCCTATGTACAAAGGTAACTATTTTGCAAGATATCTCATATATCTCCATAGGAGTCTTAATGTGAGCTCACTATCCTCACGTCAGTGAAAACACGAAAGCCTGGCTAGGTCACTCAGTGCTGCAACAAGCTGGTAAGTGGCCAAGCTATTTATTTATTTAATTTTATAAATGTATTGAGTGTTAAGGGCAGAGCCTCAAACATGCTAGGAAAGTACATATCAGTGAAATGTGACATTATTATTTTTACCTTTTTAAATAAAATACTAATATTAGGTTGGTTTTGATTTAGTTTTGAGACAAGATCTCACTCTATTGTCAGGCTGGCTTCAAACTCCTGTCTAAAGCAATTCTCCTGCATCAGCCTTCCCAAGCAGCTGGGATTGCAGGTATACCACCACATCCTAGCTTCTACTGCCTATCTCACAATAGAATGTTATATTAAGTAGTTCAGCAGGCCATGGCTACAACCTTCTTATATAAAATACAGAAAAAAAAGAGGGTACTTAATTTTATAAGAAAACTTACACTTTGAAATTAAAAAAAAAAAAAGAATGTGCCAGGTGGTAGTGGTGCATGCCTTTAATCCCACCACTTGGGAGGCAGAGGTGGGCAGATCTCTGTGAGTTCAAGGCCAGCCTGGTCTACAGAGTGAGTTCCAGGGCTTCACAGAGAAACCCTATCTCAGAAAGACCAAAAAAAAAAAAAAATTATTTAAAATCATCAAACCTGAAGATTAGGTAGTATGTGCTTACAGACTATAATAAAACAATTCTCTCTCTGTGCCATACAAATATATTCTGGCAGCTTAGAAGAAAGGTAAAATAACACGTTTACATGCCTAAATATTATATATACTAAATGCATAATTTAACAGGGGCTATATCCATTATCTCATTTAGTTCTCACAAGGTAATAATAATAGCTATCTTTTACTGGGAATGTCTTATAGCTAAGCTCTTTATTTTTACAGATTAATTTTCACATCTATACTTCAAGGCAGGGCTTCACCTGCTTTGTATATTAGGGAGTGAGGAAACTGAGGCTCAGAGCACTAAAGGTATTTGCCACAGATGAAACAGCTAATAAGGGATACAACCAATATTTAAAATCACCTCCCCACTAATAGCAAATTCTATGACCTTTATAATACTGTATCATAGTGATCTTTTGTATAACACAGAATTTCACTTTTTATTTTATTCCTTTAAAAGCACAGATTTGTATATGAACAGATTTCCTTTGGATTAGGGAAGAAACTAGTCTTTTTCAACTTTTAAATAAACATAAAAGTCTTCCGCAGGTTAATTATGGAACTGTTTTTATAACCTCCTAAATTTATAAATAGTTACTTGCTTCAAAAATTCAGGAACAAATTTTCTTGTTTTGTTCCAAACAAAAACGTATTTCACCAAGATGAAATATTATGCTTTATAATCTTTGTCAAAGAAGTTATTCCTTTCACTATGTCTGAAATAAAATTATGTCAAAGAAACTCTATATGAAAATTTAGAGAACAATTGTAACAAATGCAATCACTAAAAAGAGAACTTGTTTAGTCTTTGTATCTTATTTTCCAGATTGAATTTCCCCAGGAAAAAAAAAATGTTTCAAAGACATACAGAATAAAAGCTGCAAAGCATGTGCTTATTATAATAAAAATACTTTAATATTTCAAGTATACTAAAATTCGAGAAGTTGGTTGCTTCCCTAATCCACCTTGCTGTCCAGGCTCTTCATGGTTAGGAGGTCAAGTGTCCTTAGAGAATGGCCTGTTGGAGCAATGAAGTAGAGGCACACGTGGATACGCGAGTCATGGTAGTTAAAAAGAGCGCGCTTGATCTTCAGTTCTTCTTGGAGATAGGCCTCAAATTGATCATCTATGTAATCAATTATTGGTTGGTAGCTGAAAAAAATAAGCATTTAAATATTTAATGCACATACCCATGCTATCTTAATAAGGAACCTGTACAATTACCAAGTCTGAGGTCTGTATCTTCCAGTAAAATCAGTTAATATCTAAACCAACCAAAGAGTTAACTACAGTACTAACACACGATATGTACAATATACACACATGAAGGTAATTCTGTCAAAACATTAGGATAATCTAGCTCAGTGGTTCTCAACCTTCCTGATGCTGAAACCCTTTAATACAGTTCCCTAGTGTTGTGATGACCCTCAACTATAAATGTATTTCATTGCTACTTTATAAGTGTAATTTTACTACTGTTATGAATCATAATGTAGATATTTGATATGCATGATATCTGATATGAGTGCAAAGTGGTCAGGATCCACAGATTGAGAACCATTGATCTAGTTAGAAATCGTATTAAGTTCATAAAGATTCATTTCTACATCTGTTCACATACTAGGTTCAGTTCTTTTAAGACTTACAACTGCCCCAAGCAGTTAAGAGCTTAACATATAATTAAAATAATGCATGGCATGTTGTTTAATTGGTTGAGAAGAGTAAAGGATATCAATTAAAATATGCAAGTCAAGGTGATTGACTTCCTGTTTTCAGTACATCTATAAGTCATGAAAAGCTTAGCCCACAAAAGAGGAAAGGCCAGTATCAGCTGAAAATATCTAACTGGTAATGCTGGCATGGTTTTATTTTCAGTGAATTAGAAGCAGGTCAATTATATCTTGGGCTCTATTTCTAGCCCAGATAACTCTCACATTCCCTTTAGCTGTTTCAGTCTATTATTCATCCTTTGAAATACAAATCAAATCAGTGTACTCAAAAAACAGTATACTTAATCTCAGCTTATGATGACTTTGTCAACTTTCTACTTCATGTTGATATGATAAAGCACTGTTTATGCAACGTGTTTGTATGTGTTCATGTGTGCAGGTCCCTATGTATGGAACCAGAGGACAACCTCAGGAGTCAAATGCCTTGTTTATTCAAAAGGGCATCTCATTGGTGTGGGGCTTGCAGATTGTGCAATACTGGCTGACCTGCAGGCCCCAAAGCTCCTCAGTCTCCAACTCCCCAGCCCTGAGATTACAAACATGTGTCACTGTGTCCACTTTTTAAAAATTAATATGGGGCCGGGCGGTGGTGGCGCACGCCTTTAATCCCAGCACTTGGGAGGCAGAGGCAGGCGGATCTCTGGGAGTTCGAGGCCAGCCTGGTCTACAAGAGCTAGTTCCAGGACAGGAACCAAAAGCTACGGAGAAACCCTGTCTCGAAAAATCAAAAAAAAAATTAATATGGGATCTAGAAATAAACTCAGGTCATCATACTTCAGGACTTCACTGGGTAGGCTATCTCCCCAACCCTTCTACCTTTCTGCTGTTAACTAACTGCACTGAATAATCCAAGACCATAAATAAAAGAATAGCAAGTCAAGCATTATGAAGATTTACAAAATAAAAGCTACCATAGAAACACCTATCTATCATGAAGATATTTTAATAGTTCAAAAACAGTTTCTTTCCTAGCACTCCTTGCTGCCTGGGCTCTGGACACTCCATGGACATCCTTGTAATTGTACAGAAGAGCTGTGAAAGTAACCTTATAGAACGTAGATAGAACTGAATTATTTTATAATTGTCTGGTAATTCTAGTCCTTAGAGACCAGAACCTAAAACACAGAATAGTGTATTCCCCCACTATAGACAGCAAACAGTTGGGGAGAAAGCCAGTATCTTCATAATTCTGTTTTCTATAAGAATTAGCATAATACCTTCAACATTATAAGAACTAAGTTCATCATCAGAATGATTACTAACAACACTAAGAAAGGTTCCTTAGAATACTGGTCTAAATATGACTCAGTAATATTCCCTTTCAAAAAACCTGAACAGTAAAAATCTTTAAGTACATATTTCACATAAAAATTTCAAAGAAGCATTTGTTAATTACTTAAAATAGGTCAGTAATGACTTATTACACAGTCCAAATAACCAGAAATATTCATGCAGATGACTGTCTTAAGATTTTTCAAAAAATGAAACCATAGATACTGTTGGACAAATAAACAGAATTTCTTCTATAGTAATTTATCCTGTTTCTAATTCCAATAAATAAAAAACACCATTTCAATGAGAAGACAGTGACTTAACTCATATCCTTAAAAAATACCAAATGGCTCAACAGGTGTTAAGAAATCAAGGCCAAAACTGAAGAAAAAAAGGAAAACTAGAAAGTTAAGCAGATATAAACTGACATCCCCAGAAAAAGCCACATTCTACAGGCTGCATGACTGATTAGCTGAAATGTTAAAGTTCCAGAATCCAATTATTTTTAGACTCCCTAAAGAGCTATTTACTACTTGCCTGTCTGTCTGTCTGCCCTACCATCCTCAAGACAGTCAAGTCAAGGGATGAAGGCCAAGAATGACATCAGAGCAGCAGAGGCCGTCAACTGACTTCACTCATTGACTGAAACCAACTTAACTGATATTCCCACCAGAGCATCTGAAAAGTATTTTGATTTGTGACTTTCATCTGTTCCTTTTGAAAAACTTCAAATGATTGGCCACATGGAAATATGTTATCTTGGACAAACTGAATCTGCATTTCGGGACCAAAGTCATTCGCCTTTGGCTCCAAAAGAAACTATCTACCATTCACTCAGAGGTGAGAACTGTTTTTGCAACAGTGGTTTTAGGTACTCGATATGGCCAAAGCACGATCCATATTTGCTGGAGGAGTCACGCAGATCAGTTGTCACAGCCCCTTGTGCCAACTACCTGGGACTGCCTCCTCCAACATGTGTTCTTTCTAGGGCTCAGACTTCGCTCGGTTTGGTCAACCGTCCACTGTTTGTTCAGAGCTGGGTGTTAGGACGCCGTTTATTTAGATATCTTTCATGTTGTTTCAGAGCATTTGGCTTTTTTTTTTTTTGTTTGTTAGCAGAATGTTCAGCTTATTTGACACAGGCAGCCTGTTCTTCTTGCATTCCTCTATTATTTAATTCAGGAAAGAGGAAATATTTGGAGGAAAACAGCCATGTGGTAATCCAGTTGGCTTTATGCTTGGTAATTTGTGTTGACCTTGCAAGTATTTGAGGAAAAATGAGAAAACTTAAGTAAAAATAAACATTTAATATTGTATACTGTTTGGGGTTTTCCTCACACACTAAATTCAAGTCCTAGGCATAAGGAAGCTTGCTGTAACTGAAAACTTAAAGCATCTAAAGGCAGAAAACAAGATAAAATTGGTGGCTCAAAATCAGTTACTTTTTAGAAACTATCTACATTAAAGGAGATGAGAAAGGACTAAATGCAGGTTTCACCCTGAAATAAAGCTTGTCTTATACAAGAAAGGAATCAGACAAACAGAAAACCCCACATACCTCTCTTCTTTATTGATCTGGTCGCCAAACCCCACTGTATTCACAACGGTCAGTTTCAAGCGAACATTACTTTCCTGGAGTTCGTACGTCTGAGCTCTAAGTCTAACGCACGAACAAAAGTGTGAGGATTCAAGCTCTTCAAAATTAGTATTGAACAGTGTGTTAATCAGTGTGGACTTTCCAATTCCAGTCTCCCCTGAAAGAAACAGAGAGTCACTGAGAACAATCACACATCTAAACTCTAGTGGGCAGCATGGCTGAAGCTGGTCTAAATCGCTAGGGGAACAATGACTACACATGCTACCCTTCTCTGACCTCTGAAGAGAGCACTAAAAATTTTTTTTTTAAAAAAAAAAAAAGGTTGAAGCTAAGCAAAACAAAACTAGTAGAATTTAAACGACTCATAAAATCCACAGAGCCATTAATCTTAGACACAAGAATCATCCTGCTTATATAAAGAAGGAAGCGAGCCTAAGCGTATGAATTCTGAAAAACTGGAGGAGTTACTGGCACTCACCCACACAGAGAATGTTGAAACAGAAGCCTTGCTGAATGGATCTATCAACCAGCTGATCAGGTAAACTTTCAAAGCCAACATGGCCACACATAGTCAAGGAACGGGGATGGTCTTTTTTCTGAAGAAAAATCAAACAAGTAACTTTGATTTTATTATTTTTTATATTTAGTATTTTATTTAATTAATGTACAATATAGGCACACTTGAAAGAAAATATAATTTAACAAAGCAACTGAAGATTTCACGACTTCTACTTCTCACTGAAAAGTGGTTGGGTAAAATGGAGAAAACGGACACCAGTGCTGAGCCTCCCAAAACACTCATTTCTCATTTCTTTTATGTGACAGAAGTCTAGCACAAATTCTGACATGAAAACATATGACCTCCAATTCCAAGAAAACATCCAAGTAAACTATGCATATTCACTGACAAAAATGAAGAATTTATGTCATCAGTTGTGGGAATAAAAGACAGTATTAGATTAACCCCACCCCCATCCAGACCAGGTACCAGCAATGGCCTCCTATACTGAGCCATCTAGTGATATATACTGATGAGTTAATTCAGGGGAATCCAGGTTTCCTGAACTTTAGTTGATAGTTTACTCTGATCCTATTTGTTGAATGCCTTTTTTGTCTGCTTTCTTATCATTTGTTTAAGGTATTCACTTTGTTTCCTTTGATTGTGTTTGCTCTCAAACTTCTGAAAATGCGCCCGGGGTGCTTTAGTCTTTCCTGAGCAACTTTTTTTCTATTTTAAATAAACTCCAACTTGTCTTCATGCTGACTCATCCTGAAATTCAGGTCAAAGCAAGGATTTAGTTTTACCTGAGATAAGATCCTAAAATATTAAGGGAACTCAGAGAAGACTGGAGCAGCCCTGGCTGTATAGCTTGTCAAGGAAGTATAGCATGAGAGTATAGCACACTTTGAATCAGAAATTCTCCATGAGAGCACGGAACAGCTAGTCCAAATATAGGAGAGCAGCAACACGGGAACAAGAGAGGTGTGGGGAACCTGGCAAAGGCTCACCAATGGATGCAAATAAGCTTAGGCAAAAACTATGGACCATAAGAAAAAAACTAACAACCACCCCCCTCCCCCCCCCACACACACACAAAGAATAAAATCTCTGGAATCAGGCAAGAAAAGAAAAGGCTACGAAAAGTTAAACAAAAGCACCATTGTGACTTCCATACCACCTCAGTCTTGGACTCAAAAACACTGAATGCCGAGCACAATAATATTCAACACAGCAGAGAAAATGTTCTTACAAGCATGTTGATGGTCTCAAACTGAGAAACTCTTCCATAAAACTGAGTCCTAACATAACAAAAAGGTGGAGGGAAGCAGCAAGCCTAAAGACCAGAGCCTGATACCAGAACCCACATGGTAGAAGGACAGAACTGAGGGACAGATCTCTCTAGAGCGCGCTCTCTTTCTCCTCTCTCTCTCTCTCTCTCTCTCTCTCTCTCTCTCTCTCTCTCTCTCTCTCTCCCACACACACACATACACACACACACACACAAACACAAGTCTTAAACAGAAACATCAGTATCAATGAATAATAACTAATTCCTTTTCATTTCAGAGCCTAGCAGCCTTCACTCTACTCACTTATGAATTGGCAAAATCAATACCAAAAAATAGTTACATTCCCTAAAGCAATCTACAGATTCACTGCAGTTCCATCAAAAATCCAATGATATTCTTCACAAAATTAGAACAAAAATCATAAAATTTATTTGAAGCATAAAAGACCCCAAACAGTCAAAGTGATTCTAAGTTACAAGTATCACAGTGCTTGTCTCAAATTACACTACGTAAAAATAGTAAAAGAAACCATACAATACTGAACAAACACAGACAGGCAGACCAACAGAACAGTACAGAGAACCTAGACGTGAGAGAACACAGTTACAGTCACCTAATTTTTTGTTTGTTTTGTTGTTCAAGACAGGGTTTCTCTCTAGCTTTGGGGTCTTGTCCAGGAACTCGCTCTGTAGACCACACTGGCCTCAAACTCACAGAGGTCCACTCTGTCTCCCCAGTGCTTGGATTAACGGCAAACAGTCACCTAATTTTATATAAGTATCAGAAACACATTTTCCTTTTAATAAAAGACAGATAGCCTCTTCTACAAATGATACTAGGAAAAAATGGATATAGTTCCATGTAGACTTGCACAAAACCCTACTCAAAATGGCCAAAGACCTTAAAGAAAAGCCTGAAACTTTGACACTGTGAAAGGAAAATGAGGCGATTACTTCAAGCAATAGGCATAGGCAATGACTTTCTGAGAAGGGTCCAACCAGCATAGAAAATAACGCAAAACTGACAGATGGAACGGTCGGAGAGCTGGCTGAGAGGACTGGAGCGCTGCCCGCAGAGCCCGAGGTCGCCGGTTCGAGTCCCAGGTAAGTCTGTACTGTGTGTGTTGTGATGTAATGTGTCTGTGTATGAATGTCTCTGTGCTGTCTGTGTCTGTGTGCTGTGTGAGTGACGTCTGCTTGCATAATTAATCGGAAAAAAAAAGAATTGACAGATGGGAAATTTAAAAACTTGGGCAAAGCAAAGGAAACAGCTACCAGAGAAAATAGACAGGGGGAGGGGAGAGTCTGCCCTCTACAAATCAGTCATGGTATCTGGGATGGCTTGAATGAGAAAAGTCCCCATAGGCTCAGGTGTATACTTGAGTACTTGATTCCTGGCAGGTGGAGCTTTGGGGTTGGTTTAGATGGTGCAGCCTTGCCAGAGGAAGTGTATGTCACTGGAGGTGGGCTCTGAGTACCACCTAATTCCTGTTTAGTTCTCTTTGTGCTTGTATTTGAGCTCTCAGCTTCCTGTTCAGCCATAATGCTGGCCTCCTGGCAGTGATGGACCCTTTTTACTCTGGAACCATAAGTCAAATACACCCTTCTTTCTATAAGTTGTTAGAATAATAGGTATTAATAAGTATATTATTAATTATTACTATCTAGAATATATATAAATGTAAAAAACATTAAATATGAGTTTTTAACTTATCAAATGCTATAAAACTATGTTTATGACAAGGAATTAAATTTTTTTTAATCTTCCCACCTTGTAAGACTTTAAAGCAAATGTTTTAGCGCACACACCCAAATACAGTAAACCCTTTTTATACTAAGGCTCTGCTATTTTGTGGGATTAAAGTGGCTGACTTCTTTCCCCGTCATTTTCTGTGTGTCCATTCCTTTAAGACTAGCCATCATGAGAGACTGAGGCTGGACGCTAATGGGGAGGGGGGTCACCAACAGTTACCACTATCCACATTAGAATAAAAAGTCAAGTGCACTTTCTGTTTCCCTCGATTTATTCTGCTGAGGCAATAATGACCAAGAGTAAACAGAGACACTTCGATTGGAGTAGTAGTCTTTGTGATCTCCAAACTTACTTTTAACATAAAGAACTGCAAAAATGAAATATAAAAAAAATACAAAATAAAATCAAAAAATATATAAAGGCTTTTAAATCAATAAACAGGCTTGGGAACTGAACAGATGATTCTCAAAAAGAATATAGATAACGGGCAATAAATACTTCCAGAAATTCAAACTAAACTGCTTTCAGATTCTGTCTCAACCCAGTCAGAAAGGCTGTCATCAAAAAACTAAAAATTCCAGTAATGACTTGGGGAATGAGGAACCCTCATATTGCTGCTGGGACACAACATTATGTACATTAACATGGAATTTCCTCCAAAATACTAAAAAAACACAACTATGTGACCCAACTACACCACTCTTGCATTATATACCCAAAGGACTCTAGTCAACAAACCACTGAGATAATGCATGCCCATGCCTATTCCTTCACCTATTCCTGTAATAGGCAGAAAAATGAAGCAGGCCAGGCATCCATTGATAGATGGACAATGTGTTAAATACACACAGACATATATTGTAACAATGCATTATGATGAAAATATTTCCTACATTCTAAGACTGGAACTTTTGCTGAGTTAATAATATATCTTGAGGTCATTTAAGCCTTAAAACTGCTTTCCAAACGAGTACTCAGCCTGTTCCTTTAATCTGCTTTTAAGAGAACAGCGCAGCAATCAACCTTACTTCCCTTGGATTCCCCGTGTAATTAACTTTTACAACCTAAACTAAGCATAGCTGTAATCTTAAATTATGTGCCCTTCCACACCCCAACCCAGAACAATGCATGTGTATCATTTTATGAAATCAGCAAATATAGAAGATGAAAGCAATCTTCCAAGTGAATAGCCACCATAAATGCTCAACACAACATTCAGATACAGATACTGATGGATGTCATAATACTGTTTGTTAAATGGGTAGGTTGAAGCCAGTGACGTCATCCCTTGTAAGACAGATTTCTGTAAAGTATTCCACTCCTACCCCATGTGATGCTTTCTATGCAGCTCAATAAACCCAGCACAAAAAAGCTGATTCTCTGTTAGAAGGATGGAGACACTGGGAACATAAAGTGGAGAATTCAAATCGGGCCTCAATGTGGATTAAATGAATCCAAAGGAAAATGCTCTTATTTCTTTATTTAATGTGACAATGATGCAATACTGATGACTCGTTAATTAACTCAAAGTTACTAATGCAATTAATCCATGCAATGTAAGTAGGATTTTATTCAGACATAAAGAAATAGGAAACATTTCCAGGAAAATGGATGGAACAGGAAATCAGTAAATAAGCTAAACTCAGAAAAATACCATTTCTTGTATGAATCTAAGGAGGGGTGTGTGTGTGTGTGTGTGTGTGTGTGTGTGTGTGTGTGTGTGTTTAGGAAAAGGATCATCATGAGACAGGAGGAAGAAATCTTTTTTTTTTTTTTGATTTTTCGAGACAGGGTTTCTCTGTAGCTTTGGAGCCTGTCCTGGAACTCTTGTAGACCAGGCTGGCCTTGAACTCACAGAGATCCGCCTGCCTCTGCCTCCCAAGTGCTGGGATTAAAGGCGTGCGCCACCACCGCCCAGCAGGAGGAAGAAATCTTAACGTAAGGTGCAGGAATGATGGGCAATGGAATACATGTGACAGAATTAGAGGGGAAAGAATCAGCAGGAAGGGGTAGGGTGATGGGAGAGTGCAGTAGGGCAGGGCAATGAATAAGAATGGAGTATATTGACACATATGCATGAAATTATCATGATGAAACCATTTCTTTGTATGACGACTTGAAATTTTAAAAGGAAAAATATTGTGACTTTCTTGTATAACAGTATATTTATTCAACATATAGACTACTGCATTTTTTTTTTTTTTTTGCTGAAGCATACATGGACAGTTCCGTATATGGCAGTTCTGTTGAACTTGCCCATATTGGATTTCATGGTCTAAGTTGATGAGGACGATTGACCAGGCCTCTTCCTTAATGCATTAATATACACATACACAAATAATAAATTGTAAGATCTCACTTGCAAGGAAAGGCAAGAACACTATTTTTATTTAGAAGTCATTATAGGAATACAAAGAAATTAACTAGCTTGTTTTAGGAAATACTCTAATAAGCCAAAGCAGTGCTCAGAATTAGGTACATCCCCTATAGCATGACAGGGGAAAACAGAAATATTATGAATATTCCTGTACCAGCATAGCTGGGAAGGCAGAGATAGTTACACGGAAACAAGCTGTTTAGTCAACCTATTAAAATGTGTGTGTGTGTGTGTGTGTGTGTGTGTGTACAGAAGATCTATTATATATGCCACACTGTACTAATCCACTTCCGGCGAGTAGGCTCCATTCCTGATTGCGCAGAGGGCTGTTGTCTGGGACGCTGATCTGTAAGGTTTTTTTCCCCCTTAAAATAAATAACCTCTCTAATAATCTAATTCCAAACTGGTGTGGGATTGTTTGTGACTTATGCCTTCACAGTACTGTTATGTAAAATTGTCAAAAATAATAATAACAACAATAAAGGAGTATTACAAAAGCAGCTCTGATGCTTCCACTCCTGACTTCTTAGCATCGCAGGTATCTTCCTGTAAGGTCACCAGTCTCTCATTAATCCCTCTAATCTAAGTATGTGTCTGTGCTGGACTCCTTTGTGTATCTAACAATAGCCGCCAATTCTTCAACACAACACTGTTTGTTGCTGTTGTTTTCTGAGTGTCCTCAAGAGATTGTTTCATGTAACATTATCTGATTCTATGACATAATGTTCTATTCTGTACTGTAGTGGATGCTTCTCTTTATTGAGATAGCACCCTTTGCTATTACTACAAATGAACTACGCTATAAACAAATACCTTTGGCTCTATGTCTTACAAAAGAGGAACCTTCTGCTATATCTAAGAAATTTCTACTAACTCAACTACCTGCTAAACTACTTGTCACAAAATCTAATCACAATTCATTGCTGATTAAAAACTGAAAACCACTTTCTTGTTAGCATTTTTTTAAAAAGGCTTAAGTGGCATTGTTCTAGTACAGTTCAGAGAATGTGATGGGTGGTACTCAGGAAGTGACACTGAGCACTGAGTATCCTACTGATTTATCCATACTATCTAATCTAACGAAGGGACAAATATTTTATTTGACACAAAATGAGAGACAATTTCAGATTTGTTCAGCCCGGCACTCAAATATTATCCCAAATCTGGTACTTTTAATCTCTGGCATACTTGAGCAGCTCGAGACCGATAAATAAATCTTTTATTTCTCACCGGCTTACTTTCTCCAGATACAAAGTTCTGCCTCCCTGTTGGAGGGCAAGGATATGATTTATAATACTGTCTAACCTCTCCAGGGCCCAAGTCCGGAGCTTATGGGTAAGCTCCACCACCCTTTGGTTAGTCTCTCTAGTCCTTGGGAATCTCTTCCCGACTCTGTTAAAAATCTGCCTCTCTAATCCACTCTCTCCAGCTCCTAAGGAGTCTCTTCTCCATAAAACAGACTACAGATGTTTGAAAACACTCCTTCCCCGTCATTCTTTGATGATATAATAGGCTAATATCAGGGAAGCCAGGTCTCCCTAACTCACAGTATGACAAAGTAATTTCCAGAACATTTCAATTCTGTAGGTAATGCATAAAGAAACTGGAGAAAATTCAGATGCATTTTGTTAATCTTAGCACGTGAAAAGGCAAAACTTGTTTTGGAAACTCAACGGGATATGAAAATATTGATTTTTCTTGGGTTCCTTTCAATTCTGACTATAAGTTCTAGCAAAGCATCATGAAAGTATGATGTAGTGAAAATGAAGAATAAGTCACTGAAACCGCATGTAGAAGCTTGATGGATTAATAAGGAGAGACACACTAAAACTGTATTTTGTTGTTGTGGGAATTAAATCAGATTTATTTGGGCCCTGTTCCATGCAGGCCAAATGATAGAAAAACTAGGCATTGAGAAGTTGCTGGTTTTACCAAGGCCAGGGAAAGAAAATAAAAGAGAAGCCAGAGAAGGGTAAGGAAGAAGAAATAATTATTCACAGAAACATCTTAAAATGGACCTTTTGGGGGCAAGGAGGGGAGGTGATACCAAGGAAACAGAATAAAGTCTACCAATAACACACTTTTCACTTATTCCCAGAATGAACTAAATATTAATTTTTAAAAAGCCATATATTTTAAAGAAAGTGTAACAGACACCAGGCAATGTGGATCAAAGCTAAGTCAGTCGGTATTCTTGGAATATAGATTTTAGTACAGCTGGGACATATGCATATAATACGATGAGCGCTGTAGTGTCAGAGAAAGAACTGTGGAAGAAAAAGCTCCTCCCCACTCCAGCAGCAAATAAAGCACAGAGGGGAGAAGAAGTGACAAACAAAATTGTAAACATAGATGTATGGCAACAAAGTTGTGAAGAACTGTCACTCAGGCCTCAGGAATCCCCATGACGACCACAGAGGAGGTGAAGCTGAAAAGTGCTACAGGAATTTGACAAGTGCTTCCATGAGTCACAAACTAAGGTCACTGCGTGGATGTTACGATAAGCAGGAAAGAAAATAGGGTATGAATTGGCACAGTTTGATGCAATTTTAGGGGAGGTAGGGGAGAAAAATATCCCAAGAGCCTAGGCAGGTGAATAAAACTACAGGCAAGTGTTGCACAACCATAAACACCTTTTCTATCTTAATTAAGCATGCATTGTGACTATAACTTTTGTAGTTTGTAATAAAATTACCACATTTCATTCTTTTCTCACAATTTCATAAATAAATTTTTTCCTTCCCATATTTATCTTTACAATCCTAGCATATGATTTTATGTTCTTCCCGTTCTAAGTATTTAAGAAAAGTCTACTTTTTCACTTAAAGGAAGCCCTTTATAGCTGCCTCTCCTTGGCATATCCAAACATGTCACTATGTTTTATTTTATTTTTATGTGTAATGGTGTGCTGTCTGCATGTACATCTATACACCATGTGTCTGTCTGGTACCCACTGGGATTAGAAGAGGGCACAGGACACACTGGAACTGGATTTACAGGTGCTTGTGAGCCATGGATGTGCTCAGAAACGAACCTAGGTCCTCTGAAAGAGAAACCATATTAACCACTGACATCTCTCCAGGACCAGCATTATTACTTTTGCACTTTGGGATTAGTAAGTAAGTAAGAGTTTCTTGTGGACAACCACCAATACTTTTCACAGTCAATAACAAAGATCTATTAAGTATCACATGGGTAATGTGTTAGCACTGAGTTACAGTTCACTCAAGAGTCACAGGTCATCTAATAAAAACCCAGCACCAGGCATATGAAGCACTCGTTTGAGTGGTTGGTCAGAGGTCAGAGTTGTCAAGAGACCCCCCCCCCCAAAATTACAGGCTTTTGTCTATTGTCCTAGGTTGCTCCCCAAAGGTGAATGGTAAGTTCCTATTGCTGAAGACAGCATGCACTTCATACACAGGTCTAGGAGACCTGAGCTAGATCTGACATGAAAGCCTCCTCCCTGAGGACTAACTTTCGTGGTACCAGAAGGCACAATGCAAAAATCTGAAAGAGATAAGCAACCGAAAGTCCTATCCAATTACTTGTCACAGGTAATCCCGTAAAATAGAAAGGTGATGGATTTGTTACTTTTCTCCTTGCAGTAATAAAATACCTAGCAAAAGCAACTTAAGGATGGGTTTGTTTAGGCTCACAGTTTCAGCGTAGTCAGTCATGAGGGGAAATCACGGTGGCAGGGTGGCTAAGGCAGTATGTGCAGTCATGAAGCAGGAAGAGATGAATGCTGGCCCTTAGCTTGCTTTCTCCTTTATACTCACTATGGGTCCCCAGCCCATGGGATGGTGCCCTACACACTCAGGATGTGTTTCTTGTTCATTTAGATCTTTCTGCAAACACCCTCATAAATGTGTGGTGATTATAAATCCTATCATGGGATAATGAAAATTAGTTATCATAGGAGACCAAAAAATAATTTAAGGTCAAAAACATTTAGTGAGAGTGTTGATGTGCTTTTCCTCCATCTGGCACAAGAGTGGATCCTAGAGACAATCTGGTTGGTATTAAGTGTGGAATTGTGCCAGGAAAGGATTTTGAAGCAGAAGGAGCAGATGTGCAAGGGAATGATTCTAAACGGTGGTAATAATGAACTCAAAGGGGACTAAAAGGGAACCAGAAAGCAAGCAGAAATAATAAATTAGAGCAAAGATTTGAGGGAGCTGGGATAGTTAGGGAGTAAACAAGCAAGGTAGAAGGCATACAGAGTGAAGTATCTGAAACTGAGATTTTTAGTTTTGTGCAATGAGAAAATCAAGGCATTATCCATTAGGAAGAGAGGCTAACATAGCATAAAATCTAAAAGAATACCTAAGGAAAGGAGGTCAAATACTGTAAAGGCAAAGTCTAAGAGGATCATCTAAACAGACACTGAAACCACTCAGAATTTCAACAGGCCTAATGCATGAAAATTGCAGGGAGCTACTCAGGAAGCACTGGGGAAGGCAGGGCTGCAGAGATGCCTGCTAGCCAGAGAGATCAATAGGCAGTCCAACAACTGAGTGCTACAACAGCAGTGGGGAGTAAGTGGTGAACTCCTCATGCTCATGCTCAGGAGCCTAGTAAAGGGAGCAAGCTTCGAAACACAGCTCCCCTACATCCCCTACATCTTCTCTGGGAAATTTTCAAACAACAACAAAACACTTCAGTCAGCATAGGTGGCAGAAATGGGACACGGACTGGAGTAAGTAGGGGGCCCAGGTATCCAAGGACCCACAGCCATACAGCACAGGTGAGAAATGGGCAGAGTAGGACACCCAGGTATGTGGGATCCACAAAAATACAGTGGCCGAGGTTTCAGAAGAAGGGAGGAGGCTGTAGCTGACTCAGGGAAGGACATCAGGTGTGTGAGGGCCACAATACGTATAAGAAGTGGGAAGCAGGCAGGGTGTGACCAGAGTAGGGTACCCAACACCCAGGGTCTCAAACATGCAGAGAAGGGCTGGAAGTGGGAAGCAAGTTAGAGATGACCTAGAGTAGAGCACCCGGACATGAAAAGTCATAGCATGTGACAGCAGAAGCAGAGCCCAGCCAAGGGTATGTTGACACTGGATAGCGATTGCTATCACTGATAATTGCTGACTCTCAGGGGAAGGGCAGGGACAGTGACCATAGCTCCGAGTGCCAATCCTAGAGCAAAAGAAATAAAGTGGGGAGAGGATAATCTGAACTACAAAAATGGAAGCCAAGAAAAGTGGAAGGAAGGAAGGAAGGAAGGAAGAAAATGTTCAAAAACTCAAAGATAAGAATGCACCCAAGAGAAAATAAAAACAATAAAGAAGTGAATTCAAGATATGAAAACAGACTCAATAATGAAAAAACTGATGAAAAGCCAAATTGAAATGACTCTGAAGCCAGGTGGTGGTGGCACACACCTTTGATCCCAGCACTCAGGAGGCAGAAGTAGGCAGATCTCTGTGAGTTCAAGGCCAGCCTGATCTATAAGAGCTAGTTCCAGGACAGGCTCCAAACTACAAAGAAACCCTGCCTCAAAAAAACAAAAAGAAAAAAGAAATGATGCTGAAAAGAAAAAAAATGCAATAAGCCAAATGAAGAGCCCAGTGGCAAACTTCATCAGCCGTGTAGATAATGCAGAAAATAAAGTATCAGGGCTTGAAGACAAAGTAGCTTTGGGCCACCATAAAAAGTCCAAATCTATGAATTATGGATACAGAAGAATTCCTTGCCATAGGCAAGTAAGGTATTTACAAGAAAATTTCCCGTTCTAGAGAAAGTGGTACTCATCCAGATAAAAGAGGTCTAACAACTCTAAATAGAAAAGACAAAATTCTCTGGCCTGGGTCTGAAAAAGCCTGGAATAAAACCGGACTCGCTGAACATAGCGGACAATGAGGACTAATGAGAACTCAAGATCAATGGCAAAGGGTTTTTGATCCTACTGTACGTACTGGCTTTGTGGAAGCCTAGGCAGTTTGGATGCTCACCTTACTAGACCTGGATGGAGGTGGGTGGTCCTTGGACTTCCCACAAGGCAGGGAACCCTGATTGCTCTTTGGGCTGATGAGGGAGGGGGACTTGATTGGGGGATGGGGAGGGAAATGGGAAGTGGTGGTGGGGAAGAGACAGAAATCTTTAATAAATAAATTAATTAAAAAAATTCGCCATGTCTTATTATAGTTAAAATTCTAAAGGCAAACAGAGAAAGGGTGGTTTTCTTAGTTAACCCCAGCTGTCGTCTAGTCATCTGAGGGAGTCTCATGTCTGTGAGATGCTGCCTTGATTGGTTAATTGGAGGCCCAGTCCACTGTGGATCATGCCATCCCCTGGGTAGGTAGTTCTGGGCTGTATAAGAAAACTGGCTGAGCAGGAGCCAAGGAGCAAGTCTAAATGTGAGCCAGCCAGCAGTGGTCCTACATGGTCCCCAACCCCACTTGTTTCAGTGATGCACTGTGACTTGAGAGCGTAAGCCAAATAAATCTATTCCTCCCCCAAGTTTCTTTTGGTTGGCATGTTTAATTAATTACAGCAAGCAAGTACACCAGGCATAATAAAAGCTGATGATTTGATACAAATTTTTAAGTCAAGAAGGGCTTATATTTGTATTCTGAGTTCTGAAAGACCAAAAACTGTCAATCTAGACTTTTATAGTCAGCAAAACTACCTATCCTAATTTGAAGGAAGAATTAAAATCTTAAAGGATTAAAACAAACTAGTGGAATTTATGGTCAATAAGCCAAATAAAAGGAAGATAATGGAAGGAATATTGAAGGGAACATACCTAAAAGGTCACAGGGGAAAAATAAATATGAGACCAACAAATCAAAAGAGATTTAGGAAAACAGTACTAATACATGCCTTTCACTAATAACTATAAATATGAGTATTCTCATTCCCCAGTAAAAGACATAAACTGGCAACTGTACTTTAGAGAAAAAGATCCATTTTTTTTTCTTTCTCCTGGATTTCTTACACAGCTCAGAACCTCCTGCCAGGGAAGGCACTGCCAATAGTGGGCTGGGTATTCTCACATCAACTATCAAGACAATCCTCACAGACACAGCCACAGACGATCTGATCTGGGCAATCCATCCATGACGACCGCCACAGATGACTCTGTACTACATCAAGTTGACAGCTTAAGCTAAGCAAGACATATGTGAGTAATGGTTCTCATCTCTACATACAGTACTACCTTACTAACAGTCTCCCTCAGTAAGATATCTATCTGCATTTTCAAGTGTTCAAGTAATTCTTGCTAAGCCATACACATGCAGTCAAACAAAGTATTACTGTGTATAATGGTCATTTGTCTTGAAAAAAACAAGTGTAGACAACTCACAACATATTAGGTATCTGTGAATAGATACTATACTTATTTCACCGTGTATGAACTCTCTCTCTCTCTCTCTCTCTCTCTCTCTCTATATATATATATATATATATATATATATATATATATATATATATATAAAGGATTTCTCACAGTCTCCATAAATATGGCCAACATGGAGGATAAAATGAACTGGGACTCTTATTCTTGTTTTGCTTTTTTATTGCTGTTTTGTTTTTGTTTTCTTTTTGGTTTTTGGTTTTGGTGTTTCTCTGTGCAACAGTCCTGGCTATCCTGGAACTTGCTTTGAAGACCAGGCTGGCCTCGAAATCACTGAGATCCACCTGCCTCTTCTTTCCAAGTTCTAGAACTAAAGGCGTGCACCACCACTGCCCAGCTTTTTTTGTTTCTTTAGATAATGTCTCTCTACCTAATCCAGGCCAGTCTTGAAGTCATTATGTAGCCTAGGTTGACTTTAAGATTCTCCTGCCTCATCCTTCACACACACACCCCACACCCCCATCCCACTCCAAGTGCTTTATAGGAAGGTATCATGGTAAACTTAATCTGCTCTCTGTATTATCATTAACATATATCATTTATATAAAATAATGGTTTTCAATACGACAATTTCACAATATTCTTTTATACTATTCACAGCCCCCCCCCTTTAGCTTCCCTTGACCTTCTATTGAATCCCACTGGTTCCTCTGCCCCTCAAAATAGAAAAATATGAAGTAGTCTCCAAATCTGCATTCCAGTTTCAGTATATGTTCTGCTGGAGCAAAAACCTGACCTGATGGTAAAGAGGAGACAGTAAAGAAGTCAGAGGAGATGCCTTCAATTCTCCTACTGTACCTTTGCTAAGCCCCTTAGCCTTACGACCCATGACTGCCTAAAGGACCCTGGAGGGGCTGGGGAACCCACCATATCTAGACTTTCAAGATTCATTTAACTAAATCAAAAGCAACATAAAGAACAGCTGCTAGGCAGGCAGTGGTGCACACGCCTTTAATCCCGGCACTCGGGAGGCAGAAGCAGGCAGATCCTGTGAGTTCGAGGCCAGCCCGTTCTACAAAAGCTAGTTCCAGGATGGTCAGGCTCCAAAGCTACAGAGAAACCCTGTCTCGAAAAACAAAAACAAAAAACCAGCTGCTAAAATTATGACTGTTGCTCCCTAAAATTATGACTGTTGTATCCTCGCAGAATTTTACCCATAAATGCTACCACTATTAACTGCAAATAATAATTACAATGTTTTCAGCTTTCTTTTTTTTTCTTTTTCTTTTTTTTTTTTTTTGATTTTTCGAGACAGGGTTTCTCCATAGCTTTTGGTTCCTGTCCTGGAACTAGCTCTTGTAGACCAGGCTGGCCTCGAACTCACAGAGATCCGCCTGCCTCTGCCTCCCGAGTGCTGGGATTAAAGGCGTGCGCCACCACCGCCCAGCCCTGTTTTCAGCTTTCTATAAAAGTATATGAGCCATAATATAAACCTCTCCCTACAAGAAGCAATAAACAGATTTAAAATATGGTAGAACTTCATTTGCATGCAGATATCAAATAATTCACCCACAGCAGACAGTATTATAGCAAATGTGATGATGGATGAAAATGCAGTTAGTGTGTCCAATGTTTGTTTCCAGAATAAGACCTTGTGATAGTGAGCAGACCTAAGAAGAAATCAGGGTTTCATGGTGCTGAAGACTTAGATGGTAAGTCACTACACGGTGACAATACTTTTCATGACAGGATGGTTTTACTGGAGAGCCATTAAGGTTTTTGTAGCTAAAATATATGATTTTTTTTTTCATGTAAATGGCCATAGTTCAAGTTCACATGGAAATTATAGCATTTAACTATTTTGATTTATTTTTATTTTAGGCTACAGAAATAATCTCTACAACTAAAATGAAGTATAGAAACACAATAAAAGCCACTAGTTTCAGGTAAGCAGGAAGTTATTTGGAAAATTTTTAATAGAGTAATATTGCTTGAGATTAAGAATCCTGCGAAAATGCTACCAATATCAAGGTATTTAAGGTTAAGAGGATTATTTTCATTAATACTAAATAAAGGCAAAATTGGAGTTTTTAAGGTAGCAAAACAAAAAATTATCTACTGCATGTAGCTGTTAGGGAAGTAAACATAGAGAGGCCATTCTACCCATGCAGCATCTAGAAAACTCCAAGAACAGTTATAAAATGATGGGAACAAAGGCAAGATTACAAGAGATTGGTATTATGAAAATAGTATGGCTATCCGGATAACTATGACTTAGTATCCAGTATCAACATGTTATGCAAAAGTTATTTGAAACGCACAAAATACAGGATCGGTCATACGTTCTTTTAATTACAAGGAGAGGGGAAAGCAAAACAGAACCACCACGCAAAACGGTAAAACTGCCAAGTTTTGGAAAAGCCAGGAAAGCCGACTTCCCAGTTACCAGCCGGGACGTGTACACAACTGCTCAAAACTAGGCGGATGACAAGGCCTGCTCACAAAAACCGTTACAAAGTGACAGCCATCAGTCATCATCCCGGATTTAATTAAGACCCCCCCCCTTTCGGTCAGGATCAGGAAGCCTGGCGAATCTAACTTCCCCCACATCCACAGTCGCTCGCCAGAGCTCCTCAGCCCTCGCCCTGGGGCAGCAGGGAGCCCACTCTCCACGGCACGCGGGAGTCACAATCCCGCTGGTCCCGAGGCGATCGGGCGGGGCGGGGACTCAGGGGAGTGCCGCCGGGACCGGGGAACACAAGGGCGCGGGGCTCACCAGCTGCCGCACCTCGTCGAAAGCGGCCATAGCCCTGGTGAGACGTCACGAAACGGTGGTCTCAGGCCGGACCCAAACGCGCGTCCCGGGCGGCTGCGGAGAGAGGACCCGCTGGGCGTTACCGGCGGGGCGCGGGGCGGGCGGGACGACCCGCAGCCGTTAATGGGCGGGGCAGCCGCTACCGAGAGGCGGCTGGGGCGGGGCCAAGGCCGGCGGGGGTGGGGACTCGCCCATGACTGCCAGGAGTTTTCCCGCGCTCCGGGCGAGGCTCTCCCGGGCGTGCTCCCCCGGGACGTTTTAGGCGAAAAAGCCACCGGGCGGGGGAAGAGGGTGACCAGAAATATGGCACTTGGAGAAAACGCTAGGCGCCTCGACGCCCCGCCACAGGCGGAACCAGTGATTGCCGGCCCGCGCGGAGCCCGGAAGTGGGCGTGGCCCGGGGCCGCAGACTGGCGCAGAGATTGCGGCCCAAACGGAAGTGGGCGTGGTGGGGCGTGTCTACTGGGACACAGCCCCAGTAAGGCGGTGTCAGCGCTCGCGGGACGGGCTCTAAAGCTGGCTTCGCGTGCACCCAGTCGCTCTCTCTCCCGGTTCTCCGGACGCGCGGCTATGCTGTCGGGCTGAACCCGTCCCGGGGCCGAGGAGCTGAGCTGCGGGATGGAGCCGAGCTCTGAGGCGATCGTGCGCTTTCTCACCGAGCGCGGGGGCCGGGCCCGACACTCAGAATTGGTGCAACACTTCAGGGACGCCCTGGGCGGCCCCCGGGAGCAGCGCACCCGCGCCCGCGAACACTTCAAGGATCTGGTCAACGCGGTGGCCACCGTGCGCACCGATCCCGCGGATGGGACCAAGTACGTGCATCTCAAGAAGAGGTTCTGTGCAGGGGGGTCCCCTCCGCTTGAGGCCTCACTCCCCCGTGATCCACCGCGTATCGAGGTGACTGAAGAGCCTGAAGTCCCGGACTTTCCAGCCGAGCCATGCGAGGGCAGCCAGCTCCAAGTGGGGGCGGATCCACAGTTGTCTCTCGGCCCGGGAGGCGAACTCAGCGACCAGGAGCTTCCGATCCCTGCTCAAAGTGGGGCCCCGTCTAAGGACTTGCCACAGGAGGTCCAGGCCGTGTCCTGGGCGTCAGTCCCCGGGCCTGGAGAGAACCTGAAACTCCCTGCACACGGCGGTGAGGAAGCTGAAGGGGGCAGTTCCCTTAGTGCGCCAAATACACCGAGGTCGGCCCGTCAGAACTTTCGGGACCTGTTGATGGGCAGCTCCCCTCAACTCAAGAGGAGCGTGTGTCCCGGGGACGGTAACTCCGTAGGAGGTCGCAGCAGAGGAGGGGGCGACTCCGATAGCGCATCCTTGGCTTCGTCATCCGCCGAAGAGGAGAGCAGCGGTGGGGGCTCGGTGACGCTGGATCCTCTGGAGCACGCCTGGATGCTCTCGGCTTCGGAGGGCAAGTGGGACAGCCTAGAAGGGCTGCTCACTTGTGAGCCTGGCCTGCTGTCGAAGCGAGACTTCATCACCGGTTTCACCTGTCTCCACTGGGCCGCCAAGCACGGCAGGCAGGAGCTCCTGGCCATGTTGGTCAACTTTGCCAGCAAACACCAGCTGCCAGTGAACATTAATGCCAGGTCGAGCGGAGGCTACACGGCCCTGCATTTGGCAGCCATGCACGGGCACGTAGAGGTGGTGAAGTTACTCGTGGGGGCCTACGACGCAGATGTGGACATCAGGGACTACAGCGGGAGAAAGGCCTCTCAGTACCTGAGTGAGAGCATCGCAGAAGAGATCAAGAACCTGGTAGGCGTCATGGACGAAGATGATGGGGACAGTACTACCGGCCGCGGGAGTGGGCGCTGGAGACTTTCAAAGGTGCTCCCGTCACACCTCATCACTTACAAACTCTCCCAGGGCGTGGAAGATGGCACCGAACATCACCACCACCACCACCACCACCACGTCGCCGAGGCCGGGAGCAAGGCGAAAGATTCAGGTCGCAAAGCCTTGGGGAGCTCCAGCGGACGGTTAAAACCACGGCTCAACAAAATCCGATTCCGAACCCAGATCATTCACACCACTCCCTCATTCAAGGACACCGAGCAACCACTGGAGGAGGGCGAAGAGGAGGAAGAGGAAAGGTCCCTTAAGGGCCACTCATCTTCCTTCAAACTGAGACCGAAGTCCAATGTATTTGGGTAAAAAAAAAAAAAACAAAATAATTCCTGCTAGAAATGCTAAGGTTTAGTTTTCTTCCAGGTAGACTAATACTGGCAGTGAATAAGAAAGTGGAACCCGAAAAGACAGCATAAATTAGCATTGTAACTTGCAGACTTGGGGTGGATCTGTAGTAATCCTTCCCGGATAGCATTCTGGGGCAAGAGAACGTCTGGAATGATTCATGATGCAATGATTTGTGCCTCTTCCCCCACCCCACCCTTGTAACCAGGAACGTGTGAGAACTGGGATTGATTGGTGACTAAGAGCCCCTTGCTGTCACCATTACTAGACACCATGCACAGTAAGGACTATCAAGTATGTTTTCCTGAGTGACTCGTAGGACGTCAGAAAAGGCAAACTGTGTGCGAACCTGGTCATGGTTGTAAGTGAACAAACCTGCAGGCTGCCCTGGTTTTCTGCTGTTTGCACTTGCTCCTTACGGTGCTAGCAAAGGCCCAGGTCAGAGTGGAAATGTGAAATACAAATGAGAACTATGTGAATCGAGATGGGAAACTTGTAAGTAGCAGTTCCCATTTTTTTTTTTGAAACAAGCAATTTCAGTTTTAATCACTGAACTGAAGAAATAAGCAGCATTTGCTTTTGAGTTACTGTAATCTGGTTTGTGCCTATATAGGATTGTCCCTATATAACACTATTCAGTATACGGTACATTATTAATCGCATTTTTTTACATAAATAGAAGAACACTTAACAGCCTATGGTACTTTTTTTTAAATATGTGTCTTAATTATCACTAACTTGTTTTGCTTCTCTGAAATTCTACCCGTTCTGAGGTTTGTACTCTAGGGTTTCTTTTTGATGAAGCTTACAATACTTAGACTGATTTACTTATTACTTAACAAGGCTTTTCTTGTTTAGAAAGTAGCAGAAATCAGCGTAAGTATTAATAGCCTATGCTTCTGTGAAGTAGTTATTAAATCAACTTAATACGGTTCTCATATAAGAGACATTTAATTTTATTAGTACATTCATAATCTCTATGCTTCGTAGCAATATTTTACAAATGTTCAAATTCTTTCACTTGATTTTTTTTTTTATCTACTCAAAGAGGTATGGTGTAATTACTGAAAAGCTAAATAGTTTGCCCATTTAGAAATGGGCAAGTTTAGTATACTTTATAAAAGGAAAAAGAAATGGAACCATTTCTGTATTTCGATGCTGCTAGCTATTACATTTCCTTATATAAATGAAAAAATGCTATTCCTTAAAATTAAACACTTTTATAACTGTGATCCTTAATTACATTCCATTCATTTGTGTTAGAGTAAATGGCTTTATAATTACTTTAAAATTTAACTCACAAATGTATTAAATCTTGTAACAGGATTAGAAATTTCTGTTGGAGACGGATTTGGCCGTCCTTCTCTCTTAGTCTTTCTGGTCTGATTGCTGAGACCTAAGTTGTTACAGTCTACAGGATAGAAGAGGGAGTGAGCAGCCAGGCCCACAGAGTGAAGGAGACTACTCAGTGTACAGAGCTGCAACATTTTGTTATTAACTAACTTTTCAAAGTCATAGAAATTCCTAACAGGTTTGTCACCTCTCTCTCAAGATAGCAGCTAAAGCTGCTTAAATATGAGTTGAAGATGCTCACATGAAATGTGTAAGTTGTGGCTAAGGAGACGGATGCTCAGTGGGTATGAGCACGTGTCCGGCAAGCATAAGGGCATGTGTTTGGATCCCCAGCACCCATATAAAAGGCTAGGTATAGGGTTGAGGGTGCCTGTAAGCCAGCATGGGGAGGTGAGACAGGCAGATCCTGAGAGCCCAGGGGCCAGCCAGCTTACCCGAAACAGTGACTTCTGGTTCAGGGAAAGAACGTCTCAAGAAAATAAGGAAGGCATAGAGGAAGTCTCCTGACAGTCCACTCTGGCCTCAGAATAAGCACACATGGGTGCTCCCAAACACTCTTGTGCCTACACTACACACACACATAAGTTGTTATCCACTTATGTGCCTTTATCTTTGTTTTAGGATTTAAGAAGTAGTTCTATACATTGATAAGCACTTTCTGTATATATGAGTGAAAAGTCAGTGTAAAAAGCAGTCACGTGTTCATGTATAAACATTCACTATATCTAGTGCAGAATAAGCTTACAATTCCCATCGTGGACTTTTAATTTCCATTTAAGGCAGCTATACAAGTAGATGTTTCAGAACTACACGAAGGTTCTATTGAACAGTCATTATTAATCCCTCCACATGTGTTAACTTTCTTTTCACACTAAAAGTTTAAAGCTATAAAGCATTTAAATTTCCTGGAGTCATTCCTAGGCTGGCCTGAAAACTCAGCAGATAAAAGTGGTTGTCTTACAAGCTTGAAGACCTGAGTTTGACCCTAGAATCCACAATGGAAGGAGAGAACTCAGTCCTGAAAATTGTCCTCCAACCTCCAGTTGTGTGTCATGGCATATACATTCCCGTACTCAAGTAACTGTTATATGCACAAACACAAAATAAATTTAAACTTTAAAAACACAAAACAGAGGGAACTCCTAGGATTCCTTGTCATGATGTACTTTGTACAGTAACATTTTAAGCTACTTCATTCCTCTTACTTTTTAATTTCCAAATCAAAAGTAGAAAAAAATGATTTGTAGAATTTGATAATTATCATGAAGTTGTGTCTCCCAATAGTGGCAATACATTGAAATACAGGCATCTATTAACCAGAGACTGTACTTTAAAAACGAGTTTGTTCTTGTGTCTTCCAGGTACGCTTGTATAGTATATAAAATGCAGGTAATGTGGTACTAGTTCATTCACACCTGAGATATTGTAATGTGATGTTTTGTCTTTTGCTTTTTAAGTAGGTCAAAGCTTGTGAGTTTCAGAATCTGTAAGTTTTGTCAAAATAAAATGTTCATAGTAGAAATCGAACTGTCTAAGTTTCTGTAGTCCTTTAGCTACTTTGAGTGTGCAGTGTTTTATGGTTTGCAAAATACTTTTCCAAGTTTTAATTAAAAAAAAAATAGTCTCGGGCTGGAGAGATGGCTCAGTGGTTAAGAGCATTGCCTGCTCTTCCAAAGGTCCTGAGTTCAATTCCCAGCAACCACATGGTGGCTCACAACCATCTGTAAAGAGGTCTGGCACCCTCTTCTGGCCTTCAGGCATACAGGCAGAATATTGTATACATAATAAATAAATAAATATTAAAAAAAAAGAAACCCTGTCTCAAACAACAACAACAACAACAAAAACAGAAAAAAAATAGTTTAAAAAATTTTCCTACTCGCTAAGGATATGGGCTACAGCGTCCCTAATTATAGGTAGAAAATGAAGGTTCAGGACCTGGCGTGTCTTCCTTTCCGAAACTTTATCTTTCCTATACATGACATTGTCAGATTTTTTTTTTTTAAAAGTTGCGGTAGTTTGGCAGTAGTGATGTATGAGTCTCTTTGAACGAAGAACAGGACCTCTACCTTTTAAAAAGGAAAACTTAGAGGTTTGAGAAATGGCTCTGTCAGTACAGTGCATATTCTGGCATTGCAATCCCTCACAGGCACGCCCAACTGCTTGTCTCCCGGGTGGAGCTAGAGCCTGTCAAGTTAATCAGTGTCAAAGATCACGAGGTGAATCTCAAAATTAAATACTCTGGTAATTTCCTGAAAACCAGAGTTCTTTTGAATTATGCCAGTTGTAGAAAGATGTATGAAACTGAGATCATGCTGGGCGGTGGTGGCGCACACCTTTAATCCCAGCACTCAGGAAGGCAGAGGCAGGTGGATCTCTGTGAGTTCAAGACCAGCCTGGGCTACAAGAGCTAGTTCCAGGACAGGCTCTGGCTCCAAAGCTACAGAGAAACCGTGTCTCGAAAAGAAAAGAAAAGAAAAGAAAAGAAAAGAAAAGGAAACAGAAAAAAGAAACTGAGATCATGTTAACCTAAATAAGCTATACTCAGAAAAATGTTTCATGTTTTCATTTATGCAGAATCTAGATTATTGTGTATACATTCAGTTATGTGTGTATACACACTCACACGAAGAAAGTAGAAGGGAAATTATTAGGAGAAATGGGGCTAAGGAAAGAAGAGGGGAACAAGAGAGGGTCATGGGTGAATATAAGCAGAGTAGACATTACACATGTAAAAATGTCATATGGCATCTGTTATTTAGTGTGTTCAATAAAAACATGAAAAGGGGTCTGAGAGATGATGTAGCAGTTAACAGTGCTTGCCGCTCTTCCAGGGGACGCCTTAAGTTCCCAACACATCTGGCAGCCCCCAGCTATCTTTATCTCCAGCTACCAGGGAATCTGCCACCCCATACTGGTACACACATGTCCACATGCACACACCTATGTTCCCATAATTTTTTTTAAAGGATTGGAAACCCTTTTTAAACACCACCAAACGTGACAGGTCAAACCTTTATAAGATACCTAATATTTGGAGGATATTCACATGAGGATAATTTGGAGGACAATCCCACATGAACTTGTTTCTCAAGGTACAGTGGTAGGATTGTTTAGACGTCATCCCCTCTTTCATGTCACCGTGGTACATTTTTCCCTTGATCATCTTTTTAAATGCCAATTTCATCTCGAGAAGGGGCTTTTCTATTCTGTTAATGAGTTTCCTACTTTGTCACTTTAATGTATCGTTGAGGGATGTGAGGCTAAGGGCCTCACCCTAGCTTAGCGCCTTTCATGTTGAGGTGCTGTGGAGGTGGGTCCTTACATGGAAGCCTTTATAACAGGCATGCCAAGTGAGTCAAAGGTATTTTTCATGCAATACAGCCCTTACATGCCAGCCCGCTGCCTCATCCCTACTCACCCAACCCTGCAGGTAAAATCAACTTTACTAAGATTTTTCAATTTGAGCAATTTAAAAGAATCAGCGACTAAGGAAATTGTGCCTTGTAGGATGACTCAGCTGCATACTCTTGGCACAGTATGCTAGCTAGCCTTTTTATTATTCTAAGTACAGTAGACTATGCAGATAGCTACCGATTCTGTGGAATGGCCGCTCCCCAAAAAATGGGGTAGGGAAATAAAGTTTAGTGTCTCATAGAGAACTTTGTTTGGGGAAGAAGGCATTTTTTGATTTTTTTTCTCACAATATATACATACAGTTCATATGTATATGAATATGTGTGTGTCTTTGACTACATTGCTCCTCATAGAGAAATTTTTAATAGTCATTTTAGACATGGCAATGGGCTACCTCATGACACAGAACACTCATGTCTTTGAAAGTAACAAGCCAGGGCTTGGAGAGATGGCTCAGTAGTTAAGAGCCCTTACTGCTCTTCCCAGCTTCAATTCCCAGCACCCACATGGACTCACAACCACCTGTAACTAGTTCCAGGAGATCCAGTGCCCTCTTCTGACCTCCGTGGCACCAGTCACACATATATACATGTAAGAAAACACTCATACACATGAAAATAAGTAAATCTTAAAAAAAAAAAGAAGCCAGAGTCTTGAAAAGTAAAAATTAATCATTTTAGTTATTTGTTTGATTTTGGTTTTTTGAGACAGGGTTTCTCTGTGTAACAATCCTGGCTGTCCTGGACCTCACTTTAGACCAGGCTGGCCGCGAACTCCCAGAGATCCAGTTCCCTCTGCACCTAAGTGCTGGAATTAAAGGTGTGCACCACTGTTGCCTGGCCAAATTTATCTTTTTAAAGCATGCTTTTCTTGGCTTTTTTTATTTTTTTGGTGAAGAAACAATAAGCCATCCTGATAGAAGCTTTAACCAAAGGTAGCCTGATACAGAATGACACGAACCAGCTCTTCACAAACCGCGAAGATAAAACATATAAGTTCATTTGTTGTTTTTAACCCAACTTTGATATTGTTCTAAACAAAACCTGAAAGTCCTCATTAGAGTGCCTTTCTCGGAGCTTCGAATGCAACTCAATAAAAGCATGCCCAGCATGCTAAAGGTTTGATCCCCAGTGTGGAGAAAACGCCACCACTACAACAACAGAAACCTTTTCGGGGTCTCTTAGCTTGCAATTTAGCAAGTAGAACTAAGCCTGACAATGGTCTGGAAATTTCCCGTACTGGTTACTGTGATCCAGTTTGCCTCTGAGAGGAAAAAAAAATTCCCCAGTGATGTGCCCAGCCTCCTGAAGTTAACAGGAGTTCACACCAAAGAACTGCACAACTGAGAAACTAAAAACAAAAACACAAAAAGAATGCTGAATAAATATATGTAAAGTTATGATTTTGTATTAGGTCACATTATTGGTGGTTCTACCTGTCCACATATATGCAACTTCTAAACGTGTGTATATTTTTTTTTCAATTCTCTAGCTAGAGTGCACATGTATGTATAATACATTTGAAAGTTTTATGGACATTATATGATTGCTTGTAAAAGCAAAGCCTTTGTAGCTGAGAAGGGAGCCACTCATTCTCAGGAATCCAGAGCCACACACCTCTGCTCTGACTCACGCATCCTGGGAGGCAATATACCACTGCTTTTATCTTTCCTGGGTCAGACACTGAGCAACCAAGGATAACTCCACAGCTAAAGTCAGCAGCCTTATTTACAGAAGCTTTTCTTATCTGTCTGCATGTTTTAAATGAAGCCTCAGCAACAGTTCTCCCATTGATTAATTCTCTTTAATATTCTCTAAATGACTGATTCATGGGGGCATGGTATAAGATTCCCAGAACTGTTAGAGGGGCACAGATTTAAATGGGAAGGCAGCTGCATTGCAAAACTTATTCTTTGTAAAATCCCCTGGTTCTTCTGACCCTATGCACCGTGGCTTTGGGGAGAAGGAATAAGTACAGTTAACATAGCTATCCTGGCAGGGATGAAGGTATTACAAAGAGATACTTGTATCCCTCCATTTGGCTGTTAAGACTGTTGGAACAACAACCTCAAGAAATTGAAATTCCCTTAAGAATCGTATGCCAGGTGAAGGAAAAGGATGGAATCTGGCACCAGAGGCAGAGGGGGAGTTTGTCTTCGACTTCATAAGGTGCTGACTAGGCAGACCACCTGACAGAAGAATCCAGAACTCTTGACAATAACACCCAGGGCCACACCCATGGAAAGGACTGCTTAGCTGTGCACAACTCTTGCTGTCTACTTAAACCTCATGTCGGGACCCTGAAGATGGAGTACAGATGGTCACTGGAATTCTTTATTAGTTCGTCTTCTCAATGTAGCCATTGAACAAATCTCCTTTCTCACTCACTTCTTTGTAGTAGCCCTGTTGAGACTGGGCAGCCAGCTGTCGTGGCTGCTGGAGACCAGGCTATAGCTCTAACCACTCCAGTAACACTTGTTCAGCATGAACCGTGACGCTCAGAGCAAGACCTTGTAAACCACAACAGCCAGACCAAAACCAAAGAAACAAAAGGAAGTTTGAGAACTTTGAGCCCTGAATCCACCTTCCTTCCTTGTCATCAGAAGCATCATCTTCCAAGTCGGTGAGGTCATTCACTATTACTGCCGATGTACCTTACCTGAGCAATTGATTGCCCTATGAGGAAATATCCAGGATTTGTCATCTTCTCGGCTCACTACTTTCAAACTTTGAATCAGAGCCGTGCAACCAAGGTCTGTTTCTAGAGGAGAAGCTACTACACTGGCTAAATGAATATCTAGAGGAACCTAAAAGGAGATAAAATACTGGAACTGACTATATCTGTTGCTACGGATACTAATGTCCGAGATTTGGATATAACTTGCTGCCTTGAAGAGCTAGCTGCGTGTTGCTACAGTGATTGTTTGGGTAACTGAAACCTGAGTTCAGCATATTTAGCAAATTTGGCTGTCAAAATGTCCCTGGTATAACCGAAAGGGAGGAATCCAAAAGATTTAATATAAGAAAGGTGGGAGGAATTTATCTTTTGTGTTTCTCCTGCCTGTCACCTGACTGGATCTTCCAGGAGTCGGCCTGGAACTGAAATCGAAGGAAGTCAGGATTGCACATGCTTACACCTCTCTAGTTGCTGGTAAAAGAAGCCCTTTATTGAACAGCACCATGGAGGTTTTTATACCTAACACAGTCAGGTGGGCCAACAGGTGAAGACTTCATCACCTTGACCCTCTGTCAAGGCCAGGGCAACACGTGCTCAGGAAGCAGGGTTGGTAAACAACTTTGACACAGCTTTCAGAAGCTCAAATCAGAAGGGCAAGAAAAGGTCACTAGCGGGGGAGAGCAGCTGGAGGCCAGGACTCCAAACGGTCCCAGCACAGGAGGACCTAGAGATACCCTCGACCGAGGCTGTGGGAAGAAATAATGTCGGGAGTGGGAAGGTCCAGTAGCCTTGAAAAGCACTGTGCAAAAGACAATGGAATACTGTCCTCAAAGTACACTCTCTGATTCGGCAAGAAATCCTGAGTCACCCGTCAATGCTCGTCGAGCAGACAAGGTGGGTGCAATTACTGTGATAGTCAAAGAAGAAAGACCGCGCACGCCTTTAATCCCAGCACTCGGGAGGCAGAGGCAGGCGGATTTCTGTGAGTTCGAGGCCAGCCTGGTCTACAAGAGCTAGTTCCAGGACAGGCTCCAAAAACTTCAGAGAAACCCTGTCTCAAAAATCAAAAAAAAAAAGAAGAAGAAGAAAGACCATGCCGGTGTGAACGCACGGATCACAGTTACCGTTGGAACAAAGCCAATGGCAGCCCGCCCCCCTAAAGCACAGTTTAACCTGTGTCCACAGGAAAGGGGTACGCCTAGACGCAGAAAGATAATGGCCACGCTGTTACTTTCAGTCTCCAGTCATTACCAGTTCATAGCGGCAACAACCGGCCCGGTAACAGTGGCGACCGATCTCTTCAGGAAAGCAATCATCTGTCTGCGCCGTCAGAAATGCAGTAATTTATAATTCTCTGCCCAAGCCATCTTTTAAGGGGCCCGAGGTTGTGTAGGGGGAAGGTAACATTGGGATTTGGAGGTCTAATGGGGCGTCGTTTCTCAGTGGCTATTGGCTGAAGGAACAGAAGGAGCTCCCACAACACCCTGCTTCAGACCAAAGCATTCTCAAAGGTTCGTTTAAAACGCCCCCACCCGGGTCAAGCTGGCGCCCTGACTCTGTACCAGGGAGAAGGAGAACGACGTGTACTTGGGAGCAGCTAAGAGGTAAACTATTTCCAATAAAGGTTATTTTAATTTATATCTTTGTGTAAAGATGTCTGTGATATATATCATACTGTTAACATATACCATATGTTATATATATGCCAGTTAACAGTATGCTTATACATGGAAAGGATAAGAGGGGTCCTCTGGCTAAAATCTCTCAATAATAACCCAATATCATAGCGAAATTCTGTTAGATGCTCTAAACATCAACTTAATAATTATCATAACTAACCCTACATCTTGCATAAGTCACAAAGCCTGTCTTATGTTTTCTTGGAAACTTACAAGGCCTAATGGCTTAACAGTACGTACATAGGTAATACTAAGTTTTTCTTTTTTGTTGTTTGGGTTTTGCTGTTGTTTGTTTTGTTTTGAGACAGGGTCTCTCTACATAGTCCTGCTTGTCCTGGAACTCGCTATGCAGACCAGGCTGGCCTGAAACTCACAGAGATCCCCTTACCTCAATCTCCAAAGTGCTTGGATTAAAGGTGTGTGCCGCCATGCCCAGCTGATAAAACTACTTATTACATTACCCTATGTATGTAGTTTGGATTCAACCTTCTACGAGGATGAAGTTGCATAGTAGCTTCTAAGCTGAACAGTTGCCTTCTTCATGACTCCGCTGTGTCTGCTCAAAACAATCACACTTGAGGTTAAAAGCAGTAGTGGCAAACGTGTTTAATTCCAGCACTCGGAAGGCAGAAACAGGCAGATCTCTGTGAGTTCAAGGCCAGCCTCCGCTATAGCGTGATCCAGGAAAGCCAGGAGCACACAGAGAAAAAAAAAAAAAACTAAAATAAGATAAAAATTAAAACAGAGGCCCTCTTGGTATGCTTGCTAGCCCGGTTTATGTTCTGGCTCACCCTTTTTTGAAGATAAATACATTTCCTTGCTGAACATTTCACGTGGTTCTTGTGTTCTCTCGTGCCACACACGTGACACTGAGATTCTTCCCTTCCTACAGGCACTCAAGCCTGTGGTCACCTTGGAATCCAGAATGACAGGGTTGACCAAACACACACTGAGCAGTGACTGAAATTGGCCTCCAGCATCGTGAGCTAGAGAAGGCCCCTGAACGTGAAGACATTATCTATAGCATCTACAGCCACACCTTGGAGCAAGGCAGTCACCTGACGGAGTCCAGCATGGCCTGTCAAAACAGGACTTCGTGGAGTTGTTTTGCAAAACCAGAGCAGAGAGAAGCTTGCTTTGAAGGAGATCACACTTAATTAAGCATGCATCTTGTTTCCTTCCCCAGTTCTTCCTCTATTAAACCGAAAACTTTCATTAGCACCCAGGGAAGACACAGATCACTGAACCCGTTTATCTGTTCCTCTGCCCAATATGCCACATTAATTAAGGCTCCTTTCCCTACTTCTCACCATGAATCGCCTTCAGCTGGTGTTTCAGGGTGGGTGGCAGAATGGAGGCATTTTCCTTAAAACTCTAGTAACACTTATTATGTAGTTTTGTATTTATTTGATTGTTTTTTAAGATTATAGTTAAAAATTACTCATCTGAATGACTGCTTTTTTTTTTTTTCCAACCTTCCCACTTTTGACCTGAGGTGAATGCTTCACTTGGCAGTCTAAAGCTAGAACCCCTTCCAGGGTGATCACATAGCCCTTAAGAGGTGAATGTTGGTCAACTTGGGGACCAGAAGGGTAACCAAGTGAGCGAACATACCCCGGGAAGAGTACATAGGGAGCTCCTCAGGAAGGGAAAGGAAGGCGGCTTGGTTTGCCAGCATGCTGGAGGCTTTCCTCACACCAGACCTCTAGTTTCCCTTTGAGGCAGATTGGGAATGGGATGGAGCTAAAAGTTTCTGAGCTAGGTGAAAGGCAGTTGTAAAGACTGAAAGCTCTTGGTCTGCTTTGGCTTCACTCAAACTAGGGGACAGAATTGAAAAACAATCTTCATTACAGGAACTTGAGAGAAGATATTATATAAATAAGACCCATAAAAGGTCACATAGCCCCTGTCTTTGTCCTTTTAGCCCCCAGCAAGGTAAAGTTGGCACACTTCCAAACTCTTCTGGTTCTTATTTAATAAAGCATCTCTTTTCCTGTAACTATCCTTGTGTCTCTGTACAATGTACTGAAAAAGGCAACAAGAATTTAGAAACTCTAGCATCTCCCATCCAGACACAATCAGCGCTCTAACCCTTGGACTTTCCGTCCCTTGGGCTCTCCATTGTGTCTTGATGATATTTTTGGTTTTGTGTGTTATGAATATGACCCATGTTATATTCACACTAGGCAAGTTCTCTACTCCACTCCCATCCCCGGGCCTTGGAAGCATCCCAATCACTCCTGAGTGTGCTGGGACGAAATAAAGTGTTTTGTCTGTTTCTTTAGCAGAAAGTTCTTGGAGTGGGCATGTATAGTTCTGGGAGCTAGCATGCAGGAGAGAGCTATTTTAAGAAGCGTCAAATATGATTCTTTTCCATAATATACTAGCATGTATTTACAACAAGGAATTCAAATCTTCTTGTCTTCCCCACCTTGTAAGACTTTTATTCATATATTTTTAACCCTTCGACACACGCCCAGTAAAAACTTTGTTTACACCAAGACCCTATTACTGCATTCCAGAAATTTGATGGTCTAGAGCAATGACCTCTTCCCCCTCCCTTCTTCATTTCCTGTGACCAGTTCTTTAAAGACTAACTAATCGAAAAAGACTTTAAGATCTGACCTCGGCCAATTGGGGGAAAGGCACAGTCAGCACTAGCATTAAAAACAAGGACATTTCCTGCTCCTGCTTGGGCGAGCAGGGCAACCTTTGCTTGGGACTGCAGCAGCAATTCACTTTAGGTAGAGAAACAAGTCTCAGGCTAAAAGGATGTGTTTCGGGCCTTGCTTACTCCTCGGGTATCAGCTACGAGGAGCTACTACTTATGTCAATTCAGTAAAGCTACCAAGTCGCTTGTTGTTCACTAAATTGATGACGGTTAGTGATGTTTATTATACCACTGCTCCAGGTCTCTGCCTTCAGGCTGTCAGGAAACTCATTAGTGTAGCATTAGCCAGAGACTGTGGGAATCCAGTTCCCAAGAAGGTGGTCAAGTGAGAGAAAATGGCCATTTTTGCTTGTCAACTTGACTACATCTGAAATGAACTCAAACCCAAGGGGCTGGGTACATCTGTGCGGGATTTTTCATTGATTAAATCATTGGATGTGGGGAGACCCACTTTTAATCCAGATCCTTTGAGGTAGGAAGATGCACCTTAAATCCAGCTCTTTTGAGGTGAAGACCCACCTTTAACCTGGGCCACATCAGCTGCTGGCAGCCTATATAAAGGACACGGGAGAAGGAAGCCTGCTCTCTGTCTACTTGCTCTCCCGCAAGCTCTTGTTGACAGTCCCTTCCTTCACCGACATGAGAGCCTACTTCTTCAGGATACTGAAGACCAGCTGAGACATTCAGCCTCATGAACAACTACTGGGTACTTGGGCCTTCTGCTTGTAGACAGCCTTTGCTGGACTAGCTGAACCACAGGCTGTAAGACCTTCTAATAAATCCCCCTCCTATATATAATTATAGACAGACAGATGATAGATATAAATTCATTCTGTAAGTCCTGCTCTCTAGAGAGCCCTGACTAATACAGAGCCCTAGAAATAAAAACACCACGGAAGAATTTTGCCAAGGAACTGAAGAGTAATCTCACTCCTGGAATTTCCAAGGACATTTAGAATCCTGCTGGCCTGTGAATCCCGGCATTGTCCTTTGATGCACCCAGTCTGGGAGCCTAACAAAGGCTCCGCAGAGTTTGCACTCCGGTGCTCATTCCAGGGGCTTGGAAGCTCCAGGAACAAACCAACTACAGTGAAGTCCCTAAACGTGACACAGTTTCACCAGTCTGGTTTTGCTGCCTTGCTCTTCTGTTGGTTTTAAGCGATGGGACTTGGGGCTTGCTTGGCAACCACAGCTGCCCTGTGATCCAGGAATTGAAAGAGACAAGCAGTCACAGCGCAGCAGGGGTGTGAGACGTGGGAAATAAGGATCCTCTCTTGGGGTTCTTAGTCTCACTGATAACAGAATTTAAGACCAGACTCAAACGGAAGCTTAAGGACAATTTTATTCATGTTTAAAAGGAAAGCTTCCAGAGCAGGTAAACTGTAAGCCTCAGCGGCCTCCTAGAGGAGGAGAATGGAGGAGAGAAGGGGACAAAGGGACAGGTCATTTAAGCAGACACGGAGGTCAGACATCTTACAGATAAGGAGTCACATGGCGGGGAGGGGGCTTTAAAAAAAGAACACGGAAGTCCCAAACATTGGGGAAGTCCAAAGTGTTAGGAAGGCATACTTAGAAAAGAGAGAGAGAGAGAGAGATAGAAGTGAAGGGGAAGTCAGGCTTTTCTGAATAATTCCCCAAAAGTGGTAAGGCTTGCAAAGCTGCAGGCCATTCCCTCGTAAGTGGCAGGGAAAGTACAGTATCTAATTATTCCACTTACCTATTTAGCATGGCTTAAGATGAACTCTCTTTCTTCAGGAGGTGTTTCCTTGGCTAGGTAATTGACTGGACGCAATGGAATTTCAGGTCTCCACTGAAGTCAACCAAAATTTTTCTCTTAGTGGGCTATCCTAACAGATGAAATCATAGATTTAGGTAACAGCTCTAGTCTCGGAAAAGCTGAATGAAGGGTGACAGTGGGTGACTGAATTAGGCAATGGCAGTGAGGTGGAAGGGACTGGGGTTTCAACACGGGGATGGGGGATTTCAGCAAGCGTTAGGGGAACAGAAAGTTCCTCCGTCTGGCTCTGGCAGAGTTTGTTCCAAAATGACTGAGGTAACATCATCTGTGCTGACTTCATTTTGTGTTTGCTTAGACCAGGCTCAGCCTTCTGTCTCCCTCCCCACAAGTGTCTGCCTTGGCAACACAGATTTCCACGGCCTTGACCATGGTCCAGTTGTATTAACCAAAACAAAGTAAACTAACAACTAAAAAAAGATAGAGGTCAAAAATAATTGACTTTCGTCTAAAATAATAACCATGCTCTACTACGAATGAATATTTCAAGGTTACTTTGACCCTCGTCTAACTTTGATGTAAATGATGGTCTTTGTGATTTTAGCCTTTGAAAATGCTGTAACCCCCCCCCCCAACCCATCCACCCAGCCTAGGCAAAAATGCTGTACCCCCGAGCCTAGGCACCAGGAATCTTTTCAGAGGCACAAACCTGCTCTTAGCCTGGCTGTCAATAAAAATGACTTAAAGCTTCTTTTTCTTTTTTCCTTTTTTTGGGGGAGGGGTGTGAGGAGTTGAGACATGGTTTCTCAGTGTAGCCTTGGCTGTTCTGGAACTCACTCTGAAGACCAGTATGGTCTCGAACTCACAGAGATTCACCTGCCTCTGCCTCAGGAGTGTTGGGATTAAAGGCGTGTGCCACCACCGCCAGGCAATTTAAAGCTTTTAATTGGCTTGATCAACACGGTGGCCCATAACTGTCTTGTGTTGATCCTTTCAGTTCATGGTTTATTCCAACATCCCTGAATCCTGCTGAGGAGTTCTTCTCAAAGCCTTCTACTCAGGTGAAGACTCCACTACTGAAGAGACAGAGAGGCGTGCGCAATGTAGTTAGGGGAAGAAAAGGGGCAGTAGGAAGCTTAATGTTACAGTCAGGCATGTGCTGGAAAGAGGTTGCAATTATTAAGATTAATACTATTAACAAGAGTCCCTCAGGGACTGGAGAGATGGCTTACCAGTTAAGAGCACCAGCTGTTCTTCCAAAAGACCCAGGTTCAATCCCCAGCACCCACATGGCAGTTTACAACCGGGTATCAGTTCCAAATAGCCGACATCTTCACACAGACATACATGCAGGCAAAACACCAATAAACAGAAAAGAAAAATAAATTAATAAAGAAAATAAGAGGCCTCTTCTCCCCCTCGCAGTACCAGAAGGAGCTCTGCAAGGGGCTAAGGGAGAAAAGTTCTATCTAGCTGCCGTGCCTATGAACCACAGTAATTATAGAACAAGACATACTGAACGATTCAATAGTGATCCTAGATCCTGGGGATGGAGAGAGACAGAATGATGTGAATACAGTACTCATATATGATAATCTCAAAAAAACAAACTTAGAAAAAAGATGAGGTCTCCTGTTCTGCACTGGAACATTGGAAAGAGTACCCTCAGGTCAAGAACCTACAGAGCTGACCTTCCAGTGTGTGCAGGGAGAAAAGCCCATGGGGTTGCTGGCTCCTAGAATGTACAGAAATTGCTTCAAAGTCGGGTTGTGGTGGGGATGCAAGTCTTTAATCCCAGCACTTGGGAGGCAGAGGGAGGGGGATCTCAGAGTTCAAGGCCATCATGGTCTGCCAGGACTGTTACAAAGAGAAACACTGTCTTGAAAAGAAAGAAAGAAAGAAAGAAAGAAAGAAAGAAAGAAAGGAGGGAGGGAGGGAGGGAGGGAGGGAGGGAAAGGAAGGAAGAGGAAAAAAGAAAGAAATTGCTTCAAATGTGGTTCAAAGAGGGAAGAGCCCACTCCAAGCTGGCAGCCAAACTTGGAAGTGCCATCAAGCTGTACTGGTTTTGGAAGCATGGAGTCAAGATTGAGAGCTTCTGGGAGGCTTCCTCTTAATTTTCAGAGAGCTACTGAGGCCAGGCACCATGTGAGAGGGGAATCCCTGTGAGGTCATGATGGGCCATTGTTGGAAATTGTGTAAGTGAAGTCTGGGATGCCAGAGCTGAGAGATGTCTGCCAAGGACAGCTGTGTGCTGGCAGTAGAACCAGCCAGAGCTGAGGCGGGAGAGGAAGACAGGGTTGGAGGGGTGGCTCTATCTAAAGTCCCAGACACTATGCACACTATGCGTGGAGCAACAGTTGGTGTTTGCCCTACTGCTGCCGCTGTAGACCCTCTCTGGAATGCAAGCCCAAATAAACCTTTTTCTGGGGAATGTTTTTGGTCATGATGTGGTAACAGAACAGCGAAAAGTAACACACCTCAAACACCAAAGCGAAGCCCTCTTCCTTCCGTTCTCTCTCCACTTCATTTTAAAACTTGTCTTTCCATTCTGTCTTAGGATATAAATTGATTTTCACTTCTTTCACTCAGTAATTTTTTTTCTCATTGACACAAATCAGAATCACACTGTCCTTTTGCAAACTGAAATTCCTAGAGGAAAGCCAGCCCTGCGTTAAATATTCCACAGGGTTGGTTGAATCATTTGGAGCCCTTGACTATGGAGAGTTGGAATGGTACAGATTTCAGAGCCAAAGTATCTTTGGCTATTTTTAGCCTCATGAATAGTTACTCATTGCCCGCCTCTGTAATCGATTGACAGTGGGCATAAGTGATTCCGTGTAGCCACCCACCATCTCTGGCTCTTAACAACCTTTCCACCCTTTCTACCTTCATATTCAAGAGAAACATACAATCATCTATTAACTACTGCCATGTTGATAAAGGGCATAGTCCCTACCTAAAATGGGCCACAGGACTCTTTTCCTATTCTATCTGTTGACTAAAGAGACCAGATATTGGCTTCTCTGTAAAGAGTGTTTAGAGTCCCTAAATTATATGGAGTTTAGTTTGAAATTTGAATTACATATCTTAAAAGCAAGTCACAGTTTTACAAGATTAAAATACAAGGTTTAGCCAGGCAGTGGTGGTGCATGCCTTTAATCACAGCACTCCGGAGGCAGAAACAGGCAGATGGATTTTTGTGAAACAGGCAGATGGATTTCTGTGAGTTTGAGGCCAACCTGGTCTACAGACAGACTCCAAAGCTACACAGAGAAATCCTGTCTCAAAAAATAAAATAAAATACATGGTTTAAGCAAGATCACAGTCCCTCTGGTGTTCCCAAAGATTTCTGGGGAGGTAGTTGGATTGTGGTAGAAGAACAGAGACTAGAGTAAGCTACACCCAAGATTAACATATTAAAGAAGTCAATGGCCTAGAAAGACTGAAAATCCTTCCCTATCTGAGCTTCATAATGGAGCATTCTCAAGAAAAGTCCAAAATATATAACCATGAGTGGGGTGGGTCACATGGCTTATAGCCACGTGATCTGGGGGCAGGGGTATTTAACCTCAAGTCACCAGACTACTTTCACTGTAAGGTATCTTTTCTCTTCCTTAATAAACTGTGTTTCTATTTTTAACCCATGTGTCCGTGATCTAATTCTTTGCTGTGGCCCTTAAAAGAGACTGGATGCTTCAGCAGGTGGCCCGGGATTCAGATCCATGCCTGTCATAATGTTGCATTATACAGCCATCCTAGAAGGTGTTAAGCGAGGATCTGAACACACCACAGCAGAATAATACCCACTCCAGCTCCCATGAGCCAACAAGTTATTAGGGAGGAAGACCTGAAGCGCCACATGGTAGTCAAGGCAACCAGCCATGGAACTATGTAATGCTACTGGCTGCCACTGCATGGGAGTTGGACTTTGAGGGAAAAGTCTGGGACTTGGCCAGGTGGGAGGGACAGGAGAAGCGAGTACGCACAAGTTGGCACAGATACCTGAACCTACAGGAAGGACAGCGGTAAGGATTGCAAGGGAGACAAGGTAGGTTGGGGAACATGTAAACACTGACTCATGAATCTGTCAGCTGGGAGATTGGTACGACCTGTGACGCTGCCCTTGCTCCACCCAGCTGTGCAATGGTGACCTGAGTCATGAACTAAGAGCTGGCATAGTTACTAAGCACAGAACAAATAGTGCTTCCAGAACTTTGACCAAAGTACATTTTTTTTTTTTGAGACAGGGTCTTCTATTATATAGCTCGGCTGTCCAGGAACTCACTACATAGACCAAGTTGGCCTTGAACTGCCAGAGACCCACCTGCCTCTGCCTCCAGAGTGCTGGGATTTTAGATGTGTGCCTGACGTGGTGAAGATTTTGTTTTTAAGAATAGTGGGTTGGGGATGTAGCTCAGTTTGTAAAATGCTTGCTCAGCATACATGAAGCCCGGGATTTAAATCCACATGAACACGGGTGACATCAACGCTACCCAACAGGTACATGCCAACCTCGTTGCCTTGTCCTTCCTTCTTCACGTGCTTTATGCTAGTTACCTCGTCAGCCCCGGCGAGCCCACAAAGTAGCCCTGTCTCTGAGGAGCACAATCACTCACCCCTGGCCCTCCTATGGCTTCCTGACAATGTTCATCCACAACTCTGCAGTAGAAAGTTTAAAGTCAGGGGTTTTAAGGATGATCCAGTGATTCAGATAACATGAAAAAAGTGCTTGTTGTAATTTAAAAACTGATGCGAAAGGGAAAGACGCCATGCGACAGAACACGCGTGAGGGGTTTCTTATTAGAAGAAAGGGAAGGTAAAAGGGGGAAGGGGAGGGAGGAGACCAGCCTCTAGAGACAGGAACAGCAGAGAGAAGAGAGCGGCTTCTAGGTTTTTAGAAAGAAAAAAAAGAAGAAGAAAAAGAGAAGTGGGGTAGAGAGACAGGAAGAGAAACAGAAAGAGAGAAAGGAACAGGCAGAGAGAGAAAGAGAGAAAAAGAAACAGATGGCCAGGTGGACAAGGCCCATCTTTTAATAGGGAACACAGTGAATGTGTACAGGAGGCGCTCTTAGTGGCTACAACTGAGCATGTATCCTGTCAGGACCCCAAGGGCAGGCCGGTACAGATGCCTGAATACCAACAGTACTGAGGGATGAGACTCCTGTTGAGACAAGGATGTAGGCAAAAGGAGAATAAAGTTCCGGTGCTGTTTGTTTACGCCTTGCAAGAAAACTACTCTGACTTTGATGCTATGGCACTACCTGGGCAGTATGTGGTACTGGGTCTTGTCTTTAGAAACCTTGGGTCACTGCAGAACTTCCTTAAGTCTTGTGGGGGTACATTAGGAAAGCTCTTCCTTCAGTCAGGGTCTTGGCAGTCTACTCCGGGAGACCTGCTGGGTCAATTTAGTGCCTATTCCATCAGGAGTCTCTGCCCTCTTACTGATCTGAGCTCTGGAAGATTCTGGAATGGCTCCTTCCTCTCCAGGCATCAGCAAGCCTTTACCAGCTTCTCCCTCAGTAGTGAGACTTGTGTGGGGACCTGGCTGAGCACTCTGCTATGTGCTGGAAACAGCCGTAGTTCTACTCCTTGAGCGTGAATCCAAGATTATTTCCTCTGTCTTGGTGTTACACCTGTATCTTTCTTTTCAGGCTAATATTTTATAGAAATCCAGAAGACAGCTAAGGGTCAGGGAGATCAGCTTTTAGGAAACACAACACAACAGGCTTGGGCAGCAGAGGGACAGCAAGCTTGTAGACAAACTGTAGACATTGTTCGGCTTGGACAAGTGGACAATTCATAGGCCTCTGAAAAGAAGCCTGCAGCCTATAGTCTAACATCCACTTCCAACTCTATTTAGGACAAAACACAGCAGAACTGAAATTTGAACCAGGTGCCTTCATCTCGCAGTCAGTGGGCAGGATCAACAGGCACGGAGAAGCGAAACTGTCTTCAGAAAACAATCACTCGAGAGTTTTAGCTGGCTGTAGCATAAGTCCAATATCTGCTTCTCCTTAGCAAGGACAAACGCAGCCATGTCTTAGACTTGGCAAAATCCCATTTCTGTCTATCTTGGCATGTTTTATTATTTCTGTATTAATTTTTTTTCATACAATACATTTTGATCATTTCCCCCTCCCCCAACTGTTGTCTTCAGCAATGTGGCCTTACTATCAGGCTGTAAGGAGCAACCGACAGCCTTGGCAACCGCCTGTGATGTTTAGGAGTTCCTATGGGATGACTTGGTCAGTGACTCAACATTGTACAACCCATTTCTGACACTGAAGGGTGTTGTTGTTGTTGTTGTTGTTTCTCGAGACAGGGTTTCAGGTTTCTCTGTGTTGCTTTGTTGCCTGCCCTGGAACTAGCTCTTGTAGACCAGGCTAGCCTCGAACTCACAGAGATCCTCCTGCCTCTGCCTCCCAAGTGCTATGCCACCACCACCTGGCTTGGCACTGGAGGCTTTAGTAAGTGGCATAAGATGTCTAGTTGGAGCATTGTCTCCCTTACTATTGGTGAAATTTAAATTTCTTTCATATACATCAATATATATGTATAATAAAATAGGAAATTTCGACAGTAGCAGGTTTCCATATGGATTTTCAAATTGCCTTTAGTGTTGGTTGTCCTCCCCCCTATATTCTCTCTTTTACCCCTTCTTTCCATTCCCCGCCCCTATTTATTCCTCCTATTCTAGTTTCCTCTTTATCTCTCTCCATAGCACTATATTCTGTTTCCTCTTCTTTAGGGGATTCTCTCCTTTTCCTTGATCATAGTAGGTAACCTTGATGATGTGCTCTTGCGTTTGTTTGCAAGTGTTTTATTGAGAACTTTTGTTCATCAGGGATATTGGTCTATAGTTTTCTTTTTTGTTGGGTCTTTGTGTTTGTGTGGTTTTGGTATCACAGAAATAGTGACTTTATTAAAAAGAATTAGGAGATATTACTTCTGTTCCTATTTTATGAAATAATTTGAGGATTATTGGTGTTAAGGTCTATTTTGAAGGTCTTATAGAGTTCTGTGTTGAATCCAACTAGCTCTGACATTTTTTATTGGGGAAATATTTGTTTTTTCTATTTCACTGGGGGTTATGGTCTACTTAAAATACTTATCTTGACCTTGATTTAATCTTGGTAGGTCATATATATCAAGAAATTTATCTATTTCATTCATGTTCTCTAGTTTGGTGAAATACAGCTTCTGATTTTCCTCAGGGTCTGTTATAATGTCCCCCTTTTCCTATCTAATTTTATTAATTTATATCTCTTTGTCTTATGGTTAATTTGACAAAGGGTTTGTCAATCTTGCTGATTTTCTTAAAGAACTCAGTCTTCATTTTTTTGATTCTTTGAATTTTTTGATTGCTTGTTTACATTTCATTGATTTCATCCCTAAATTTTATTATTTCTTTACATCTACACTTTTTTGTATATTATTTCTTGTTCTAGAATTTTCAAGTGTGTTGTTGAGTGGCTAGCATGAGATTTCTCCAGTTTTTTAATGCAGACACTAAGTCCTATGAACTTGTCTTGTAGAATTGTGTCTTATAGGTCTGGATAGTTTATTTCATTCCATTACAAAGAGCTTTTAATTTTGTTCTTGATTTTTATCTTTACCCAAGCTTCATTCATTGGTGAGTTATTCAATTTCCATGAGTTTTTAAGCTTTTGGTTGGTTCTGTTGTTGTTAATATCCAGCTTTAATCCATGGTGGTCAGATAGGAATTTGGGTGTTATTTCGATTTTCTAATGTGTTTTGAGACTTGCTCTGTGTCCTAATATGTAGTCAATTTTGGAGAAACTTCCATGAGCTCCTGAGAAGAAAGTGTATTCTTTAGTGTTGGGATGGAATGTTCTGTAGATATCACCTTGGTCTATTTGATTTATGACATTAATTCCAGAATTTTTCTGTTTAGTTTCCACAAGAGTGAACAGTCTATTGGCGAGGATGGGATATTGAAGTCACCAACTATCCCTGTGTAAGGGTCAATATGTGATTTTAGCTGTAGCAAATATTTATTTTATGAATTTGGGCGTCCTTGTGTTTGGTACATAAATATTTAGAATTTTTAATAAATTCTTGGTGAATTTTTCCTTTAATGAGTGTGTAACGTCTTTCCTCATCTTTTTCTGATTAGTTTTGGTTTGAAGTCTATTTTTCCAGCTATTTTGATAGTTATACTTGCTTGCTTCTGGGTCCATTTGCCTAAAGTATTTTTTCCAGTTTTTAGCCAGCAGTGATGTCTATCCTCGATAGTAAGGTGTGTTTCTTGTACGCAGCAGAAAGATGATCCTGTTTCCTAATCCTTGTCTCTTTATTGAGGAATTGAGACCACTTATATTGATAGAAATTACAGTGTTTACTGATATCTGTTGTTTTGTTGTGGTGGTGTGTTTCCCATTGGCCCCTCTTTTGATTTACTGTTCTGCATTATTTATTCCTCATATCCTCTTATGTGGTGTTAACTTCTTCAGTTGCCTTCTGCGGAGCTGGGTTGATACACAGAAACTGCTTAAACTTGACTTCTTGTGGAATGCTTTTCTTTCAATGTTGATTGTGATTGATAGTTTTGTTGAGTGTAGTAGTTTGGGCTGGTATCTCTGATCTCTAGGTGAAAATTGATGTGCTATTCTAATGGGCCTGACTGTATATGTCTTGGTCTTTTTCCTTTGCAGCTTATACTATCTTTTCTTTGTTCTATTCCTTTAGTATTTTGATTATCATGTGTCATGAGGAATTTCTTTTCTGGTTCCTTCTATCTGGTGTTCTGTATGCTTTTTTTTTTTTTTACCTTAATAGAAGTCTCTTCTTTTAGATTAGGAAATTTTCTTCTATGATTTTGTTAAAGTTAATTTCTGTGCATTTGACCTGGGTTTCTTTTCTTTCCTCCATACCTATTAATTGTAGATTTGGACTTTCCATAGTGTCCCAGACTTTCTGAATATTTTGTGCCTGAATTATTTTAGATTTAACATTTTCATTGACTGACATAACCGTTTCTTCTATCTTGTCTCCAATGCCTGAGACTCTTTCTCCTCTATCTTTTAGTCTGTTGGTGAGGCTTACTTCTGAAGTTTCTCTTTGACCTCCTAAATTTTCTATTTTCAGTTTTATTTCAGTTGGGGTTTTCTTTAGTGGTTCTATGTTAAATTCTTCTTTCATGTCTTGAAATGCTTTCACTATTTCATTCAACTCTTTGTGTTTTCACAGTTTTAGTAAGGCATTTATTCATAACCTCTTTAAGGTACTTTACCATATTCCTAACTATTTTGAAATCCTTATCTTCTGCTTCAGCTAAATTGCTTTTTTCAGGGCCTATCCCAATAGGGTTGCTGGCTTCTGGAAGAGGCATATTGTCTTGGCTGTTCATGTTTACGTTTTTGTGTTGAGATCTGTAGTTATTATGTGGGAGGTAGTTCTTGGTGTAGATCTCTGGTCTTGTCTTTCTCGCATGGATGTACGTACCATTCTTTGGTTGCTGTTTCCTACTCTGGATCACAGACAAGAGAGATGTCTGTAGTGTCCCTGAGAGAGCGTATTTCTGTGGGTCAGCAGGTAACAAAGGAATGTTGAATGTTTATAGACCAGGAGGAAAGTCTCAGAGAGACACAAAAAAAGACCTAATGGGTCCTTGGGTCCACACCAAGAGGTGGAACCTTCAGGGAATGGAGTTAGGTGGAAGGAGGGGCAAGACTTCCTCCATTTTGGTTCAGTAAACTTAATTTTTTTACCAAATACTCTTCCCCCCACACACACTTTTAGCTTCTGTAATTCTAATTCAAATGTGTAATCATGAATTCTATCTGAAGAAGACAGAGCACTGTACGGGCAAGTTTATGGTTAGGGGACATGGTTTTTACATGCGTATCTGGTATGAGACATTTACTAAATCATGGCTCACGCCTGACATCCTGGGACTCTGAGTCATCTAATAATGGTTGACACCAGGTGTGTGGGAAACTGTAAAAGTTAGCAGTGGTATAATCTCTTGTATCACTATTCCTGGCGAAGTGCCGCTTTTGTGTGTAATTGTTTTTAATAAATACAGGCTTAAGATCAGAGGTCAGTGCCTTCACCTTCATCTTTTGGTTTTTCAAGCAGCCTGTGTAAACCTGTTTGTGCCTACCTGTGGCTTCTGTACCAGTACCCACCTGCGTGCAACCTGTAGGCCTGAATGTCTGCCAGGATGTCTGCCTACCTAGTGGCCTATGTACGGTAAATAAAGTATGTCTTATCTGCCAGAGACTGCTCACACTCTTCTTAATCTCTTGGCTTCCTATGACCCTCCTCCATTCTGACATCAGAGATTGGACCTCATATCATTTATATGACATGAGTTATACTCTTATGAGTTATCCCATTGCTAAATGTCTCTGGGCAATGATTAAGTATTTCCCAAGAGAAAGTGATGACATCCAAAAGCAATACCTCCATATGCTCACTTTCTCTCCTACACCTAAAATTTTAGTCAGTTTAACCAACATTTGCAATACTCGTCTGATGGAGATCAGTCTGGATTGGGACCATGTAACAGTGGCATAGAGATAAGGGTTGTTGGTTTTGTTCTCTAGAAGCTAAGGGAAAAAGAAAGATAGCAAGGGGGCTTGGTAGTAGCATATTGGTCAGGCACTGGGTTTGATCCCCAGCACCTTGAAACAGGTAAGATGGACAATACTACATCCTTCCTCCCTCCCTCCCTCTTTCCCTTCCTTCATTCCTTTTCCCTCCCCTCTCCTCTCTTCTTCCTCACCCTTTCCCTTTCCTTCCTTTCATTTCCTTTTCCTCCTTCTCCTCTTCCTTCTCTCCCTTTCTTCCTTCCCCTCTCCTCTCTTTTGTGCTAAAGATAGAACCTAGGGTCTACATACATGCTGAGGCTGAATATTCTACCTTTCTGCTCTAGCCCAGACCTAAGATGGCGCTATTCGCTCTCACCTAGCATGTTCCTGGCACCTGTGGTAAATAAAGCTTCAGGTATGTGCAGAGAAATCTCAGCGACTTTGAGGGCGAGTCATGAGCTCAACTTCGAATACCTCGGGGGATGGAGCTCAGCTTGCTCACCCGCAATGGATCACTCCCATGGCCATGAGAGCCACTCGGAGTGGTGGGGAAAGAATTTTTGGCAACCCACACTTCCCCAACCCCATTTGTTCCCTGTATTCCTGCAGACTCAGTAACCAGGAAGTCCTGAACCTCGCCCTGGTGATTATCTGTCCTTAGAAGAGTTTGGGTTTTATTCCCTTATCTCAGTTGTGGGTTCCTTGCCAATCAGGCAGAAGGCAGCTCTGCAGGCTTATCATTGTTCCCCTTCAGACATCAAAGCAACCAGTGTGGTCCCAATGCAGTGAAAGCAAAGGTGCTAGGTCTCTCCCAGGAACTGAAGAACTGGGGTGAAACTTATGTGTAAGAGTGATGGGAAATGTTAGATAATAACGCTGGCCTGTTCAAGTCAAAGAATCAGTCACGGCCATCTGTGGAGTACTGAGAAGGAAATGTCTCTTAAGTGACACTTTTTGGAGAATTGTATGCTAACAGTCCACACATGGAGATGTGGTGCAGAGGGAGCACACAACCCAATGATTAACCAGCCTGCCTGGGTAGGCTCAGCTGAGCTGCTTCTGAGGGTAGGGTGTGGTCAGCTGGTCTTGACTCACACACACGCTCCTTTCAAGATTCAGGGATCTTCCCTGCTCCTGACCCCATCAGAGCCGTCTGACACTCGGCCGGAGCTGCTTATCATCCAGGACTGTCTAGTCTAGAACGGAGTTCAGAAGTTGCTTTGCAAATCCTGCTACCCTCCTGAGATGGGACGAACCCGCTACCTCCAGTAAGCTCTTGGGTCTTGAGTTCTGGTCCCCTTCTGGTGACTTCTCTTGCTCTCCGATTGGGTCTAAGTACAGAGATGAGGAGAGACGAGCAGCTGCAAAAAGAATCCACCTGGGAAAATGGAGCTCTGGATGCGGGGCCTGCTCTACACAGCCCTGTTTCTGTGTCCTGCCCTAAGCATCCCAGGAACTGGTGTCTGGTCTTCAGATCTGTTGCCAAAATACAAATCCACCTTCTGCCTTGTTACATGTTTATGTTTGTTCTGATCAGGCGTGGACAAAAAACAGCAGCAGAAATACAACCATACGTCATTCGATGATTCTATCTAACCATTGTACAGAGAGAGAAAGCAAATCTGTCAGGATAGTAAAAGGGTCATCGAAGCCTAGAGAGAGGAGGTGGGGGTGGGGAGGTAAGGGTGAGGGCTTGGAGAGGAAGTGGTAGGGAGTGGGGTCACAGCAACATGGCAGAGAGTACCTTCTTGGCATGATAAAATGTTCTAAATTACTTTAGTGATGCATAGCTTCGTATGTAGATTTTAAATAACTGAATTGTAGATCTTTTTTAAAGGAAGAATTTTGTGGCATGGAGATTATTTTATTTTTTATTTTTATTTATTTATTTTTAAAGATTTATGTATTTTTATGTGCACTGGTGCTTTGCCTGCATGTATGCCTGTGTGATGATGCCAGATCCCCTGGACCTGGAGTTATAGAGGCCATGAACTGCTTTATGAGTGCTGGAAATTGAGCCCTGATCCACCGGAAGAGCAGCCAGGGCTCTTAACTACTGAGTCATCTCTCCAGCTGGGATGGGGATTTTATAACAATAAAAAAATAAATATGAGACCAGTCTGTGGTGGCGCGCGCCTTTAGTGCTGGCACTCGGGAGGCAGAGGCAGGCAGATCTCTGAGTTCAAGGTCATCCTGGTCCACAGAGCAAATTCCTGGACAGCTAGGCATACACAGAGAAACCCTGTCGCAAAAAAGAAAGAATAATAGCAAAACAGAAAATTTTGAGGCCCAAAGACCTCATATCTCTCTCATTATTAGGAAAATTCCTGGATTTTGTTTGTTTATTTTAGGTATGTATGGTGGGAAACTTTAAAATACTCAATAGATAATATTATTCTCTTTATGGTGTCATTTCCCCCCTTTTGTGAATTAGCAAGCAGGCTTCTAGGAAGCTGCTAATGGACTGCGTGAATTAATTTATAACGGAGCTGCATTGGGCGCTTGTCACATTCAGCGACTGCCACTTAGTCACAAGCCCCCTCAGCTGTGTGGTCTTGCTCTCAGCGGTTGAAATTCAGCAGATTGTCCACATGGTGGGGGGGGGGGGCAACTTATACTTTCGTTAAGAAAGACAGACAGAAAAACAACAAAGTTTTTTTTTTCCCCCTCGGCCTGTGGAGAGGAGGCAGGTGATGCAGGAGCTAAGGAATAAAACAGAGGCAGAGCTGGGAACAGGGCTGAGAGCAGAGGGTGGTCAGCACCATTGTAGATCTGCTTTAGGCAAGCAGAGCTACCCTGCTGGGTGATGGCTGGGACCAGTGAGAGGGCTCCGCAGATAAAGGCAGCTGCTGCTAAGCCTGACAGCCTGAGGTCAATCTTAAGAGTTCAACTGGACGAAAGTAAAGAACTGACTCCCACAGGATGTCCTCTGACCTCCACATGTGTGTCCTTGCATGTACGTGTACATACATAACACACACACTGGAGGGGGGGGGAACAACAACAAAATAGAAGATGGTGTACCCAGGAAGAAGCTGTGGAGCAGTCAGAACAGGAAGTGAGGACCAGAAGCGAGAGTGGAAAGCTCCTGCGAGGGGTGGTTGGGCTTGTTTGCCCTATGCCTTCCATTTTGTGGTTTTGCTCTAAATCTTGCTGACTGAAAGGGGCTCCTTCTCCAACAAGTAGCTCATTCCTAGAGATGGAAAATATGCAAAGTCACCAACCCGGACTCTTCAGCCCACAGCCCAATTACCCCCATTAATAAATTCTCAGAGCCCAGCAGTGGTGGTGCACGCCTTTAATTCCAGCACTTGGAAGGCAGAGACAGGAGGATCTCTTTGAGTTTAGGGCCAGCCTGGTCTATAGGGAGAGTTCTAGGACAGGCAGGGCTACACAGAGAAACCCTGCCTCAAAAAAAAAAAAAAAAAAAAAAAAAAAAAAAAAAAAAAACAGAAAGAAAAAAAAGTTCTCCTACTCTGGACCTCTACCCACTTGCCCAGATCTCCAGGGCCAGACACAAGATAAGTAGGATCACGCTATAGAGCCTACAAAAGCTCTCCAAACAACCACTGTTTAGTCTATTTATTCTCATTCTCCTGCTCCTTCTGCAGAAAAGCTCCTCGTCCACATCATCTGCTCTCTTAGGAGACTTCCTGTAGCTCCCGGGGCTTTTTGAATAGCCCCATGCGGCTGTGTGTCTTCTACTTCCAGGATCTTCAAATGCAAAGTTGCCTCCTCCTCTGTCTTTTAATATAACCCAATGAAACAACAGCAACAACTCAGGTCCACTTCTTTCTATCATAATCATGGTTCTTGTACATCTCCACCTCCTCACTGGGACCCATAAAGTAACTAACAGCAGGATAGAGCCAGGCAATTTGACCCTCGCTTTGTATCAAGCTTTACTCTGGGTCACCAACTTATCCGTTCACGTAGGCATGTTAAGCTTGATGATAACCGAGGGTTCATTCTTCTGAAAAGCTAGGGGAGGAGAGATAAGAGTAACAGAAGCGTCTTAGTGCCAGCGTTCACAATGTAACAGAAGCATCAATAGAAGCATCGCACTGCCCGCCCGAGTTCACAATGTTAACAGAAGCATCGTAGTGCTAGCCTTCACAATGTAACAGAAGCATTGTACTGTCAGCGTTCACAATGTCCTCTTCTAGGCCAGTAAACATGAGTTTATCTTGGATTCCAAGAACAGGAAATTCTTCGGGATCTGACGCCTCCCTTCCGAAAGGAGGGCATTTTTCTGGGATATGAGGTTACATCTTGAAGCAGTAATAATCGTTGTATGAGAATTGTATTGCCCCACAAGCAGTGCACCTGGCAGAGCCAGAATGAGATGAGCAACTCGACCACATCCTAACACTGTTTAATTGTGTACCCCTGTCTTCTGCCCGCTTCTCCTTCTGTTTAGACTGGAAGCTTGGGCTGGCAGTATAGCTCAGCTGGTGGCAGGCTTGTCTAGCATGTACAAAGTCCTGCCTTTGACCCCGGGACTGCATAAACCAGTTGTGGTGCTGCGCGGCAATGGTTCCAGTGAAGGCAGGAGGGTCAGGAGTTCAAGGCCATCCTTGCTTACAGAGTAAATATGAGTTTCAGCACAGCCTGGGCTGCTGCAGGAGACCCTGTCTGAAAAGAAAACCTCATGAAACTCTTTAAGGTCATGCCAATACCATACCCTCAAATGTCAACACCAGGCAAGCAGGAAACGCACCTGCAGAATACCAGGTATGCCTGTGTGTCTCTCTACCCAATTTCTAACCTGCAGTGGCCTCTGACCTTTCAGGGAGAAAGCCCAGAACATTATGGGAAGCATGCACAGACTCTAGCCAGAATCCTAAAAAAAAGAGATAAAAGGAATGAAAAAAAGGAAAAATGTACACTTTGCTGGGTAATTCAGAAAAGAAGGCAGGCTTAGCAAAGGACATGGTAACAGCTGTGTAGTAACTAAAGTGTGTGAGTGTGTGTGTGTGTGTGTGTGTGTGTGTGTGTGTGTGTTGGTGTGGGGATGGTGTATGTTTTGAGAAAGGTTAAGTATATTATCACTTCAAACCAATAATTAGTTATTCCTCCTAGCTCCTTTGTTTGTCTTCCTAAAGGGTGTTGTCCTGACCAGGTAATTGACAGGCTCACCTAGATTAACCCCTACTGGGAAAGACAGTAATGAGAAATGTTCTAATCTTTGGAGTAGGTCAGAATATCTTATCTCCATCCAGGGCCACAGATACTCTTTTCTTTTCACCAGACCTTAAGGAATTGCAAAACTGATGTGTACCGTTCAGTGTTACCATGGAAACAGGAAGTGATGTCTGAAGCCTCAGTGGTCTCCAGGGCTACAGTAACCCAAGTCTACTGGACAAGCTTCACTTAGGAACGTTTCGACCTTCACTAGGCTCCTCTCAAAGGTGAAGCTCTATCTTTAAGATACAATTTTCCAGCCGGGTGGTGGCGGTGCACCCCTTTAATCCCAGCACTCAAGGAGGCAGAGGCAGGTGGATCTCTGAGAGTTCAAGGCCAGCCTGGTCTACAGAGTGAGTTCCAGGAAAGCCAGAGATATACAGAAAAGGCCTGTCTCAAAAAAACAAAAAAAAAATTTTTTTTGCTTGTTTTTACTTAGTATACTCAGATTTATTGTAATTGGGTTATATAGGGTTTTTAAAAATTTCTTCTTAGGCTATGTTCCTAAGAAATATTGATTTTTGTGTAAATGTTTGCACCATTGTGTGTATGCCTATCTATCATATTATTTTGTTTTGTATATATAAATTTTTTTTTTTTAAGTTTTTCGAGACAGGGTTTCTCTGTGGTTTTGGAGCCTGTCCTGGAACTAGCTCTTGTAGACCAGGCTGGTCTCAAACTCACAGAGATCCGCCTGCCTCTGCCTCCCAAGTGCTGGGATTAAAGGTGTGCGCCACCACCGCCCGGCCTTGTATATATAAATTTATATTGATAATAGTAAAGAGCTTTTTTCTTTTTTTTCTTTCGATCTGTCAAGAGTTTTTCCATTCAGTCAGAAAAAAAAATAAGGAAAGAAAGAAAGACAGGAAAGGGAATTAATAAATTCTCTATATAGATATATAGGTGTTAGAGAAATGGCTCAATAGGTAAGAGAACTTGCTGCTCTCAGTTCCCAGCACTTATATGATGCAGCTCATAACTGCCTGTAACTCTAGGTCTAGGGTCTCACACCTTCTGATCTCTGTAGCACACACACACACAAACCTCTGCAAAATCCTACATCTTCAATCTTACTGTTATACCCACCAGCAAGTGTGGTTTCCACCCCTCATCTAAGAATCTTCTCTTCACAGCAAATGGAGAGCCTCACAGAAAGCCACAACTGGACACAATGCGGAGGTCAATGGACCACGGGGAGTCTAGCCCCGCAGACCCTCTACGTTACAGCTCCCACATCTGTGGCTCAGGGAACACCACAGAAGAGGGAAGAGGGGCTGAAAGACTGGAAGAGCCAGACTACTAGGAACTCTGGTGGGAAACAGTCCCTCCTAGAGGCTGCACAGACTAGATGAGCTACAACAGTACCAATGGACATGTTAGCAGGGAAGCGGGAAGATTTCACAGGCCCCACCCTTAGATAAAGAGCTATAGACAAGCAACTATTGACTGCTGGGGTGGGGAGAATTAGCCTTTCCCAGGGATGAGCTCTCTCACTAGTTGTCCAATGCAAAGTGATCAGCTTTGAAACCAAATATACACCACCACCAAGAACAGACTCGGCAGTGTGTGTGTGTAACAAATATAATAAAAGAAAAAGAGACTGTCAGTGTGAAAGTGGAGAGTTTAGAGGGCAGCTGGGAGGAGCTAAAGTGAAGAAAGGAAGAAGTGATATTAATATACTTTTTCTTTTTTGGGGGGGGGCGGTTTTATGGTTTCTCTGTGTAACAGCCCTAGCTGTCCTGGAACTAGCTCTGTAGACCAGGCTGTCCTCAATCTCACAGAAATGTGCCTGCCTCTCTCTGCCTCCTGAGTGCTGGGATTAAAGGTGTGCGTGTGCCACCACCACCGGCCAATGTAATTACATTTCAATTAAAAGCATTAAAAAAAAACAGTTCTAGCCAGGTACTAGAAGAGCACGCCTTTATTCCCAGCACTTGGGAGGCAGAGGCAGGCAGATCTCTGGGAGTTCGAGGCCAGCCTGGTCTACAAGAGCTAGATCCAGGACAGGCACCAAAGCTACAGAGAAACCTTGTCTCAAAAATAAAATAAAATAAAAGCAGTTCTAGTGTATGCCTTTTTGTTCCCAGCACTCAGGGAGGCAAAGGCAGGCAGATTTTCAAGGCCAGACTGATCTACAGAGTGAGTTCCAGGAGAGCCACAGCTACACAGAGAAACCCTGTCTCTAAAAAACAAAAACAAAACAAATACAAAATAAAAATAGAAAATTAAAGGTGTAAAAGGACTTAAAGAAGGGTAAGGAGACTAGATGAAGGAATATGCTTCCAGAATAACCAAGTAACCCTGCAACTGTCATCATATTCTCTAGCCAGACTAACTACATTTTCCCTATTTGTCTATGGTTACGTTTACTTTATAAAATAAATTGCTTGTCCTGTTGAATGTGTTAATTGATTCATTTCCTATCAAGTTTACCTGTTCCTTTCACCTGCTTTCTTGTATAATTTTAATTTAACAAGGAGGCATTTAATTCTCACTATAGAGAAGGTGTGTCCCCCAGTGTCTAGGCTACTATTGATTTGTGGATTTAAAATTTCCATTTATTTGGCCTAGGAGTTGTAAGATAAAATAATTATCTCCTCCCCTCCTCCAAATTTATTTATTATTATGTTGTGTGTGTGCATGCACACGAGTGTGTACTTACATGTGTGGGTAGGGGTGAACATGTGTGTACAAAGGTCAGAGGACAACTTTGTGGAATCAGTTCCCTCTAGTTTTATGTAGCTTTGGGGGATTGAACTCAGATCTTTTGAGAAGAGAGACTTTACCTGCTGAACCAGGTGGTCAGCCCTTATTTCTGGATTTTAAGTAGATCCATTCTACTTCCTTAGTGCCGTACCAAATTCATATATGAGGAAATAAAGTTGTGTTGTAGGGAAAGAAGCAGACAGTTATTCCACTTTGGACACCTTCACAGCAAAATCTTTACCTTACCATATAAGAGGCATTATCTATTGTTAGGAGAAAGACCAAAGCCCAACCTGAGAGAAATCAGGACTCTGCTGCTGTTGTGGGCATAACGAGTCCCTAGCTTTTTGTTCACAAGCAGAAACAGAAGTGAAATTCCATTGACACTGGTTTTGGAGTGTTGCCCATTTGTTTCCAATGGACACGGCACGTGCATCCCTTATGAATGCTCCTGTCCCTGTTATCTGTACTATGGCCTATTCTGTCTGTTAATGTACACTGACTCATGATGCGTTTGTTGCTTCTTAGCCTCCATAATTCTGGCTGCTTGCCATACTCTCATCAGTGTTTAGCATCTGCTTTGCATTGGGAATCACTGGCAACCGTCCCATCTCTAACTTTGATTCCATTTGCATTAATGTGGTTAGCAGTCCCTCTTGAGATGCAAGCTCTTTCCCAAATTTGCTCTAGGGAGCAGTTTGTAGGGTATGTCAGGTGTAATTTAACTCATCAGTTAGGTCAGAGCCTTCTTTTGAGGAGATCCTCTACCCTCTTGTCATTGAGCCAGCACTCTTTCCTTACCCACTACTTACGCCCTAGTAACTGGATCTCTTAACTTTAAATAGAGGAATCTTTTTGTTGTTGTTGTTGTTTTGAGACAGAGTTTCTCAGTAGCTCTGGAGCCCATCCTGGAACTCACTCTATAAACCAGGCTGGTCTCGAATTTACAGAGGTCTGCCTGCCTCTGCCTCCCGAGTGCTGGGATTAAAGGCATTCGCCACCATCACCAGGTTAAATAGAGGAAAACTGACTTTTTTTATGATGGACAATAGTGAGTCACTCCAATTCTTAAGTTTAGGATATATTAAAATCGAATCTAGATTCGATTTTAAAATAGAATAAGGGAATAGCTTTCTTTGAGGGGGCAAGAAAAGACCTCTGTCCACCTGGACATAGGTAAGGATGCATTAGGTACAGAAGAATTTTCAATGTGGAATGGTTGGCATCAAAGGGGTCCAAGATTGGGTCAAGAAATAGGGGAAATGGCGGATGGAGATATCGTTCCCCTGGGCAGGTATAAGGATTATTTCATTCAGGAGGTAAATAAAAGTTATCAGAGAGTAGGACAAAGGGGGCCACTCAGAGCCCCCGAAGTAACTCAGGATCATCCGAATCTCTTATCCATCCTGCTCTAGTTCCTCTTCTGTTGCCGTGATGAACACCATGACCAGAAGCAATTTAAGGGGAGGGAACGATCTATTTGGTTTATCCTTCTGGGTCGAAGTCCATCGTTGAGGGCAGTCAGGGTAGGAGCTCAAGCAGGAACGTGAATCAGAAACCATGGGGGGGAGACCGCTTCCTTGCTTGCTCAGTCCACGAGACTGGATGTCTCAGAGAGGCCCTGCCTGGTGCAGGCCTGGAGAATTCCTGGAGAGCTGCTGGTCTTAAACAGTTTACACTGGAGAAGCTGATTCTGCTATCAGCTGTTGAGACTAAAACCACAGCCCCCATCTTAAAAAGAACAAAAGATACTTTCTTTCCCAAGCCGTTTTGGATGACCATGGCCCAGGAACAAATTCCATGTTCCAATGTGGAAGCAGTTTCATAAAGTTTCAAATTGTTATAGAACAAAGAAAGTCATAAATCAAGGCAAGTTTAAAATGTATTGGTGGGTACATAAAGGAGACAGATATTGTTGTGCCCAGATTACAGCCCCCAGAGAGAGACCACCAGAGAGGCCCAGACTGGAATAAGCAAGGTTTAATTAGCATAATCCAAACATGTTCAGAACCTTGATTTCCAAATGACCCCGTTGCAGCGAGATAGAGAGAGGAGTTAAGAGTTCCTTTGTGGGGTTTGCTTATTTTAAAGGCAAGAATCACAAGCAGTCCTTCTGGGCAGTCGGGGTAGGGGGGTTGGCACGGGTGCAAGGTCTTTGCTTCTTTCCATCCTTCTTTGTTAGGGAGCAAGGCCACACCGTTCCAGAATCAGGACATCGTTATCACCAGATGGCCCCGTCCTGACCCTATGCTTTGTAGTCTCCGGAGCAGGGAAGGGCCACTGTCCTTCCTGGGAGCATGAAGCTAGCCTGGGCTTTCTAACTTTAAAACATTCTGCTAGGAAATTTCTTCTCGTCCCTTGGAGAATAAGGGGTGAGGGTCCCACAATATAGCAAGTTGGGGAATGCTTTTCTATAGGCCCAAGATGCTATCTGAAGGCATTCTTAGCATTTGGGTTGATAGAAGCTAATTACCTGGAAGGTTAATAATTTCAAAAGGTTTTCTGTATATCAGTCTCAGGATGTTAGCTCTGACACAGATGTGGGCAAGCAATGGCTGTTCCTTAAGTCTGGAGCTAGCCCGAGATAACGGTAATTAGCCCCTGGACTTGCAACATTCCAAACTCTCCATAGTACCAAAGTTCTAGTCAGTCAAACAGATACAGCTTCCTTTTAGGTTTCGGTAACACAGCAGAGGAATGCAGTATGGTGAGACCGAAGAAATTGCTAGAAGGCAAGAAGACAAAAAGGACAAGTTTATTTCTTCCGTGCCCTTTTCTATGGGCTGTTACCAGAAAACGCCAGCCACACGTCAGATAGGTCCTTCCTCCTTAAATAATCTGATCAAGGAAGCCCCTCACAAGAGTGCCCAGAGGCTTGTGTTCTAGTTGGCTCCAGAGCTAGTCAGAGCTAGACAACCAAGATTAGCTATCGTATATCTAAGATATAAGATATATCCACTGTGTAAGCCTGCTAGAGACCTGAGTCTTATCACAAGGTACTCTCTGGGTGTGAAGAGTGTTTCTTGACTCCAGCATGATGCATCCCCGAGTTGAGTCCTGGATCTTAAAGGCAGTGACAGTAGGAAGCAGTGTATGGAATTTCCCAAGGTACCTTTGGAAAGGGACTAAGAGAGGGAGTGATTTTGTAAGCATCAGCTCTCCTGGTTCAAATGAGGTAGTGCCTGGCTCTCGAGTTCAGAAAGCTTTGGGGGAGTGATTTGGAACTTCGCTGGTGGTATTACATGTTTAATAAGTGCTGAGGCCTCTGAGTCTAGCAAGAAGTCATTGGTAAGAAAGACCTTCATCTTAACACTTTAAAAGTATTTAAACATACACCATCCGTAGGTTTCTGATCCTTTTTAGGGCAACGAGGAGTAATACCACTTATTTTACATGTCCAGGAATGGCAACTTGGGGTTGGACTGGGAGCTTGTCCCTGGAGGAGACAGACTTATTCCCCCTCTCCTCAGGCATTGAGCATCTGTGGCTCTTCTTCTAGGGGTGATCCATGTGCAATTTCCCCACTTTGCATTGGCCTAGCAACTGCTGTTGCCATTATACTGGCCTTATTCAGGCAACCATACTGTTGAGAGTTCATGGGTACAGCTTCCCTATCAGATACAGAAAGACACTGTCTCTCAGCAGACATTCTGGTCTTCTGAAACTTGCAATCTTTCTGGCCCCTCTCCCACGGTTTTTCCCTGAGCTTTATGTGCACTGGTGGCATTTCAGATGTTATGAGCTGGGGATGTGTACCCCACAGTCTTAAGATACAGGTGTAGATCTTATAATGACTAACGCTATGTTTCAAGTTTAAATTACTGTGCTTAAGAGATTTATAAAGCAAAAATGCCTCTACCCTGTAAGTCCTGCTTGCCCAAGAACAGATCTCTTCCTGGAATGCTGGGGCTGTTGTTCATGGGAGATAGCAAGCTACCTGTTCTCACTTTTGTAAACAAGCTTGGTTGCCCCATATACATAGGATGAGTGCTTGATCAAACATGGGCAGGAGGTAAGTAGGCTTGTAGTATGTCAGGATGTATGCTTGTCCCTGATTGGACGAAGTTGGGAAGTAAGCAGACTTGTAGATTTTACCTTTATAAACCCCTGACTAATGTAATTCAGAGCTTTGGGAATCCTGGACCTTGCCAGTATCCAATATTTATCCATGGTCGTGGCCAGTATTTAATAAAACTTGCTTCGGATTTGGCTCAAAACTTGGGATAGTGGTCTATCTTGCCCAGTAGGATTAACAGTCTCACCTCATATCAATGAAGTTGGGTTTTTTCTGCAATAGATGGAAACTACTACAGAGATCCCAACTGGTCCTGGTCTCCTTTCGATGTCCTTTAATTGGAAGCATTGCCATCTCTTGAAGTAAGAAAACTGAGAACAACAGTCTATCTATTCCTTGTCATAGCTGTGAGGGAGTGTCTTTCCTTCCAAAGTCAAACAAACAAACAAAACCCAGAATCAATCAATCAATCAAAACCCTGCCTGTGCACGGAGAACCACAAAGGATTATCTAAAGCCTGTTTTTCATCTCTTAATTCCAGCGCTCTGATTAGGGTGGTTAGTTCCGTGAGGTGCATGTTCGTGTTGGAGAAAGGCTTACTCTCTACAGTGTCATAAGGTGACTATTACATAGCCCACCCCCCAAACTCACGCTGTATGGAGAAACTCCTGCCCATACACAGAGTCCATTCTGGGTTTCCTAGAGAATCATCTCTTAAGACCTTCCCTCTGTTCATGTCTGAGTTATTATTTGCTCCCATTAGCAGTCTATTTTCTTGATCTCTTTATATAGAAATTTAACAGGATTCTGAGTGGAACATGCTATAAGCTGTAGACCCAGTCTAAGGCAACTTGGCCTGTTATCTTCAAAGATGGTCTGAGACAATGATTCATCTTAGGCGATCATAGTCTACATTGCCTCCCAGTGTGAGTTTTATGGCCACAGGAATTAAGAGGTCACAGTGGCCTGAGGCAGGCTAACACCCTTTGGTGACTAAATCTAGTTGTTTGCTTAGAAACACCAGAGTTCCTAGATAGGTCCTCTGGGTGTGTGAATTCCCCTAGAGCTATTATTTTAGTAAACTGAATTCCTTTCTCGCAGGCAAGGTCAATGCTGGTGTCGTCATAAAGCCAGCCTTAGCAGCTTAAAGGCCAGCTTGTGTTCAGGGACTTATTTCTGAAACTTTAGAGTTTTTCATTAATTTATATAGAGTCTTAGCAATATCCCCATCATTGTATCCACCAACCATGACTATCCACTGATATCCCAAATCCCCTAAGCTACTTGAGAATCCTATGTAAAAACAAACAAACAAAAAAACAAACAAACAAAAAAAAACAGGATAGAATAGGGCCTGTTGTCAGTTCCTCTGATTTTTTTAGACCCATCAGCCTGGACTAAACCTGGATATTTAACAGAAAGTTACAGAACTGGGTTAAAATTTTGAGAATTCTGTTGCACCTGGTGGTGAGGAAGTGAAGAAAAGCCTGGGTTCTACTTTGTGAGCCTTTTAGAGTCATGGTGTTAACGTGACTTGCCTGGGAAGAGAAAACTCCAATTGAGGAATTAACTCCGTCAAATGGTAAGCCAAGCTATCGTGAAACCATTAAACGGGACCACTCTGTGGGTGCATAGATAGAAATAAAAGATTTATTGTTAAATATGAAACTGCCGTGTGGCTGTCTCTCCAGCATGGAAAGAGAAGAGCCTTTTGGGGGAGTCCAGAGCTGCCGTGGCTACTGTTAGGAATTTTCCTAAAGCGAGCTCTCTGCCCTTGCAAAAATCCCAATCAAGCCAAATCACAACAAGCCAAATTAAAAAATATTCAGGTTTAACAGGATTCCTGGGCTCTCGGGTGGCGAGGGGGAAATGGGGAAGCCGCAAACAGCGACCACGGTTGGGGGGGTGTGTGTGTCAAGGTTTGGTGGACACAAGGACAGGGCCTCCAAAGATGGAGGCCAGAGACGGGGACTTACAGCTTCCTCTCGGGAGCAGAGAAAGAAATGAAGGGGAAAAAAAGAAGCCTTGCAAGTTTTAACAAGAACAATGTAGCTACAGAAGGGGAGGGAACAGCCTGGACATTCAACGTCAGAAGAACACAGTGGCTTTGACACGCACCACAGGGGCGTGTTGATAGGGACTGAAGGACCCTGGAGGTCATTGTGGCCTTTGCTGCTTACCACAGCTTATGCCAACAGAGAACCAGATGCCCCACTCGTCTGAGGTGAGGGGACTCTTCCTGGGAAGCAGAAATTCACTGTGTTGTATCCAGCATTTGCCATGTACAAGATGCCAGGGCATGGATGCTTCAGGATGAAGTTCTGATTCTCAGTTTCTCCCCACAGATGAACCAGCTGCCAGTGCCATACGGCCTGTGACGTCGCCACGCTGGCACATGAGTCCTGGAGTAATTCTGTGAAAGGAGGAACCTTCTGTCCAAATCCCTTCTGTCCAAGGCTCAGAGCACAAAAGTTTTCCACTGTCTTTGGAACTTCGTCTGCAAATAGCTTGAAGGAGAAGTGGTCCAGCGGCCACCATTGACATGGATGTCAAAGAGCATGGTAGGGGTTGATCCTCGAGCAGACAAGGGACAATGGCATCTGCAAAGTCAAGGATTTAAGATTTTTCCACTCCTTTGGTTAGTTTTTTAAAACGTATAGCCTTAAGCACATAGCTATAGATCTATTATTAGTGTGTAAATATAAAAAAACATATGAATTGAATTAAGATCTTTGAGTTTTTTGTTGTTGTTTGTTTTTGAGACTGAGTCTCACTGTGTAGCTCTAGCTGTCCAGGAACTCATTCTGTAGACAGACTGGCCTTGAACTCTCAGGGGTCTTCACCCTCATGTCTCCTGCGTGCTAGGATTGAAAGCATGTGTCACCCCATGTGACCAAATTGAATTAAGATACTTTTTTTTTTAATTTTTTTTATTGCGAAAAGAAGAAAAAAAAATAAACAAAAAAACAAGTTTCCACCTCCTCCCAGCCTCCCATTTCCCTTCCCCTCCTCCCACCCTTCTCCCCCTCCTCCCACCCTTCTCCCCCTCCCCCCACTCCTTCCCCCCCCTCCCTCTCCAGTCCACAGAGCAGTCCGGGTTCCCTGCCCTGTGGTAAGTCCTAGGTCCTCCCCCCTCCGTCCATATCTAGGAAGGTGAACATCCAAACTGGCTAGGCTCCCACAAAGCCAGCACATTAAGTAGGATCAAAACCCCCTGCTATTGTCCTTGGTGTCTCATCAGCCCTCATTGTTCGCCATGTTCAGAGAGTCCGGTTTTATCCCATGCTTTTTCGGTCACAGTCCAGCTGGCCTTGGTGAGCTCCCCGTAGATCAGCTCCACTGTCTTAGTGGGTGGATGCACGCCTCGTGGTCCCGAATTCTTTGCTCATGTTCTCCCTCCTTCTGCTCCTCCTTGGGACCTTGGGAGCTCAGTCCAGTGCTCCTGTGTGGGTCTCTGTCTCTATCTCTATCCATCACCAGATGAAGATTCTATGATGATATGCAAGATATTCGTCAGTATTGCTTTATCAAATGACAAAAGAATTTGTTCAACTATGTTCATAGCAGTATTATTTGTAATAGCCAGAACCTGGAAACAACCTAGATGCCCTTCAATGGAAGAATGGATGAAGAAAGTATGGAATATATACACACTAGAGTACTACGCTGCGGTAAAAAACAATGACTTCTCGAATTTTGCATGCAAATGGATGGAAATAGAAAACACTATCCTGAGTGAGGTATCCCAGACCCAAAAAGATGAATATGGGATGTACTCACTCATAATTGGTTTCTAGCCATAAATAAGGACCACGGAGTCTACAAGAGGTGAACCTAAAGAAGCTAAGTAAGAAGGTGAACCCAAGGAAAAACATATAGTTGTCCTCTTGGCTAAGGGAAGTAGACCAAATTTCCGGGGAGAAAATGGGATCTTGGGGATGGGGTGGGATGGGGGTAAAGGGAGATGGGGAGAGAAAAGGTAGAAGGGAAGGAGGGGTGACCTGGGAAACAGGAGAATTGGGATAAAGGAAAGGTGGATAGGGGAGCACGGAACCACAATTCTTAGTTAAGGGAGCCAGTTTAGGGTGGGCAAGAGACTTGACCCTAGAGGGGCTCCCTAGTGCCCAAGATGAGGTTCCCAGTTAGTTCCTTGGGCAGCTGAGGATTGGGAACCTGAAATGACCCTATCCTAGAATTAAGATACTTTTAACTGTTCAAAATAATATATTATTGTGACACTCACTTTCTTTTTTAAACTTTAATCTACCTGAACTGTATATATGTATATATAAGGTTTATTTTAATTTTATGTGTATACATGTTTTGCCTGCATGTATGTCTATGTACCACATGCATGTCTGGTGCCCTTGAAGACCAGAAGAGGGTGTCTTTGGATTCCCTGGAATTGGTGTTACAGATGGTTGTGAGCTGCTATGTGGGTGTTTGGAACCTAATCTAGATCCTCTGTAAGAAGAACAAGTACTCTTAGCTATTGGATCCTCTCTCCAGCCTTCTAAATTCTTGATAGGTTTTTATGAATTTGTTTCATCAGGTTAAATTAAAACCTAAGGATTGTAGATATGGCTCAAAGACCATAAATCTATAATTAATAATTGATTGATAAATGAATTTATTTATATTTTTATTCTCTCATGTATTACAACCTGACTGCAGTTTCCCCTCTCCCAATTCTATCTCTCACCTTCCCTCTTCCTCATATCTACTCCCCTCAACCTCCCCTCAGAAGGGAGCAGGTCTCCCAGGGACATCAACCAATATGATATAAGAAGCTACAGTCAAACCAGATACATACCAAGGCTGGACAAGACAACCCAGTAGGAGGAAAAGAAGACTCAGACACACACACACACACACACACACACACACACACACACACACACACACGGCTTCCACTGTCAGGAATCCCACAAGAACCCCCAGTAGATGCAGAGGACCTAGGTCAGACCCCTACAAGCTCCCTGATCTCTGTGAGCCCCCATGAATCCAGGTCAGTTAATTCTGAGGGCACTGTTCTCATGGTGCCTCTGATTCCTCGGGTTCTTCTGATCCTTCCTCCCTGTTGGGACTCCACAAGCTCTGCCTAGTGTTGGGCTATGGGACACCATATCTGCTCCCATCAGTGGCTGGATGAAGTCTCTCTGGCCTCGAATGATGATTTTGCTAGGTTCTGGTCCTAGAACACTCTGCAGGCAGCACAGACTGTAGGTCAAAGGTTTTGTGGCTGAGTTGATGGCCCAGTCCATCCACTCGAGGCTTTGCCCGGTTACAGAAGATGGCTAGTTCAGACTCCAAGTTTCCCATTACTAGGAGTCTTTGCTAGGGTTTCTCTTGTAGATTCCATGGGGTTTCCATTGCACTAGGTTTCCACTTCACCCCTGAAATGCCCCCCAATTCCAGTCATTTCTCCCAGTGTTTCCCCCACACACCTGATCCCTCCTGTTCCCAACCCCACCTGCCCCCCAGTCCACCTATGAAATCTATTCTACTTCCCCTTCCCAGGGAGAGTCTTTCATTTCCTCTTAAGCCCTCCTTGCTGCCTAGCCTCTCTGGGGTTTGGAGATTTTAGCATGATTATCCAATGTGGGATTCCCTTCTATATGCTGTGATTACCATTAATGTATATAGAAAGCTGGCTTGAGCCTATAGCAAGGCAGAACTTAATGAGGCGGGGAAAACTAAACTGAATGCTGGGAGATGGAAGGGCAGAGTCAGGGAGAAGCCATGGTGTCGCTGCCAGAGACAGACATGCTGAAATTTTGCTGATAGATCACGACCTCGTAGTGATACACAGATTACTAGAAATAGGTTAAATTAAAATGCAAGAGGTAGCCAATAAGAAGTTAGAGCTAATAGGCCAAATAGTGATTTAATTAATACAGTTTCTGTGTGGTTATTTTGTGGTTGAGCAGCTGGGAACCAACAAGCAGCTTTCTTACAACAACTATCTTTTACTTTACGGCTAATATCCACTTATAAGTGAGCACAAGCCATGTTTGTCTTTCTGGGTCTGGATTACCTCACTCAGGGTGATTTTTCTTTTCTAATTCCATCCATTTGCATGCAAATTTCATGTCAGTTTTCAACAGTTGAGTAATACTCCATTGTGAAAATGTACCATATTTTCTTAATCCATTCTTCAGTTGAGGGACATCTATGTTGTTTCCAGTTACTGGCTATTATGAATAAGGCTACTATGAGCATAGTTGAGCAAATGTCCTTGTGATAGGATGGAGAGTCCTTTGGGTATATACCCAGGAGTGTATGGTGTGGGGGAGTCCTTTATGTTTTGCTTTCATTGGTTAATGAATAATGCTGTTTCAGCCAGTAGCTTGGCAAAATAGGGCAAGGCGGGAGTTCCAAGCAGATAGAAGAAGAGAGAGTAGGCAGAGAGAAGTTATGTAGCCACCTCCAGAGACAGACACCTCTGCTGGAGTCCACCAACACTTTTTGCTAGTAGGCCATGACCTTGTGGTGATGCACAGATTAATGGAGATGGGTTAGATTAGGATATAAGAGCTAGCTAGCAATACACTTAAGTTATTGGCCAAACAGTATTGCAAATAATATAGTTTCTGAGTGATTATTTCAGGTCTAAGCAACCGGGAATGAACGAGCAGTCTCATGCTACTGGTATATCTGGATTTTTATGTGGATCCACTCCCAGTTTTCTGAGAAATCACCATATTGATTTCCAACGTGACTGGACAAGTTTGTGCTCCCACCAGCAATGGAGGAGTATCCCCCCTTGCTCCACATCCTCACCAGCTTAAGCTGTCACTTGTGTTTTTAATCTTAGCCATTCTGACAGGTGTAAAACAGAATCTCAGTGTCATTTTAGTTTGCATTTCCCTGGTGGCTAAGAATGCTCTATACAGTTTGGATATAGGCCTCTGTCAGATATGAAGTTGGTAAAAAAATCCTCTGTGGGCTACCTTGTCCTATTTATTTATTCATTTTTCAAGACATGGTTTCTCTGTGTAACAGCCCTAGCTGTCCCGGAACTAGCTCTGTAGACCAGACTGTCCTCGAACTCACAGAAATAAGTCTGCCTCTGCCTCCTAAGTACTGGGATTAAAGATGTGCACCAACACCGTCTGGCTGCCATTTCCTATTGATGGTCTCCTTTGCCTTACAGATGTTCAGTTTCATGGGGGTCCTATTTATTAATCATTGATCTTAGTGTCTGCGCTATTAGTAATCTGTTCAGGAGACAGTCTCCTGCGCCAGCGTATTTAAGGCTATTCTCCACTTTCTCTTCTCTCTGTTTCTCTTCTATCAGGTTCAGGGTATCTGGTTTTATGTTGAGGTCTTTGAGAATGCAGAGGACCCAAGGTCAGTTCCCATCATCCACATGGTGACTCACATGTCTGTAGCTCCTGCTCCAGGGGACCTAAAGCTCTTTTCTGACTTCTGTGGGCAACTGCATTCATTTGCACACACACACACACAAAGAACAAAAACAATTTAATCCTACACTAATCCTAAAATCTCTAGTAATCTAGAGATTACTAGAATTTGGTTCTGATATAAATACATAAAGGAATTCTAACATATGATATACGCATATGCAATTTTGAAGCAGGTATATGACCATCAATAAAGTTGGAAATGACTATTCCGATTTTGAATAAAAATTCAGCATTCATTCAAAATTTAGTTAATAAAAACCAACTTGTGGTAAATATGCTGAGAATAAAGGCAGAAAGATATAAAAATATAAAGTGTCATCACCTGTCAACCCCCAAAGACAGCTCTCATCTAAAAGAGGCTAAGATACAGTTATTCTGAAGATAAACGTGCATGATCATGGCCTGAAAACACAGGTTTAGGTTACTGAAAATTCTACATCCCAGTTTCACAGTGTTACAGAACAAAGAAAGTCATAAATAAAGACACTTTTCAAATAGATTGGCTGCAGTATTAAGCAGGTGGTTTTCAAAAAGCAGAGGAATCTCAGCTAGGTTTCTCAAATGCTGTCGAATGAAGTTAACTGGTAGAGAGTGTGGTTTGGTTAAATTACTACGTTGCAAACCGGACAGACAGGTGGACAATGAACGTCTCTTTAGTGGAGCTTGTTATAGCCAAATACATGCTGAAGTTGGGCCCCATTCCAACCTCTTCCCATCACTCAAGGTCTAATAGTCAACCACTCTTTGGTTTTCTTGTTTGTCTGTTAGGTTTGGTTTTTTGGGATTTTGTTTTGTTTTTGTTGTTTTGTTTTGTTTTTTTGAGACAGGGTTTCTCTGTAGCTTTGGAGCCTGTCCAGGAACTCACTCTTGTAGACCAGGCTGGTCTCAGACTCACAGAGCTCTTTCTGCCTCTGCCTCCCGAGTGCTGGGATCAAAGGCGTGTACCACCACTGCCCGGCTTCAACCGGTTACTCTTTGTAGACACAGGATTCTTCTCAGGTTTGCATTTTCTGTTTTCTTTCTGAAGAAACAGTGGGGAATATTGGTCATGACAATGATGGTGTTCAGAGCTGTTGCATAAGGATGGTTAAAGCACAGTTAGAAATACTATTTATTGTATTATTTAAGAGGTTCACACTGAATTCCTCAAGCATTTCAGGTTGGCATCACATGTTCCACTCGTGCCTGAAAATGATTTAAAAGACTCAGGCAGTGGTGTTAAATTTAGTCAGAATAACTTCTCTATCTTATTCATGGTAGTCATTGATAGTTTATAACAAAAATTACCTGGTCTTGTTCTAGGAAATATCGTGTACTTTTTCATATTCTTTACATTATATAGCCTTAAACAACTATGTGTTTTAATATTCTTTCGCTCCTTCACTCTGTCTCTCTTCCCCCTCCGCCCCTTTCTCCTGAAACCAGAAGTTGCCATGCCCTTCAGACTGATCTCAAATTCTTGATATCCCTATCTCGCTCTCTCAAGTGCTGGGATGTATGTGTACACTGTTAATGATTCATTCCTTTGTTTTAATTGTTTTTTAAAATGATAATGCTCATAGAAAATATTTCAGAGAATATGGACATAAATTTACCAGGAATCTCACCCTTCCCCACTGGTATCATTTGTCTGTCTACAATTTTGTGGGTTTTCTCCATTAATATGCAGATTTTATTGTTTTTGATGTGGGAGTCCCCTCTGTGTGCTGTGATTACCATTGATGAATAAAGAAACTGTCATGGAAAGCTAGGCTGAATGATGGGAGAAAGAAGGGCGTGGTCAGAGAGAAGCCATGGAGCTGCCGAGATAAATGCTGTGAACTTTAGCTGGTAAGCCACAGCCACACAGCAATACACAGATTAATAGAAATGGGTCAAATTTAGATGTAAGAATTAGTCAATAAGAAGTTAGAGCTAATGGGCCAAGCAGTGATTTAAATAATATAGTTTCTGTGTGATTATTTCAGAGCTAAGTGGCTGGGAACCAACAGGCAGCTTCCTCCTTACTACAGTTTTAAGCTTACTTTTTAAAATTTTATAATGAACGTCTTTCCATATGTGTACTTCAACACAGATATGTTTACTATGTGTCTGACACTACAGTGAGTGGATGAGCCATGATGCGCTTGTTCCCTTTGGAGGGATATCTTTATTCTCATTTACTACTAACATGAGCAGTGCATCAGTGAAAATGCTTGTCTGTGTACTTTCCAAAGGAGAAGCCCTCACAAGTGTAATAGTTAGGTTCAAAAGTATATAAATTAAACGTTAAGTATAATTACATATGCAATAGACCTGCTATATTATGTGATCTGCATCTGAAAGTTCAGCCAGCTGAATGTAGTTCATAACATTTGAAGACAAAATTGCATCTATACTGAATGTATATGTATATGTATATATATATATATACACTTTATATTTTTCCTTAGTTTTAAATAATGCTGTTAAAAAACGTTTTATTGGGCATTGTAAGTAATATTTACTGGTAACTCAAATTATATTAAAGTTGGTGCTGTATGGGAATGTATGCAAAGATTATGTGCAAATATTGTACAACTTATATAAGAGTTAAGCACCTGTGGATTTGTGCATTTATAGAAGAAAACTGCATGTATGTACACACACACACACACACACAGCCTTCCCAAAAACCTTTAACAAAGAGCTTGTTTTCCCTACCAGTTGTGAATTTTGACATTTATAAATATTTTTATTAGACTGTAGTTCAGTTGAATATATCTAGTATGTTTATTATACCCCTGGAATTTTATTTTCTAACCATATTTTTCAGATATTTTGTTTTAATTGTGGATTTATAAGAACCATTTTTTTTTTTTGAGACAAGGTTTCTCTGTAGCTTTGGTGCCTGTCGTAGAAATAGCTCTTGTAGACCAGGCTGGCCTTGAACTCACAGAGATCTGCCTGCCTCTGCCTCTTGAGTGCTGGGATTAAAGGCATGAGCTACCACTGCTCAGCTAAGAACCTTTCTTAATAGTGATAGTGTGGTGGTTTGAATGAACTGTCCCTCATAGGTCACAGGAATTTGAATATTTGGTCCTCAGTTGCTGGCTGTTGAAGAAGAAATAGGAGGAGTCACTGGGGGTGGGCTTTAAGGTTTCAAATTGACCTTTTCTACTTCCTGTTTAGATGGAGATGTGCTGAGAGCCGCTGCTCCAGTGCCCTGCCTGTCTGCCTTCTGCCACCCTCCCTCCTGTGATGGTGATGGCTTCTTCTCCGCTGGAACTGTCACCCCAAATAGACCCTTCCTTCTCCAAGTTGCCTTTGTATTGGTGTTCTACCAATAGAATCCCTAACTAAAATAAATACCAATTCTTGATTACGAATATTTTTCTCCACTTTCAGCTATCACAATGCTTCAATGGCTCATGGTTACAAGTTTAAAAGGTTCAATGATAAAATTCTTTTTTTCTTTATTTTATTTTTATTGTGCCTGGTGTTTGAATATGTGGGTGCACCTGAGTATGTGGACACATGTATGCCACAGCATGCTGGGAAGGTCAGAAGATGGCTTCAGGTGTCCGTCCTTACCTTCCATCCCGTTTGAGACAGTCTCTTTGTTGTTTGTCTGTGCATACCAAGCTGCATGGCTCATGAGCTTCTAGACAGTCTCCTATCTCTGCCTCCCTTTTTCCCATAGGAACACTGTGATTATTGATGTCTGCTGTGGCAACTGCTCTTGAATGGATTCTAGGAATTTGAACTCAGGGCCAGAAGTGCCTTAGCCACCCAGTGCTTTGCTTTTTTGTTTTCTTTTGTTTTTCTTTTTAACCCTTCATCTTAAAACAATTGTAGAGTCATATGCCCCTGTTTAAAAAAATATATTCTAAGAGTGTCTATATTCTAGGCTAAACATGAAATGCTTTATAAGAGCTCATGACCTTTGTTTTGTTTTGTTTCTAAGACAGAGTTTCTTGGGATAGCCCTGGCTGTACTGGAACTTGCTCTGTAGACCAGGTTGGCTTAGAAGAGATCTGCTTACCTCTGCCTCCCGAGTGCTGGGGTTAAAGGTATATGCCACCACCTCTTGCCGGGCTCATGTATTTGAAGCCCTGGTCCCAACTGGTGTGGCTGTCCCAGGGCGGTTAACGGAGGATGAGAAATAGGGTCCCAGTGACAGATGGAAGTTGTTGATGTGGAACCCTCACCCCTAATTCTCAAAGGGACAAAAAGAAATTTCCTAGCGGAATGTTTTCCCAGGAAGATAGTGGCCTTCCCCTCTCCCACCCAGGAGATTCCGAGCACAAGGTCACTTAGCTCAGCCCAGCCAGCCAGCCAGCCACCTGTTGATAAAGAAGCAGGATGGGAGAGAGCAAAAGACTTTGCACCCGTGCCAAAAGCAGCTTCAAAAAGCCTCTTTGTAGTTACACCTTTAAAAGTTTACCCCACAGAAGAGATACAACTCCTCTCTCTACCTCGCTGTAACCGGGATTACAGGGATTCCAAACATGTTTGTATTATGCTAATTAAGCCTTGCTTATTACAGTCTGGGCCTCTCTGGCGGTCTCTCTCTGGGGGTCATAATCTGGCCACAACAGTTGGGACCAAGTCTTTGAGGGTCATAGTCCTGTTCCTTCTGCTTCCTTCTGCCTCCATGGTGTGACCAGCTGGTTCCTATTCACACTGGCATGGACTAAACCTCTCCTGCTCTCCCTGTGTTGATGGACTGAAGTCCTCTGAAACCATGAGCAAAATAACTGCTCCCTGATATTCTCTCTGAGTCTTTTGCGATAGCAACAAGGGCAGTGACTGGCGCAACCCCCAGGAAAATCTTCTTCAATGTGAGCATCCGGCATAACTATACCACAGTATCAAATACCGGAAATTGATATTTATACAGTTCATTTACCCTATTTTCTTTTGACCAGTTCTACAGGAACCTGGTTGTGTCTCTGTGTGTTTGGTTCCATGTAATGTTACCACACGGACAGATGATATGGCACCACTATAGTCAATATATGGAACAATTCAATGTGAACTTCCCCTGTACGCCTCTCTTGAAGACACATGTGCTCTGCCACAGTTTCTTTGAGTTTATCCTGATTCTCTTGAATACATATGTCACTAAATTTGGAGAATTTTGACCATGATTTTCAAGTACCTATTTTCTGTCGCAACCCTTCTTGGAGGCCAGAAGTATGAATGTGTAGTTCCTTTGTTACTGTCATAGGGTCTGGATAACCCTGAACACACAGCCAGACCCTGGCCATTGACTAACTCAGTCACACATGATCACCTGTATCCTGAGAGCTGGACAACATGGTTGTTAAAGAGAAAACAGACTAGCCAGGCAGTGGTGGCCCATGTCTTTAATCCTAGCATTAAAGGAGGCAGAGGCAGGTGGATCTCAATGAGTTGGAGATCAGTCTGGTCTACAGAGTGAGTTCCAGGGCAGTCAAGACTGTTACACAGAGAAACTGTCTCAAAACAAAACAAAAAAATAAATAAATAAAATGGACTTGTCTGGGCAAACCACACCAGGAAGTAGAGACTGTCTGCAGCCCCTGAAGCTGCATTTAACTTCCTATCCCCCAAATCCACTATATTAAACTCCCAAGTATGCCCATCCCTCTTCGCAGGCACCTCTTTTCCCACTGGAGAGTGTCTGCCTCTCACTGCTGAGGTCTGACAGTCGCTTTCAGCCTTCTGTCTCTCTCTGCAGCTTCAGAAATCTAACAATTAAACTCTCTTTGGCCTGTTTTCTTTCCATTGCTCAGGTTTGGTAAACTCCACTGATCTGTCTGCAAATTCACCGATTCTATGTAGTTCTTTTTATTATACAATTAAATCCACCTAGCCAGTTTTAAATCTTCTTGTATTGTACTCTTTCATAATTTCCCTTTGTATTTTCTCCTCTGCTGAGGTCTTTGTTTGTGTTCTCAAGGAACCGATTTCTTAACCCATACTGAAGCAGTTCTCCATCAGCTTCTGGCGCGCTATTTTTCTCGGGATTTCAACATTCCAGATTGAAACATCACCCTCCAGCTCAAGGAGCAAAGGAGAAGCTTGGGAGCTTCAGTGGGTAAACAAAGGGTCACATGTCTGGAGGAACAGAAACTCAAAAGATTCTGGAGAGCGCCTTCCCAGCAATATCAAGCAGAAGTAAACAACTGTCTGGGGGGAGGGGGGAGGTCTACTCGCTGAACCGCAGAGAAAATGTGCTGCCTGCAGGCTGGAGAGAGAGCTCCAAGCGCCCTCCTGTAACTTGTGCACCTTCACACACATTGGTGCTTGGGACCTTCTGGTGGTCCAGCTGCTTTTGTTTGGAGTCATCCCTGCTCCTCGTAAATAACCTCTCATTTGTACTCCTGTTAGCAATCCCAGTAAAACCTCATTGGTTTGCCAAGATCAACAGGTGTGTAATTGTTGCTTTGCTCTGGGATGGGTTCCCTTTCTGGGTAAATAGACATGTGTCTTGCATTCCCCCCCAGAAGTCTGTCATGCAGCACTGCCTTAACATTCATGTGAGATAATCCCAACAGAAGATTAATGCTGGCATTAGTGATGCTGATTTTCTTATTTAAATTGTGATTCCCCCCCTCCCCCATGTGTTGGTATGATGAACAGTTGGTACAGTTTTGGATACTACTGTTAATCCCAATTCGAAGAGAAAGACCACTGACCCAAATCATCATGGCCAAGTTAAGGCAAGCAATTAGTTACAGCAAGCTTCTTTATTTGTGTACATGGACACCTTCCCGTAAGGTGGGGTTTAAGAGGTCAGCATTGGAGGTGGGGAAGACAAGGGTTTTATAGCTCAGGAGTAAGGAGTTCCACATGGGGCATCTGGCAGGCAAACAGGCAGGGTTATAGAAGCAGAATGTAACAAGTTGGTCATAAAAAACCTCTTGTGAAACAAAGACATGGTTGCAAGATGGTCTTAAGGTAGTCATAACAAGAAGATCATAACAACAGGTAGTCATAGTAAGGTGGTCCTAACAACAGGTATTCATAGCAACAGGTAGTCATAACAAAGTGGCCATAACCTAAGGGTTGCTGTTTCCTGGGACAGGTAGTGCAGAAGGGTTTGTAGTTAAGATTACAGGTGAGGCATAGCACAATCCTTGAGAAACAGAGGTTTAATCACAAACAGGAATGAGCCTAGCTTGTTTTTACCATAGATGGTTTTCAAACCTAAGATGGATGCAGTCTGGTTCATCATAATACTGTGAGACCCTGGATCATACTTAAACTTGTAGTAGAAAACACAAGGACTTAATGCTTCCCATAGGTTCTGCCAAAACTATCTCGGTAAAAGTAGGGCAAACAAGTGCTCCTGAAGGGAGTTGGGAGCTGAACTCCATTCTGGATCCTACTGACATCACTTTAATAGTCAGCCTGGAGTGTTAACAGCTTCCTTCAGGTGAGAGAGAGATGGAAGAGCAATAATTTTGCTTCAACCACAGCGAAGCTTCATCTAGCTTTTCAATTTTATTGGCTCTCGAATCAACTAAGAGACATGCCTCAGGGCTGGAGAGATGGTTCCCTTATGAACACTTACTGGTCTTTTAAGGACCCAGTTGAGTTCCTGCCTCTCATGTCAGCAGCTCAGTTACCTGTAACCCCAACTGCAGTATGTGTAACTTTTTTTATGACCTCAGTGAACACTTACATGCATGTAGCATATGCACACAGACACACACACACGAAGAGAGAGAAAGAGAGAGAGAGAGAGAGAGAGAGAGAGAGAGATCAATAGAGTAAGGTGGAGTAAGGGAGGATGGGCTTTTGGGATTTTCTTAGGTTATTAGTGGGGGAAGGAGTCCCAGTGAGTTCTCCTTCTTCATCATTCTTCAACCCTTCGTCTGCTGTTGCCTTCAACTGTAGACTTTACTGAATTATCTATGCTAAGCTGTGGTGTTTAATAAGTGTATTAAGAACATTAGTTTTTCTTTTCTTTTTCTTATGTTTCCAGCTCGCTGGTCTTATTGAGATGCAGTCTCATGGTAAGTAAAGGGACATCTGTATCTGTGTAGAATTGTAGAGCATATACTCTTTTTAAACCTAGCTCTTTTCTCAGCTTAATATTGCATTTATATTGTTCCATCTAGTCCTCAGCCATTCTTCACACTGAAGATTCTTGTCACTTTGTTTGAATGCACCTCAGTGTGCTTTCTACTCATTACTTGAGGGCCATTTGGTCATTGTTTTGTTTTGTTTTGTTTTGTTTTTTGAGACAGGTTTCTCTGTAGCTTTGCAGCCTGTTCTGGAACTTGCTCTGTAGTCCAGGCTGGCCTTAAACTCACAGAGATCCGCCTGCCTCTGCCTCCTGAGTCCTGGGATTAAGAGATGCACCACCACCGCCCTGCAATTTGGGGCTATTCTATTTTGATTAAAGCTGCTGTAAACACTTCTGTAAAGGTATTTGTTGAGTGGTGGGGCATCTTTTAATTTCTCTTGGGTAAATACATAAAGGTGAGACTGTTGAAATTGATTTCATAAATATGTGTATATACATATTACTTATAATGTATGTGTTGAATTTTGTAGGAATAGTTTCCAATTTGGCTTACCACACTGCATTCTCAGTACGGTCTCTATTAGAAATGCCAGTGATTTTTATGGGCTTTGTCACAGGCAGTCCAATTATTCAGAAATGCGCTTAAACTGGACTCCAGGATTTCTGGCAGTTAGAGAAAAGCCGGCATTCCTCAGGAGCTTGTGAAAGCAACTCCCTCTGCCAAAAGGACTTATTTCCTTTAACTCTGGGCAAGAGACATATGGGCTGCCCGTGGCACCTAGCACATCAAAGCACATACTAGCCTCTTGGCTGCCTCTCAAAGTCCACACTAGCATCTCAGCCCTCTCGCCTTCTTCTCTACCCCCTCCAGCTCAGCGGTGCCCCTCCCCCAGCTTCTCACACACCTTATAACCCACCATTCTCACTGTGCTCTCCCTGACTCCTGCTTCTTCTCTCTCATGCTCTCTCTTTCTCACTGTGGTTTGTTATCTATCGCTTGCTGTCTCTCGCTCTCACTGTCTCCATGACTCTCCCATTCTTCTCTAGCCCTGGCCATGTTCAGTCTACTTCTTTCTCTGTCTGCGCTGGACTCTGCCTGTTCTATCCCACCTATCTACAATAAAAAACCTTAACCATAGCATGGCACAGCCAGCCATGTTGGCAGTTTCTTTACTGCATCCCCTCAAATACAGGGATGAAGTGCTATCCTATTGTGCTCATAAATTGTACCTTTCAGGCGGCTGGAGAGATGGCTCAGAGGTTAAAAGCACTGACTGCTCTTCCTGAGGTCCTGAGTTCAATTCCCAGCAACTGCATGGTGGCTCACAACCATATGTAATGAGATCTGGTGCTCTCTCTGGCGAGTAGGCATATATGCAGACAGAACACTGTATACGTAATAAATAAAAACCTTTTTTTAAAAAAAAAAATTGTGCCTTTCAAGGAATATGTCTGTTCCATTAAGTTTGTGGATACAAGCTGATCCGTTATTACCATCTGAATTTCTGCAGGATTTGTAGTGGTATTCCCCTTTCATTACTTGTATTGATCATTTCTTTTTGTTGTTTTTTTGTTTTGTTTTTTTTTTTCTCAAGACAGGGTTTCTCTGCATAACAATCCTAGATGTCCTGGAACTATTTCTTGTATACCAGGCTAGCCTCGAACTTACAGAGATCCACCTGCCTTTGCCTCCTCAGTGCTGGGATTAAGGGTGCGCACCACCACCGCCTGGCTGTATTGATAATTTCTGTTTTCTTCATTTCGTGATTTCTAAAGGATTTCTACACCATTGATACATTATCAAAAAATTCAATGGATTTTTGGCTACTTACAATATATGTTTAAGCTTATTACAGTTGATCTACACATTATCTTTGGTTATAAGCCTAGCCTTTAATGGCTGAGCCATCTCTCCAGCCCAATCTACACATTTTTTATATAAACCACTTTATGCATAGTATATGAACCTTCTGAGTTTAAACTTCCATTTCTTCCCTCATGTCCTCTGGCCAATCTAGTTTATTTTGGTTCTACATCTGCTATTCCTACAGCCTAGTGCTATTCTTTTTGCTTTAAACATCCAATTACAATGTAAATATATGTCTATATGGAAATAAAAACTATAGTTCTCTTTATATTTCTTCTGATGGGCTGGAGAGATGACTCAGAGGTTAAGAGCATTGCCTGTTCTTCCAAAGGTCCTGAGTTCAATTCCCAGCAACCACATGGTGGCTCACAACCATCTATAATGAGGTTTGGTGCCCTTTTCTGGCCATCAGGCATACACACAGACAGAATATTGTATACATAATAAATAAATATTTAAAAAAATATTTCTTCTGGTATTTCATTGACAGGAATCAGTAATCTCATTACTTTCTGTTTCACATTAAATCTATATCTGTGCCTTAAGTTAATCTATTGCCTTAAAAATATTAATCTACTATCAATCTCACAAATACATTTGTTCATTCTAGACATTGTATTTTTCTTATTTTTTATTTTTTAAAGTGTTTTTCTAAGTTAGCATAAAAAGCAGTGGGTTTTATTATGGCATTTTCCTACTTATATGTCATTATAGTTGGTTCTAATCCATCCATCTCCCACAGGGCATGTCTCATTCCCCACCCACCTCTTGCTGGGTCTCAACTTCTCCCCAAAAATCTTCCTCTCTGGCTTTCAAGTCACAAATGTTTGATTTCTCCCTCCTTTGCCCATCTGCACACCCCTTTGTTGGGAACAGGTCAAAGCACCTTGTCCTAAATACTGCCATTTTGACTTCAGACTCCATTTTACCTATAAGGTGAACCAAATCTCGTATTTCCATGCCATAGGGGAGCTGGGAGCCTTCCAGTAGCTGACCAACCTCCTCCTTAACCATAGAAACGGTCTATTATACATCTTTAGTTCTCTAAAACATGGCTGTTCCTAACATCAAAAAGAACACATGAATCTGATTGGTTGGACTGGAAAGCTTACATTCTATGTCGATTGACCACGATGAAATGCATAGGGAAAGCCACTGATCTTTGAATCCTGCTTAAATACCTGCTGAGATGAACGTTTAGGGACACAGACAGCTCCCGAGTCTGTACTGTCCGGGACTGGCCAGCCAGTTTCTGTCTGTGCTGCCCAGTAATAATCTTGCTTTGTATGACCTCTTCTGTCTGCTTGGGTTATTTTGGAGCCCCAGGCCACAGTACCTTTAAGACTTTTCTTTTCCTCCAGTCAGTAAACAAATACATCAAAAGGTTTTTTTTTATATGATGAGATGATGGTGGGATTTATGTCATTTAGTCTGTTTATGGCATTTATAATTATGACATTTAATGATTTTTAGAAACTGGGAGCCTCCCATAGGTTGAATACTTATTTGTGGTTATTTTACCTTCTTGATATAGTAATCGTTTTAATATGTGATGGCCTTATTTTTCTCCTGACTAACTTTTGCTTGGCGTCTACTGTATTAGATACTTGAATAACTATGACTGCCTGTTTTGTCTTCCAATAAATTTTTCAATCAATAAATTGGCTTCCTTGGTTTCTAATGCTCTTGGGTATCTTTACTAGTGAGATATGTTTCTTGGAGACAGCACATAGCTGGGTCTTGGTTTTTTGTTCTTGTTTTTATTGTTTGTTTTTAATGACAGGGTCTCATCATGCAGTTCTAGATGGCCTAGAATATCCTGTATACACCAAGGTGGCCCCAAGCTCATAAGAGATCTACATACCTCTGTCTCCTAGGTGTTAGGATTAAAGACACATGATTTGGCTCAGCCTGGTCTTGGATTTTAGTCCAGTCAGGTAATCTATGTCCCTGCACTGGTGAGTTCAGCCACTCTGTATTGAAAATTATTGTTGAGAGATGTTTTCAGATTCCTGTCACTTTTGCTGATTGTTTTCTGACAATTTTTTTTTTTTTTTGGTTTTTCGAGACAGGGTTTCTCTGTAGCTTTGGTGCCTGTCCCGGAACTAGCTCTTGTAGACCAGGCTGGCCTCGAACTCACAGAGATCCGCCTGCCTCTGCCTCCCGAATGCTGGCATTAAAGGTGTGCGCCACCACCGCCCGGCTCTGACTGACAAATTTTTAATCTTTTATTTCTTCCATATTAGTACTAAGGGCTTTCTGGTTTACTGTGCTCTAGATGTGATGTATCTATTCTTAATTCTCCTTTGTTCATCTTAAACCTCTTATGAAATACATTCTTTCTGTTCAGTTGGAACCTCCAGCTAACCCCTGCACAGTCCAGAAAGCCCCATTCTTCTCTCTCCAAACCCCACCCTCTGAGAGAGTCTCCTGACAAAGGGAAAGGTGCCGAAAAGCCCACATTCACATTCTCGGTGGCTATTGCAGCTCTCCTCTCCGCCCCTCCCCAAAAGTTGCCAGTCACCCAAGTTCTGGTCTAAGTGCTCAGGTTTTGACCAGACTTGGGCACAAACCCAGCTTGTGGTGGACACATCATCACCCCTCACCTATAATCTATAAAACTTTCCTGCCCTGGCTTCAGCATGCAGCTTCTCTGTCCTCATGAGACCAGTGCACCCACCTGGGAGTTGCTTTGCTCTCAATAAACCTGTTGGTATACTTTTTCGATTTAGCTTGATCTGGCTTGCTATGTCGGTGGAGAAACTTGTTGTTTGGGGCAGAAAACCTGTTGCTTTCCTGGTTCAGGCATTCTTTGTTCTATTTGTGTAGTATTTCATTATGCCTCTTCTGAATTTCTTAGTGGCCATGAACTGCCTTTGAATTTGTATTGAAATGTCTTTTTTAATGTCAATATAAAAATATAGCTTTGCTGGATGTAGCAAGCTTTGTTGGCAATACTTAAAGTATGTTGCTTTATGTTTTACCAATTTTTAGAGTTGAAAATGGGAAAACTGATGTTTGGCATTGTAAATGAGCTGTGCTTTTCCTGGGCGGCTTTTAATATTATTTTCCTGGTATTTGTGGTATCTTAACTATGATGTGTCATAGAGGGGTTTTGGGGGGGGCTGAGCCTGTATTGGGTCTAAATGCTTCTTTTCTTTGGGTGTTCATTTCTTTAGGGATTTTTCCCCCTACTATAATTTCATTGACTATATTCTGCATGCCTTTTATTTTTTGTCTCAGTTGCTTCTTGTACCCTATTAATTTTAAAGGTTGTCATTTTATCTTCTCTCAGATTTTTTTGGATGGTGTTATCTTCTTTGTTTATTTTTTTTCTTTACTTATAGTTGATTTACTATTTCCTCAACTTTGTCTATCTTTGACTTTATTCTCTTTGTTTGAGTCTATTGGCGATGCTTTCTGCTGTGTTTTCTCACTTGATTCGTTGATATGGGAGTCCCTGAAAATGCTTACACCACCAGGGAGATGCGTAAGGAAAGAAGGACACTCAGCTCAGCATGACTTAGATAGCAGGTGCCGTTCTGAACTTCTGGAGTCTGACACCCGGCAGTTTATTTCAGGCATGTTAAAGTACAGTACAATCTTGGAAAAAAATTCCTGGTAGCAATTATCCCATTCCCATGTGCACAGTAAAACTTAATGTGTGACTACACCAACACTCTTGCAAAGTACATGTGACTTCTTCAGTGACGTGTTTTGTAGCTTCAGGGCCTAGAATCTGGTGTGGTCTCTGAGATAGCATAGAAGCCATCAGGCTATAAGGTACATATGGCATCTACCCTAAGGATGGGTTCCATTGACAGAGAAACAAAGCTCAAGATAAAGGTCTAGGGAGGGAGAATGTGGGATCAGTGGTCTGGGGAATTTGGTGATGTATGGCCCTACAGTAGCAAAGGTCACCAGGTTCATAGCAGCATCCCCTCCAGCCTTCCTGCACGGAAGACAGATGGCCATTTCTTCCACTGGGAAGACAACCCTGCCGAGCATGTTTGGTGTCTCCAGTGCTTGCCTGTACGCACTCATGCCCTCGACACACTGGGGCTTTCCCTTCAAACTATTTTTCAGAACCTCGATTACTTTGATATGTTTTTCTACCATTTTGCTGATGTGTTAACCTATTTTTGTGACTTTTTCCCTTTCCAGGTTTGGGATTCAATTACTCTGCTCTATTGTGACCTCTTTGAGGTCTTTTTTTTTTTTTTGGTAAACTCTGGAAGCCACCATCTCATGTTTTACCTGGTCGGTCTCTTTGAATTTAGTTGCTAAGTTATAGTTTTTTAGTTTTTAGTTATAGTTTGTGGGTCATGGGATTTTACTTTTTCATGTTTCACAGTATTGCTATGATTTGTGAATCTCTTTGAATATCTCTTCTGGTTTTAGTTGGAGATCTTATTGAGAAGCCTACTCTTCTTTTGAGATTTATTTATTTATTTGATGTATATGACTTAAGCAGTCCTCTGATTGTTGTGTGTGCACTGTGGCACATGCCCATGCAGATAGATAGATAGATAGCAATTTTTTTTTTAAATCCAAGGCATCTGTGGTAGTTTGAATATGATTGGTTCCCATAAGTTCATAGGGAGTGACATTATTGGGAGGTGTGGCCTTGTTGGAGGAAGTGTGTCACTGTGAGGGTGGGTTTTAATCTCATATATGCTCAAACTAGGCCTACCTAGTGTGGCAGTCTCTTTCTACTGCCCGGCAGATAAGATGTAGAACTCTCAGCTCCTTCTCTAGTACCATGCTTGCCTGCACACCACCATGTGCCGTCATGATGACAATGGACTAAAGCTCTGAAACTGTAAGCCATCCCCAATGAGATGTTTTCCTTTGTAAGAGTTGCCGTGGTCATGCTGTCTCTTCACAGCGGAGGAAACCCTAGCTAAGTCAGCATCCAAAAGAAGACCCAACAAAACCAAACTACCTTTAGGTTAGTAATTCATTTAAAAATTCTTTATTTTTAAACGGTTTTAACTGAAATGGAATTACATCAGTTTTCCCCGTCTTTCTACGGTGTCTCCTACATACCTTCTGTCTGACTCCCCCCGTGCCCTCTACTACTCTCAAACCGATAGCCTCTTTTTCTTTATTATACTCTGAATTTTTAATTACTGGCTTGCAACTACATTTGGCTCAGCTTACTTAGACTGCCAGTTACCAGTCCTGCTGTTATCAAGACTTTATCAACAGACTAGAACATGCCCTCTGACACAACTATATAAACATGATCTGGACACAGTCCTGCTTCTCCTCACACACCATATAAAAAAGACAAACAACAAACCATATGTAAGGAAGAGCCCTGCATTCACATGAGGGAAATTCAGTCTATACTATTCTTTCCTTCTTGTTCTAACCTTAGCTTTTCTTGAGTACCCAACTTTGTGTAATATTGCCAGAGCTCTTATCAGGAAAATATTTGGGTTTACATTTCTCTGACTTCTGGAAGTCATGAACTAAATTTCATGGCTAGTTCATTTCCTCATAGCTTTCCCTCTTTGGACTGTATCTTTTTGACTTCTGAGTCATGCATTTTAAAGTACTGTAATGTCATAGATACATTGGGTTTTCCTTAGTGAAAAGCAGAAGTGGGGCAGGCTAGGGTTGTACTTACAGGAGATTTTTTTTTCTTAATTTTATATGAGTTTATCTCATCAGACTTCTGTTCATATTCCAAATCCCAACCTCAGAATAGTATGTTAATTGTATTATAAAAATAGCAAAGAATGTTGATCAGACTTGAGGGTAGAGGAAAGAGTAGAGTATTCCAAAAGATTTTTCATTCTGAAAAGTAGACATTGGTGGAGGTGCTGTAGTTTGGGTAAAGCACCATTGTCTTGATCTGCAGCCTGTGGCGTTACTTTAGAAGTAAAAGAAAGTTAGTTATCAGGGACTTGCTCTTTGGAAGGATATGGGCACGCTGGCCTCTCCTCTTTCCTCACCTTCTCGTTCTGGCCACCTCAAAGGAGGCAGTTTCCTCTGCCCCACACTGCCACCATGCTGTGTCGGCTTAGGTCAGTGAAGCCTGGGCCCTAAGAGCTCCAATATGCAAGTCCATCATCAAGGCTACTGAACTGTGTGTTTAAATAAACAGGAGTCATGAGGTGTGTGTGTAATTAAGCCGTGAAGGAAGTTGTCACAGTGATGGGAAGCTGACAAACACAGGAAGTATGGACGATTAACGTGAGCATTGACAAAAATAATGACTTGAGAGCCGAAACAACAGGAAAAATAGTTCTATGCCAAACAAACATTAAGACTCAACTGTTACAGGTTTATTATTTTTTTCTTTCCTTAATGTTTATTCATTTACTCTAATGCATAATTTTTGGTTGAAAGGATAGGATCCAAATGTATCTCCGGCTCTGGGTGGGGTCATGAATTTCTGAACTGTCAGGAAGACCTTAAGATGACTATCTAGCAGGAAGTGCTAGGGCAGAAAACAAAAACCTACTACTGTTTTCTCCATTAGGAACTGGCCACCTGGGTGAGGAGACCCCTCATGTGAAGGCTGTTGCTCCAGAAACTTCAGAGAGAGCATATGGCCTGTCCTAACATGCAGGTTGTCACAATAATGACCCTTTCAGTGGTAGCTTGGTGAGCTCTATGTCTGTATGACTGAGACCACACCTGACCCTACGCCCTTAATCTGCCTTAAGCTTTGTTGTGAATACGGGATTGAGATAGCCGTTACCAGGAAACTTTTTTTCCAAAGCAGTACTGTACTTAAATCCCTAAAAAATAAACCGCCTGGGATCAGACTCGAGAAGTTTGAACCAGCCTGGCTTAGTGAGTCGTGCGGAACTGGGTTTCTTTCCTTGCCTCTCTATTCTGTTTCCTGCCATAGCATTCCCAGGGAGCCCTACACTTGAGTGCTGCAATTTAGGCCCTGTTCACACCTGGAATTAATACTTTGTTCACTTACATTGTTAGTGTCAGGGGGGTATGGGCCTGAGCCATAGCTCCATGCTGCCACCGGTGGCAATTTGTGGAGTTCCCTTCAGAGTTCTATGGTCAAGCGAAGAATTCTTGACTTTGCCATAGAAGGAAATGTGTGGATGAATTCCAAATGAATCGAGAGGAGTTGAAGATGTTAGGAAGAATATGTTTAGAATAGATTTGAGCATGACTGTTAAGAGAGAGGCCTTCAGAATAAGAACAACATGGATGTAGGCTTCTTGTGGGTGACTCGTGGCTAAGTGTCAGTAGTAGCCATAAACATGGGGAAGAAGGGTGGTTAAGACATCGTTTTTATTACCTGTGGGAATACTTGTGAGATTTCTTGGAAAAATCCAGGCTTTGTGACGGGAAAAGAGAAAGACCCTGCACTTGGTCCTTAAGTGTGATTCCTTGCTATTTTACACTCTTATCTGAACAGTCTCTACTGTGGTAATTATTTTCTTGTCATTGCGATAAAAAGCGACCAAAAGTGACTTCAGGAAGAGTTTGACTTTAAGTTCCAGTGGATTAGCTGTCTGTAATGGTGGAGAAGGCTTGGTAGTAGGAGTAGGAGAAATCACATCTCAACTGCCTACACAAGAAAAAGAGAACGGACTGTAAGTGGAGCCCGGCTATAAACTCCCAAAGCCTATCCCGAGTGACATGCTTCCATAACGTGCCCCAGTATCACCTACAGGACACCAAGTGTCCAAAAGCATGAGTCACAGTCAAGCCACATTTATATAACAGGGAAATTCTCTCTATTGAGGCTACCATCGTAGCAAATACTGCCTTCAATTCTTGTCTGTCGGCTGCCAAGCGGTGATGGAGGAAGGTCATTGGCTAATAAAGGAAACTGCCTTGGCCCATTTTATTGGTTAGAGGATAGGTGGGAGGAGTAAACAGAACAGAACGCTGGGAGGAAGAGGAAGTGAGCTCAGACTCGACAGCTCTCCTCTCGGGAGCAGACGCCTGAGAGAGAAGCCATGCCCTGCTCCTGGGATGAAGCTCCCACCCAGGATGGACATAGGCTAGAATCTTCCCGGTAAGCTCACCTTGGGGTGCTACACACAGATGATTAGAAATGGGCTAAATTAATATGTGAGAATTAGCCTAGAAGAGAATGGGCCAAGCAGTGTTTAAATGAATACAGTGTCCATTTAATTATTTCGGGGCATAAGCTAGCCGAGCAGGCGGCTGGGGTGCTGGGAACGCAGCCCCGCCGCCCTTATTACTACAAAGCGGCTTCAACTAGATTCTAAGTATGTCCTTTCACTTCCCATGTCCCCTGAAATTTTCCTGTCTTTCTGTCCTGCTTCAGTATGAGGAGCCAAAAGGACAAACAAACAAACATATAAATGGAGGCTCACGTCATCTCAAATACCACCCATCCTCTCAGACTGAGTCCCGCTGGTTCTTGAAGATGGTGGGCACGGCTATGCTTCAGGGTTTCGCATTGTTCTGTTTTACTGCATTGTACGCTACTTTCTGCTTAGAGTGCCCTTCAACCAGAAACCTACTGTCTCCTTCCTTTTCTCATCGAAGAACCCTGACTCTGCCCACGTGATGTATATGGGATGCCCAGGTCTGGCTCTCAGATGCCCCTCTCACACTGCCAGGCTTCTGAGGCATCCTAGCCTTTACTGCTTCCTCCTGGGCCAGCTTCCTGGTAGGCAGCACCAGAGAATGAGTTCCTGCAGTACCAACTGCTTTGCCCACCAGGCTCTGGGGGCTCAGGACTGAGCAGGGATGGAAGAGAGAAGGGAGGAGAGGAGAGATGGAGGGCAGGGAAACGGGGGAGGGGCGGAAGGGGGAAGGGAAAAGTGTCTCAGAGCCCTGCTCTGCTTGAAAGGTCACTGCTCTGTACCTTGGCATCAGTCCACAGACATCCCAGTTTAGGGCTCTGATTGGTCTTAGAGATCAGGCGACTCAGCCACCCAGCTGGCACCCTCCCTGTCCAGGGGACCTAGGCGCTTGGTTGGAGGGTGAGTGCTGACCGTCAAAGGGCCTGACCACCTCCTTGAACTAAATTGGTGAGAAAATTAGGGGTTGTAGTGGCCTTCCTGATGGCCCCAGTGCACTGTGGGAAGAGAGGGACAGTGAGAGGATTAGAAGGTCATTTCTCACCTTGAGGTCAGTCACCTCCCCCAGTAGGGAGAAGACCCCAGAGAGGGGTGGCTTCTGAGAGATTGAGGGTCAAGGGGGAGATCTGTGAAAGGAGCTGAGACTGCATGGTCTCAGGAACTGGCCTGCTCTGGGGTTGGTGTGTAAATGATGAGATCGGGTCCCCTGTGGTCCTCTTGCCACCGAGTGCTCTAGGCTGCTTATTTCCCAGATCCACAGGCAGAGCCACAAGCTTGCTGCGAGGACTGTGATCAGAGGCCCACTGAAGGAGAGATGTGTACTGTTGCAAGTGTATCTCAAGGAAATAAATCCATCCTTTTCTTTTTGTCTGACTGTCCATCAGTCCTTCCTTTCCTCTCCTTCCTTCCTTCCTTCCTTCCTTCCTTCCTTTTTTCCTTCCATCCGTCCTTCCTTAAAAATTTCCCCCTAAACCGGGCGGTGGTGGCACATGCCTTTAATCCCAGCACTCGGGAGGCAGAGGCAGGCGGATCTCTGGGAGTTCGAGGCCAGCCTGGTCTACAAGAGCTAGTTCTGGGACGGGCACCAAAGCTACAGAGAAACCCTGTCTCAAAAAACAAAAAACAAAAAAAAAAAATTTCCCCCTAAAACGATTGTGCAACATGAAGCCCAGATACTTCTTGCAACTCTATTCATTGTACTGTCAAAAGCCTGAAAGGAACTGATTCCGTGATTTGCCCTTCTTGCTTGAAAAAAATTGATGCATAAGTCTGGTTTGGTCTTTTGGGACCAGTTGGTTTGCAGCTGAGCTAAATATGAATTTCAAGCTGGACGAAATGAACTGCCTATACTTTTAAAAATTATTTTATTTTATATGTACGACTGCACCTGTATGTATGTCTATGTACTGTATTCGTGCAATGACCTTGAGGGTCAGAAGTGGGCCCTGGAGCCCCTGGAACTGGAGATACAGATGGCTGTGAACCTCCCAGAGTGTTGGGACTCAAACCCAGGTTTTCAGAAAAAGCAGCCAGTGCTCTCAGCTGCTGAGTCACATCCTGAGCCCCGGGCTCGATTTTATATTCGACAGAAGTTTGGAATGCCGTCTTCTTTGTTATGCTAGTCTCTGTATTTTAAAATGTTTCTTAGCCAGGTGTGGTGTTGCACACGTTTAACTTCAGCACTTGGGGGGCAGAGGCAGGAGAGCTCAGTGAGTTTGAGGCTAGCCTGGTCTACAAAGAGAGTTCCAGGACAGCCAGGGCTGTTACACAGAGAAACCCTGTCTCAAAAAACCAAAAGGAATGAAAAGGGGGAAAAAAGTTTCTTTCTGCAAAATAGGTATACAGAGTTTTTTCTTTTGATTTCTGATCAGTGCCCCCTCAGTGAGATTTCTGAGTGTTAGATACCCATCTTCCTTGTTACATAGTTAGGAAATTCAGCCAGGGTCTGGATTATTAAATCACCCTAATCAAATCCCAAACTCTCACGTTACAAGCTAGAACACTAAATTAACTAGCCATCACTATAACTGTTCAAAACGCTCCCTCTTCATCATTCCTCGGGGTTCTCTTGTAGGGAGGAGAGCATGGAGAGACAGATATGGTCAAAGAGCCAAATGAAGAATGATCCTGAATCTTTGATGAAGAGAGATGAAAAGCCCCTGACTGCTTCCCAGCATTCTTTTGGGCATGTATGCGATGTTTGACATCTGAGCTTGGATCATGAGAAAGCCAGTCGCACCATGAGAGAGGCACTGATGTCAAATTCTCACTTTGACATTCTTTACCCAGCGTGTATTTAGAATGAAAAACCCCTTTATTACTTCAGACAAATTGGAATTAATTGAGGTGCCATTTTAATTGCATTATCATCTCCACCAGGTAGGTAAGACATTTACACACCTTCCCTAGGTTAGCCACGGCTACAGCTGGGTTTTGATGTTGCTGCTTCTAAATTGGAGATGACAAGTGTTTTTGAGATTTGTGAGGCCAATTCGCTGTCGATACTGTGGATGTCTATTCTGGTGCCAAACCTTGAATTTGGGTGGCTTGCTAGGGGTTATGTTTGGTTTTTACTTTCCTGTCCAATCTGGGATTGAAGTGTAAAATGTAGCAAGTCGAAAGACTGTGTTTTCTTTCGTTTTCACTTCCTGACACACCATCAGGTGTGTCTGTAAGGAGAGATGGAGAGCAATTGTCTTCCCACATGCAACCGCATGCATGCTTTTATGGACGCTAATTCTGCTTTTCATAATGGCCCTATGATGCTGGCATTATTTCCATTTCACGATGGACACAGCAGGCTGAGGGAGGCAGAATGACTTGTTTATTTAGTGGCTTGCTCATTTATGACTTCAATACCGTTTCTCTATGCTCTTTCTAACCATCAGAGTTAAATCACTAAAGCCATAGCCTTTGTTTTTAAAATCCTTTTCCAAGGAGGGCAACCTGGCATCTCTTACCAAAACAGAATCTGTTTGTGTTTCTCCCTGAGGTTCTTTCATAGCAATGCCCGTGTTTTGCTCTCTGTAGATTTCCGAGCTGGGTCTTTAATGTTCTCCGTGCCATGGACCTTGGCAGTCTAGTGAAGGTTTCATGAGAGCACACACATGGAGAACAGACTGGAAAATACTATTGCCAAAATAGTCAGAAGCTCTAGCTGTGATGTCATGCTTCCAGTGGTATTTTTGGTTGGTTGGTTGGTTGGTTGGTTTTATTTTGAGTTTTTAGAAATGGGGTTTCTCTGTATAACCTTTGGCTGGCCTGGAACTTACTCTGTAGACCAGCCTAGCCTCAAACTCAGCAATCTGCCTGCCTCTACCTCCCAAGTGCTGGAGTTAAAGATGTGCGCCACCATACCTGGTGCTTTAAGTGTTTCTTTATGGATGCAGTAAAAAGATTTAGTAGTTAGGTCAGTCTAACTATCGGAGTTGTCAAACGGTGACAAGGATAAATGGCATTTTAAAATACCGAGAGAACTATAAGGCAGCACAGAAATAGATGCTGTTTCTCTTGGAAACAACTCTCCAAAATGGCTAACAACACTATAATATCCCCCATATTAATAATTCAAGAATATACTAAATTTCACTTACGGGTTAGGGTAAGCAAAGACTTTTCTCCTCACCCAGGTTCACAAACCGAATTCCTTTTAGTTTAAGGACACACTTGGGAGAAGCTAGCTCCTTGTGAGAAGATGATCTTAGCATGCCCAAGGCCTTGAGTTCCCTTTCTTGCACCAAGCATAGCAAATGCCTCTGCAGCACAGCAGTTAAGTCTTTAGTTGTTTTGAGGCAGGAACTCACTCTGTAGCTCAGGCTTCCCTAGAAGACATGGCAGTCCTCTTGTCTCAACCTCCTAGGTCTTGAGGTTACAGGCCTGAGCCAGCACCTTCAGCCTTCAAATCTTCTTTATTCTGTTCTTCGGTAAATTCTTGGGTAGGGCTGGTGTCCACCACAGGTCTGGTATAGAATGAGGACCCCCGGTAATTAGTGCCACTAAGGATGTCACCAGTGCACAAATGTAAGTGCAGTGGTTGAGTGCTTACTATGGACCAGACAGAGTGTGAAGCTTTGAACATCCTAGCTTGTTCAGTCTTCCCACCAACCATCTAAGAATGAGACCATTATTATTATTATCTCCCAACAGCTTGTAGGACTTCATTCTCTCCTTTCACTATGTGGGTCCTAGGAATCCAGTCAGGCTTTGACAGGCACCTTTATCTGCTGAGTCCTCTCAGCATCCCTGGGGCTGAGATGCTAATGTAGACAGTCCATCCCCCAGAAGCCTCGCTTTTGACCATCACATGACAAAATTAGAGTCTTTAAGGGAGAAGATCCGTGCCTCTCATTAGTAGGCCAAAAGAAAGTAAACATCACATACCCTCTGAGATACAAATCAACCATCAGTATGAGTGCATTTTCTAAAACTTTTCAAGATATCACAAATCTGGCTTTTGACTTGTACAATATCTTTATGCCCCCATCTACTCTCATCACCTTAAAATAAGGAACTAAAACTGCTAAGATAACTCTAGAAACACTGTGTCGAAAAGAGTTGTCATGCTTTGAGAAAACTAGTTGGGCTTTTTCAGTAATTATGAGAGAAATATAATTGAATTCAACTTTAAAACAAAAGGAAAACAAACAAAAATGTCCCAGGGTGAAAACTGCAGTGGTCTACCTAGTAGATGGCAGTGGGTTTCACCCATTTTATCTGAACCTTGAAACCAGATGTTCAGTCATTTGTGTTACCTTGGTCCAGGGAAGAAAAACATCAGAGCCATGGGCTATTTGCTGTGTATGGTAAGGCTTTCATAATAAATGACTGGGTTGTGTGTGGTGTGTGTGTGTGTGTCTAGGGTTAACTAGATATAATAAAGATGGTAGTAAGCCATAGTTAGAGCCCCTGAGGCAAGAAGGAACTCAACACTAATAATCAGAGGGAAAGCAAACCACCTGGGACAAAATTGGAACTATATAAACTTGAATTTTGGGAAACCGATGTCTGGAAACAGCTATTTAGCCCATTTTGTTTTTAAATAATGGCTTAAGTTGTCTTATGTTTACTTTTAAAAGTGAAATATATTTGTTGAGAGTACTATCCACACAGCAATCATAAACATTAATGATAGCATTTCTTTTTATTTTTTTAAAGATATATTTATGATGTATATAGTGTTCTGTCCACATGTATGACTACAAGCCAGAAGACAGCACGAGATCTTATTACATATGGTTGTGAACCACCATGTGGTTCCTGGGAATTGAACTCCAAGACCTCTGGAAGAGCAACCAGTGCTCTTAACCTCTGAGCCATCTCTCCAGCATTCTTAACACTTGATGTGTAAGTAAAAATTAAATAACCCTTCTACTAGCTGGAAAAGGGAAGTGCTGGGGTTTAAACCCAGCTACAGAGTCAGAAGTTAGGGCAACACGTGTGTATTCCAGCATTTAAGAGGCAGAGGCAGGAGGATCGGGAATTCATGGCCAGCCTCAGCTACTTAAAACTCTGTCTAAATGCATCCCTATCCCCAACAAAACAAAAAGGTAAAAATCAAATGAACCAGTTACAAGGGGGATCAAAGTCCAGATTTTTTTTCCTGTGTAACACAGATCCAGGCTATTTTCTTGGAAGCCCTAGGTTTCAGGAATGCACTAGGGAGAAAGCAACGCGGCAGTGTGGTGGGGTCTGTAGCTGTGTTGGCTTCAGTGGGAATGGGTACTATAGGTTCGTATGATTGAATGCCTAGTACCCAGTTAGTGGAACTGTTTGGTCAGGGTTAGGAGCTATGGCTTTGTTGGAGAAGGTGTGGCTTTGTTGGAGGAAGTGTGTCACTAGGGGTAGGCTTAGAGGTTTCAAAAGCTCAGACCAGACCCAGTGTATCTCTCTAGCATCAGGCCTGTCTGTTCTCTGTCATGATGGTCTAACAGACTAACCCTCTGAAACATTAAAAAACAAAAAACAAACAAACAAAAAACCCTTACAGTCGTGATGTGCTTTCTTTTATGAGAATTGCCTTGGTAACTGTGTCTCGTCACAGCAATGGAACAGTAACTAAGATAGCAACCCAACTGGTTTTCAGTGAAAGCTACTCAATTTTTATCTTTTCATACCTCATTTGAAGGGAATGCTTTTACTTGCTAATTTTTCTTCAGCCATCAAATTGCATTTATTGCCTGCTAATGTCTGCTAGTGAAAATCACTCAACTGAAACGACACGAATTGTGTATTCTAGGGTATACTTTAAAAGTCAAGCGCATTGGAAACAAACCTAAGTTAAAGATGATGATCATTTTGTAACGTGCATATGTATATACATTTGTAATATATTTTAATATATTTTTGTGATATATACATTTGTATATTTGTATATATATATACTACAATTTGAGGAGAAAAGGCACCAGGAAATTTAATGTTGGAACCAAGGCTTGTGCAGAAAGAGATTTTTAAAAAATGGCTTGATGTGAAATGGAATAGTGGGAGTGGTGCGCCAAGGCTAGACCCCACCCAGCTAAGCTTCCATCTTGTGCAAAGGAAAACCTATGCAGCAAAGGAAAGCTTATGCAAATGTAACTCAGTCCATCCCAAGCAGGCAGTGGAACTTGGCAGCATCAGCCACATGGTTCCATGCTTTTGGCTTTAGAGTCAGAAAGGAGGCATGAGTAAGGGTGTTCTGGAATCTTCCACACATGCTGTTGAGGCCAGGCATTTGTCAGGGGAGTCCCTGAGTGGAGACCCTGAGAAGCCATTGCATGAAGCTGTAAAATTGAAGCCTGGGTTGTGTTGAAGACCCCAGGATGTTGGGGGAGCAAAGCTGTGGTATATCTGCCAAGAAGAGTTGCATACAGGCAGTGGAACCAGCCCAAGTGACAGAAGTGTGTTGCAATCAGCAAAATGGGGAGTATGGGTTCATCTGATCCCTTTGACATTGGACGTAGAGCTACATGGGTCAGAGTTTGCCCTATGGCTCTTACTTTGGTTCAATATCTTCTCACTATGCTCCAATTTCTTTATTCTGGAATGATTATATATATATCCTGTGCCATTGTATGTTGGAAGTATGCCAATTGCTTTTCAAATTTACAGAGGGTTACAGCTAAGAGACTGCCTTGTGTCTCAGAAGAGAGTTTGGACTTTTAATCTGTCTTGAGACTGCAAAAGTCTAGGGGCACTTTTGAAGTTGACCTAAACACATTTTGTATTATGATATAGCCACAAACATATGGGAGCATGGGGTGGAATGTGGTGATATGAATGAGCATGGCCCCATAGGCTCATTTGGTTGAATACTTAGTCCCCAGTTGGTGGAACTGTTTGGGAAGGATTAGGAGATTGTAGCCTTGTTAGAGGAGGTGTGTCCCTTGGGGTGGGCTTTGAGATATCAGAAGCCCAGCCATTCCTGGTTGGCTCTCTGTCTTGTGACTGTGTTTTGAGATGTAAGCTCCCAGCTACTGCTCTAGCACCATGCCTGCTTTCCTGCTGCCATACTCCTCGCCATCATGGTCATGGCCTCACTCTCTGATGATATAAGCCCTCAATCAACTCTTTCTTCTGTGAGTTACTTTGGTCATGGTATCTTATCACAGTTAGAGAATAGTAACTAAGACACAGATCAAGCTTGGCTTCCCAGAACATGGGAGGTGAAGGCAAGAGGCTCAGGAGCTCAAAGTCATCCTTGGCTACATAGTATGTTCAAGCCCAGCCTGGGTGTTTTGTTTGATTTTTCAGGGCTCCAGAAGCAAGTGTGACTTATTGGATGGACACTGGGGTGGCTCAGAAGGTAAAAGGAAGAGCTGAAACAGAAGACAGGCAGGAATCAGGGCAACCCAGACCTTCTTCCTAAAACACCTTGACTCTGTTTTTTTTTGTTGTTTTGTTTTTTTGTGGTTGTTGTTGTTGTTTTGGTTTCTTGAGACAGGGTTTCTCTATCAAGCCCTAAATGTCCCAGAACTAGTTCTATAGATCAGGCTGGTCTCAAACTCATATAGATTCATCTGCCTCTGCCTCCTGAGTGCTGGGTTTAAAGGTGTGTGCCACCACCACCCAGCAACAACTTGACTGCTGATGATGCTGCCTGCTGGGCAGGCTGAGTTTCTGCATTTAGGTTTCAGATTCCCAAAAGAATCTGAATTATCCACCTGGGTCCAGCGTCCACAGTCCTGTCTTCCCCTTTCTCTTCCTCCTTCCCACCCTCCTCCCCTTTCTCCTCCTCTTTCCTCTTTCATTTCTCTCTCCTCCTCTTTTCCTCTCATCTTCTTTTCTCTCCTCTGCTTCCTTCATCTTCTCTCATCTTTCTCCTTCCCTTCATCCCAAGACAGGGTCTAATGTAGCCCAGGCTGGCCTCAAACTCAATTTGTAGCCCAGAATGACCTTGCTAGGTTTCTTCTTCTTCTTCTTCTTCTTCTTCTTCTTCTTCTTCTTCTTCTTCTTCTGTTTTTTTTAGATAGGATTTCTCTGGATAGCCCTGATTGTCCTGGAACTCAGTCTGTAGACCAGGCTGACCTCAAACTCAGCGATCCACCTCTGCTTCCCAAATGCTGGGATTAAGGGTGTGCACCACCACCCAGCTCTAGGCTGACTTTGAAGTTGTGAGCCTCCTGTCTGTACCTCTCTAGAGCTAAAACCTCAGGCATGTCACTCCATGCCCAGTCTATGCCAAATTAGGCCAGCCAGGCATGTTAGGCAAGCACTCTACCAGTAGCTCCACGCCCAGCCCAGATCTCCGCTCTCCTGGGTCTTTGATGGGAAGTCGTTTGTGGACCAAGCAATCTGCCAGCAGGAAATTTTCTGTCGGGAAGAAAAGTCAACAGGAATGCCTTGTCATCCAACGGAGCTGGTAAAACTATCACAGCTATAGCAGAGGTCAAGGCTGTTCTGTACAGCTTTATCCTGGTCAGCAGCTGTGAAAGGGGCCATCTGCCATGCCAGCCACACTGTGTTCCCGAAGAGTTACAACCCTAAGGATTCAGTGATAAGGAGGTGCTCAAGGCAGGGAGGAAGAAGGGCACAATCTCGAAAACCTGTTTGGCAGGCTGCCTTGTTTGCCAGGAACTCTGAGGGCTCTCCATGAGGATAAATAAAGGCCACACACCGGGATCCAGCAAGGCAGTGTAGGGAGTAAAGGTGCTGGCCAAAAACCTGACAGCCTCGGATCAATCCCTAGGACATGCACATGAGTAAAGAGGCGAGCCCATGCCACTGTGGGGAGGCAGGAATGTCCAGGCAGCCATGAGGCAGCACGGGGACCTGGTAAACTTGATTGGGGGAGGGGGAGGGAAATGGGAGGCGGTGGCGGGGAAGAGACAGAAATCTTTAATAAATAAATAAATTTAAAAAAATAAAAGGTAATAAGAGAATGGGGAAAAAAAAGTTTGTAAACAGGTGTACGCAGGCCACACATAGTACTGAGATACAGCAGAGGTGCCAATAGGCGTGACTGCTCTTCCACGTCCAGCCACGGGGATACAGCACCGAGGTGAATAGAAACGCCCACCCCTAGGGGCTGGCACTGGGACGCGTGTAAATAGGCGAGCCAGCACCACCATGTGGCGGCCATGGGACACAGCACCGGTGGAATGTGGCACATGCGTGAACAGTTGTATCTAGGCCATTGTTTGGCAGCCCAGGAACCCAGCAGGTAGACGAATGGATATACTAGTCCTGCCGTGGGGTGACACTTTGAAGCAGCAGGTACGCAAACAGGTGAGCCTGTGTCATCGCGTGGTGGTGTTGGAAAATGGCAGGAGTGCAGAGTGGTTAATCCACACCACCATGTGGCTGCACTTGGGAATGGCATGTGTGTGAACAGGTTAGCCCAGGCTGCCGCATGACCACGCAGGGGCACGACAGTCTAAATGCATAGTCGTGCCCAGGCTGCCACGAGGCGGTGTTGGGACATGGAAGGCACATGGGCAGTGAGTCCCAGGCTGCTACATAGCAAGAATCAGACACCTCATGCAAGCAAATAGGAAAGTCCCGGACAATATGTGGTAGTCTTGATACACGACGGGCAAGGGAATAGGTGTGTGCAGGCCACTACACCGCAGGGCTGGGACATGGCAGGTCTGTACACAGGTGTATCCAGGTGGTATATGACAGGACTGGGATATGCACGGGTACAAAAAGACATGTCCATGCCTCCAAACACAGAGGGGTGTGAACAGGCATGCTTGTGCCCGCCATGTAGCAACACGAGGGCACCAGAGGTGCACAATAATTGTTCACGTGCCACCACGAGATGGCACTGAGACATGGCAGATGTGTAGACAAGCATGCTCACGCTGCTTTGTGGTACCATTTGGATAGGGCTGACGTACAAAAGGCACGCCTGTGCTGCCATGTGCTGGCGCTGGTATATGAATAGGCCTGTCTGCCACCCTGTGTCAGCACGGGAACACGGCAAGCGCATGGACAGGTATGCCCACACCACCAAGTTGAGGTGCTGGGACACAGCAGGTTGGAGCCCACACTATATCATGTGGTGTGGGCTGTGCTGGGGCCTGGCAGGTAGGCACACAGACATTCCTGAGCCACCACATAGCAGCTCTGGGACACGGCAAGCATGCCAAAGAGGCGTTCACAGAACGTCCTACGGTGGATACCAACACAGCACACATGTGGACAGGCAAGCCTAGGCTGCCACGTGGTGAAGTGCGTGAACATCCAGTGTGCATACGGGCATGCCTCCATGTGGTGGTCCTGGACATGCAAACAAAGCATGCATGTACTGCCACGAGGCAGTGTGGGGACACAGCATAGATAGGAGCATGTCAGTCCGTGCCACGGCATGGGGTGCTGGAACATGACAGGCAGGCAAACAGGTGTCCACCTGGCAGGCACAACAGCAAGCATGGCTGTGCTGCCATGTGGTGGCATTTGGAGAGAGCAAGGGGATGAGCAGGCATGCCTACCGTTCCAAATGGCAGAACCGGGCGTGGCAGGCGCGCAAACAAGTGATTCTGAACCGCCACATGGAGGCGCTGGGACACAGTAGACGTGCAAGCAGGAGTCTTCAAACAGGCATGTGCATGCCGGCACAGAGTGGGTAGCTACAGCGGGCAGGTGAGCATGCGTGCCTGGGACACCACGTGGCGATATTAGTTAGACAGGGCTTGTGTATGCACAGGCGGGCCTGCACCAGCAAGGGGCAGCGCTGGGACAGAGCAAGTGTTCTGTGCCACAGTGTGGTGACACTGGGATACAACACGTCCACAAACAAGTATGCCATGCCAGTGTATGGCAGGGGATACAGCAACATGCAAATAGGTATGCCTGCATGGCCGATGGTGACACAAGGACATAGCAGGCAAGAATGTGTGTGCCCATGTCACCATCTGGCTGTGATAGGTGTGCCCTCACTGCCCCATGACGGTGCTGGGACATCACAGGCATAAGAGGTGGAGAGTGCATCCCCTACTGTGGTCCTGGTACGTCGTATACTTACAGCCAGGCCTAGACCGCCATGCTTTGGCACTGGTATAATACCAAGTGCGTGAACATGCCTCGTCAAGCCACCCTATTTCGGTGCGAGGGCTCACAAAGTACACAAACATATGTGCCGTCCCACTACACGACAGCCCTGGGACGTGAGAACAGGCACGCCAGTGCCACCACTGTGACATGGGATGGGTGCAAACAGGCGAGCTCATGTTGCCGTACGGCGTCATTAGACACGGCACAAGTGCAGGTGGGTGTGTCTGAGCTCTGGAACGTTGCAGGCATGTGAATAAGTCGGTGCCCGTTGCCGTGTGGTGGCACTGGGGTGTAGAACAGGCTGCCATGAGGTGGCACTGGAACACAGCAGGCGTGTGAACAGGTGAATCCAGGCAGCCCGTGCTGGGATATGGCAGGGGTGCAAACCGACTACACCATCATATGGTGACACTAATACAGCAGGTTTTACAAATGTGTCCACGATACTACATGGTGACATGGGACATGATAGAAGTGCAGACAGGCATGCCTATGCCACCTTGTGGTGGCATTGGGACATGGCAGGCATGCAAACAGGTGTGCCATCATCACCCCATGGCTGGGTGGGCACGTTCACGTATGTGACTACGTGCACCAACAAGCATTCCCATGCCACCTTGTGGTATCATGAAGACACATTAGCGTGTGAATTGGCATGCCTGTGCCACCAGGGGTCAGTGCCAGGACATAGCAGGCCCATAAAACATCATGCCCATGTTACCACGTGGCAGTGCTGGAAAACAGCGGGCACTCAGACAGGAAGACACACACAACGCCACGGTGGCACTAGGACATAGCAGGTGTGACACACTGCCACATAACACATCGCTTGTGTAAACAGGCACGCCTCTGCTACCAGGTTACTGGGACACAATAGGTGTCCATACAATAGGTATGCAAACAGGAATGCCCACACTGACCCATAGCATGAAGCATTGCAGGGCACCGCAGGTGGACAAACTGGTGTGCTTGTACCATCGTGTGGTGGTGTTGGAACATGGTGAGCCCGTGCCACAACATGCTGGCACCAGGACACGTCCCACCATCCAGGCATACGGCCCCAAACTGCCAGGATGGGTGCTGGGAAACAGCAAGAACAAACAATCGCACGGCAGAGATGGAACACGGCAGGCACATGAACAGATCTGCCCGTGCCATCAGACAGTGGTACTGGGACACGGCATATACCTGAACGGGTATGCCAGTGCTGCCAGGAGCCACTGGGAGACGGTAGGCATGAAGATGCATGCCTGGGCCTCCACATGGCAGCACGGAACTTGGCAGGTGTGTCAGCCATGCTGGGACATGAAATGGGTACAAGATGCACTTTGCTGTGACATGAGAGGTAGCATGTGGGGGAGGCTATGCAGTGGTGTTGGAACATGGCAGGTGAGAACATGGTAGCTTTGTGATGCCACATGGCAGCTCTGGAGCATAACAGGGATGCAAGACAGGAGCCAGGTGGCAGAGCTAGGATACAGCAGGCATGTGAACGGAGGTGCATAGAGAGGCATGCCCGTGCAGCCGTGTGCCAGTACTGGGACATGACAGACACGGACAGGCCTTCCTACAAAACCACACGATGGCACTGGGACACAGCAGGAGGGGACGGGCATGCCCGCGCTACCAAGTGGGGGCAGTGGACCAGCGGACCTAGCAGGCATGCGAAACATGCAGAACAGGCTCCAGGTAGTGGTACTGGGACACAGCAAGGCCCCAGACAGGCATATCTGCACTGCTACATAGTGGTGGACACAGTACATTCAAACATATGCCAGTGGCGGGATGTGGTAGGTGCACAGACAAGCATGCCTGCATCACCATGTCGCAGTGCTGGGACATGGCAGGCACGCAAACAGGCATGCTCGTGACACCAGGAGGTAGGACGAGGGGTGAGAACAGGAGCACCTGCATTGCCATAGTGCTGAGACATGTCAGGTATGCAAACAGGTATGCTAGACTCCATATGGTGGCACTGGGACATGGTGAGCCTGTGAACAGGCATGCCAGGCTGCCATCTGGAAGGGCTGGGACATAACCAACAGGCTAATATGCATGCCCATGCTGCCAATGTGGAGGTGTGCAATAGGTGTGCTCATTCTGCCATGTGACGCTGCTTGAACAAAGAAGGCATGCAATCAGGAATGCTTATGCCACCCAGTGGCATAATGGAGACACAGTAGGCACATGAATAAATGCGTCCACACTGCCTGCACAGCCATGTGGCATCACTTGGGAATAGGCGTGCCCATATTGTGGCACAATATATAGCATTACAAGGACAGTGTAAAACACTGCAACTGCTACATGGCAGGGCTGGACATGACCTGCTTGCAGACAGGCATTCCCACGCTGGGACATGGCCGGAGCACAAACAAAAGCCTCCATATCACCAGGGGATGGCGCTGGGAGACAGAGGGCATGCAAACCGGCATTCCCGTGCCACCAAGTGGCAGTGCTGAGACACAGCAGCCGTAGAAACAAGGGTGTCCATGCACCTACCTGGTACTCCGGGATACAGCAAGCACACAAAAAAACCGTGTCCACGCCACCATGTGGCAGCAATGAAACTCGGTAGGTACATGAACAGGCATGCCCGTGTCACCACCAGGTGGTGGGGCTGGGACACAGCATGCACCAGAACAGATGCGCCTGTGCCACACAGCAGGCATGCAAACAGGCATGGCGTGTCGAATTGCAGCATTGCTGGGACAAAGCAGGCATGGAAATCGGTGTGTCCGTGTCACCACGTGGAAGCTTTGGGATATAGCTGGCGTACAAACAGGCAAAGCCTGCACTGCAACATTCCAGAGCTAGGAATCATGGGCGTACCCAGGCCAACAGGTGGCAGTGTTGTCTCTGCAGCAGCAGCTTGATGCCATGTGTCTCACATGTGAACACATATGGCAACACTACCATGGGCACGATGCTGCAGGAAAGGCAGAGATCACATGTGATCAAACGTGCTAATGCTGCCGTAGCACGGTCATGTGGCACATCTTGGGTATGGTCACATGCCCACACGACCAAATATGGTGCTTCAGCACAGCTCGTGTGTGACTGTGCATGCCGGTGCTGCAGAGAATGGTGTTAAGACAATCTCTTTTGTACACAGGCATATGGATGCCACCAAGGCGCAGCACTGTAGCACGGCTCATGTGTGAGTGTGAGTGCAGATGCAATAGGCTTTAATAGTGTAGTAAACTATCACCAAACACACTTTATTTCTGTGGTTCTAGAGAACAAAATCTGGGCAAACTAAGGGCAAGTCCCCCGACTGAGCAATGTTCCAAACACTCCATTGAGGACCTAAACTGAGCCTCAAGTCACTGCATTCTAGACTAACCCTTTGGTGGTTAAAGGAGATAATCGTGTGTTTAAAGATGTGCTTATTCATTCCCTGAACAGATGCTTACTGCAGACTGTCATGTGCCAAGCATCATGCTAGGGTTGGAGATCCATTGGTGTATAAACAGCTATAGTGTTTGCATGTGTGTGTGGTGTGTGTGCAAACAGATAAAAGCTGAGTGAGCATTCAAGTGTGGGAGAGCACAGCTTATGTATTCAGTCTTTGATCAATTCCGGGAAGGGACATCAGGAAGAAAGGCACAGAAGACTGGAAGTATAGGTTAGCTGGTAGACTGTTCACTTAGCATACAGTTATATACAGCTTTGGGTTTTATCCCTAGCCGTACATAAACTAGGCATGGTGACCCACACCTGGAATCCCAGCACTGTGAAGGAAGAGGCATGAAGATCAGAAGTTCAAAGTCACCTATGGCTAATTCCAAGCCAGTTTAGGTTATGAGACCCTGTCTCAAAGAAAAATAAAACTGCTACCATACACTGGAAAATTGGAAGCTTCTTTAGCAAGCCTTAAGCAGATTGCTGGGTATTGTTCTATATTATGTAGGACAAGAACTAGCTCTTAGCAAATAGAGGGAGGAAATGGTTTCCTTGAGAGCCATTGGCAACGATCCCTGCCTATTTGCAGTGTAAACACTGGAAGGCTCCTATGTTTCTTTTTATTTTTTTTTATTTCATTTTATTTTATTTTTTTGGTTTTTCAAGACAGGGTTTCTCTGTGGCTTTGGAGCCTGTCCTGGAACTAGCTCTTGTAGACCAGGCTGGTCTCGAACTCACAGAGATCCGCCTGCCTCTGCCTCCCGAGTGCTGGGATTAAAGGCGTGCACCACCACCGCCCGGCCCTATGTTTCTTTTCAAAAGCAAACTGCAGGACCAATTTAGGTGGTGAACACCTGTAATCTCACCTCTCTTGAGGCAGAGCAGGGAGACAGAGAGCTAGGAGGCAGCCTGGGCGATGAATCGAGGCCTTGTATTTGGTTGGCCTGTATTCCCACTTTTGCAGTGGTTTCTGTCCCTGCATTCTCCTCCAAACAGGCAGTAATGCTTAACACACCAGAGATTACAGTGATGCTCAACTGGAGGTCGGGATGGCAAAGAGCAATTCGCATATTCCAAGGTCAAAATGTGAATGTGTGATCTTATTAGCACTGTGCAGACTGTTGCAACGTCTGGGGAAAGAAGACATTTCCGTTTAAAAGAGGGCGGCTTATGAAGGGCCACTCCTCTATGTGTGTGTGTGGGGGGGGCACACCAGGCACTGAGCACACTGATTCTCAGTCCTCCAGATGAGGAGCCACCTTCCTGTCTGAGACTTTTCGAGTTTCACATCACTGAATAAAAAACTGAGATTTCTGGCATTCTCTCCGGGTGAGTTTGAACTCTTGATAAGTTCATTTGGGTGGAAGAATGCAGGGAGCTGCCAAACTCCACAAATCTTTCAGACAGCCAAGTCAGATTCTGCTTCTAAACAGAATCACTTTTCTCAAACATGACTTGTTTTCACCAAAATGTTCTATGGTAACCATTTTGTGCGCTCGATAGAATAGCTGTTAGATATTCCCTTGCTAATTACAGAACTTGGATATTTAATATCCATGACTCCTTATTTTCAGAGAATGCTATATTACCCCAGAACCCCATGCAAGAGGAGGAAGGAGTCTGCTAGGGCATTCACATAATCATACGCCAAACTCCATAAACACCAGCAGTATTACCACCAATAAGTTCATAATACTGATACATTTACTAGTGTACTGTATGTACTTGAATATATGTTGAATGAAGAATTAAAATAGATTTCCTCATAGTAATGACTCTTTTTTTAAAGGTAGTATGCCCCTAGTGCCCCTGTTTCCCGTTTGGGAAACAGGTACCCCTCCTTTCCGGATCTGTTGCATCTGCAGCTGGGTGTTGTGGTGAACACCTGAGTCCTAGCACACTGGAGCCAGAGACAGGGGAATTGCTGAAAGTTTGAGACTAGCCTGGTCTATACAGAAAAACCATAACTCCGGAATTAATGAGTATAATACAGTCTGACCTGGCTAGTTTTATGTCGGTTTGATACAAGTTAGAGTTATCTGAGAGGTGGAAACCTCAGTTGAGAAAATGCCTCCATAATAGCCAGCAGTAGGTGGTTTTTATGTTGTTTGTTTGTTTGACTAGTGATTGACGAGGTAAGGGTCCCCATCCCACTGTGGGTGGGCACCATATGTAGTCTGGGCCGCCAGCTCACAAATAATGACATGGAGACTTATTATTAATTATGAAAGTTCAGTCCTAGTTTAAGTTTGTTGCTAACTAGTTCTTATAACTTAAGTTAACCCATTTCTATTCATCTAAGTTCTGTCACATACCGCCCATCCTCTTTCTTTCAGGTTTCCTAGTGTCTCTCATTCCTCCTCCTACTTCCTCTCTCTTCCTGGAAGTCCACCTATCCTTCCTGCCTAGCTACTGGCCATTCAGCCTTTTATTACACGAATCACAGCAATATGCCTTTACCCTGGGCTGGTGGTCCTAGGTTCTATAAGAAAGCAGACTAAGCAAGCCATAGGGAGCAAGCCAGCAAAGAACAGCCCTCCATGGCTTCTGCACCAGCTCCTGCCTCCAGGTTCCTGCCGTTTTTGAGTTTCTGAGCTAAATGATTTTGATGCTCAACAGTGATATGGAAGTGTAAGTCAAATACAAACGAACCCTTTCCTTCTCAAGTTGTTTTTGGTCATGGTGTTTCATCACAATAGTAACCAACCCTAAGATACCATCTAATGGCTCCTTCTGTAAATCCCAGGGGCTGCATATGGTGGGTATGGTCCTACAGTACCAGCTATTCAGGAAGCTCAAAATGGACATACAAGCCTTCATTTGACTGTCAACAGTTGACGAAAATGCCTGCTGACTTCCTGTTCCTCTCCTAAAGACTAAGTCATGTGTTCCAATTCCTCTTGGAACTCAGATGATGTGATCATCTTGTGACCTCAGATATCTTATATGCTCAAACACTATTTTACTATTCATTGCTCTACTTACATTTTAAGGATAGAAGCAGTTCTTTCTTTCCACAACCCTTCTTTCTTTATTTTGGTTTTCTGAGACAGGGCTTCACTCTGTAGCACTGCCTGACCTAAAACTCACTATGCATATAAAGCTGGCATCAAACTTAATAGCAATCGCCTTGCCTCTTCTTCTCAAGTGCTAGAATTTGCCAACACACTCTGCTTCTTTGACATTTTAAACCAGAAGTGGGATTAACAGCTAAATAGAAAGACTGGAAACTTCACAAACCCTTTAGTAGCTGGAGGAGGAACACACACTAGGCAGGCAAGGCACGGTGCCTCTATTCCAGATGCAAAATAAGAATGATAAATACAGCCGGGCGGTGGTGGCGCACGCCTTTAATCCCAGCACTCGGGAGGCAGAGGGAGGTGGATCTCTGTGAGTTCAAGGCCAGCCTGGTCTACAAGAGCTAGTTCCAGGACAGGAACCAAAAGCTACGGAGAAACCCTGTCTCAAAAATAAAAAAAAAAAAAGAAAAAAAAAGAATGATAAATACAATTCTGATAAATCTTTTCTTATGCAGTATGGAGGTTAAGACAAACAGGGGAGGGCTGGAGAGATGGCTCAGCAGTTAAGAACACTGGCTATTCTTCGAGAGAACCTGGGTTCAGTTTCCAATACCTCCATAAGTGGCTCACAACTGTCTGTAACTCTAGCTCTAGGGGATCCTATACCCTCTCTAGCCTCTGTGGATGCCAGGCATGTGATTATACATACATAGCAGGCAAAACACTTGTATAGATGAAATAAAAATAAAGAATAGAAACCTTAAAGACAGAGAAGGAGAAGCCGCAGCTATGAACAGCCTGAACTTTAGTGCCTTAATATAATTTTGTTTTTACTCAAGTTGTCTGTCCGGTAGAGACTGTCAAGGTAGTGGCTGTCACCTCCCAGGCTTTGCCTGTTGTTTACTTGTTTACTGCTCAGTGGCTTCATCTTGTTTTTGTCTGAGTCAGGGTGTTGTAGAACACTATCCTCCAATCATTGCCATCTTCAGAGCAGCTGCAACTACCTCCAAGTGAACCTTAGAACCATCTCTGTTGCTGTTTCCTCAAAGAAGTGGATAGGGAGAGTCGCTAGACCCTTACCTGAGACTCCCTAAAGGCAAGGGCAGGAGCATATATGCAATTTCACATACATACAGTTGTATGTAATTCTGCTAACATGGTGTGCGTGGTTGAGTGGTCTCAGGAAGTGCTAGAGTGTACAGAGAGTGGAAGGTTAAGTGAGGAGGGCATCCATTAGCACAGCTATGGGGAGGTTGTCATCCGTACTTGGGTGAGACTCTCCAGTGAAATGCTGTTTTGAGGTCACACACGAACAAATTAATTGACCTGAGCTAATTTCAAAGATAATAAAGAGCAGACACTTCTGGAAGAGAAAAACCCTAGACATATTTGATGAACTTCCTTAGTGAGGTGGTCTTGCCCTGACAGCCAAGGGCAGAAATGCAGTTAATTCAAGTTGTGCAGTTCCATCCTCTGGTGATTTGAATGAGAATGGCCCCCATAGTCTTGTGGATTTGAATGTCTGGTCACAGGGAGTGGCACTATTTGAAAAGATTAGGAGGTGTGGCCTTCTTGGAAAAGTACATCCCTGGGTGGGGATTTTAAGATTTTCAAAAGCCCCAGCCAGGCCCAGTGGCTCCCTCTTCTTACTGCCTGCAGATCCAGATGTAGAACTCTCGGCTGCTTCTCCAGCTCAATCTGTGTGCCACCATGCCTCCACCATGATGACAATGGATTAAACCTCTGGAACTGTAAGCCAGCCCCAACTAATGCTCTTTTATAAGAGTTGCCATGGTCAGGGTGTCTCTTCACAGCAACATTGATTCAGACACATCCAAAACGAATCACAACTGATTTTTTTCTATTATTACTAGGAATTGAGCCTAGGGCCTCAGGCATGCCCAGCAAATGTTTTACTATTGAACTATCTCCAGCCTCCTCATATCGACAATCTGTTAGAGTATGTTTCATCCCTAGAAAAGCCTTTGGCACTTCAAAAGAATATGGTTGATTAGAGGCTAGTTCTTTAGCATCTCAACAACTTAGTTCACTTTTCTAACTCTTTTTTGTTTTTCGTTTTGTTTGGTTTTGTTTTGTTTTTTCGAGACAGGGTTTCTCCGTAGCTTTTGGTTCCTGTCCTGGAACGAGCTCTTGTAGACCAGGCTAGCCTCAAACTCACAGAGATCTGCCTGCCTCTGCCTCCAGAGTGCTGGGATTAAAGGTGTGCGCCACCACCGCTCGGCCACTTTTCTAACTCTTCATGTTGGTTGTTGATACACTATTCTGCCAGTTTCCAATTCTTACATAACTAACGGGTCCTGGCGTGTTAGTTTGTAGATACATGAAGTCATATACAATTGAACATTAAGGTCAATGCTCCTGTACCATTTATCATAGGGTCGTTTTCCTAATTCCCACAAACTCACATACACTTATTCAGTGTCTGAGTTAATCCCAGCTATGGCATTCATGTCCAGGAAAGAATAATAGGAAATCCACTTAAAACTCCCAGAAACATCTGCTGCTCTTGTTTTGGTCATGGTCACAAAAGTGACGTTAGCTTATTGATGATATGACATATGATGATATTGATCAGCACGAAGTTGTCATCTTGATACAAACTTACTCTCTTACAGTCCTGCATACCAGATCTCTGGCCCAAGTCTCATTAAATAAAAACTTCAAAACCTTAGCAAGACTGAGCTCCTTCTGGGAGCTCTAGGGAAGAATACAGTTCCTTGCCTTTCCAGCTTCTAGAAGCTACCATGCTACTTAGCTTATGACTTCTCTTCCACATTCAAAAATAGGTATATTGATCCTGTCCTAGTTCTTGGGAAGCCGAGGCAGGAGGACTGCCATGAGTTCCAGGCAGCCTGAAAACCGACAAATGAAAAACCCCAAACGGAGTTAGGAATAGCACATCTCTCTACCCCTGCTTTGTTCCTCACAGCTGGGTCTCTGTGGCTACCAAGAAGCCCTTGTATTTAGATTAGCTCCACAGGGTAGTCTAGGCTGCCTTTCCCAGCTCAGAGACTATAATTTAGTCACATTTGCAAAGCTCTTTTGCACACATGCCGGCACACTCTCAGGTTCTAGGGATTAGCAAGTGACCATCTTTTATAGAGTCATTATGGCCACCATCGTGGCATCCATGCCTGCTGAGGCCACATGATGTGGTGAACTCACGGGTCCAGCATGGGCATTTTTCTCAGCGTGACAGTACTGGGGTGTTACTGTTCTCCCCCATTGCAGCTGAACTCGAACACCCCTCATGTCTTGACTATCATGAGATGGGAGAAAGGCTCCTGTTTCCAGGGTCCAGCCCTCTGGGCTCCGTGACTCGGCGACTCGTCGTCACAAGAAAGCCTCTCTTAAATTTTCCTGTGTCAAAAGTAAATAATATACTACTTGCTGCTTAAAATACTTCAGTGCCTTCTCATTATACTTGTTCCAGCAAAAAAAGCAACGTTTATAAGCCTTTTATGCCCCTCTAATCTCGCCTAGGACTTCCTTCCTTCTTTACTATACTCTAGCTATACGGAAGTTCTTCCAGTTCCTCAAGTGTTCTACTGTTTTCTTATGATATGAACCTCAAATACACTATTTCCCCCTTTTAGGCTGCTCTTAGTCACATATTCGGGCCTGAGCTTAAATGTCACTCTTTGAGCCGGTTTCCTTGTGGCCCTTATCTTTTCTCATAGCCCCCTGATATTTCCTTAGTGCTCGCACTGATCAGAATGTGCATAAGTGCCCTGGAGGGGCAGCTCAGTGCTTATGAGCATCCTTGATCTGGCTGAACAGTCAGAACCCATATCTAGCTGCTCACAACTGTTTGTACTGCCAGCTTCATGGAAATCCAATCCCCTGGTGTCCTCTGGTACTGAAAGACCTCCAGAGCAGGGAGACTCTCACTCAAGTCTCGGGATAACATGACACCGCCCCCCCCCCCCCCCCGAACTCACGAGAGACTGTCCTTGCTGCAATCACTCGAGGTTTATTGACAGGACAGGAACCAGTGCACTGGGGCCGAAACTCATTTCCCACACAGGGGTAGACAGTCTGACCCCGAGTAGCTGGAAGAAGGGGTGTTTAAGGGAAGAAACCATAAAATTCTGAAAATACCAGTGATAATCACAAGGGGGTGATTATCACTGGTATTTTCTCTTGTGATTATCACTGGTATTTTCTCTGTTTCTTGAGATTATTCTCAAGATTATAATCTAACTTTATCTTCAGCTAGTTACTGAAACAGAGTCACTGTACCGGCTAATCTAGATTTTTGATTCTTCTCTCCCTGCTTAGATTTTTGGCTCTATTTTTTTCTGCTAGATTTTTGTCTCTATTTTTTCTGCTAGAGGGGTCTGGATTTATCCAGGTCTTTCAGTACCTGCTCAAATTCTCCCTCTCCCTCTCTCTTACACACTCACGCACGCACAATTTAAAGAAGTAAAAGTAAACCTTTTTTTAAAAAAAAAAAAGGATCTCACCATGTAGCCCTGGCTGGCTTGGAACTTGCTATATAGACTAGGTTGGCCTCAAACTCACAGAGATTCCCACAACTCTATTTCATGTACTGGGATTAAAGGGAGGTGCTCACACACTGATACTAAATAATAAGAGTATTTTTTAAAATGTGTATATTTTCCCTCATCTTGTATGCTATTTGTTTCCTTAGAAGGAGTCTGAGATCTATCAAGGTTGAAACAAATAGCTAGCATTTAGCATGGGCTACTGCAGCACACAACGCCTGTCTGTGCTCTATGCGTTACCATACAGTTTCCGAGCTTCGGGCAAGGGGCTGGAGGTTGAAACACACAAAGACACACACAGACAGAGAGAGAGAGGTACGGACCTCTAGTCACTGGTAAGAAGCCCTTTATTCATTCAATAGCACCATGGAGGCTTATATACTCATCAGTCAGGTGGGCCAACAGGTGAAAACCTTATCCTCTGATCCTCAAGGCCAAGGCAACACGTGCTCATGAAGCAGAGCTGGTAAACAACTTTGACACAGCTTTCAGTAACTCAAATCAGAAGGAAAGTAAAGATCTCTAGCAGGGAAGAGTAGCTGGAGGCCAGGACTCCAAATGGTCCCAACAGGTGCTATCTACATCAGAAGACAAATACTTTATGGATGCCACAGGTGACGGGTTGGTGGCATGGGCCACCATGTCTGCCATCCTTTTAGAGTGTTTTGAAGAAGGTGGAGTTCATGCATTGACCAATTTTCAAAAGCAGGAACAGGTATTTCAAAATTGGAGGCATGATTTCTGGGGTGCGGAGAGGGCTGACAATGGGCTGTGAGTGTAACACTTCTTCAAAGAACTTTTTAAAGAAGTCAGACTGCTTTAAAAGTGAGGAAGCTTGTCCCAGGGGGATTCTTTTCAAGTCTGGACTAGCTTGAGTAGCTATTGGTCTATTCGTTTAAAACCACTCCTGCTTATGACAACCATCATTACAAAAGAGACTTTCTAAGAATATTTGTAACTTTTAATTTTTTTTTAATTTTTGTTTTCCAAGACAGGGTTTCTCTATAGTTTGGGGGCCTGTCCTGGAACTAGCTCTTGTAGACCAGGTTGGCCTCAGACTCACAGAGATCTGCCTGCCTCTGCCTTCCGAGTCCTGGGATTAAAGGTGTGTGCCACCACCGCCTGGCTATTTGTAACTTTTAAAATCCTACTCAAGAAGTAGTTGACTGATGAACATCTCCAACTTCTTAAGTTCAAGAGGCCTGGAGTTTTTGTGGGTTTAGAGTCAGGCTGGAGAATTCAGGCAGGGGTCCTAGCATTTTACTATCCTCCTTGTAATTTTCATTCTAGCAGAGCAGGGGTGATCAGGCTGTGCAGGCATAGACTTAATAGCAAGTGTATTTTGAATGTATTTTGTTCCTCCAGAGTCATATACTAGAGTTTTAGAAGCCAATATAACAAGGTTAAGAGAGTTTCCTGGGCAGTGGTGGCACATGCCTTTAGTCCCAGCACTCAGGAGGATCTTAGAGGTCTACAGAATTCCAGGGCAGCCAGGGCTATACAGAGAAACCCTGTGTCAAAAAACTATAAACCAGAAAGAGAGAGAGAGAGAGAATTAGTTCAACCACTTCATCCTCCTTCCCACCTCCTCCTTTCCCTCTCCCTATATTTCTCCCTCCCTCCCCATATCCCATGAGATGCCGTCTGTCATGTTACGATACCACATGAGGCCTTTGCTAGCTATAACCAGTTGATTTTGAGCTTAAGCGTTTCAAAACTGTGAGCCCAAATCGGCCTCTTTTAGTTATGAGCTACTCAGCCTCAGGTATTGTCACAGCAGCCATCAGTGCCCTAAGACAATCGTCATCTCCACCATCATCAAGCTGAAGAAGAAAAGACCTTTGAGACGTACTCCCACTACGTAGCCTAGGCTGGTCTTGAATTCTCACTCTTCTGGCTTAACCCCCTCAAGGCTAAGATTACAGAAAGTGCTACCACACCTGCAAAATGCAGTTTTGAAATTAATTGCTTGGCACACATTTGTATTGATTTTCTTTATTGTTTTTCCCCTTGATATTCTCTCTCTCTCTCTCTCTCTCTCTCTTTCTCTCTCTTTCTCTCTTTGAGACAGTGTCTTTCTATATAGCCTTGGCTATCCTGCAACTCTCTCAACTCTCTCGGTAGACCAGGCTGACCTTGAACTCACAGAGATCCACCCTCCCTTGTGGTTGTGATTAAAGGCTTGGACCACCTCTGCCTGGTCTCTTTGTCTCCTAATGTGATAAGTGGCGAAAGGTTTCTATAGAGATAGTTTAGAATTGTGTGCATTCTGCTCACAATGTTCCTGTCTGTTGTCCTTGGAGACCCAGACAAGGTGGTGGATCCCCTGGAGTCACAGTCATTGTGAGCCACCACCCGGAACTGATCTGTGGGAACCAGGAGTCAAACCCAAGTCCTTTGAAAGAGCAGCCAGTGTTTATAACTAGCCCGTTTAGAACATCTTGATAACATCATATAAACTCTAGGATTGTCATTAAACCTGGAGACATCACCAACAGTTTGTTTACTCTAATGACTGAAAAAATTGGGGGCACATCAGATTTCTCCAAATGGGCAGCATTCTAGTTTGCCGTCTTTTAAAATCTAGAAGGAGAGGACGTCCTTTTAAACTATGCACTGATAAACATTCAATCTTTAACTTAAAATAGTACCCACCAAGCCCGATTGGTGGCAGCTCCTGTAATCCCAGCCCTAACATTTTAAGCAGACCACATGGAATGAGGACTCTTGGATTATTGCACCATTGGTTAGAGGGCAGAGCCTCCCACAGAAAGGAATGGAAAAGCTGCTGGGTCCTCTTTTAGGAACTGATCTGAAAAAAATTAAAAGGAACTTGCCAATTTAAGGACTGAGGCAGAGGAGTATCACAATTTTGAGGCTAGCTACATAGTATCTTTCCATTATGGTAGCCTATAGTGTGAGACCCTGTTTCAAAAAACCCAAATAAAAATAAAGTCACACACACATGGAGAAAGTGCCATAGATCAGCTTCATGCTCCCTTAATTTCAATCCTGCTTTTCCTCCGCTATCTTCCCAATTTTATTATTTTCTTTTTGCAGTGCTGGGGTCTGAACCAATAGCATCACACAAGCTGCCAAGCAATCTGCTACTGAGGTGCACATTCCAGGTCACACATTTTTGACTCTAGAACAAAGCTTCCATTCACGTACCGATAAGAGGTCTGGTCTTACACCTTTCTTTCATAATACCGGGAGGGCTGGCACAATGGGTGGGGAGAGTATTCTTGGAAGCTTGGGACAGCTGGCAATATCCTAACCACATAGAAAAGAGGCTCCAGGCTACAAAAATAAATCTTACTAAACTCAAACCAAATGTTACCCTAGTTCAATTTTAGCAAAAAATTTTTAGATGCCTGCCAGCTACTCCAACACCTTTAGTCAAGAGGAAGAGAGGAAGTCACTGAGGAGGATGAACGAGAACAGTAAAAATATCTTACTTTTTTACAAAGTTTATAAAAGTATACGGTCATATAGACATGTTGCTAAGACCCTTTCTAGGGTCATGGAAGAAAGCACTGCTAAGGCAAATTCCTGAAGGTGAAGTTTTCCCAGCTGACCTCAGGGTCTGGAGAGACATTCTTTGGCCCTTGACTCATAAAACACATGAAGAATTACAGGAGTTTTTATATGGATCATATCTGTCAGTATTTACTGTAGTGAAAAAGTCATGTAAAATACTTTTATTAATATATCTTAAAACAATTATATTACAAGTTAAAAGAATAGCTTTTTTGTTATAAAACATTTAAAAGTATCAATGCGATATTTTTGTTTTGATTTCTGTAAATTCTTTTACTTCTGGCTTGGTTGGGATATGCTCTACCCTTAAACTATGACAAAGGCATTGTAGTCTCTGGAAAATTCAGCTGTGTTGTCATTGGAGTGAAATAATCAAAACCTTCCTACAAAAATTATTGACCCTGACTAGACTTGCAGAACCACAAATTCAGAAACCATTACTTTTGGGTGACTGGAGTACTTATCTCCCCAGTCAAGGCCACCTCCCAGATAAGTGTCAATAAGTTCCATACTTTAGCAAACAAGGAGACCTTTACAGACAGTTTTTAATGAATAACAAGTCTTAGGGAAGTTATTCTTTCACTGACAGGTAAATTATCTCCCGCATTGTCCTTTCTTCCACTTCTAAGGCTTTCTTTAAAACCAGGACCAAGGTCAAACACAACAGTTAGTGCCTCTGACAGCATGCTCAACCGTGTTTTGTTTTTAAAGATTTACTTTTATTAATTTTAACCGTGTGTGCGAGTTGTGTGGGTAAATACAAGTGCTCTTGAAGGCGCAGAGGTGTTAGATCCCCTGGAGCGGGAGTTACTGGCCTCTGTGAGTGGCCCCACATGGGTGCTGGGAACCTAACTCTCAGCGGTTATGCCATATCTCAAACTGTTTTACTGTTGTTGATGCTCGTTTGTTTTGTGTGGGTTTGTCTGGGTGTAGGTAACAAAATCTAAGGCCTTCTTCCATGGTCGGCAAATGCTCAAAAGCTCAGTCTGGCACACCCCTGCTCCCATTATGTAACTTTCCAAGTTCTCCTTGAATCCCAGGCATGTGCTAAGTAAGCGCTTTTTCATTCAATATCGTGTTTAATTCTGCAGACATCCTAGGAGACAGATAATAAATAATACGATATTCCTTTGCAGATGTAGAGCCTAAGATACAGGCAAGCTAAAGCCCAACCTTAGACAAAACTGGGTCGGGATTTAAACCCAGATGATGCTCGACTTCAATCTATTATTCGCTGATTAAGTATACAGGTGGGAGACAGGGCGAAATCCTCGTGTTTCAACGTGTAAATAGGCATTTATCAACCCAAAAAGCCGTATGGGCCAAGAGAGCCCCGACCGCCTGCCGGGACGCACCGTCTCATTTCCTTCTCCACGACTCCGCGTTGGTTTCTACACTCTTATAAGCCTCTCCTAATTTTCTACACACGTCCGTTCTGAAGACTTCGACGCTCGGAGACCGAACGCTGACCCTGAAACGAAGGCGCTAAATTGAACCAGGAACTGGGGGAGGGAGGGGGGGGGGGAACCGTGGTAACCACGGTAACGGCGGCGTGGCGGGAGCTCTGGGCAGGCGCACTGCGTCCTCGCGTGGGCCTGCCTGGGCCTGGAACTCCTCGGGCCGGGGCGACTCCGGGTGGGTGGGAGACCGGCGGCGCGCGCCTGCGCAGTGGCGAGGGCGCTGGTGTGACCGAACGCACGTAGCGAGGGCTGGGGCCGTCCTTTCCCCGGCGCGCCGGCGCAGGCCTGGGGTTTATAAAAGGGCTGATGGGCTCCCTCTGTCGCCCAGTCGCACCGCCAGCAGGCAGAGGGTAGCTGGGAGGTAGCCACCGGAGCGCAGGCGACGGGACCCGACAGGACCAACCGGACCCGAGCTGTCGCCGCCCTCACGCACGGCCCGCTGTCCAGGTGAGGCTCTCCTCGGACCTTGGGGACCGACGCCGGCCTCCCCGCGGGCAGCCGGGGACCCCCTCGCCCTGGGCGGCGGGGGCTCTGCTGCCCTTTCCCACCGCCGCCCCCGGGTCTCTCCGAGGGGGACTCGGCCCCGCACCCCCGAGGCCCAACCTTCCCGCCGCTCGCCCGGCTTCCCTCGCCGCCCCCGTCCTGCCTCTGGCTAGGGCTGCAGTAGCTTCTGCCCCGCCCCAGGACTGGGACCTTCTTGAATGTTCCATCCCGGGCAGCCTGCCTCCCTGTTGACTTGGGTCGCGCGCGGTGCTGGTCCTCCCTACAAAGTTGGGGGAAGGCGAGGGCGGGCGGGGGTCTGGGTGGCCACAGCGGCAGATGGTTAGCATGTGGCATCGGAGAAAGCTTGCGGCCGGGGCTGAGGCACCCCGCCTTTTTCTTTTTAACTTTTGCAAAGTGAAGCTGGGAAGTGGGACCTACTCAAAAGTTAGAACTGAACTTGTCTGTGGCGCGTCGCGGTGCTGCCTCAGCAGTTAGACATAGCCCGGGGACGTGAGCTGCTGGAGCGGAGAAGTTGCTGTCATTCACAGCTGGGGAAGCTGGCTTCTTCCTTCCTCTTCATCCCCGGGAATCATTTAAGGGCGCGTGAATCCGTCTCTCTCCCTCTCTCCCTTTCGTCCTTCTCTCCCCCTCCTCTCGTTCCGCTCACCCCATGACCCTCCCCTTGTAGGGTCGAAAAGTCAGTTCATTTCAGTCAAACCTTCCGTGGTTGTGTGAGCATTTTAATTTGAGTTTTGTGATTGTGTGTGTGTGTGTAGGTGTAGGGGGAGGAAGGATGGTACGATAAATAGGAGACTGTTTCAAGAGTGGGAACTTCATACAAATGCAGCTTTTAGAACGCTAACATCTTCAGAGGGCCGCACGGAATGAGGACTCTTGGATGTTTGCACCGTTGGTTATAGGGCAGAGCCTCCCAAAGAGAGAAATGGAGAAGCTACTGGGCCTCTTTTAGAACCTGGGGGGAAAAAATTAAAAGGGACTCGCCAGTTCTTTCAACTTAACTGTTCCTCAGAGAGCTGTGGCTCTTGGACTTTTCCTTGGAATGCGCTCTGGAGGGATGGATTAGCGGCTCCGTGAGCGGGGGAGGGGGGAGACGTGGCAGCAGTGTTCTTTCATGGACTCTTTGCCTTTTTTTTTTTTTTAAGGTTGAGGGGGGAAAAAACGTATTTCCCTTCTCAGGTTTAGATGTAGCTTATGAATGGAGCTAGTCTTTTCCTAAAATAATCATGTTTAAAAAAGTCACGCCTGCTTAGTAGGAACATTGGAAATTAATTTTAAAATACATAAAAGGATTATTTGATTATTTCTATGGAGAAGATAGATTTTTAAGCAGCAGGTAGTAAAGAAGCTGAAAGTGGCCGCGCTTGAATTTGTCGTGATTTGAAATATGAATAGCGGTGATTTCTTTTTTTCCTCTCAACCTCTGATTTTTCTTTAACTTTGGGTTTTAGCCTGAATATCATTTCAGAGCGTTAAATATGAATTGAAGTTTTACCTTTTTCTTTCTATAGGAAGCATAGATTTTTTTTTTATTACTTTAAAAGGTCATGACACTTTGATTTTGGAATATTGTGTCTGATGTTTTTTGAGGACAAATGCCTTTTGGATTTCCAGGCTAAGGAAGAGACTATTTCCATTGTTACACTGAGATGGGTTTTATTTGAGATACTGGAAGCAGGGACTGTGATATAAAAGGATTGGGCGGTTTGTCGATTGGTTACTCAGCTAGCAAAGTAGGTGAAAAACAGACGCAACTTATAATTATTATAAAAAATAAATATTGAAGGAAAAAGTTTTAGGTCAGCTGTGTATTACCACTGTTGCAGGTGAGCCTTATAGCTGTGGTAGAGATGCTATTATTTCTCTGTTGCTTCAACGTGAGTTAAATATTGACAAGCAGCATGATTCATGGAATAGCTAATTTGAAACATTTGTGTTGATGCCAGGTATGTGGTAGGAATTGGGAAAGCCATGAAGTTTGTGAACCTTAGTTTCTATGGAAGGAATGCTTTGTTTTTAATAGATGACTAACCTGGGGTGTAATTATTGTTCTTAGACCAATCCGTGAGATCCAGAATGGTTTTCAAACTGTTTTGAGGCCATGAAACCCCTTGAAAGCCCTCAGGAAAGTGGGGGCCTAAATCAGGAAATACAAATATATGTATTTATATATAATTTTGTAAACCATTTTGTTTTGTTTTTGTTTTTCGAAACAGGGTTTCTCTGTAGCTTTGGAGCCTGTCCTGGAACTAGCTCTTGTAGACCAGGTTGGCCTCCAACTCACAGAGATCCGCCTGTCTCTGCCTCCTGAGTACTGGGACTAAAGGCGTGCGCCACCACTGCCCGGCTAATTTTATATACCATTTCATGCTCCCATCCATTAACTCTCTATTATAAGAATTCCTAAAAAAATAAAAGATGTGAAGCTACTATTCAAGAATATCTAGGCTTCTTGAGCAGTCTTAATTATTTCAGAAAGTTGAGTTGAGATGTCAACTTCATTCAAGTATGTAGATGGTTCTAATAAACTTTTGCTGAAAGTGCTTTTAACAAAATAAGTTTTTAGAATTGTTGAATTGCTATATTGTAAGTCAGAAAAAGTATGTCATATCTTGTCCTTCCTCTCCCCCAATATTGTAACACTTTGAAGGTGGAATAAGCATGAAGATAAGAGAAATAACTTGAATGGTTTTTGGCATTTAATTTTATTGTCTTTTTGTGGTAAGATCCTAAATCTTACAATTAAACCATCTATGGCACATGTGTATAAACATGCATATGTGAGACAAGCCAGATAAAATGGGTGCTTACATATGTGAAATCAGTGAAATGTTCTTATATAAATTGGAGCTATTCTGTCATTAGTTTTCTTTTAGCCAGATAGATATTATGCCTGAATAAAAGCCAAAAAAAAAAAAATTTAAAAAGAGTCTCAGAAGTTTTGAAGCAAATTCCTTTTTTTGTCTTCATTTGGATGCTTAGAATGACTGTTAGTATATTTGGCTGAATGTTGGCTAAAAATACAGTACTAAGATTCATGCTTCTTACATAACTATCATCAGAATAAATTCTGCCTTAGATTTCTTCTGCTTCCTGTTTTTATAAATGTGTCCATGTTTTGGTTGCTTACAATTTTCTTAGTAATAGTAAATCAAATTAATATATCATCCTTCTGGTAGTGTACATTTGAGCAGTTATAAATAATATAAAGGGAAGACTTTAATTCCGTGCTTGTTTCATTTGTTTTGATGGTTGTATAACTTTAACTGGTTTTGTTTTCATCTCTGTAATTATTGTTTTAAGAAAGAGTCTCACAATGGTAGCCCTGGTTGACCTGGAACTCCTCAGACTAAAAAGATCTGCCTGTGTCTGCCTCCCAAATGCTGGGATTAAAGGCATATGCCACCATGCCCAGCCTTGTATTAGTCATTTTTCTGTTATGACAAAATGCTCAAGGCTGGATAATACAAAAAGAAAAGAGTTTTGTTAGTTCATGAATCTGGAAGTCTTACAAACGTGGCTCTCACGTCTGGTCAGCTCTGGGGATGGCCTCACAAGAGATGGCTTCACAATGGTAAGAGTGTATTTGAAAGGGAAACCAGATAGATGCAGGGGTGCGGTTCACTTTCCCTAATAGTCTCCTCTTCAGAGAATGGATGCACCCTGAAGCAGCGTTATCCCTTCTAAGAGTGTTGTCTTAGCAATTTAACCACTTCGGTAGACCCTTCTGAGAATGGTGTCCCCAGGGACTTGACCTCCTAGTAGTCCCCACCTCTTACAAGTTCTACCACTGGGGCTGGGCAGATGGCTCAGTGGTTAAGAGCACTTGCCACTCTTGAGAAGACCTGAGTTTGATTGCCAACACCTACATGGGGGCTCACAGTTGTCAGTTACTGCGGTTCTAGAGGATCTTATGCACACTCTTCTGAACCTTGAGGATACCAGGCATGTATGTGTTACACATACATACATGTGGCCAGAATACATATAAACATTTTAAAATCTTTTTTATTACATTTTAAAATCTTAATAACAAAAGAAAAACTTTAAAAGTTCTACCATTTGGGTGATGAGATAGCTCAGTAAAGACACTTCTCACCAAGCCTGGAAACCTGAGTTCAAGCCTCAGGACCCACTTACTAGGGGAGAGACCTGACTCCTGTACCTCCTACTTGTGTATTGTGGCATGTGTACACCCTTGCACTCCCACTCCCCTCTACAGCCACCCTGGGAGACTAAACTTCCAACTCATGAACCTTTGCGGTTTAAAGGCATATCCAAACCATAGAATCAATCATTGTACTGGGTACTAAAATAATTTAGAAAGTGCTCCAGAAAATATTTTTTATTTTTGAGACACTCTTATCATGATGTAGCTCTGGCTGTCCTGGAAATCACTGTGTAGTTTTATATACACGTATGTAACTTGTCTCTACTCCTAGTGTCTCCTTCCTCTATTCTGGGGATTGAACCAGAGTTTTGTGCATGCTAAGCAAGTACTTTTTCCACTGAGCCACATTCTCTGTGCCTTCGAACTTCACTTTTAAGGAAATTCTGAGAGGTACTTTGATAATCAGCTCCATTTTACAAATAAAAGATTCAAAAAGGTCTCTTTGGTTAAGTGGCAGCGCTAGGATGCAGGTTGTCCATTCTCTTGACTGACATTTCATGTTACTCTGTCCTTGATTACCAGCCTGACTGGCTCGGGTAATGAAATAATTTCAACATTGAACTAGAGGTCTTAATTGTCATAGACTCAATCGTTGTTATTTAATTTTTTAAAAAATGGTGTTGGTAGGTATCAGATTTAATGCCCTGTACGTTTACTTCTGAGGTACATCCCCAGCCTAATGATCATATTTAAATTGTTCATAGCCTGGGGGAAAATCAGTAGTCGCAGAAAGTGTCTCATAGAACATGGAAGCTTTTCACCTGCCAACATGATGCCGTTGTTTCCCTTCACATTAAAAATGAGTTAAATAAAATTCTGGATGAAGTTACATATTTGGAGTCATTCACATCTTTTGCAACTGAGTTCATTTTCTTTTATTCTAGTATATGTGATCTTATAAAAAGATTTATTATGTTTATTGTATGTGTAAGGGTGTTTTACCTGTACATATATCTTTGTGTGCGGTCCTTGCAGAGGCCAGAAAAGGCGGCGGGGTCAGAACCCTTGGAAGTGGAGTTACAGAGCCACCATAGGAGTGCTAGAATCAAACCCCGGTCTTCTGTAAGAGCAGTATGCTTCGAGCTGCTGAACTGTGTGCTCAGCACTAGTGTATGTGATCTTAAATTAGTATGCCTTTCCCCATCTTGGGAACTTAATAAAGGTGTTGGAAAAGAGGGAACTGAAAGCTAGGAAGAGAAGAGGTAGGCCAGTCTAAAGAAAATTTAAGACAGGTAATCCCAGCACTCCAGAGGCAGAGGCCGGAGTATCTCAAGTTTAAGGCCAGTCTCAGCTACATAGTGAAACCCTACTTCAAACAAAACAAAACACCCAAAGGCACTTTTGTAGGATAGCCTTGAGAGAGATTAAGTTTGGTGAAGTGTACCTGGGCTTTGAAGCTAAACCCATTCATTAAGAGGATAGAGGGGATTTGTACTCTCTAGTTACTTGCCCATCTTCTCACAGAATCAGTAATGTCCAGAGATGAGAGAGTACAAAACCTTTTGTATTGGGAAAATATTTGAGTAATAGGACGCCCATATAGGAATTTGTCCCTCTGGTATGCAGAGTGTGTTAAGGCATATATTGAGATGAACTAGTGTTGGATTTTAGAGACACTGTTTTGAAGGTGTCTTTGGTTCTGTATTTTGATAGGTAAACATTTTTTATGTAATGCTATGTGTTGATTACTGTGCTGAAAGAATTATAATCTCTAGTTTGAAATAGAATGGAAAACAGTTACATGTATTTAGATGTCTGTTTGAGAAATATCTAGTAAATATGAATTCATTTTAAATAGGCTGAAGACTTCTCTTTTACTCTTAATTTTATGTTAATTGGACTTTCATATCCAGTTCTCTAAAATCAAGAATCTATAGTGTTTGTAAACCCTACTTGATGAATTTAGGGCTCCAAACAGGACTTACCATGTTGACCTTTGTTCTTGGTCTTTGATCAAATAAATTCCCTCACACAGTTTTTAATGGGGGTGGGGGTTGAAACAGAGTTTCACTGTATAGCCCTGGAACCATGTGACTGTCCTGGAACTCAAGGTTGGCCTTGAACTCACAAATATCCCCCTGCCTCTGCCTCCTGAGTGTTGAGATGAAAGATGTGTGTGTGCCACTGCCTGGGACCTCATGTTTTTTAACTTAGAAAATTTTTTTGATATTCTAATATAATTACAACATTTCTCTTTCCTCCATCCAAATCCTCCGACACATTCCTTGTTTTTCAAATTCATAGTCTCTTCTTTTCATCAATTGTCATTGCTTGTGTGTGTTTTCAGGGCTGACCACTTGGTATTGGGTAACCAACTGATGTGCTCTTCCCTGGGGAAGACATTTCTCTTGCTCTTAGCATTTCTTAGTTGCCTATAGCTCTTTATGTAGGGCTTCCCCATATCCTGTCCCTTGGTGTTGTCTTTGCTCAGATCACATTTGGGTAAGTCATATTGATTGAGAGTTATGGGGGTAGCTTCTGACTATCTTCACTAGGAGATAGTCTCACAGCAAATTCCCTGATGCTCTGGCTCTTACAATTTTTCTGACCCCTTTTGGGCAATGTTCCTTGAGCCTTAGATGCAGGAGTGATTTTTTTGATATATCGACTGGGACTGGGATCCACAACTCTGCTTTGATTGGTTGTGGTTTTCTGTAATGGTCTTTGTCTGTTGCTAAGAGAACTTTCCTTGATGAGGGGTGAAAACTGTACTTATCCGTGGGTATAAAAGGACAGATATTAATAGATTGGTGTTAGGGATGATGCCTATTTAATGATGAAGTGGTTATAGATTGTCCTTCAGTATCTGTGACATGAATTCCTCCATCCATATTTTTTTAAATCTACACAAGATTTTACTCATTCAAGGCTAGCAAGATGGCGCTCAGCAGGATAAGGAACTTGCTACCAACTTCAGTGACCTAAGTTGTATCCCCTGATTTACATGGTGGAAGAAGAACCAATTTCAGGCTGTCCTTTGACCTTCACACATATGCCATGGGGTTTCTGTGTTTTGTGAGCTTTTGTGTAAATTTCTTTGTAGAGGCATATACTCCCCCCCCCCCCCCCGTTAATATCTAGGAGCAGAATAACTAGAACATAAGTGATAAGGAATTAGTCCCCTCTCTCCAAGTTGTTGGCTTGTCTCTCTCTCTTTTTTTTTTTTTTAACAGTATGCTTTAAGAGGTAAGAATTAGCACTATTCTCAGACAACATATCTAAGTAAAAGATCTGAAAGGTAATTTAAAAAAGCTCTAGAGGGCTTGTGCCTCTAATTCGAGCACCTGGGAGGGAGAGGCAGGAAGATTCAGTTTCAAGGTCATTGTCTGCTACTTGAGCTTGATGTTGGCCTGGGCTACAGGTGATCTTGTTTCAAAAAGCAAAGTCCTCCAAAATGAGTGCATTCAGCAAGTTTACAGGATAGAAAGTCAATATACAATGGTCAGTTGTGTTTCTACTTAACTGGTACTGAACAACTGGTAATTAAATGAAAAATTACCATCTTCATAGCACCAGAAACTTGCAACTTCACAATTCTGAATTGTACATAATTCTATAGTGAGTAAATGATTCATAATGTGAGTATGTTGAAAATTACAAAACTCTGGTTGTACCATCTTCTTGGATTGGAAAACTGAGTATTATCAGATTCTAATTCTTCCCAAACCAGCCCATATCCCAGAAGTATACTTAACAGCAGCTGATAAGCTGCTTCTGAAGTTGATGGGAAAGTGAAAAGCCCTGAAAAGAGCTACCATACTCCAGACAGTATGGCATTAGAAAAAGATAGTCAGTGAACAAAACAGAGTTCGCACACAAACATGGCCGGTTACATTGAAAACAAACAAACAAACAACAACAACAAAAAAAAAAAAACCCCAAGAATTCTGAGACAAAGTCACAGACCAGATTGTCTTGAACTCAGAATTTTTCCGTCTCAGCTGCTTGAATGTTAACACATTCAGTTCAGTTCATTTTGGCCAGCTAAAAAGTAAATCTATATAAAGAAGTCTAAAACAGTTGCTTAATTATACTCAAAATGGGGGCAGGGAGGGTAGTCTTTGTATGTAGGGTTTTTTTTTTTTTGAGACAGGGTCTTATTGTATAGTTGAGGCTGGCAACTTTGGACTCTGTAGATTCAGGTGAGCCTTGAACTCAAGTCTACTGATTCAGTCTTCTGAGTGCAAGGACTATTGGTTCTCTTTGCTTATTTGCTGGTGTTTTGTTGTTTTGAGACAAGGTCTCAACTGTGTAGCTCTGGCTGGCCCAGAATTCACTATGTAGACCAGGTTGGCCCCAAACTCTTGCCTCTACCTCCTGGTGTGAGATTTCAGGTGTATGCCACCACACCTGGCATCTTGGTTTTATCTGCAAGAGAAATTTTAGAAAACTGTTTGTGTACAGCAGGATCCATAAGCAATGTCAAACATTGCATGCATAATTTAATGTTTCTTTCTTTCTACAACCTCTTTCTACTCTCTGCTCCCTCTTAAAATATAGTCTGCATCTCATTTCTAGTGATCTTTGAGTTGAGCTGGCCTCTTTTCCATATCTACAAGTCTTTGTTTTCTTTCCCACGTCCCTCAAAACACCTTGGTAACAAGTCCAGCTATAGGTCTTGTCCCACCTTTGGCATTTCTTACGTGTCTTCTGTGTGCCTGACGCCATCCTTAGTTGAAATTATTTGGGTTTTTTGTTATTTTTATAAGCCTAAGACATTTCTAAAATTATTTTACTTTGTGTGTCAGTGTTTTGCCTGATTGTACGTCTGTATGCCATATGTGTAGTGTCTGAAAAAGCCAGAAGAGGGTGTTGGATCCCCTGGGACTGGAGTTACAGATGGCAAGTGGTTATATGGATGCTGGGAATCAGGTCCAGGTCCTCTGGAAGAACAGCCAGTGCTGTTAACTGCTGGATTACCTCTCTACCCCTGAAATACTGCTTTTTAAATTACTTGGTGGTGGTCACTTTTAGCCTCATGTTTTATCACCTTGCTTATTCTCTTTCCTATTAAAAGACCACCAAATAAAGTAGACATTATTGATGAATCTTATTAACTTAGAATGCTCATAATATTACTTATAATGACATTTTTAGGCTCTCTATCCTGGGGAAAGAACTCTGGCTTTTTTTCTACATTAAGAAAAGCATGTTTTGAGACAAGATATACACACACACTCACGCTCCCTTATGCTGTTTTAGAACTCATAATCTTACTGCTTTAGTCTCTTGCATTTAGTCTCTTGAATTTTAGGTGTGTGGCACCACACCTGGCAGGAAATGCCTATGTGTTTCCAAGGTGCTTGAAACCATTTAAAAAAAAATCTATTGTTGAGTTTAAAACAGGCATCTAAGCCAGATGTGGTGGATACCCCTTTAATCCCAGCATTCAGGCAAATGCAGGTGGATCTCCATGAGTTCAAGGCCAGCATGGTCTATACAGTGAATTCCAGGACAGCCAGGGCTACTTAGAAAGACCCTGTCTTACCAGGCGACGGTCGCACACGCCCTTAATCCCAGCACGTGGGAGGCAGAAGCAGGTGGATCTCTTGCGTTTGAGGCCAGCCTGGTCTACAGAGCGAGTTCAGGACAGTTTCCAAAGCTACACAGAGAAACCCTGTCTTGAAACCAAACAACAACAATAAAAAACAAAAAAAGACACAAAAAAAACAGAAAGACTCTTTCTCTAAATAAAACAGGATGTCTAAAAGTCAAGAACAATACCATTTTAATAGTCCTACATTTTTATTAAAAATCTGATCATAGCATTAAAACAATTGTCCAAGCATGATGGAAATTTATAGAGTAAAGTTAAAGACAAATGGCAGTTTGATGTGGGGTTAGAAGGAAGATTAGAAATTTAGCTAGTTCTTTTAGTAACTGCTTAGTTGTTTCAGAAAACATGTTCTACTTGAATGGGAAAGGATGCCAAGTCCAGTTACACAGCACATTGTAGTAGCCATCGTTAGGAACCAGTATTGGTGTTGGTTGTGAACTGTACAAGATTAAAGGTGAACACAGAAGCCAGGAGAACAAGCAGTGTGAGAACTGCGGGAGCGTTTTAAAAGCTTTGAAGCCTGTATGGGAGGCGTGGAGAGACCTAAAAGGAGCCTCATGGAAAATTCTTAATGTCAGGCAAAGTTTAGATTAGAATATCAAGCATTCTTTCATATCCATTAAGATTTGGGTGATGTGTCTGGGAAAAAGGAATTTTCTTAAAATGTTGCAACTTTTTTAGGAGAAATATAAGAGACTGAAAGGATAATAAAGTATCTGCCAGACCCCCTGTTCTAGTAATCCATCAAATAACGTGTACTTTGAAACTCAATGAATGCTTATAACAGTGTAAATGTCTTCAGTGTAGTGTAGGAGAACTATTTCCTAGGTTTGATTGACTTGATGTGTGGGGCTGGACTTTGCCTGGAAGAAGCACGACAGAAAAGTTAAGTGTTAGTAGATAGCAATGTATTTTTATCCAGGCCTACCTGAGAAAGTGTCTTCCAGTAAGGGTGCTTCTACTCTTTTCCCACTTACAGTTTAAAAAATATAACATTCACAGTAAACATGTTACAGGATTGTATAATGAAAATTCACGAATCTACTGTCTAACCAGTAATCGCCTCCCTTTCTTTCTTTCTTTCTTTCTTTCTTTCTTTCTTTCTTTCTTTCTTTCTTTTTTGGATTTTCGAGACAGGGTTTCTTTGTAGCTTTTGGTTCCTGTCCTGGAACTAGCTCTTGTAGACCAGGCTGGCCTCGAACTCAAAGAGATCCCTCCTGCCTCTGCCTCCAGAGTGCTGGGATTAAAGGCGTGCGCCACCACCGCCCGGCCTCCTTTTCTTTTTTGACCTGTGCTTTTGCTATGTAGCTTAGACTGGCCTAGAACTCATTATGTAACCCAGGCTGTTCTCAGATTTGCAGTCTTCCTGCTTTAGCCTTGTAAGTATTGCGATTACATGTCTGTACTGCTGCATCAGGTTCATAAATTATTTTCAAGAAATTATTTTTATTGCTACAGTATCAAGTTTATCTTGGCAGCTGTGATCTTCTTGGGCCTTCTATTCTGTTTTCTTCCATTTCCCTCCCTCTCCTCTCTTTGCATGTCTTCTCAGGAATCCTAGGACTTTTTCCTTTTAAGAGATTACCTTCAGTACTCCAGAGGAGGAGTAGGGGAATGTCTGGGAATTCAAGGCCAGCCTGGATTGCATAGTTAGACCCTGTCTCAAAAAAACCCAAATCCATAAATATTACAAAATGAAAGCGATTACAATTATGTTGGCTCATTTAAATTCTGTTCCATGCTTGAAGATTTAGAACAGAAGACAATTTTATCTCTCACTTTTTCTTAATGCTGTATTACCTCTTGGGAAGCTTGACTCTATTCTATAGTGATTTGCTTTTGTAGATTTGAAGGGTAGAAATAAATGGAAGTAGGACATCATAATTAAGAAAATCATTATTCTTTTTTTAAAAAACTGTGATTAATAAAACTATGTCTATTAACATGCCACTTAGGTTGTTCAGGGAATGTGGGTAAATGAGATACAGTTTTGAAACAGAACCATTCTGTAGAGTGATCTGTTTTTCTGAAAGATAAATTGAAGTATAAAACCCATTTTAAAGAAAGAGGCCTGTTTTTGTGATCTCAATGTTTTCCTATACCCAGTTGCTCTCAAAGTATTGCCATCAGACCAGCAATGTCTGAGCACCTGGATATGTGTACAGGTTAACCTGCCTATCTCAGACTTTTAAACGGTTCTGATATGGCAGTTTGAGGACCATAGCTATAGAACAACAATTTGATTGTCTTGTTAGTTGTTGGAGTAATGGTATATAGACCTGACTTTATATTGCAAATGGTAAAATCCAATTTAAAATAGCCTGGAAAAAAAGTTATAAAAGAGGCTCCCTTGGGTGTACTAGGAAGTTAGTGATTGGGGTATCTCACTGATTCAGCGCTCCAGTTGTAAAGAATGAGACCCTGTGGCTAGAAATACTTGATTCTATGATGTTACTTTGCCTTTATAGGTGGGATACATACTTCAGAACTAGGAAAAATAGTCATAGGTCTGACCACAGTTCACGTGTGAGTTAAACAATTCCATGAAGACCTGCTTTTTCCCATTTACAAGCCCATTCCTTAACCATTATGTTCATGAGGTGAGGGTCAGTGCTCTGGGTTATGTGTCTATTTCTAGGAAGAAGGAGAATGGGCAGGCATGCCACTAGGATACTGTAGTTCACTATTTCATATCGTAGTTGGTTTGCCGTAGACTTACGCTCTAAGGCATCCAGAAAACATAGATAAGTGACAAGGTGGCTCAGTGTGTAAAGCACTCGCCACACAGCCGAGGACCTGAGGTGGAGCCCGGGATCCTTGTCAACGTTGTCCTCTGACCTCCACATGTGTGCACTCCTACACATGCATCATATATACATACAGTAACAAAATGTGCAGAGGTGTATGGAGAAGTTACCCAATGTTTTCCTACATCCTCATTCATTTCTGCATATCTTCTTTCATAGTTACATATAGCTATGTTATATTGTTACATATAGCTATGCTATATTGTTAGGTTTTTTTCCCTTTTGTTTTGCTTGAGACACTTTCTCTTTATAACACAGGCTGGATTTGAACTGCTGATTTTTCTACCTTAGCCTCTTAAGTGCTGGGATTACAAATGTACAAGTTTGAACATGTTTTTGTTAAGCATAGTTTCTTATTTTGAATTTTCAATTTCTTTATCCATTTACCTATTAGCATCTTTTTAGTCTGGACTCCTTAGTAGAATTTAAAAAAGGCTTATTTAAAATTTTCATTTATTGCACTTCACTTTGTGTGCCTGTATGTGTGTGTGTCGTGGTGCTCCTGGAGGTCAGAAGACAGCTTGGAGTCACTTTTGTTCTACCGTGTGGGTCCTGAGAAGTGAACTCAGGTCCTCAGGCTGGTGGCAGCCGTTACCCACTAGGCTACTTCAGTCCCCATACAAACCTATTCATTTTATACCATTTTGATGTTTTCTCTCTCTTTTCTCCACCCCTCTCCATGTGTGTGTCTTCATATGTGTGTGTGTCTGCATGTGTGTGCTTATAAAGACAAGAGTGTATAAAGGTCAGAAGATAACCCCAGGTGTCAGTTTTCACCATCCACCTTGCTTGTAACCTGACCTCTGTTTGCTGTTGCGTATACAGACTAGCTACTCTATAAGTTTCCTGGGATTCTCCTGTTTTTGTATCCTATCTCTGCGCAAGAACACTGGGATTACAGGTGCCATTTCTGGGGACAAACCCAGGTCCTCATGCTGTCCACTGAATTGTTTCCCCAGCCTTGTTTTCTGATATTTAAAAAACAAGTGAGTGTATGTGTGCATGCACGTGCTTGTAAGTACAGGTGCCATGGGAGGCCAGAGAATTCAGATTCTGCTCTTAGAGAACCTGAATTCGGTTTCAGCACCCACACTGGGTACCTCATAATCACCTGTAACTCCAGCTCCGGTACATACTCGAAACACCTGTGCCATCCCTCCAGCCCCTTATTACTATGACCCGTCTCACTATGTAGACAGGGATGGCCTTGAACTCACAGAGCTCTGCCTGCCCCTGCACCACCACACCTAGCTCCTTTCATTTTTTTCTTCATATTATTAGTGCTTTGAGATTTTATTTAGATGCTGCAGTTATTAAAAGTATAAAAGTTCGGGGCTGGAGAGTATTTCCAGAGACACTGTAAATTCTAGTTTCCTGTGGTATGATGCCCTCTTCTGGCCTCTGCAGGCACTGCACACAAGTGTTACACAGACACAGGCAAAAGACTTGTACACATACAATAAAAATAAGAGGGGTAGGGCCTGGAGAGATGGCTCAGCAATTTATTGCATTTGATATTGTTACAGAGGTCTAGGGTTTGATTCCCAGCATCCACGTGGTGGCTCAGAATCCTCCATAAATCCACTTTTAAGGATTCCGAACTCCTTCTTCTGGCCTCTGAGGGCACCATGTGTACATGTGGTGCACTTATATACATGCAGGGGAAAACACCCATACACTTAAAAGAAAAAGTTTTAAAAAACAGTTACTGGAAGGAAAATGCCATTTTAAAGCTGCTTTTTAGTTATTTCTGTAAGCTAATGGTTCTTGATTTATTGTGAGGTTTAACAATAATGGCAGGGAACAAAGAACCATTAATAACACTTTATTTTATTAATGAGATTTTATATGATAGGTCTAAACTTTATCATGAGTTAAAAATTTATACAGTACTTATGATTAGCCTTCTGTTAATATAATCAAAGCATATGTAATTTTTTTCTGGAAAAGGCATTTACTCATTAAGAAAATTATGGCAGAAATCTGATTAAATACAGAAAATTTTAGACTCTTCAGGCAGCCTGGTGTTTTGAAAAAGCCTTGTGCTTTGGCAGGAGCCCAACAGAGGAAGTGCTTGCATCTGCTACATTCTAGAAGCTTTCCCCAGATCACTGTAAGGCAGCCAAGAAAACTGTATTTCACTACTGTGTGGTTCTGGAAGGATCTGGAAATTTGTAGCAAACTTGAGGGAGGAAATATAGTTCTTCCAGGATGCCATTTTATTGTAGTGATCTATTTTTATTGGGTTTAACTTAAGAGTGAAGGTGAAGGTACTTTTCAGCTTTTATTAAATAGGGAGTTTCAGTTAGGCCTCTGAAAAGCCTGTTGGTTTAGACAGATTCACATAGGAAAGATGGAGAAATGCCGACAAGAATTAGGTTGGCAAGTCAGACTAGGCAGTGGGAACCTGCTTCTGAAGCAAGTTGTACTGTAGTGGTGCCGCACTGCTGTAAGCAGCGGGAAAGCCCATGAGAAGGAGGAAGGGTGCTAGGGCAGTTGGTGAAAGCCAGGCAGAGCCTTTCATCACGAGCAGTCCTCACTAGAAAAGACTGCTCCCAGGGACAGTGGAGGACAGGAGGCAGGGGTGGCAGGAGGCTCTAGGGGTTAAAGGACTGTGAGGGCCAGAGTTCAGACCCCCAGAATGCAGACATTATGCCACGTGGTGTGTGAGTCTGCCTGTGATTCCAGCCTTAGATGGCAAAGACCTGATCTGTAGAGCAAGCTGGCTAGAGACTAGCTGTGTGAGTGAGCTCTGGGTTTGGTTGAAAGAACCTGCCTCAATGAATAATGTAGAAGGGTGGTTGGGAGGTTCCAGATGTCAACCTCAGACTGTGCATGCACACACATGTGCACCACACACAAAGGAATGGGAAAAGAAAAAAGGGGGGGTGTGTGCTTTTCTACAAGGTTGGAATTAGGGGAAAATCACAGCAGTGTACTAACTAGGCTTGAGAGTTTTTGATTTTTAAACATAGAACATAGTAGTAAGAGAAGTTAGCCCATCTTAAGAACAGAAACAGTGAGTTACAGGACAGCCAGTGCTGGGGAGGGGTGGGGGGGAATGGCTAAAGAGCTCTGAATATTTTTTCTTATAAGCCATTTCTGACATTTTAAAAATATATTGGTGATGTTTAAAGTATATTTTTGTTGTGAAAATTCATGTTTTAGATCTAGTCAAAGGGAAAAGTATTTTCCATTCTATAAAAAAGCCTCAGCTGTTAAGAACACTTTTTGCTTTTCCAGAGGATCTGAGTTCTGCTCCCAGCACCCATATCTGTTGGCTTACAACTGCCTGCAACTTCAGTTCTGGAGTTCTAGGGCATCTGATTCCTCTGACCTGCAAGGACACCCATACTTGTATACACAGTGTAGACACATATAATTAAGAATAATAAAAGTAAATCTTAAAAAAACCCACAGCTCTTAATTGCTCTACTTAAAATAGTAACAGGAAAACAAATGGGTTGAAGTTTTTCTCTTGTATGGAGCATCTAACTCTGCTAAGATCATAAATTAGCTGTTATTAAATTGATTTATAAAAATCACCATCAATTCTAGCCTGGAGACTCACTGCTGTGCTGTTTTTATAGGTGTGTGAACCCATGAAGTCTTCCAAGATGATCTGGTGTGTTTTAATGATAGGGATTCTACTTCCTCAGTCTTCAGCCCATCCAGGCTTCTTTACTTCAATTGGTAAGTCTTTACTATTTATAACTTACTGGGTTTTACATTTTAAAATTTACCTGTTTTTGTAGTTTTAAATAGAAAAAAACAAATGCATTATATTCCTGAAGACTGACCTTGGTTTACAAACCCTTTACCTATCTAAACAGGCAGTTTTAAAAAATCGGTTATGTCTGTCTGCTTTTCTTCTTTACAATTTTTTAAAACAATGTTTTATTGGGTATGTGGATTAAGGCGGGGTCTCTGTGTGGAGTGGGACTCTTAACAGAGCAAGTACATAGACGGTAAGAGCTCCCGTTCTTTCTTGTTCTCAGAGTAGACTTGAAAGTTTGAGCTGTGTCTGTCTATAATTTCCTCTCTGTATACTTCATATGTGTAATGAAGTGTTAAGTGAGATGTTTCCCTTCTTTCTATTAACCATTTTGACCCTTCTAAAATTGTAGAACTAAAACAGAAGTGTAGACATTTCTTAACACTTGATTTCAGTATATAAAATGAGGAGCCCTCTTAATCTTTAAAAAGAAAAAATTTTAAACATTTTTGCAACTTTCTCAAGTGTGGTTTGTATTTTGTTTTGTTTTGTTTTTATCAAAAATTTGATCCTGACTAGTCTTAAACCCAAAAGATGAGGTATAAAACCAGAGACAATAAAGAAAAAAAACAGTAATTCTTAGAAAGTAGTGTTATTTGTTAATTTAAGTTTGTAAATGAAAACACCATTTCCCAAAATAGTCTAAGTTGACAAAATTTATTAGTTACAAAAGCTAGAACTAGAACTCATGATTAGATTTTTATTTGGATTAATTTGGTTTATCTGGTAAAAAAAGAAAAATGAGGGAAAATGATCTTTTACAGCATATCTGTTCCATTCCAGTTAAATCCTCCTAAAAGATTTATATTGATGAATATTTAATAACCTTTCTCTTCCCATGTAGGTCAGATGACTGATTTGATCCATACTGAAAAAGATCTGGTGACATCACTAAAGGATTACATTAAAGCAGAAGAGGACAAGTTAGAACAGATAAAAAAGTAAGTGTGTTTCCTTACAATAGCTCCAACTCTACCTGAATGCACCAAGAGTGGAAATGAAAACCAGTTAAAATGTCTAAAGCAGTGAGCACAGGAAAATGGGTTAATCTGGGTCGGGGTTCATGTTTGTCAGCTTTGTGTTAGGTAGAGGTCAAAGGTTGACATTAGTTGTCTTGCTTTATTGCTATCTACTTGTTTTTTAAGACAGGCTCTCTTAACTGAACCTGGCAAGGCTAGTTGGCCGGTTAATTTCAGGGATCTTCCTCTTTCCACCTCCCCAGCACACACCACTGTCAGTGTGGGTGTTGGAGCTGAACTCAAGTGCCCATCCTTATGTAACAAGCACTTTCCCACCTGAGCCATCTCCATAGTCCCTACTTAGCTTTTTCACTACTGTGACAAAGTAACTTGACAAAAATTAGTTGGAGAAAATAATTTACTTTGTCTGACAGTTCAGCTGTCTTAGTTCCATTCCATTAAAACATAGCAGCTCACATAATGGCAGTAGGGAGCACACAGAGAATGCAGGGGAAGCAGGCTCCCTCCTTCCTGAGCCTGTGTTGATGCTGCACACATCAGGGTATGTCTTTCCTACCTAATTTTCTCTGAAAACACCTCATGGATAAACCCAAAGCTGTACTCAATCTATTTAATCAATCTAATGGTGTTGACAGTCCAGATTAACCATCACAGTGAGGAAGAATATGGATGGATGAAGATGTAGGTGTCCCAAATAAGCCACCTGCTTGAGTAGTTTTTCCAGTTCTACTCCTGGGATTCTGTCATAGAGCTTACAGTTAATGTTATGTTTTATATGTGTTTTTTGGGGGGGTGTATAGTGGTTTTTCTAGAATGTTAATTTTATTGACACAAATTTATAGTTAATCCTGACCTGAGAATTTGTGTTTTGTTTAATGAATGTCTTAGTATTGATATTTGGGTGTGTGTGTGTGCATGTTTTGAGACAGTCTGACTGTGTAGCACTGGCTGACTGAAACTCACTGAGATTGACCTGCTTCTGTCTGCTGAGTGCTGGGATTAAAGGTGTGCACCTGGCTGATGTTTCTGCTTTAAAACTTGTTTTCTACATAGAGTTTTTAAAGATTTGCCACAAATTAGCCAAACATGGTTACACACACATGTAATTTCAACACTTAGGAGGGAGGGGCAGGAGGATCACAATGAAGGCCAATCTAGACTGCATAATATAATAAAACAAAGCAATAATAATAATGATTAGTAATAATAATAAAAATTTTTAGCATGAGTTAGGCTAAGCTTAGTGGCATGTACCAGTGCTCACTGCCACCGCAGGGGATGAAGCAGGGAAATCTCTTGAGTCCAGAAATTCAAGACTAACCTTAGTGGCAGCATAGTGAGATCCAGTATTTTTTTAAAAGGAAAAAAATGTGTAAGGGGCTAGAAAGATGACTCAGCAGTTAAGGGCACTGGCCACTCTCTCAGTAGATCCAGGTTCAATTCCCAGCACCCACAAGGTGGCTCCCAACTGTCTGTAACTCCAGACCCAGATCTGATCTCCTCTTCTGGCCTCCTCAGGCAGCAGGCATGCACATGGTAAGCATATTTTCATGCAGGCAAAACACTCATACACAACAAAAAAAAAATAAGAAAAAAGTACAAATTTGTTTTTAGGGTCTAAGTTGCTTTAAATGCATACTTAACAGAATTTAGACAGGGCCTTTTTATTATTATAATAATTTTAGCCTCTTGGAACTTATGAGGAAATGAAAGTTTTGAGTGATTAAAATTTTAGCTTTGACCAAGATGAGATTCCATTTGTGAGAAATAACCTAAAACAGAAAAGTTGTGTATTTTTTATTCTATTAAGTTAGATTTTTATCTATAAGATCTTATGCTTTAGAGTCTTTATAATTTTACTTTAAAAAGAAATTATAGATAGTATCTTTAAATGAAAACCTTATAATTAGTTACTTTTCCCAAGTTCTTTACTTGTGTGTAATTTTTCTTTGGTACACTTTTTTTCAGGAAGTCAGGAGGGACTTGCTAGATCATGCTAGCCTTGAATTCACAGGGATCCACTTGCCTCTGCCTCCTGAGTGCTGGGATTAAAAGCATGTGCCAGATTTGGGTTGGTGGGGAAGTGAAGAGGAGTTGGGAAAGGGGAAACTAATCTGAATATATTGTATGGAAAAAAAAAAAACATTTTCAGGAACAAAAAAAAAAAGCATGTGCCACCATGCCTGGCTTAGTTCACTACTTTTATGTCTTATATCTTTAGATGGGCAGAGAAGTTAGACCGACTAACCAGTACGGCAACCAAAGACCCAGAAGGGTTTGTTGGACATCCTGTAAATGCATTCAAATTAATGAAGCGTCTGAACACTGAATGGAGTGAGTTGGAGAATCTGATCCTCAAAGATATGTCAGATGGTGAGTTTACAGAGACTTCAGAACCCAAAACCAACTCATTCCTAGTATAGCAGAGGTTTATGTTATAATTGAATTATTGCATGTATGTTTTGTTTGACTAGAGATAGTTGAAATCTGGAGCATTTTATTAAAAAAAATAGTAACTTCTAATATTATTGACAGAATGGGTGATTTTTGCCTTTTGATCTATAGAAGTGATTAGATTATTTGGAATAGAACTTCATTTCTAAGAGTAAAAACATTGGGAATTGAGTTACAAAGAAGAGTTTTAGCTGTGTTCTACCTAGTATATTGTGTTTAGAGTTATTTTACTTATCGTAGGCAATAAATAAAAAAAGAACCTAGAGACCTTAATACTCAAATCTTTCTACACAAAATATTAAAATTGTAGTTGGAGTGTTGATATTCTGGTTAAAAAAAAAAAAACCAGGCCTGAATTTAATGAGGTAAAGGGATTTTGTAGTGTACAGTAGAAGTTCAACCGAACCATCTGTAGATAATATGTTCTCTAGAATGCTACCAGTTTTAGCAAGCAGTAAAGGACACCTTACAGTCTCTTTATCCATGGTAGTTACAGTTAGCCACAACTCCAAAGTGTGGAAAACTTCCAAACTGAACAGGAAATTGTAGTTTTGTGGCTTTCTGACTGAGATGAATTCCTCTGCTGCCCTGCTGGACTGTGAGGCCCCTTCCTTGCAGCATATCCCTGCCCTTAGTCCTTAGCAGCCCTCTGTTCTCAGAGCATTGTTGCAATCTCACGTTTCATAGTGTTAAGTAACGCGTGGATCACACATGATCCACAAGTGCAAGCATAATGATGCTGCAATTTGGATGTGTCAGAGAGAAGCAATAGAATGTTCTGTAAGTGAAAGCTCTTGACTTAGAAATGAAGGCAAAAACATAGAAGTTGCTAAGAACCTTGGTAAGAATAAGCTTAATGTTCATTAAATTGTGAAGAAGGAAAGGAAATTATAGTTCTGCTGTTGCACCGCAGATTACAAAAGCTATATACATGAGCTCAGTTAGCTAGAAAAGATACTGGCTGAACTTGTATATGTATATGAAAGGAAATTTAGTCTTGTTTTTCAAAGTTTTGGCACTGTCCATGCTTTCTTTTAACTACTAAAAGTTTTGCAGTGGGTCTCCTGTGGGTAAGGAAGGAACACTACTACCTATAGGACCATGAAAAGTAATGGCAGATGGTTGTGCCTACTTCTTTACCTTGAGCTGGCTTTCCCATTATATTCCTCCTGAGACCATTTATTGCATTGAATCTGAGGATTGCTTTGGGTAAGATTGCCATTTTTACTATGTTGATTCTACCTACCCAAGAGCATGGGAGATCTTTCCACTTTTTGGTGTCTTCTTCAATTTCTTTCCTCAAACATTTAAAGTTCTTGTCATACAAGTCTTCTACTTGTTTGGTTAGAGTTACTTCGAGATATTTTATGCTATTTGTGGCTATTGTGAAGGGTGTTGATTCTCTGATTTCTTCTCCAGCCCATTTATCATCTGTGTACAGGAGGGCTGATTTTTTTTTTTTTGAGTTAATTTTGTACCCTGCTACATTGCTGAAAGTGTTTATGAGTTGTAGTGTAGGGATAAGTCCCGCCCCTTAAAGGGCGTGTTCGCCTCGGGCTAATGTCTGCCTATAAATTTGGCGAGCAAGCTCTGAGCTCTCGCTTCTGCTTTCCTGGTCTCCGCGGGAACGGTGGTTCTGTAAGTCTATTTCTACATTAAAGCTATATATATATTTTTACACTCTGTCTGCATTCATTTACGCCGTTACATTTTGGCGTCCAACGTCGGGCTATTTTGCCCCCGACTCAAGCGGGTAGCCCGCTAGCTAACACAGCACCCTCCCCGGTGCTGTTTTTCAGTTCGTGACTCCGGCCCCAGTGCCGAGTCCGAGACACACTCGGCGACACAGGCCCATTCTGCCTGCCTTGGCTAAGTTTTGCAGCGGAACCCCACTGCCTGAATTAGCAGAAGCTCAAGTACTTGCGGTTTTGCAACAAAAGCTGCCACAGCGTCAGATTTGGTCTGTTACAAAGTGACTTGGCCGGTTGTGGTGGCCCACGCCAGTAGGATTTGTTGAAGGAGGCAGAGGCAGGAGGATCACAAGTTTGAGGCCGGCCAGGCAGTGGTAGAGCACGCCTTTAATCCCAGCACTTGGGAAGCAGAGGCAGGCAGATCTCTGTGAGTTTGAGGCCTGCCAGGCCTTGGTAGTGCACGCCTTCAATCCCAGCACTTGGGAGGCAGAGACAGGCGAATATCTGTGAGTTCAAGGCCAGCCTGGTCTACAAGAGCTAGTTCTAGGACAGGCTCCAAAAACACAGAGACCACCACTGGCAGGAACCGATCTTTGCAGGTAAAAAAATTTTCTTTTATAAATAAAATGTCTGAACACATTACTGTTCAAGAATTTAATGATTTTTTTAATTGTACCATGTGGGAGATTTTACAAGAGGTGTCTATCACCCCACATATATGGATCCTTCTGGGATTCGTAGTTTTCATTGGCACCAAATGGTTTGATAATAGAAATATGATAAAGTCTTTACGAGACGAATCCAGGATTCTTAAGGTAGAGATTGAACGCTTAAAAACAATTGAGAATGACAACAATCTTCTCAAGAATCAGTTTGAAGTTCTCCAGGCTGATAACAATCTTCTCAAGAATCAGTTTGAAGTTCTCCAGGCTGATAACAATCTTCTCAAGAATCAGGTTGAAGTTCTCCAGACTGATAACAATCTTTTCGAGAATCGGTTTGAAGTTCTCCAGGCTGATAACAATCTTCTCAAGAATCAGGTTGAAGTTCTTCAGGCTGATGTTAAGGAGAAATTCATTACTATGGAAGAGGGAACAGCTGATCTGGACCATAAGATTCAGTCCCTTTCTGTAGGAAATGAAACATTAACTGAGAGAATCAAAACTGCTGAATGTGACAATCGGATTTTGTCTAAAGCTTATGACAGATTGACGGAAAGATTGTCAATACAAGAAGGCACGGTTTATGCCATAAAAATTATGTCCAAAGATGAGATGTTATCTCTAACGGACAAACTTCATATTTTAGAATCCTCAATGAAGGCTTTGGAACATAATTCTGGACAGGAGATTCAGACATTGCAGAAAGCAATGGTGAATAGAATTGAAAAGATTGAGGAATTTCTAAATTCTGATGAGGAAGAGCAAAGGGTAGAAAGGAAAATTTTAACTACATCTGTGGGTAAGTCTCTCCGGGACAATTTCCACAAAGCTCTACCTACAGCTCTACCTGCCTTTCCAGTAATAACAACAGAGAAGGTGATTGGTTCCAAAAACCCTAGGGTCATCAAGGAGGATACATGGGAACCTGTGCGTATGAATGATCTCAAGGAAATAAAACAGGCTGTCATGACTTTTGGGATGCAAGCCTCTTTTGTTAAAGAGATGCTAAGATCTTGGGCCACGACAAGCAGAGCAACCCCCTCAGACTGGCTCCAGCTGAGCTCTGCGGTACTGGAGAGTGGACCGCAATTGAAATGGAAATGCTTATTCAGGCAAGAGGCTAGACTCTTAGAACAGCAGGAAAAAGCGAAGGGAATTGACATTTCCCTAGATCAAATTCTAGGTGAAGGGCTCTTTTCTGATCCTCAGGAACAAGCTAATTTGGATGAAAACACACTCTCCATGTGTACTACAGCAGCCTTAAGGGCTTGGGACAGGGTACAAGACCCAGGACAGAGAATGGAATCATTTGTCAGAGTTAAACAGGGTCAGAGAGAACCCTTTAGTGACTTTTTACCAAGATTAACTAAGGCTGTACAAATAGGAATATCTGACCCAGAAGCAAGACGTATAATGATTGAGTCTTTGGCTTATGAAAATGCAAATGTGGAATGCAAAAGGATTTTGGGTCCTTTAAAGCTCAGATCAGCACCGTTGGAAGAATGGGTCTTGCATACACTCAATGTTGATACATTTGATTATGGCACTGAAGCATGGGTAGAAGAAGCAATTTCCAATGGTAAAAGGAGACACCAGAATACCAAATGTTTTAATTGTGGAAAAATGGGTCATATGAAAAGGAATTGTAGACAACGGATTTTCAGAAATAATAATAATAATAATAATGCATCTTTCAGAAATAATAATGCATCTTCTAGAAATAACAGAAATAGGAGGACTCAGCCTTCAGGTTTATGTAGAAGATGTGGAAAGGGCAGACATTGGACGAATGAATGCAGGTCTACAAGAGATAGACAAGGCAACCTGATACAGCCGGGAAACGTGAGAGGGGGGGCCTCACAGGCCCCCATGGCAAACATGGTTCAGTCATATCCAGTTTCTGCAGAGAACGTGCCTCCTCAGGACAATTAGGAAGCCCCATGCCTACTGTTACAAGCAATAATGATCAGAAAGATAAGTTACGTGTGTTTTGGCAAACTTCTATAAATGATCAAAGACCTAAACTAAGAGTGTGTGTAAATGGCATTTTTATTACTGGCCTGCTGGACACAGGTGCTGATGTAAGTATCATTACCCCAGAATCTTGGCATCCATATTGGCCTCTTCAGAATGTAAATGTTCAGCTCCTGGGAATTGGAACCCTATCTCGAGTAAGGCAGAGCACGAGATGGGTTGAATGTATAGGGCCCGAGGGACAAATAGGAAAATTAAAGCCATATGTAGCCAATATCGCAATGAATTTATGGGGTCGTGACCTATTACAACAATGGAATACTGAAATTAACATTCCTGCTAAATCTAGAGCCTATATTTCTGAGAATAATATTAAAAGATATTACAAATGGAGAAAACCGGCCATTCGGGCTGTACAAGAACAAGCAATTGATGTCCCTTCAGAGATACCAACAGCCTTGCCTCTAAAATGGTTGACTGAGAAACCAATATGGACAAAGCAATGGCCTTTAGCTGAGGAAAAGTTACAGGCTTTAGAACAGCTGGTACAAGAACAATTAGATGCTGGACATATAGAAGAATCTACCAGCCCTTGGAATTCTCCTGTATTTGTGGTTAAGAAAAAATCAGGTAAATGGAGAATGGTGACAGATCTCAGGGCCATCAACAAGGTTATTCAACCTATGGGCCCTCTGCAATCTGGAATTCCTTTGCCCTCTTTATTACCAAAAGGATGGCCTCTCATAGTTAATGATTTAAAGGATTGTTTTTTCACTATACCTTTGCAAAAAGAAGATAGAGAAAAATTTGCCTTCACAGTGCCTACTTACAACAATTCTCAACCTTCGAGGAGGTACCACTGGACCGTTCTCCCCCAGGGTATGTTAAATAGCCCCTCCCTGTGCCAATATTTTGTGAACCAACCATTGCAAATAATACGCAAGAAATTTCCCAAATCTATAGTATATCATTACATGGACGACATCTTGTTATCCGATTCAAATATGGATACCTTGAACAGACTGTTTGAAGAAATAAAGATACTTTTACCTAAATGGGGATTGCAAATAGCTCCTGAAAAGATTCAGAAGGGAGATTCTGTTAATTATTTAGGTTATAAAATAGGTTTGCAAAAAATTAAGACACAAAAAGCACAAATTAGGAGAGATCGCCTACGGACTCTTAATGACTTTCAAAGACTGTTAGGAGACATTTCCAGTCTACGACCAGCTATTGGAATAACACCTGATCTAATAATTCATTTGAACAAAACCTTGGATGGTGATAAGGATTTAAACAGTCCCAGAGAATTAACAGCTGAAGCAGAAAAGGAACTGACAATGATTGAGGAAAAATTACAACAGGCACATGTGGACAGGGTGAATCCAGAGCTCGATTGTATTCTCGTCATACTACCATCAAAAATTTCTCCTACAGGAATTTTAATGCAGAGAGATGATATTATCTTGGAATGGATCTTTTTACCACATAAACCAAGTAAGAAACTGAAAACTTATGTGGAAAAAGTCTCTGAGTTAATTATAAAAGGCAAGCTGAGACTTCGTCAACTAGCAGGCATAGACCCAGCAGAAATTATAGTGCCTTTCACTACTGATGAACTAAAGAAATTATGGGAAGATAATGAACCATGGCAAAGAGCTTGTGCTAATTTTTTGGGAGACATTAATAACAACTATCCAAAAAGCAAGAGGCTTAACTTCATAAAGAGAACCTCTTGGATTCTTCCTCGAATCGTCCGTGATGCTCCAATAACTGGAGCCCGTACATTCTATACTGATGCCAATAAATCAGGGAAGGCAGGTTAAAAATCAGAAGACTTGGATAAGGTGGAACAAAGTCTGTATAATTCTGTCCAGAAGGCGGAATTATATGCCATTCTTATGGTGCTAAGGGATTTTAAAGAACCTATTAATATAGTTACAGATTCACAATACGCAGAAAGAGTTATTTTACATATTGAAACTGCTGAATTTATACCTGATGATACTGAACTAACCTCATTGTTCCTCCAGGTTCAAGATTTGATCAGGAACAGGCTTTGCCCTATGTACATAACACACATCCGATCCCATACGGTCTGCCAGGTCCTCTAGCACAAGGTAATGCAGAAATTGATCAATTATTGATTGGTAGTGTGCTACAAGCCTCTGAATTTCATAAAAAACATCATGTTAATAGCAAAGGTTTGAAGAAAGAGTTTTCAATTACATGGCAACAAGCTAAGGAGATTGTAAAGAAATGCCCTACTTGCTCTTTCTATAACCAAACGCCACTGCCTGCAGGGGCTAATCCAAAGGGCACCCAAAGGAATGAAATCTGGCAGATGGATGTGTTCCACTTTGCAGAATTTGGCAAATTAAAATATGTACACCACACCATAGACACGTATTCAGGTTTTCAATGGGTACTGCCCTGAGCTCAGAAAAGGCTGATTCAGTAATCACACATTTATTGGAAGTTATGGCCATCATGGGTATACCTGCGCAAATAAAGACAGATAATGGTCCAGCATATGTATCTAAGAAAATGAAACGCTTTTTTGATTATTATAATATAAAACACATTACAGGTATACCAAATAATCCTACAGGTCAGGCAGTTATAGAAAGATCAAATCGTACTATAAAGGATATGCTGAACAAACAGAAAGGGACTGAAAATACCCCCAGAAATAGATTACATAATGCTTTACTAACCTTGAATTTTCTTAACGCTAATGAGAAAGGAACGACAGCAGCAGAAAGGCATTGGATAATGGAAAAGTCTGCTGAACTAAATCAACCGATTTATTTCAAAGATGTCCTGACCTCTCAGTGGAAGCCAGGAGATGTGCTACGTTGGGGAAGGGGTTTTGCTCTTGTTTCCACAGGAGAAGAAAAATTGTGGATACCATCAAAATTAATAAAGTTTCGATTTGAAGAGGAGAAACCTCTTGGAAAGGAGAAATGACAACTCATCCACAACGATGATATTCATACAGGTGGTAAGAAAAACATATAGAATGGGGGCAGGGTTCTGTTCTTATCTCCACAGGAAAACACTCATCTTTGAGATATTCAAGGGACCCTGGATGTTTGGATACTGACAGATGGAAAAATACCTGCCCAATAGGAAATATCAAGACAACTGAATGGGTTGTGTAAGTAATATTAAACCATATTTCTAAATTTATAAAGCTGGTTTTGAAGTTGGACTCTGGCTCAGTCCCTCTCCAATTCCAAGCCTGTTAGTAAGAGAAAAACCCAGAGTTTCTGGAGTTTCTGTCTCATGTCAAGAGCCATGATATGGGACAGAAAGAAATATGAGTTTAGAAAACATCTTTGCTTCTCTTCATATCTATCATACTTTTCATTGAATATATCTATCATGTCTTTCATTGAATATATATATATATATATATATATATATATATATGTCTATATGATTAATGTTTAAGTTTTTCATAATGAACAATGAGTTTTTCCTGAAGTGACATTTGAAGTTTCCAGGAAGAAGATGGGGCCCCATAACAACAACTCCACCTGGTTGATATGACGTCATGATACTGATAGCGCTACTACAAGACCTGCTTTGGGTACCAGCTGCACAAGACAGTTCCAACTTGGTTAGCTGAAATGGTGCACATCTTATACAACATTTTGGCCAGACCTGCACGAAAATACTCAGAGACTATTTGCAATTTTAAAAGACATTATCTTGAAATTTAACCATCATTTTACTTTCACAGGATCCCCCAGAAAGAACGTCGCCCCTATGACAGCTGGAAGTAATTCTAGAGAACGACGTCCCCTCTCCCAGTAAAGTTTGCCCTTGGGTTTAGGGACATCATTTAGCGGTTGATTATAATTAGTATATGATTGAGGGTTGGGGGAGGAATTTTATAAGCTCAGGGATCATTTTGAAAAAAAAAAAAAGAGGGATGATGGGATAATAGACAAATATATTGGTATAGATTGACTATTGTACGCATGCATGTTTCTACCTCTGTTTAAAACATTTTTATGTATTGACATATATTGTATTGATATATATATATATTGTATATATTTACCATATTGCAGTGTACATTTCTACCTCTGATTAAGATACTTATATAATATTTGTGTATTGATATATATTTACCTACTGCAATGTATATTTGTACATTGTTTATATTTGGAGGTCATTGTCCTCATTTGTTTCACAGTCGTTTATTGTCTTAGTCTTTAAGTTAGATAGATATTGAGAATTATATAGACTAATTGTCATCTAAGTTTGTCATTTATAATTAGACTAATCAGGTTCTTTAGATATATAGAGATTATACTCAGTATAGATAGATAATCTTCAACCTCTTCAAAGAGCTGTAGAAAATGGCCTTTAATCTAACTCAGAGTTTCGTGATAGTGAGACATAATTGCTCCTGGCAACACCGCTCTATTCCCGGGAGAATGTTGAGCACCAAAAACACTCCATCTGGAGCCTTTCTATTTGGCAGAACTGGCCTTTGGGCAAAGAAATGCCCATACCTCAACCACTGACACAGATACAGAGCGTGCATCAATGGATAAAACAGGACTGTCATATCCTGCCAAGACAGGGTAAGATAGTTTTGAAAAGTTCCTTGCCTTTAATAATGGTATGTCAGTTATGTTAGGCCTTAGCCAAAATTGGTTGACTCAACGTTGCAAACGAGACTTTGGGTGATTGCCCAGGTAGTCAGTTGTCTCTGTCAATTGTTGCACATTTTGGATATATCTCATTTGTTGAGTAGTGTTTATTCCCTTCTCAGATCTTTGACTGAGTTGAAGATTATATAATTGTAGTTACTCTTTACATTATTTGGACTTCTTGAGATAGAATGTTTAGCAAAGCTTTTGTTCTCAATATTGTTTGTTGTATTTATTATTTGTTGTTATTGTATGTAGTTGTATTTGGTTTAGTTCTGTCTTATTTAGACAAAAAGGGGAGATGTAGGGATAAGTCCCGCCCCTTAAAGGGCGTGTTCGCCTCGGGCTAATGTCTGCCTATAAATTTGGCGAGCAAGCTCTGAGCTCTCGCTTCTGCTTTCCTGGTCTCCGCGGGAACGGTGGTTCTGTAAGTCTATTTCTACATTAAAGCTATATATATATTTTTACACTCTGTCTGCATTCATTTACGCCGTTACATTGTAGAATTTCCTTGGTAGAATTTTTGGGATCACTTATGTAAACTATCATATCATATCATCAACAAACAGTGAGAGTTTGACTTCTTTTCCGATTTGTATCCCCTTTATCTCCTTTTGGTGTCCTATTGCTCTAGCTAGGATCTCAAGAACTATATTGAATAGATACAGAGTCTTGTTACTGATTTCAGTGGAATCGCTGGGAGTTTCTCTCTATTTAGTTTGATGTTGGCTGTTGGCTCGCTTTATATTGCCTTTTATTATGTTTAGGTATGTTCCTTGAATCCCTGCTCTCTCCAAGACCTTTATCATGAAGGAATGTTGTTTTTTGTCGAAAGCTTTCTCAGCATCTAATGAGATGATCATGTGGGTTTTATTTTTCAGTTTGTTTATATGGTGGATTTATGTTGACAGATTTTCATATGTTGAACCATCCCTGCATCTGTGGGATGAAGCCAACTTGATCATGGTGGATGATGGTTCTGATATGTTCTTGGATTCGATTTGCCAGTATTTTATTTAGTATTTTTGCACCAGTGTTCATGAGTGAGATTGGTCTGTACATTCCCATTAATTAAAAAAAAACATCTGATGTTTAGTGATCAGAATACATATAGTTGACAATAAATTTATGAAACTATTTACAGTGGTGACATTAGTGTTATTAAAATTTTGAATAACATTTTGATCTTGTTTTTTGTTTTTAAGGAGTGTTTATAATCCATTCTCCTTAGGAGCTCTAGTTATCAAGTAATTCATTTTGTTATTTTGATTTTAAGATATTTTATATTAATCCTATAGTTCTTGTGTCTGTCAGGGAAAGGGTCCTGAGAATGGAACTCAGGGCATTGCACCTTTTATACAGATTCTCTACAATTGACCGTACATCACCAGTTTTGTATTTTCTATCTCTTCTGTGTATTTTTTAGACAGGGTCTCACTATGTAGTTCTAGCTGGTCTGCAACTCGCAGACTCTGCCTGCCTCTGCCTCCACATGCTGGATTAAGGGCATGGGCCAGCATGCCTGACTTGTTTGGGCATTTTGAGACAGGCTGGCACTCAACACATGCCATCCTCTTATCTTTGTTGGAGTTCTTGGTTTAGAGGCATGTGCTATCATTCCTGGCCTCTGGGCTGTTTGTTTTTTCTTTGTTAAGTTGTGTAACAGTTATTATTAGAGCTTTACTAATAGGAATGTAGTTCTGAAGTGACCTCAGGTTGCTTACTTTTTAATGGGAGTATGGAATTGAAGCTAATGGTCTGTTCCATCTCAGTCAGTGTGGGGTGTTTTGTTTTGTTTTGTTTTTCTGTAAACATGTGGAAATTTCTTGGTAAGGTAGAAAAATGGTTAAGTTTTTTTAATATAATACTCTATTAAAAATCAGTTTGTTTCTATGAAAAGTCAATGAATTTTTATAGCCCAGCCTTCCCCCACCATTTTTTCTATTTCAAGGCTTTATCTCTAACCTGACCATTCAGAGGCAGTACTTCCCTAATGACGAAGATCAGGTTGGGGCAGCTAAAGCTCTGTTTCGTCTGCAAGACACCTACAATCTGGACACAGACACCATCTCAAAGGGTAATCTTCCAGGTAAGAGAATTCTTCCCATCCATCAATGTTTGTCACCTAGCTACTCTCTTCAGCCCATAGGAAAATATGAGTAATTTTATGTATTAACATTTGTTTGTGACAGGGTCTCCTGCAGATCAGGCTGGTCTCCTGTTTCAACCTCCTGAGTGCTGCAATTACAAGCATATACTGCTATACCTGGCTTTCTAGCTCCCAAAGTTATTTGTTGTTGGTATTTGCAAGGCTATGAGAGTATGTGGGGGCATGCACGTGCCATGGCACATGTGTAGAGGTCAGAGAACAGTCTGGGAGTTGGTTCTCTCCTTCTTCCGTGGGATTTGGTGATCCACCTGATGGACCATCTCAGTAGCCCTACTTGCTACTATCCTTTGAGAACAAAAGTAAAGCTCCCTTCTCTGATAGTTAATGGTAGGGGATCATGCTTTTAGCTTGATACTGTCAAGGCAACAGCCTAAGGAAAGAATTTCAGTATATAACAAAAGTCATTTTTCTAGTTTTTCTTTTAGAACATCTGATATTACTTAAATGCTTTGTAGATAAAATCGTAAGATGATTAATCATTTTATGTTCATTAACTGAAAGCTAAGATGTTCTGAATATGGGCAGATATTAAAATGTTCTGTAGTATAAAGCAACCTACTATAGTATGTAACTATATTGGTCAAAAAATTTTGTGCAAAAATTTTGAGTTATCTTACTTTATGATAATTTGCTTCTGTCACTTTTTCTGTGAGTTTGTGGCTCAGTGTCTTCTTTCATTATCACTGGAGAAGTGAAATGTGTCTGTAGTCAGACTGAAACTGGTTTTCTCAGTAACCAAAGAGATGGTTGTTGATGAAAATGCCCTTCCTTCCTTCCTTCCTTCCTTCCTTCCTTCCTTTCGTTTTGAGACAGAGTTTCTCTTTATGTAGCTCTAGCTGTCCTGACACTCTGTAGACTAGGCTGGCCTTTAACTCCCAGAGATCCACCTACCTCTGCCTCCCAGTTTTGGGATTAAAGGTGTGCACAACTATTACCTGGCTAAAGATGCGTTTTTTGTACATCTTTTTTTCATTTGGTATACATTGTGGGATGGTAAAATTTAATATTTTATATTAAGTAAGATTTTTTAATAAACAAATACTTATTGGAGTGATCAGGTTTGTATTCTATTTTCTATTTCTATTGACTGCATTACAACATTTGATAGGATTTATAACCTTTAAAATTTGGCTTCTGGTTTACAATCCCACATTCAATAGGCATTAATTATGTCATATGTGCAGTTACTAATTAATAATCAGGCATCTGTACTGGCCTGCCCTTGGGGTCCTGATAGGATACATCCTCAGTTGCAGCCACTAAAAGCACCTCCTGTACGCATTCACTGCATTCCCTTTTAAAAGGCGGGTTTTGCCCACCTCCCATCTCTCTCTCTCTCTCCGTCCTCCCCTCTCTCTGCCTCTCTGCTTCTCTGCCTGTCTTTCTCTTCTCTTCTCTTCTCTTCTGCCACTCCTGTCCCCAGAGGCCCGTTTCCCACCTCCCCTCCCCGCTTTTTCCATTCCCTTCCTCCAATAAGAAACTCCTTCATGTGAATTCTGTTGTATTGCGTCTTTCTCTTGCATTCTTGCATGCTGCTTTTTAAATTACAACACTAAGATCAGTACAAAAATTATATAATGCACAAGACAATACCTTTGTTGTTTAAGGCACTTCTGTTCTTAAGATAATGAATGCCAGGAAGGGAGAGCTTCTGGATATAGTAGGAGCACACAGAAGGGATCTTAATTCTGGCCTTCATATATGTGAAAATGACTTCATGGAAGACCTATTAAAATAATTGAGATCTAATGAAGAAAGTGTTAGCCAGGAGAATGGTGAGGAGGTGGACAGGAGTAGGCAAGGAAAAAGTGTTCTAGACAGAAGGAACATATCTGAAGACCAGAAGGGAGAGAACCCTTACTCAGATAAGTAACAAACACTTTTTTTTTTTTTTTTGCTTGTTTGATTGATTTGATTTTGGCTTTTTGAGACAGGGTTTCTCTGTGTAGACCCTACTGTCCTGGAATTTGCTCTGTAGACTCAACCCAGAGATCCCTCTGCCTCTGCCTCTGTCTCCCGAGTGCTGGGATTACATCACACGGGCTAACAAGAACTTTGTGTGGTTTAGCACAGTTCCAGTGGAACATGCATGAGTTAGGCATGGGGTGTGGTTGGTGAGAGCAGTGAAACATGAGGCTAACGAGGTGAGCAAATACGGTGCCTTAGAGGGCTTGTGTCATTTCCCCCATTTTCTCGCCCGTTTGCTCTTGTTTCCTTCATGCCAGCCGTGGAATAATCTCAGCTTCAGGTGCTGCGTTGTCTTTTTTTTTTCTTTCTTTTTCAAAAACCCAATCCTCAGACAGTCTTTTGTAATAATTGTGAATAGATAATAACTAAAACATTCATAATCACTTTACCAAAGCAGAATAGCTGAAGATCTTCCGCCCTTTATCATTATGCTTATTCATACAACACTGCCAGAATGTTGTCATTTACAGACTGTTACTGTGATGTCTCGTGTGTTGATGTACATACTCCCCCCATGTGCTTTGCATGGCCACAAAACACTTAGGCTTGCAGAATTGTGAACTCATTTTAGACATAGACCAGCAGCACAGTGATGAGGGTCAACATTTTATATGACTGTTTGGTTTCTGGAATTATATCACATTAAACTACTAGGATTTTAATATCTGCTCTGGTTAAATGTGTCCCCTGCCAGTTTCAGCATTGAAACTTTATTACCATGAATCTGAGGCCAGCCTGCGAATATAACAAGTACCAGACCATACAGGGATGTATAGCAGGGTTTTCTTTTATCAGCTTGTTGGTTAGTATTAATTGTCAATTTGACCAAAGTACAGTGCCCTGGGAAGAGATAGGCCTGTGGGCTTGCCTGTGGAGGATTGCCTTTATTATTAAATTGAAATAGGGAGAGCTGCCTACTGTAGGTGGGTTCATTCCCTCACTAGGATAATGTATAAATTTAACATAATTTTTTTGTTATTTTATTGAAAATAAGTTTTTTCATATAGTATATTCTGATTAATTTCCTATCTCCCAGCTCCTCCAGGATCCTTCTTTCTTTTCCCGCCCACCCAAATTCACACCCGTTCTTTCTCTCTCCTATTAGAATACAACAGGCATCTAAAAAGATAAGAACCAAAATAGGACAAAACAAATGGGGGGCACACAAAAAAAAAACACAAGAAGCACATACAAACTCTGAGACACACATTTGCACACATGTAGAAACCAGAAAAACACAATTGGAAACCATAACATCTAAGCAAAAGATCTGTAAGCCCCAGCAAAGCATATGAGGGGAAAACCTTCAAAATACTCTTGCATTCATTTGTATTCACCTCTGCTGCTGGGCATGGGGCCCACCCTTAAGTGTGGTTTGTGTACCCAGTGAGACTCCATTGGGAAGCATTCCCTGTATTCTCTGCCTTAACTCCATTTCCCTCCCTTTCCCTGTTCGATACTCCTATTCCTGTTGTCTTTGCCCCACCCCCACACCCCTGTACATCTATGACTATCCTTCCCACTAGTCCCTTATTCTGTTCCTAACATCTGCAGTTAAACTGATGTAACAGCTAATATCTGCATGTAATCTGATACATACCACATTTGTCTTTTCGGGTCTGGGTTTGTTTTTTTTTTTTTTTTTTTTTTTCTAGCTTCATCCATTTGGCTGTGTGGGTTTTGTTTTGTTTTTTAAAGCTGAGTAGTGTACTACATTTGCTTTATCCATTCATCTGCTGATGGCCATCTGTTTCCAATTTTTAGCTATTATGAATAGAACAGCAGTGAACATGGTTGGGCAAGTGTCTCTTAATGTAGAGTCCTTTGGGTATATGCCCAAGAGTGAAACTTAACACTCAAAAGGAGTAGATGATAAGAAATAATTAAACTCAGGGCTGAGTCAGTCAAATAGAAACAACAGCATCAATACAGAGAATCAATGAAACACGGTTAGGTCTTTGAGAAGATCAATAAGATTGGTAAACTCTTAACTAAATTAATCAAAAGAGAGAGAGAAGGTCCAAATCACTAAAATTAGAAACAAAAAGACTTTTTTAAAAAGATAAACTAGTCAGTGGTTTGTTTATCTTTTGGTGCATCTTTCCGTTCATCTTTTTCAGACTGTTCCTTAGGCATAAGATAGATACCAGTTTTGTTGTTGCTTCTGAGACAGATATGATTCCTGCTGTGTTATATAATCAAGTTTTATCTTGATTGATGTTTCATTTTGGTAACTTCATCTGCTTCATATATACTTGATAAATGGATATTAATAACATATATGCTATATGATTTCATCTAAATCTTGGTTGTTTTTTTTTTTTTCACTTTTTTACATCAGTTTTGTGTGGATGCCATATGGGTGCCATGGCATGCATGTGGAAGTCAGAGGAACTTGTGAGTCCTCCTTCTGCTGAGTTTCAGGGAGGAAGTTAGGTCTTCAGCTTGGAGCTAGTGCCTTTACCTGCTGAGCCATCTCCTCGGCCTTGGGCGCTTGAGGCACATCCCTTGTACCAGCTGTGTAATCCTGTCACACCATATTATTCTGTTTGTTTATAAAATTAGGCTAATTTTTGTTTTGAATTTATTGTATATTTGTTTGTTTTGAGACAGGGTCTCTCTGTGTATCTCTGACAGTCCTGGACTCACTATATAGACTGGGCTGGCCTTGAATTCAGAGAATTCACTGCTTGACTTTACCTCCTGAGTGCTGGGATTAAAGATGGTGCTACCCACACCGAACTGATTATTGCTTTTTCTTACTACTGGATTATTAAGAAGTTCAAATCAAAGTGAAGTAGCGCTTGGAAAGTTTATGTAAGTATAGTACAATATGAAGATTGCCAATGCTCTGTGTTTTCTATTTGTAGGAGTGATACACAAGTCTTTCCTAACGGCCGAGGACTGCTTTGAGTTGGGCAAAGTGGCCTATACAGAAGCAGATTATTACCACACGGAACTGTGGATGGAGCAAGCACTAATGCAGCTGGAGGAAGGCGAGGTTTCCACCATAGACAAAGTCTCTGTTCTAGACTATTTGAGCTATGCAGTGTACCAGCAGGGAGACCTGGATAAGGCACTTTTGCTCACAAAGAAGCTTCTTGAACTAGGTATGTTATTTGGCTTAATTTACGATATTTGCACACTTACCCGCTTCTTACTTGTCTCCAACCACACAGCCATGTGTCTTTCACCAGAAGTCTAGTACTTGCCCCGCCAGACGTCCTTTGTCTTCTCACCACTTTCCCTCAAAGTAGGCAGTAACTGAGTTTTCTCCTAATGGTATCACAGCAGTCGCTGTGTTCCTCTGCCATTCTCTTTCCTCCGGGAAACTGGAGGAAACTGGAACAACCAGACGATAGTGGTGCACTCCTTGAATCTCCAGCACGTGGGAGATAGAGGCAGGTGAATCTCTACGAATTTAAGGCTAGCCTGATCTACACCTACAAAGCGAGTTCCAGGACAGCCAGGACTACACAGTGAGACCTTCTCTCCAAAAAAACAAAATAATGAATAAATAAAGAAATAGGTCAAATCTAGATGAAGAACTCAGTTGAAAATTTACTTACCATGTGGCCATAGTAATTGCTAACCACTTTCCTTTGAAGACCATTATTCTTTTTTGCATTTCATATTCAAAATGTTAGGAAAATGATATGCAAATTTTTTAAAGTGATGTATTTTATGTGTATGAGTATTTACCTGCATGTGTGTAGGTGTATCACTAGGCCAGAAGATGGTATCGCATCCCCTTGAAAGTATGTGGATGTTGAAAACTGAACCCTGCCCTTTTCAAGAGCAGCAGTACTCTTAACTCCTGACCCATTTCTCCAGCTTCCCAGAATTCCTTGATTTCTACCCAAGATCTGCTATGTTGAAATCTTTTCAAATGGAATCTCAGAATATATAAAATAATAAATTATGAAAAAAGTATATTTAATAATTTTTAAATTTTTGAGATAGAGTTTCTCTGTGTAACAGCCCTAGCTGTCCTAGAACTCGCTTTGTAGACCAGGCTGCCCTTAAATTCACTGAGATCCATCAGCCTCTGCCTCCCAGGTACTTTGATTAAAGATGTGTACCTGAGTAAGATGATAGATGTTGGGGGCCGGAGAGATGGCTCAGAGGTTAAGATCACTGGCTGCTCTTCCAGGGGTCTTGAGTTCAATTCCCAGCAACCACATGGTGGCTCACAACCATCCCTAATGAAATCTGATGCTCTCTTCTGGCCTGCAGGCATACATGCAGGCAGAACACTGTATACATAATAATAAATAAATCTTAAAGATGATAGATGTTAGAAAAGCGAGACTATTCCAAAAGATTGATCTTCTGAAAGTGAGCTTTATGATAATTGGTTTATTTCTTAGTTAGATGAATAAATCAAGATATTAGTTCAATAACATTTGTTTTTCTTTTGTTTTTTTAAATTAAATTATACTTCATATTCCATGTAGAAAATTTATTAATATAGAAAAAGAGTCAACTTTTTTCCATCATAGTATATAGTCCCTCACTATACACATTTATTTTTCTCCGTTATTATATGTCATAACATACATTGTGATCTGTTTCAAAAGAACTACAAATAATTTACAGACCGAACACTTTGATTAATGCCACAAGTGATGCCTCTGCTTCCTGTTCTTTTTATTTTTATCTCTGTGGTTGCTTGGATTGGTTTTTACTTACTAGAATGTAGTTAAAAATTATCACTAGTAATTTCTGGGGCAGTTAGTGAATTTGGCATGTTCGAAAATTACATCTCTTCAGTTTCCTTTTTCCTTCACACTTAGAAATTTAGAGCTGACGTCTACTCAGCCCTCAGATGTAAACTGATCTGTCTGTGGTGAATATTAGTTATGAAGTGGGTCTCCTTTGTCTTTACCACAGTGATTGCTTTGTAGCCACAAAATGATCCTTCCCATTACCTAAAATACATGGATGAGTAAGAACTTTGTTGTTGTTTTGTTTTCTTTTTGGTTTTTTTTTTTTTTTTGAGACAAGATTTCTCCTTGTAGTCCTAGCTGTTCTGGAACTCACTCTGTAGACCAGGCTGGCCTAGAACTCGAGATCCTCCTGCCTCTGCCTCCTAAGTACTAGAATTAAAAGCATGCACCACTATGCCCAGCTGAGTAAGGATCTAAAGTGTTGACACCAGATTGAACATTGTTCTGGGGCTGGCCAGTAAAGTTCTCAAAGTAGAAGCAGTAATTGCTGCTTAAAAGTTCAAAACTGCTTCTGTCGCCAGAGCTGTTTCTGTCCAGGGCAGCTCTATGTCCTGATTGACTAGGGCAGTGCTAGTTACGCTTATTTTGGTACTAATAACTTTCATTAGTGCCTCCTTTCTCAAAAGCATTTTAATTAGGAAGATAAACTTTAGATCCCTGTGTTTATATTACAGTTTTTTGATGATTGAACAACTGAAAACTTGACCATGTACACTCTTTATTTCTCTCTAATAGATCCTGAACATCAGAGAGCTAATGGTAACTTAAGATATTTTGAGTACATAATGACTAAAGAAAAAGATACCAATAAATCTGCTTCAGGTGACCAGTCTGATCAGAAAAGTACACCAAAGAAAAAAGGGATTGCTGTGGATTACCTGCCAGAGAGACAGAAGTACGAAATGCTGTGCCGTGGGGAGGGTATCAAAATGGTAAAGTGGAAAAAGTTAATTGTGTGTTTGTGAATATGCATGTGTTTGTGCATAGTGCTAGAGAGAGTCAGAATGACTGCACAAAGCAGTGTGCCGTACTGCCTTACTATGGATGAAAATGCATTAATGTGCATGTGGTACGCATTGTATGATGCAGACATACATTGTTAGTGAGTTTTTAGAGTATTTCTAAGTATAAACTCTTGAAAGTATGTTTAAGTTCTTTGTCTACTAAGAAATTAAAGTTAGGGTTTCTATTTAGACATTGCAGAATGTTGACAGTCTAACCACTAACCACAGATGTGTATATTGCATCATCATGAATAGAATCACAGATTCCTATCAATAAGCGTTTGCTTTTATTGGGAGCTAATGAGCAATTCAAGAATAGAAAGACTTCATTAGATTCCTGCGACCATTTTGTACATTGCTTTTCTAATAATAATGTGTGTGTCAGACACCTTTGTATCGCTGATAAAATGCCGGAGATTGACAGCTTTAAAAGGAGGAAAGATCCATTTGGGTTCAGGGATTCGGAGACTTCATTCTATAACCATAACACTCACTGCATCCTTTGGGCTCATGGCAAGGCAGGACATCTTGGGGAGAGAATGTGTGGTGGAGCACAGCTGCTTACCCCACAGAAGCTCAGAAGCAGAGAGCAGCAAGGACGGATTTCCAGCATCACCTAGGCACACCCCAGTGACTTTCCTAAAGATACCACCTGCCAACCACACCACAGGCTAGTGACCGAGCTAAGAATTTAGAAACAGTCTAGATCAAGCTCTAAGAGTACTTATCTTTTAAAGATGAGAACTCAGACTCACTAGAGGTTATTATCATATCTTTATAGATTTCTAGAAGTTACATAATAATATCAAATGATCAAATATCTAGTTAGTTTGCGAATTTCCATGAGTCTGAACTTGTTTTGAAAACAGGATCTCCTACCTCACAGACTATTGGCTTGTAACTCTTTATCTTATTTATTATGGAATTTTGACCTTCTGGTTCTTCTGCATCTATGCCCACACCCAGTTAATACATTGCTAGGGAGTCAACTCAAGGCTTTGTGCATGCTAGGTAAGCACTCTGTCAACCGAATTACATGCCCAGTCCTTTTCCTTAGTAACTTTTAAGCCAGCGAAGTGGAATTCCTGGCTGCCTCCTGGTTATTTTGGAGAAATGCTGGGTATACTTTTTTCCCCTTTTAAATAAATATTTAAATGTTATTTGATGTTTATAATACCTATAATTTATTAGATAAGAGAATGGTAGAAACAAGAAACATTACGTTATTTTCTTATTTGAGGCCTCCCTCTTCCCCAGAAAATAATCGTTTCTATTTTTCAATGCTAGGGATTGAACCCAGTGCCTTTCTTATGTCAGGTAACCACTCTACCACCAAGCTGCAACCCCAAATCCTAAGAATCATTAATAACATTTTAAAGATCATGTTTGCTTTGATGCAAAACATCTACAGGATATTGCTTTGTGTGCTTTTCCAGAGACCATCTCTGTGTGTGTGTGTGCAATCATAGTTCTTGTTTTTAGCCCATAGAGGAATCGACAGTGGGTAATATTTAAATATACTTATTATTTTCTTCATATTTAGACACCTCGGAGACAAAAAAAGCTGTTCTGCCGCTACCATGATGGAAACCGAAATCCTAAATTTATTCTGGCTCCAGCCAAACAGGAGGATGAGTGGGACAAGCCGCGTATTATTCGTTTCCATGATATTATTTCTGATGCAGAAATTGAGGTTGTCAAAGACTTAGCAAAACCAAGGGTAACTTTTTTTCTTCTCAGTTTACTGAATGTTTGTGTTAATCTTTTCTTTGCAAGGTGACAGGAAGGATAACTAAGGTGGCCATAACTTCAGATGGTTTTAAGTGTTATTGCTCCAACATAATGTTAAGTTATGGTTTATGCTAGCTGTGTCATTTTGTTATCTACATAAGTAATACGCCCTAATCCTGGGCTTTAAACAGTAATGGAAACCATAGATTTGTGTTCTTTTATGAAAAACTAGTTTTTTGCTGTATTACTGGAAGACCTCCATATTTTGTAGCCTTCAGTACCACTCAAAGCTAAACCTTTTCATACATAGTCTGTTTTTATAGGTGTCTTGCTAATTTTAAAATAGTATTATGGTTTCCTAATTTTAGTTTATATATATTCTTTTAATTTTCTTTAATGAATATGGGTGTTTTGTTTACATGTGTGTCCATGTACTATGTGCACGCAGTGCCTATGGAGGCTAGAGGGTATCAGATCCTCTGAGACATGAGTTACAGATTGTTGTGTTCTGCCGTGTGGGTGCAGGGAATCGAACCTCAGTCCTCTGGAAGAGCAACAAAGTGCTCTGAGGAACTGCTGAACCCCAGTCCTGAATCTATCATATCAAGAAAAATAGTTGAATGTGAGTTATGCCTAATTCTACACGTGTAGTGTTTGGCATGGAAACTTGTCTTTTGTGTGAGACTGTGGAGACCATCCCTCTGTCCTTTGTTTCCCCATCATCTTGTTCTTTAAAACAGCACATCTATTAATAATACAATGCAAGCTTTTGTAGAGATTATTAAATAAATTCTGATTATTATTTTTTCTGTTGGAATACATAGGGGTTGATGCATTTCTATAAAGGTCAAGGCAGTCAATGTTTTTTCGAGCTTTGTCAGCTGTGTGGTCTCTGTCCCAGCTACTCAGCTTCATCATCTGGTGTAAAAGCAGCCAAAGGGCATGTGAATAAATACTGTGGTTACAGCAGCATCTGCTTTTTACTTTCTAAAGCTGGTGGCAGCTGGTTTGGCTGGTGCATTTGCTGGCTGTGTGTATATGTGCTTAGATAAACTTGAAATTTTCTTTTCTAATTTCTTGACGTATTTTTATTGACTCTCTGGGAATTTTACATCACGCACCTTGATCACACTCACTTCCCACCCTTGTGGCCGTACCCCAAAAAGAAGAACAACAAACCATAAGTCCAATTTATGTTGTCCATATAAACTTGAATTTTTTAAAGTTTTATTATTTTTCCGAACTTACATTTTTTGGTCTTATCAAAAAAAGTTTTAAAAAAAAGACATTGTAAGTACAAAGGGCATCAGGTGCTGTCCTGGGCCATTCTCACACATCAGCTGCCAAGCAGAATGACTCCGTATTTTCTCATTCTCTTTTGAATTCCTAATTCAGTCCTTTTCAGACCCACTTTACCAGTGTTTCTTGGTAGATATTTGTTAGGAATTCACTTTTGAGATAGAAGGTCTCTAGTTGGGATTGTTTTTGATGAATAAATTCAGCGACAACTAGTTAATTTGCTTGTCATGTCAGAATTGCCTCCCCATTTTAGAAAGTCTGGAATGCTTGTCGTGGCTGTCGTCTTTCCTCTAACCCCAGCTGCCCTGCTTTCTCCCCACACAGAAAGGCTGTTTTACTGTGTATATCACTGAGTTATGTTATCTCTTAAGATGAAGAAATGACCTTAAAACAAATTTTATTAACCTTTGTAAACATGTTTCACTGGAGTTACAATCCGAGGTTTTAGAGTAGACGATTATTATTAATATGTCTTTTGTTTTTTGTTTTTCCAGACAGGGATTCTCTATGTAACCCTGACTGTCCTAGAACTAGCTCTGTAGACCAGGCTGGCCTTAAACTTACAGAGATCCTCTTTCCTCTGCCTCCCGAGTGCTGGGATTAAAGGCATGTGCTACAACCACCCTGCACAAACAGCCATTCTTGAAGCCATAAATTGTACTTTACATTTCAGGAATTTTTCTTCTCATCACATTCTCTAAGTATTGAAGAAATTTAATTTCCAGTCTTTTCTGTTTGTGTGGCCTGTATTCATGCAGTGTAAAAGCAATTAAGATAATTTTTAAGAAACACACCAAAAATCTAACTGACTTTTAAGGCTCAACACAAGGTGATTGGAAGGGTATTTAGATATTTTCCTATTCACCCTCTTTTGTTTAAAGAAAAAGAAAATGGAGAGGTCTGACTGGTTAGGGAAATGTGATTCATTTTTTGTCTTGTAATGCAATTATTTTGATGGTTGGCTTCACAGCTGAGGCGAGCCACCATTTCAAACCCAATAACAGGAGACTTGGAGACGGTACATTACAGAATTAGCAAAAGGTAAGAGATTGTATGCTGCGTATTTTTCCTCCTAAGAGTGTCTTGAACATCCTACCGGAATTCTTACTTGTTTACAGAAGTAGATCATTTCCAGTCTCCAGCTCAAGTGGCCGCCTTACACACAGAAGCATAACGCATGGACGCATGCTTTGTGTTTCACAGGCTTCCCCTTGAACTAGAAGTTCTGTTTTATCTCTGTTCGGACTCATGTTTCAGGAATTAAGTGTTTTGTATTTTTAAGGTCAGGTATTAAACACTCAGGAAACTGCCTGGTCCTTTCCTTTTCAAGCCCTTTGTTGTGAGAGTGGGAAATGAAGAAGCAGCAACCCCTTCATGTGGGGTGGAGTGCTGACATGTCTCACTCCCTCCTGCACGGCGATTGTCTTTCGCCTTTAATCTGATTGTCATTATGGAGTAATCTGTTCTTACTGGAGTTTCTCACTTAAAGTCGCTGCCCAAAAGTTGGCTGCGGAGAGAGCAGCTCTGCTTCTGAGCTCAGTCTTTCAAAGGGCTTGAGATCTCTGCTGACCTGGATGATGCAGAGAGACTGGAAAGCAGTTTCATCCCGATGAAAGTTTTAAAATGATGAACTAATTTCAAATACTTTGTAAATTATATCTGAAGAACATTGAACTTGTAGACCTGGGGAAGCTCCTGTGAAACCCACTGCCTCAGATCATTCCATACAACCGCGAATGACTTTAGTTAAAAAAGCGAAAGGACAATAAATAAATGCATTTGCAGTCAAATTCCGTCAGCCATTTTCTCCTGACCTAGAAGTGGCTGCTCTTCTGCCACCTTTCTGAACGTTTTGCTGATTCGACCCATTACCCGCCATGCAGACCAATCGAAATCCTTCCAATCACCTGTGGCTTGACAAAACAAAAAAGTGAACAAAGCCCAATGGCCTGCTGGAGTGTAAGCCCTTGTCCTTTCTCTTTTTTCTTTTCGTAGCTGAGCCGAGCTACAGTACATGACCCTGAGACGGGGAAATTGACCACAGCACAGTACAGAGTATCTAAGAGGTAAGGGAGCAATGGAGAGAATTGAGGCATATTTGGAGTGTTCTTTTTTGAGAATCTAATTTCAACAAAATATATGATATTGTTTCTAAGATGTAGATGTCAGGGGAAGGTTTTGATGTCTGTGCTTGATTTTCATAATGGACCAATAAGCAGATAGATCCAGGCAGTTTCCGGCAGTTTCCAGCTCATTGATAAGTATAAAATGCCCAGTGCGGCTCCAGCAATGCTAATATGGGAAGTGTCTTATGTTGAGAGAACTCCCTAAAGGCTCTCTGCACAGTGCAAGGCCCAAGGCAAACTCTGCCTTAGTCTGTGGTCACCAATAGTTCTAAAAGAAATGCCTAGAAGGACAGTGAGGCTCCTACAAGTCAGCTTTCAATTCCTTCCGTTCAGCAACAGATGTAACAGTTAAGAATCACGGTGCAGATTAAACTGTGTTACTAAGGCCAAGTAAGGTTAGTACAGCAGTGACTCACCTATTGATAATGGCTTCTCAGGTTAGAAAATGAAATCAGAAATGTCATTACACTGGATTCTGCTGGATTCTAACCCTAAGTAAAGTTTTTCTACAGATGCCAAAGTTATAGAAATAAGTATAAGCTCTGCCCTGTCTCATTATAAACATTTAAATATATTTGAGAGTAATTGCTTAGATTAACATGTATTAATAATAGTTGAAGTAACTCAATCTGAAGCTACTAATTTTTAAGTTTTTTGATCGATTGATTGATTGATTGCTATTATGTGTGTGTGCCCATGTGTGCACATGCCAGAGTGGACATGAAGAAATCAGAGCTGCTCTGAATTTGTGAGTTGGTTCTCTCTCCAGTTGGTGAAGCATGGTCTTTCTTGCTGTGTTTGCCATGCTGTTTACTCAGGACTAACTGACTCCTGATCTTCCGGGTAATTGAGTCTTCTTTCTTTACCTCCCATCTTTGCATAGGAGGACTGGAATTACAGACTTTTTATTACTATTTATTTATTGATTTATTTTTTAGCAGAGATGGAACTCGGGTTTTCATGGCATGATCTATTTTGCCTGCCCTAAAGGTACTACTTTTAATACAAGCTTTTATGTAACAGGAGATTTATGGTGTTGTCAGTTATATAAATATTTTTCTTATAGCTCTGGAATAAGATTTCTCAAATCAATATATTTTACCTTTAAAGTTTTTTTTTTTATTGGTAATTTGTAGGACTAGAAGTTGAACCTAGGCCTCTCGTATGTTCCCAGCCTAAGGTGTAGCTCAGGCTAGCACTGGACTTGTGGTCATCCTGCTTCAGCCTCTTCAGCATCTTCCTGTTGTGCTATGTTCCCAGGTGCCACCATGGTTGACAATTGATACTTGGAATCAGGTCATTTTTGTTGTTATTGGCTATTTGAGCATGGTTAGCCCATCTCTGGCACTCAATAAATGTCACAACTGGAGAAGGTGTAGGGACAGCTAGGTTGCTTGTTGTGCCTTGCTAGGTAGAATAAGTCCCCACTAACCTACTACTCTGCCTCCTCTGAGACCACTGACTAGAAGAATGGGATGAAAATGCAAGTTCTGGCGCAGGGGGGAAATGGCATGAGATTTCCAAGTATCCCAAAAATTGTGTTCAATTTTTAAAATTCATTAAATTACATTTTATGTGTACGTGTGCATGTTTGTGTGTGCATGTAGTACACAAGGAGATCAGGGAACAATTTTTAAGCTGCCATGATGGGGCGTGTCCTCAGGAATACATTCATTTCTATGAGTTCCAGGATAATCAGGGCTACACAAAACCAAACCAGGATAGCTTGTAATGCCAGCATTCAGGAGGCTGAGACTAGGGAATCTGAGTTTGAAGCCAGCATGGTGTACACAGGGGGACCCCGTCTCAAGACAAAACCTCTCCCATAAAGCTGTTACTGTATTTCAGAGATTTGCACATGGATTTGACATTTTTACAGTCCTAAAGCTATAGTAAGTATCTTAAGTTCTCCTGATTTGGATGCTTCTAAGAATCATTTAAAACAAAACTTCAACGGAGGAATGGGAAATGATGTGGTTCTGTTATAATCTTAAAAAATCAAACTTTCATGAATGAAGTGTTTTGGATTACATTTCTGAAAGCTTCTATATATAAAATATACGTGATGAAGGAATCCTCAGACAAGGATGTCATTGGACTCTTCCCATTTTCAAGTAACTTCTGTTGAAAGTGGTCCACAAATATTTGTTTTCTTAAAGCTAACTCCTATTCAATATTTCAGACTTTTTAAGTATTCTAGTTTTATAACCCCAAGAAGTAGCTTTATTGGGTTATTTGAAAAAGGCGTAGTCATACTTGATGTTATACATCCTAAGGGGCAACAGAAGACTTATTTATAGCCAGTAGCATTCGATGCCTGAAACGTTGACCAGTTTTTAGCAAAGTATGGTATGTTTTAAACTAGTGAAAAATGCACTTTATTTCAATGACTTTATTTTTAAAGAAATGTATCAAAATAAAAATATGCTTTGAGAGACAGACATTAACTGTTAAAGAAACTTCCCACTGAAAATATTAAGTATGCTTTAACAAATAAAATGTTTTACTATTAGAGGAAAAGAGTTTCATGGATATTTGGGAGTATTCTAGTACAGGTCTGAGCCATTGTACATAGTTGTGAAAACCTAAATTTTGAAGTCTATATTAAATTTTGAAATTATAAATAAACCAACATTTTGTTTCCCTTATAAATTAAAAAGTTTTCATAGAAGAAAATGTGTTCTGATGTCAGTTAATGTAATAATCCCTTTTGCTCTAGCAACACCTGCATTTTGCAACAACCCGAAAAGGAATTATTTCTAAGTGATCATATAATTTTATGCAGAAGGATAGGTTCCAGAATTCCAGCAGATGGAATTTTCCTTGGCAGAGCACACATGGCAGTTTGCTGTTGTTGAGGGCTGGCCATGGTGGGTACCTGAGTCTCAGCTAACAGGGAGGCTAAGGCAGGATTGCTTGAATCCAAGAATTCAAGGCTAGCCTAGATTTTTATTTATATAACTAACTATATGTAACATTGAGCTGGTAAATCATGTCTTTTTCTGTGAGAACCAAATAGCCCCACCCCCAACAAAACAACAACTTACCTCTTATTGCTGGCTAGATTAGTGGCTAGATGACAGTGATGGAGTTTAAGTTTTTGTTTGGTTATGCATTGTGAAAAGACAATTAAGTTGGATAAATTCCAAAGTCAGCTTGCTATAGCAAAAATCCTGATCATAAAAGTAAACAATATGCTTAAACGAGGAGAAAAGGTTTTTGATTTTGGTGGCTTATTCTTGGAAACAGTTCAGTTTTTCACTCTAAATAATGATTTCTGGCAATTGGTATTTATAATGTTATAAACATAATATGACATTTATGCCTAAAATTAGTTTACCCATATTGCTAAGAAACAAGTATAAGAATCTAAAACTACTTATATGCAGTGTTTTTCCTGCATGTGTCCCTGCAGGCCAGAAGATGGTACCAAACCTCATTATAGATGGTTGTGAGCCACCATGTGGTTGCTGGAAATTGAACTCAGGACCTCTGGAAGAGCAGCCAGTGCTCTTAACCTCTGAGCAATTTCTCCAGCCCCCTCTAAAAGTATTTTTATAACACTTAAGCTAATGTGCAGAACTTGGGGGTTTTGTTTGTTTGTTGTTGTTGAGACGGGGTCTCTTTATGTAGTTCTGGCTATTCTAGAACTTGCTGTGTAGACCAGACTAGCCCCCAAGCTAACAGAGATCCTCTTTGTTCTGCATCCAGAGTGTTGGACTTAAAGACATGCACCACCACACCCTGCCAGAATGGTATAATTCTGAATGATTTCAAATTGTTTTAAAGTGCCCTAATGTTTAACATCACTGCCTTCTAATGGGTTAAACAGTGGTTTTCAAACAGAGAGAATCAAAGTAGACAGATGCTAACCGCCAAACACTTGAAGAGGAATTATTGGAAATTGGAAATGTTGCTATTGGGAAGCAGTACTTTAACCTCAGACTTATCATTTGTCTTTACAAAGCAACAGTTTATTGACTTTATATTAGCTAATTGTAACATGTTTTACATCTACATTGTGGTAGGAGGTGTGACATTACTGACATCTTCCTGTGCAGATCTGTAAGTGTCTCTGAAGTGGCCCCAATTTAGCCAGTCGACCCTCTACAGGCTGTGTAAGGATGCTGCTGCTTCCTCTGCCAACTTCCTTGCAGTGCTTTTAAGATTTGTGTGTTAAAAGTCAGGATTATTTCAAATAGAGGAATCTTGTTTTTAGAAAAAGTAGAAACACTAATTGAAAGTTTAAGCCCTGTCATGAATCCAAAAAGAAAGATATTTGACTATTTAATTTTTAGTAGAAGATACAGTGCATATAGAATTACTAGAGCGGGGAGGTGGATGCAGGAGGATTGGGAGCTGAGTTCATAGAGAGTTCAAGGCCAGCCTGGACCACTTAAGATCCTGTGTCAAAACAAAAAGCAATAGACATTGTAAAAGTTGGTGGCTGTCAGGCAAGTGACAGTAGAAGTTGGTTTCTGTCTTTGGGTAGTAAATTTCATGTTTTAATAAGCATAGGCTCCCCATTCAAAACTGGCTTTATGGAACTTTACTAGAACATGTTGAATGACGTGGGGCAAAAAATACCAGGTTAACTCCAAGATAAACCAGATATATTCTTCTTTATCATAAGGGGCAAACGCATGAAACAGGAACGAGAAGTTCAAGCTCAGCTGTGTTGCACAGGAACCGCAGAGAGTGAGTCCTGGGCAGCCAGGTGTTTTTCTCCTGGTATCCATTAGGTCATGCCCTAACCTGACCCCACCTCTTAAAGATCATTGGCTGACAGAGATTGCCCCATCAAGAACATACCTGCCTTATTTTGAGATTAATCTAAATTAAAAAAAATTAGGTGCTGGGCATATCTCCTCAGAGTTAAAGTGTTCGCCTACCATATATGTAAGGCCCTGGGTTTCATCCTTATCACTGCAAAATGAAATATAATAATAGAAAAATGATATGGGATTTTTTTCTGAACAGTTAAGTTTAGGTTTTTGCAAGAATACTGTTAAAACAATGAATCAAAGCTTAATGAGAAGTGAAGGAAGAAATCTGTCCAGTTGAATGGACAGAAGCAGAACAAAAGACATAACTTGAACTTGGGGTTCCATCCTATTTAAGATCTGAGGTTTAACCTGGACCTAATACTGGAAGTGCAGCTTCCAAATCATAAAATTCACTTTATTTTTGTGTTTAATTTTTTTAATTTTATTTTTACTTTATTAATATGGATATTTTGTGTACAAATATGTCAATATAAACGTATGGCATGCCTGGGGCCAGCAGAAGCCAGAGGAAGGCACCAGATACCCTGAAACTGGAGTTACAGACCATTGTGAGCCACCATGTGTGTGCTGAGAACCAAACCCAGGTCCTCTGGAAGAGCAACCAATGCTCTTAACTTATGAGCCATCTCTCCGCCTTGTTTTCACTTTTCTCTTCTCTACTTATTTAGTACCTTTTGTTTTGGAGACTGGGCTTCTCTGTGTGGCAATCCTGGCAATTGGTTTGTAGACCAGGCTGACCTTGAACTCAGAAATCCACCTGCCTCTGCCTCCTGAGTGCGAAAATAAAGGCGTGCACCACCACTGCCCAGCATTGCTTTTTCTTTTTAAATTTCCTAAGTTTTGGTTTTTTAGGCAAGGTTTTCTTCTATAGCTCAGGATGGCTTCAAACTCCGAATGCTGTCTGAGCTTCCAAACCCTGGAATCGAAGCGTCTACTTCAGCCGTAGCTGTCAAATTCACCTTCCTGAAGTGTGTGTTCCAGTTGTTTTAAGTTTTTAGTTGTGTACTTATTTAATTCCAGACATTTTTATATAATAACATGCACTAAACATTGATTTCTTTTTCCATGTGTCATGTGGAGACCAGAGGTTCATGTCACGATTTTTGCTCATTCTGTTTTTATTTTTTTTTAACTGAAGATCTATTACTGAACTTGAAATCTACCAGTTTGGCTAGTCCACCTAGCTTGTCCTAGGATCCAGTATCTATCTCTTGAGGACCTGGACACTTTATCTGCTGAGCCATTTCCCCCAGACTCTTTAAACATTTTTCATGTATCCATGAATGGAGCTATTCATTACCCATCCTACCCCCACTCCATACCACTCCCTCGCAACCAGTAATTACTTTCTTCATTGATTTGCCTATTCTGCATATTTCACATAAGTGGAATCATATAACATGAGACCCTTTGTATCTAACTTCTTCCACTTAACATGTTTTTTAAGATTTTATGTTACACCATGTATCCTTGCGTTATTACTTTAATGGCACAATAATTTGTGTTTTTAGATATGCCACATTTGTATTGAGTCTGTTCATAAAATGATCAACATTAAGATTGTTACTTTTTAACTATTAATAATGTTGCTACGAACCTTTCTATACTGTACGATTTAACTTTCCTTATCTAAATGGGAGTAGAATTGCTGGTGATCTAACCATGTCTGACATTTAGAGGAAGTACTTAACTGTCTTCTACAATGGCTGCACCATTTTGTCTTCCTGCCAGCAATATGTATGTAAAACTTACCTAAGCAAATAATGCATGAATTTGTTCCCAGTAAATCATCACTGTAGAGCAGCTCCAGAACCCTTCGACCTCCTCTACTCTAGTTAGTGTCTATATTTTGTGTAGAAGAAATAATTGTTTCCAGCTTAACGTGTGTTTTCCTGAATGTTCAGGAATTTTCAGTGTAAACAGGCAGTGTGCTCCTGCAGTTCCAACTGCTCAGGAGACTGATGAGGCCTCGTCTCAAGAGAGAAAAGGAGGGAGGGCAGAAAGAGGGTTCTCGATCTAGGGAATAGCATTAATAGTCTCCCTCTGTTAATGCAGTGTTCCATAGAAACACAAGGTGTCTATTCTCTAACTGCAGAATGTTTCACTATTAAGAAATTGTATTAGTAAAGATATCGTCAGACAAGATCAAGCGGGTGAGCTGAACGTTTATTATTCTGGATGGGTGTGGTCGTGCACACTAGTTATCCCAGTTCTTAGGAGACTGAACCAAGGGAATTTGGAGGTAGAGGTCATCCTGAACGACGCAGTGGAGCTCGGGGAAAGCTACAGGCTGAGATGGAAGCTTGATGGTAGCGCATTGGTTTAGCATGCACAATGTCCTGCGTGCATTTGATCTCTAACACTATTTTAAAAATTGAATGTTCTCTTTGTTGCTTTGTTGAAAATGGCAGGTATTGGGCTTTTATTTAATGAAACAGTAGCCATAAAAGTACTATTTTCTTGTCCTAGTGCTTGGCTGTCTGGCTATGAGGACCCTGTGGTATCTAGAATTAATATGAGAATACAGGATCTCACCGGACTAGATGTTTCCACAGCAGAGGAATTACAGGTAAGCTACCAGTTTCTTACAGTTACTTACACTTCTTCAAGAGGTTCTTCCTGTTAGATTTCCTGGCACTGAACAACAGGCTTGTGTAATACCTGAGGACTGTAAGTGACCCCTGTAAGCCATAGCTTTCAAAGACCTTAATAATCCACTGCAGAAATTGAAAATGAAAGATATATATTACTATACTCAGTAGTAAGCATACTCTGACCTTTCACATTTTCAAATTACATTTATTTTACCATGGTAAAGGCATGCGAATATATATGCTGTGGATCTTCAGGATTGGACTCCAGTATCAGGCTTAGTGGCAGGTGCCTTTACCATCGAGCCATCCCACTAGTCCTAATTTTTCTTGATAATTTCTAGACCCATTCTGCTTGTTGAGTGGCTGGGGTAAATTTGGCTTTTTAAAAGGTATTCTTTAAATTGACATAATTTGTATGTCATACAGTTTACCTTGGTTTAGGTATATTTACTTGGTTATGACCTCATCACCATGATTTTCAGACATTTCCATCACCCTAGCGAGAGACTGTCCATGCCCTGAGCAGTAACTTTCTATTCCACTTCCTAAGCCCCTGGCAACCACTAGCTACTTTGTGCTTCTATGAATATACTTATTTTGGATATTTTATATATAGGATTTACTTATCATGTGGCTTTTATGTCGGGTTTCTTTGACTAAGCATTATGCTGCTAAGAAGCATGGATCCCCACTTTTGGAGTCTCCTTTGAGCTGTCTGCTCATTGGTTGGTGGATATCTGGGTTACTTCTGCTTTTTTGCTGCTGTGAGTAATTCTGCATACAAGTTTTTTAGGACCAAACATGGGAGCTTCCCACATGTGTTTTGTGAGTGTGTGTACAAATGAGAGTAGACTGCCATAGCTGTATCACTGGACATAAGCCGGTGACACAGCTACAGCTGTGCTGTCTGTGTGACCTGCAGAGTACTCGTGTCAGCCTCTGAAAGGGATGCGATTGCTCCTTGGGCCTCACGTGTAGGCTAGCATACTAAGTTGTTAATGAAGAACTAGCAGCGCGGTCTGTGCTTTATGCCGCTGCAGCTAATGCAGCACAGCAGCTGAGCTGACTGTCACTGCAGAGCAGGGCACCTGCCTGAGAGCTGCTGAAATTGTCACTCACTCTGTGGCAGTCCTCTTCCTCAGTATTTGTCTGATGCTTTTAGAAACCATTCATTGTGAGGTGTTTTTTCTTCCCTAATCTGTTTACCCTACTTTTAAAACCTTCAAGAATTGTTTATTTTCTCCTTCATAGAAGATCCAGTTTTTTCCTCAATATAACAGTAACATGCACAGTGTAATAATTTACAGACGGCTTGTTCTTTGTCATGGTAGTGCTCTTAACTGTCTATTTGTGTTGGTGAATAGGGTTAAAAAAATCCTCATTTTATATTGTGTCCTAAGTTACACCTATGAAGTGGAGTTAGACCAAATGCCTCCTTTACTGGGGCATCCTGGTGACCATCTGAAGTATTAGGGCCTTAAGGCAGGAATTGGTGTGAGCCTCTTCCCTTTAACCTAAAATGATTTTTTAAAATTATGTAAAAGAAAACTTATTTTTGTTAAAGTGTGTTGGGCTGGAGAGATGGCTGAGTGATTAAGAGCACTTGTTGCTATTCTAGGGAATCAGGGTTCAGTTCCCAGCACCCACATGGTAGCTCACAATCTGCTAAACTCCATTTCTAGAGGATCTGATGCCCCGCTTCTTGCCTTCACAGGTTCCAGCACACGTGATGTGTAGTGGTATAGTATTTGTATTTTGATAAATAAATCTGGCCTTAAGACCCAGAGGCAAAGCTAAAGCCACTACAAAAGTCTCACCTCTACCAAGGCTGGGCGACCATAGACTAAGCAAACTAAGCCTCTCTCTCCTCCCATTTTAGATTCCCTCTAGTGCTGGGATTAAAGGCATGACTCCCCAGGCCCAGGATTAAAAGTGTGAGCCACCACCATCGGATTTGTTTCCTCATTGATCTTGTGTAGCCCAGGGTGGTCTTAAACTCAGAGATCCATTTGCCTCTGTCCCCCACTGGGATTAAAGGTGTGTGTCATCATAACCTCCAGTGGTTTTAGCTTTACCTCTGGTCTTCAGGCCAGATTTATTAAAATACAAATACTGCCGGGTGGTGGTGCATGCCTTTAATCCCAGCACTCGGGAAGGCAGAGGCAGGCGGATCTCTGTGAGTTCGAGGCCAGCCTGGTCTACAAGAGCTAGTTCGAGGACAGGCTCCAAAGCCACAGAGAAAACCCTGTCTGGAAAAACCAAACAAACAAAACCACCAAATACTATACCGCTGTATTTCTCCTTTTTTGTCTAAAAATTAAAAAATTTTTTAAAGTTTACCTTACAATATAAGAGGTCAAAATGGAGGTTCTCAGGAATTTATTTATTTATTTATTTTGGTTTTTCGAGACAGGGTTTCTCTGTGGCTTTGGAGCCTGTCCTGGAACTAGCTCTGTAGACCAGGCTGGTCTCGAACTCACAGAGATCCGCCTGCCTCTTCCTCCCTAGTGCTGGGATTAAAGGCGTGCACCACCATCGCCCGGCTCTAAGGAATTTTTTTATGTATTAACCTTTTCCCCCTTCTTTTTGATACTAGGGCTTGGACTCAGGACCTCAGCCATGCTATGCAGACTCTGGGCTCTTGAGTGGTAATATTAATAGTTCTTATTCATGTTTTGTTTCTTTCCTTCAGGTAGCAAATTATGGAGTTGGAGGACAATATGAACCCCATTTTGACTTTGCACGGGTATGTGAAACTATAAACATGGCATAGCTAAACGTAAATGGATTTAGTTAAAGACATTTTCACAGTGCTTGTTTAAGACAGGTAGACTTTACTGGGGGAGTGGGCAGAGTGCAATTGTAATGAGGATTTCAGTGAGAGACTTAAGTTCCACTCCAGGTTACGGGCCAGCCCGGCTGGGGCAGTACCTAGACAATAACTGAGCAGTAAGTGGGCTATCTTACCGCAGTAGGGACAGGAGCCTGAAGAGATATGAGATAAGGTAGGGAGATGCTCTGAAACCAGGCCCAGCTGAGGAGAGCGCTCAGAGGAACTTGGTTAGGTGTGGTCAGGAAGAATACCTTTGTTGATTCCGTCCACCTATAAAAATCCATTGCCTGCTTGGAAGTTGTGCCAGGAGGTCCTGAAAAGTCTGCAGAAAACAACAACAAAACCACTCAAAAAAGACATTCCGTTCAATGTATTGGTGAGCCTGGAAGAAGGGGAAGACTGTTCCCATAGTCACACTGGACAGTGGGGATGAGGTGCCCGGCAGCACTGCTGTGAGCACCTGGAGCTCAGGTTACTAGCCTGAGGTTTCCCATAACCCTCTAGTCAGAGTACATCGTCAGGAAGGGAAAGAGTGGCTTGAAAGAGAGGGGAGCTGTTCTCTGGGACTTTTACTGATGCGTAGACGAGAAGGATTAAAGTTGCTCAGTTTGATAATGTTCCTCAGTGTGGCAGGAGCAAGCAAAAGAAAAACTGAATCGATAAGGTGCAGCCGAAGACTGTAGCAAGCAGCAGTCAGACACTGAATACTGTATACTATATGTGAGAGCCATAAGAGATAGGGGCAGCAAAAATTTGAAAAATAAGCAAAGGGAAATTCTAAATAGAAAAATGTTAACTTTTAGAAAGATGAGAAATAAGTGACTGAATTGGGCAATAGGTATGAAACAGAACGCATTGAGAATGAGAGACGAACTGGGAGCGGAGTCAACATTAAAGTGTGTCATTATCAAATCTTCATTCAGGTCTCCTCACCATAATCACTGACCCTCTTAGCACTGTGCCGTGTGATCCACAAGCTCCTCTTCACTCTTCAGCCTAGAGTGTCCTGGAGCAGCTGCTTTACTGCCTTCTCTCAGATCCCAGTGTGCTTTTTCTAGGGAATCCTGCAAAAGTAACACTTTCGTTTCTTCCTCTAAATCCTGATACTAAAACATTTCAGGGCTTTTGGTGATGTCAGGCCCCACATTACAAAACTAAAACATTCCATTTTGAGATAATCGTTGATTGCTAGAAAGTAGCAAATAAGTCTATGAGGCCCTTGTATGTACCTTCCCCACCCTAGGGCTGGTGTCCCTATAACTGCAGCACAGTACCAACCAGGAGTGCGCCGTCGGTGTGCTCACAGTGCTCAGTACTGTTTCACCAGTTCTCAATTCTGAGCTGGCTCTGCACTCTAATACACGCGACTTAGTGTAATTCCTGTCACGTTCAAGGCATCTCACTAGACATCACAAGCCTCCCTGCAGTACTGCTCACCTACTGCACAGCCCCTTCCTTCCCCCGTCCTGAATTTCTGCTAACACCATTATAGAACACACTAATTCACTCAGAAGACAGGTCTGGAGTTTGGAGTAATTGTCCCAAAAGTCTTCAGGGTGAGGGCTGAGTCAAGCACTTGAGAGGCTAGTTTGGACACAGAACACTGGCCGTATATTTGGGGTGTGTTCTTTACTTATGTTTACTGCTTTATCCACAGAAAGATGAGCCAGATGCTTTCAGAGAGCTTGGGACAGGAAATAGAATTGCTACATGGCTGTTCTATGTAAGTTACAGCTACATTTCATGACTCAACTTATTTTTTGGTAGGTTATATGAAGTTGATTTGGTATCACTCCTATTGACTACATAGTGCCTTCAAAGCCAACCTGGGTCTCAAAATAGAAAAAGGGCTGGGGGTGTGTCTCTCTGATTTGTTTAGCATGCAGGAAAGCCTGGGTTTGATTTCTAGCATGTCACAAACCAGGCTTGGGGGTGCATGCTTGCAGTCCTAGTACTTGGAAGGCAGAAGGATCAAGGCCATCCTTGGGTATATAGTATAGTGAGATTGAGGCCAGCATTGACTATGAGAGCTTGTCTCAAAGTGGAAGGGGTGTTCTTTAAAAATTATTGCCTGGTGGTGGTGATGCCTGCCTTTAATCCCAGCACTCAGGAGGCAGAGGCAGGTGGATCTCTGTGAATTCAAGGCCAGCCTGATCTACAGCGTGAGTACCAGGACAGCCAGGGCTATACTGAGAAACCCTGTCTTGAAAAACAAAACCAGGGGCTGGAGAGATGGCTCAGAGGTTAAGAGTACTTACTGTTCTTCCAGAGGTCCTGAATTCAATTCCCAGCAACTACATGGTGGCTTGCAACCATCTGAAATGAGATCTGGTGCCCTCTTCTGGTGTGCAGGCATACATGGAATGTTTGATACACAAGAAATAACAACAAAATTATTGATAGTTCCAGTACTTGGAGATGTTCCACATTTTAGAATATGGACTGTTTGCCCATACACGTTCTCTACATGTGCACACTTTATAATGTGCAGCTTTACGGCTTTTCACAAACTAAGCATGTCTGCTAATCAGCACCCAGACTAGAACATATCACAGAACGGGAGAGGGAGAGAGAGAGAATAGTTAAACTCAGGACCTAAAATATGCTAAGCACTCTGCCTCTGAGCTACATGCCCAACTCCAGAATTAATATTTGTTCCACTTCATCCAACTTTTCTGTTAAATAACAGATCACCCCCAAATGATTTTTCCTTCAGTGAGGGAGAGGGGCAAACATATGGTCTCATGCATGTTCTGAATGTTTTTAAATAGCTGTCATTTATTTCCTCCTATTGCAGAGGTCTTAACTGGGTTTAACATCACGATGCCTGTTGATCTCTCGTGCAGTTGCACTCATTTGTCAAGCACTTGGCCCTTCTGGAAGGCTTAGGCAGATGGGTCTCTGTTGGCCACCCTACTCACAACTCGGGGTTCTCACAAATCCCCAGTCTCCCAAAAAGAAAATTCTACATGGACATGATATTTTTACAGCCTGTTTTTAGAAGTCATACAGTGTCCTTTTTCTGTTTTTAAATCACACCTGCCAGGGACGCACTCCACCTCTGAACCACACCCTCAATTCTGCCCCGGTTCAGGATGAGGGGCATGGGCTCGCACCATTTGAAATGAATTCCGAAGTCACAGTCACATAAAAAGCAGGTGGTGACTGAGGCTGTAGCTCAAAGTCTCGGCTGGATCTTGAGTACTGGGAAAAACAAAACATGTAGTTAGACTGTTACTATGTTTAGAAAATAAAATCTGCTAGTGGTGTAACCCTTATTTTTGAAATATGTGGTTTGGGGGCTGGAGAGATGGCTCAGTGGTTAAGAGCACTAGCTGCTCTTCCAGAGGACCTGAGTTCAATTCCCAGCAACCACATGGTGGCTCACAACCATCTGTAATGAGATCTGGCGCCCTCCTCTGGCATACATGTAGGCAGAGTGTTGTATACATAATAAATAAATAAATCTTTAAAAAAAATATGTGGTTTGCCAGGTGGTGGTGGCGCACGCCTTTAATCCCAGCACTTGGAAGGCAGAGGCAGGCAGATCTCCGTGAGTTCGAGGCCAGCCTTATCTACAGGCTCCAAAGCTACAGAGAAACCCTGTCTTGGGAATGAATGAATGAATGAATGAATGAATGAATACGTGGTTTAGCAGGGCATGGTGGCACAATGTTTTTAAGTCACTTGTTTTAGAGGTGGCATATACATCCCATAGTTGGGCTGTGTTTGGTATTTTCTGCCTGTGGTGGTGTTTAAAACTCTTCACTAGGATGGATTTCCTTGATGCGTGTGCTTTTTCAGTTATTTAAGGTTTGTGTTTTTGTCCTAGGCTACCTTTATAATAAATAGAAATTCTTTAATCTTGTGGTTTTTCATGTAATTTTATCTGAAGGTAATTGTTTCCCTTACAGATGAGTGACGTGTCTGCCGGAGGAGCCACTGTGTTTCCTGAAGTGGGGGCTAGTGTTTGGCCCAAAAAAGTAAGCTCACTTGGTTTGTGGGGCTTGGTTTTGTTGGGTATTTTCCTCCTGAAGTAGATTTGCACGTGCAGTTTGTGGCCCAGGAAATGAGTTACACTTTCTTGTATTTATTTTTATCTTATTGGTCTTTTTCTGTATATGTGTGTTAGATCCTGGAGTTACAGACAGTTGTGAGCTGCCGTGTGGGTGCTAGGAACTGAACTTGGGTCCCATGGACCATATTTGCAGACTACATTCATCTCAAAGTAAAGGTTGGGTGAGGAACAAGTGTAATAACTGAGTTCTGATTCCCAAGATTTGATTTCATATAATTCTCTCCATATTGCCGGACTGTTCTCACTCTGTAGACCAGGCTGGCCTCAAACTCACAGAGATCTGCTTGCCTCCACCTTCCGAGGGCTGGGAGTAAAGGCCCTCCACCATGCCCGACTGAAACACTCTCTTGTCATCCACCCTTATAACTCCCATATGATCAAGAAAACGCCTCCAAGCCATAGACGGAGCAGGAAATAGAAGTGCTGTGAAAAGTGAAAACCTAGCGTTTTATTTGATGATAATTTTGAATTGTTCTCCACAGGGCACCGCTGTCTTCTGGTATAATCTGTTTGCCAGTGGAGAAGGAGATTACAGTACACGGCATGCAGCCTGTCCTGTGCTAGTTGGAAACAAATGGGGTAAATAGTTCCTGTATTCTCTGCTTAGAAACTTTATAACCTGCACCTTAAAACAAAATGCCTCCTCCCATGATTTGCCATCTGGCTAATTGTATAGGATCCAGCTAAGCCTGTCCCTGATCTGAGTATAAATTTGCATCCCTTAGATGAGCATTTTGGTGAGATTGTTTTTGAGGGTGGGTGCTCTGTTTCACCTAGTTTTCCAGAAGCATTAGATTAGTTGACTCCCAAGTTGAAAAGTTAGAATCTTGCCCTCAAAAGGTCACAGTCTGAGAGCGTGAACTGATGGGTAATCAGAATGTGGCAGAGCACAGACCAATGCCCAAGAAGGTTTAATTTTTGTTTCCTCAGCACATAACAGTTACTTTTTAGATATGTTAAGTGCCAGAAAAGATTTGGGCTAAAGCTCAGACAGCACCTGGCTTCAGTGCAGTATTTAAGAGGCCCTCCTCTCAGACCATACAGGCATAGGATTGCCTCTATTAACAACTAAAATAGGAAACGAAACAAGTTTAATACATACGAATCCAGTGTGTACATTACAGTATGTCAGTGGCCACATGTTAGATGCTCACATCTACATGTGTCCATTGGTTAGAACCACTGTAAGGAGGCCTGGTTGGAAGACCTTACAATCCCCTCACTGAAAATGATGCTTGGGAACTGCTGGACCACGGTGAGCACAGGCTGACTGGGAAGGAAACAGCTCTGAAGGCTCTTCTCCATCATGTGAGTGCTCTAAAGCAGCAGCAAAGGGTTTTGACTCAAAGATACAAGAAAAAATGGCCAACTGATGAATGAAGACTATGTACCAGGGAGTTAACAGTAACCAGTGTAGGCAACCTAGTTCAAGTATTTTGTCCAAGTCAGTGACATTGACTTATTCTGTAATACCAGAAATGGGGTAGAAAATTTGGGAGAAGAAATCCGTATTTTTATATATATAGCCCTTCAAAATCCCAGCAAAATTCTTCAAGGATCTCAAAAGAACAGTACTCAACTTCATTTGGAAAAGCAAAAAACCCAGGATAGCCAAACAATCCTGTACAATAAAAGAACTTCTGGAGGCATCACAATCTCTGACTTCAAACTCTACTACAGAGCTACAGTGCTGAAAACAACCTGGTATTCGCATAAGAAGAGACAGGAGGACCAATGGAATCTAAAATATACGTCTTAGAACACTTGCTTTTTGACAAAGAAGCAAAAAATACCAAATGGAAAAAAGAAAGCATATTTAACAAATGGTGCTGGCATAACTGGATATCAACATGTAGAAGAATGAAAATAGACCCATGTCTATCACCATGCACAAAACTCAAGTCCAAATGGATCAAAGACCTCAACATAAAGCCAGCCACACTGAACCTCATAGAAGAGAAAGTGAGAAGTACACTTGAACGCATTGGCACAGAGAACCACTTCCTAAGTATAACAGCAGCACAGACACTAAGAGAAACAATCAATAAATGAAACCTCCTGAAACTAAAAAGCTTCTTTAAAGCAAAGGGCACAGTCAGCAAGATAAAACAACAGCCTACAGAACGGGAAAAAGATCTTCACTAACCCCACATCAGACAGAGATTCCATCTTATACCTGAAAGAATGGCCAAGATCAAAAACACTGATGACAATTTATGCTGGAGAGGCTATGGGGAAAAGGGAACACTTCTGCATTGCTGGTGGGAATGCAAGCTGGTACAACCCCTTTGGATGTCAGTGTGGTGATTTCTAAGAAAATTAGGAAATAACCTTCCTCAAGACCCAGTAATACCACTTTTGGGTATATATTCAAAGGATGCTCAATCATGCCACAAGGACATGTGTTCATAGCAGCTTTGTTTATCCTAGCCAGAACCTGGAAACAACCCAAATGCCCCTCAACCGAAGAATGGATAAGAAAAATGTGTTACATTTACATAGTGGAAAAAAATTTACACAGCAGAAAAAAATAACAGCTTGAATTTTGAGGGGAAAATGGATGGAGCTAGAAAACATTATTTTGAGTGAGGTAACCCAGACACAGAAAGACAATTATCACATGTATTCACTCAGGTGGTTTTTAAACATAAAGCAAAGAAAACCAGCCTACAAACCACAATCCCAGAGAACCTAGATAACAATGAGGACACTGAGACTTACATAAATCTAATCTACATGGGAAGTAGAAAGTATAAAAAGACAAGATCTTCTGAGTAAATTGGGAGCATGGGGACCTAGGAGGAGGGGAGCAGAGAAAAATGTAGAGCTCAATAAATATTAATTAAAAATGTATATAAAAGATATATGTATATATATATATATATATATATATATATATGTGTGTGTGTGTGTGTATATATCAGCTGTAGTGATGCATGCCTTTTAATCCCAGCACTCAGGAGGTAGAATCGGGCAGATCTTAGAGTTCAAGGATAGCCTGTCTGGTATACAGAGTGGATTCCAGAATAGTCAGGGCCACGCAGAAAAGCCCATCTCAAAACCAAAACATTCTGTAACTAAGACAGCTGACTGAGGATGTGATAGCATCAACTGATGAGAGGACTGTCTGGGTTTCGGGGGCAGTACTTGGAGTACGGAAAGCGCTGTGTTCCCTTCATGTTGTTCCGCTTGCAGCTCATTTCAGCCTCAGCAGAGATACATGCAATCTGATTTTTCCAGCATTGTCAAGTTTATCTGAATTTTAATCTTAAGCTTTTAACCTGTGCTGAAACTGTTCTAGTTGAGCTTTCAGATGAGAATAAAATTTTTTTTTTCTCCCCACAGTATCCAACAAATGGCTGCATGAACGTGGACAGGAATTCCGAAGGCCGTGCACCCTGTCAGAACTGGAATGACAGACCGGCTCCCCTCGCTCCTGTTGTCCTCTAATGCGCCCGGCACAATCGCTGATAACTTTCAGACGTTTACAGCTGACTAACACTCCATGGTTAACTCGGTCATGAACCTCGTCCCGTGTTTTGTCTGTGGACAATCACTTATTGTATGGGCTTTTTTGTTTTTTAATTAACACTCAGTCACCACATTATGTAAAATTTTACAGTTCATTATCACAGAGTACAGGACATTTAAACAACAGAATTAGGATTCATAATTTTAAAAGAGCTTTTTGGTTTAGATTAAAAAAACAAAAACATCCAATTGTAGATTTCAGCGCATCTGCGTAGATGGTGGTCCCAGCGAGGCTGTGTGTGGGGTGCAGGAGCCTGTCCTCCTGCTCTTCCTTCGCTGGAGTGTGCGCACTCCTAATAAACTAGGACCCTAGTCTGGGCCCTAAGGGCTTTGCCTCATCTATTAGTCCACGTTCCTATTTCTTATTATTTAAAGAAACTGTATTTTTACCAGATCTCCCTCCTCAACAGTGGTGAATTCAATTGGTTTGAGAAAATTACTTCGTTCAAAAAGTTCTGCTTAGCAGAACTGCCCTACAACTACAGTGCTCAGACTTTTTCCTCAGTGACTGATGGTGTCCAGAGACCCTGCCTGTGTTCCTCCTACAGCAGGTGGTGGTGGTGGCATTCTGATTAAATACTGTGCCTTAGGAGACAGGGAGTTACAGGTCCTCGTAATGACGAGTGAGGGAGTTGATTTTAAAAAAGTCTTTTATAAAAAGCCAAAATGTTTTTTCTTTCTGAAACGTGTTATAACAGTGACCTATTTATGATCTTAAATCTTTTTTTAAAAAAATGTTTCTGTGTGGTATTTTTCATGTAAAATAACACTGCGTACAGGTATGTTACTCCTTTACTACATAGAGCTACAGTTTAGTATTTGGTTAGACTTTTAGTCAATCAAAACATGTTACTTTGGAGTCTAGCTTGCCTGGCCCACTTCAGACTTTTATGAGACACTAACAAAAAGTGTACTTTCTTCAGACACAGTCATGCTTTGATTATGAGTTGTTACAATAATGATACTTACACACTTTCTCTTATTCAAAAGCCTGGTTGTGGTCTTGATGTATATGAGGGAATTTTTTTTTCATTCAGAGCTCTGGCTCTTTCTTTTTAGTTCTCTGGGAAAGTAGGGATTAAAATGAACTGTTCCATCACAAAGATTTTAACAAAAAAACAAGTTCAGCACTTTAAACTGATTTTAGGTGCTTTAAAGACAGGATGGAGCCGGGCAGTGGTGGCACACGCCTTTAATCCCAGCACTCAGGAGGCAGAGGCAGGCAGATCTCTGAGTTCGAGGCCAACCTGATCTTCACAGCAAGTTCCAGGACAGGCTCCAAAGCTATAGAGAAACCTTATCTTGAAAACAAAAACAGGATGGGTATGGTGGTCCACATCTTTGGTTTCAGCACTTAAGAGATGCTTCTGCCTTTTCCTCCTAAGTTCAAAAACAGCATGGTCTACATAGTAAGTTCTAGGTCAGCCAGGGCTACATTGAGAGATCTTACCTCAAAAACAAACAGAACAACTTCTTTTAGGCCAGTGGTGTAGTTCAAACATAGAGTAACACGTGTGAGCCCTTGGGTCCCATTCCGCTACTAAAACCCCACACTGGTTAACATGGAAGCAACAAGTAAAATAGGGATTTCAAGGCCAGAAAATAGGTTTGTCACGAAGTGTTAGCAACCAGATGATAAATTAGGGAGACAACAATATATACATCTTCTATAAGAACTTTATAAGCTATGTGTGGCCTGCCCCTGCCTGATGTTCCCATGAGAACATCTGGTGGTTAGTGCCATTTGCAGTCTCAGGTGACTGGGGCCAGTGGCTGCTCCCCACCTGGAAAACCACAGGGTTCATGAGGAAAAGGGGCAAATAGTTGAAACCAGGAATGGCCTGTACACACGTGGAGAGACGCTCAGCCTCGCTGCTCCTTTAAGGAAGTCGGCAGTGTTACAGGATTCCTGTCAGGAAAAGAAAGTGTCGTCGAGGATGTGTAAAGATTGTTATTATGTAAAAGTTCTTCAGAACCTGTGGAATTTGTTTCTGGGTAGGAAATGAAGGCAAAGAGTTGACGTGTTTATACCCGGGCTCATGACAGGATCGTTTGTAGTCACCGTAAAATGGAAGCAACCTAAGTACAGAAATAAATGAGTGGGGGAAAGGTGGCATATACATTAGGAACATATTCAAGCCAGAAAAGGAAATTCCAACACACGCTCAACATAGTTGAAGCTTGGCGAAATAAGCCACACAGATGCTCTCAGCCACTCACGTGATACCTAGAGTAATCGAATGCCGGGGATGTACGTGGTTGTCTGGGTGGAGAGGAGACACTTGGGACTTAGTATTTATTGGGTGTTTTGCCAAGAATATACACTTAATGTGATCTAAATATACTCTTCGATTTTAGACTTATTTTGTATGCATGAGTGTTTTGCCTGTATGTATGTATGTGTACTACATGTGAACTTGGTGTCCTCAGAGATCAGGCAAGGCCATCGGACCTTCTAGAACCAGTGGTGGTTGTTTGGTAACCATCATGTAGGTGCTGGAGTTGAACTCTGGTCCAAAAAATGTTCTGAAATCTGTGAGCCAAGCCATGTCTCCAGCCCCTAAAAACATTCTTAAAGGTAAACGTGCCAGAGTTGTCGCTCAGTGGTTGAGCATGCCCACGGTCCTGGGTTCAATCCTCAGCCCTCTCCAAAAAAAGAACAAAAAGCAGTATCACATTTTAAATGTTTGACAACTTAACCGTTATGTTCCAGTTCTTCTAAACCTTCCAAATTGAAAGCAAGGGCATCTGTACACCCGTGCTTCTGTTTATAGCAGCAGCATTCGCGGTGGCCAAAGGTGGAAGCAACCGCTTTGAGTATCTATCTGCAACTGAACGGATGAGCAAAGGTAAAAACAGAGATGGGTTTGGAATTATAGAGCTCAAGAGACTTGACAAACACTGAAAATTAGCAGAGAATCCCAAAGCAAAACTAAGGGATGAGAACAGCTTTTAAAGAAAAAAAAAAAAAGTCAGGCATGGTGCTACACACCTTTAGTTACAACACTCAAGGGAGAGACAGATACAGACTTTGAAGCCAGCCCTGTCTACATAGTGAGACTGCTTCGAATTCCCAGCAACCACATGGTGGCTCACAACCATCTGTAAAGATGTCTGGCGCCCTCAACTGGCCTTCAGGCATACAGACAGAATATTGTATACATAATAAATAATTATTTAAAAAAAATAAATCAAGACAACTTAAAAAAAAACTGTTTAGCGCTACAATTTAGAAACAGATACTACATATATCTGAGAACAGACTCAGAATGGCCATGAATGCACTTGTAAATTCACCAAATCGTAAAGATACTGAAACTGGTTGAATAAGTGAACTTCGTGACTTAGAAGAGAGAAATTAGATCATAAGGCCTTGGCAGCAACACTTGCATAGAACAAGAATATACTTAGTATGGGCGGGGGTGATGGCTCAAGACTGGAGTTTGGAGCCCGGAATCCCCGTCAGTGTCAGGTGGGCATGACAGCCCTCTTGAAAGATGGAGATGGAATCCCCAGAACAGTCGGAATCGCTGAGCTCTAGGTCCCTGACTTACAGGGAATACAGGAATACGCCCAGTACCAGTTTCTGGCCTCCACATGCGCACACCTAGGCACCTGCTCTGTAACATACACGTAAGTGCATAAACACGCAAAAGATCTAGATCCACTCAGCACAGACAAATCTGTCAACACTGGAAATCTGACATGTGAAATCCTTTTTCTAAGGAATCTCCCAGAAGAAAAGTTGTGACCTCTAGAATAGAGGTGTGGAATAAATACCAAAGACAGTGACTATGCTACCAAATCTATGGAGTATATCGGTATCCACAAAGGATTGTGTCAGTGTTTGTGGTTATTTTTATTTTTATGATTTTTTTTATTCTAGATAAGAGTTTCTCTGTAGTCATGGCTGTCCTGGAACTCGCTCTATAGACCAGGCTGGCCTTGAACTTGAACATCTTCCTGCCTCTGCCTCCCTAGTGCTGGGATAATTAAGGATCTTTTTCAGTGTACAATTCAGGCCAGCCTCACACGATGCCCTCTGGCCCTGGGGCGGGTTGTGGGCCTGTACCATCATGTTCAGCTACTGCTGGTGAATTTGAAATCTGTCTGTAGTGTCGTGTTATAGTAGCCTGTTAAAGTACAGAAGACACCCAAAGCCAGTAGAATAGAAAAACCTTAGGAGAACGTTGTTAGAGAAAGAAGTCATTTTCCACCCTACAAAACTAGCTAGAACATACAGTGGAATTTTATTGTGCAGTACAGATGAGAAAAGTAATCACCAAGAATCTGTGTGAGTCCATAGGTTTGAAATGTCCAGACCAAGCAAATCTATACAGAGAAAAAACAGGGATGGGGAAGAGAATAGGCCCGATAGCTAAGGGATTACATTTTCCTCAGCTGGTCATAAAAACATTTCTAAGTTGCGCAAACCAGGGGTGGTATAGCTAGAAGGATCAGAAATTCAAGGTTTCCCTTTACATAGTGAGTTAGAGGCTAGCCTGGAGCATAAAAGAACTTGTCTCAAAAACAGTAACTATTGAGTCATTAATAAATGTTCTAAGTTGTGATGACTGCAACCCAGCTAAGCCACTGGGCGAGAACCAGAGTGTTTAAGAACTGTATAAAATACACATGTCAGGTTAGTGAGCTAGATGGTATGAAATAGGTATCTCAAAGCTGTTTCTAAAAAGCTAGCAAGACGTCAGAAATAAATGAAACCTAAGTTCGGCCCACTGTAGGGAAGTTTGAAGAAACCCAAACCCACACTGACAGAAATGGTGAGTCTGCAGCTGAGCTGACACAAGCAAACTGTCATCAGGCATGACGGGGACAAAGCTACAGATCCTACAGAGCTTGAAAGGGTAATGGTGGATTACTAACTTCTTCGGGACTGTTCGGACAGATTGTGCAGGTAACAAATCACCAAAATCTCAAGAAAATTCTGAATAGCCCCATTATTGAGTAAAGAAATTAAGGGCTTAATTTTTTTAAACCAAAAAGCAATGCAGAGTTCTTGATGACATCACCAATCCCTGCCGTGTTAAGGAATGCCCTCCACAAATGGCTTCAGAAAATGCATGATTTCCAGCTCACTTTAAGAAATATTGGTCGAGCGGTGGTCACGCATGACTTTAATCCCAGCACTCGGGGAGGCAGAGGCAGACGGATCTCTGTGAGCTAGAAGCCAGCCTGGTCTATAGAATGAGTTCCAGGACAGCAAGGGCTACAGAGACTCACCCCCCCCCCCCACACACACACACAAACAAAAAAAGAAAAGTTGTCCCTGATCTCCAACCAGACTAAGAAAGTATAAGGAAGAAACAATCCGTATCTCCCAGGAACATAGATACAAAATACTATTGCATCTAACCAAAAATAAGGGGGAAATTAATGTTTAAGTGAAAAACAAAGCTTACTGAAATGAGCTTAACAGTACACCAACAAGTTCACTTCAACAATTAAATCACAAAGTTGGGGCCAGCGAAATGGCTCTGTGGGTGAAGGAACTGGCTGCTAAGCCTGACTACCAGAGTTCAGTCCCAGGAGTTCAGAGGGTAGGAAAGAACTGACTCCTACAAACTGTACTGTGACTTCATACACAGGCTGTGGCACGCACGTGCACACACACACACATGCACACACAGAGAAGTAAATACAATAAAAAATGCAAGGTCATGTCCATCTCAAAAACCTCTAAGATTGGATTAAAGATCCAAATTCTACCTGAGTAATTCATCATGTTAGCATGTTAAAGGAGGAGAAGAGAACTATGGTCATTTCAAAAGATGCAGAGCATGCATATAACAAATCTCAGTACTGCTGCTGTTTTTATAAGTGTCCCCAGGATCAAGGTCAGCCTGTGCTCCTTAGCAAGTTTCACACTAGACAGAGCCTGCCTCAAATAAAATGCAAATGTCCTGAACTGACTGGTGGCTTGTCAGAAACCTTGCTCTGCTTTACTTTCCAGTAAAACACTGGATGCTGCTTGCAGTACAGCCAAGGGTCCACTCTCCCCGGGGTTATTTAGTATTGCTCCAGACAGGAAGAATAGAGGCTCACACCAGGAAAGCAGCAGCTTTCCCCAGCAGCTGCATGAGCATGCTTGTGAAGCATCCCAGAGAATCTACAGAACTCTTCTTAGGCTGCAGGCAGCACGCCAACTCTACATGCAGAAATGAATGACAAACTGAACTTCTAAAGACGGTATGGGAAGGCCTCAAAAGTGTACTTCCCAAGTAAAAAGTGCAGATTACAAATGAGAGCTGTGTGCTTAAGCATGTGACTGCCAAGAAAAGTTAGGGTAGTGCGTGTAGACAAGAAAGGGCCATTCCGCTAGGTGGTGGCGCATGCCTTTAATCCCAGCACTCGGGAGGCAGAGGCAGATGGATCTCTGTGAGTTTGAGGCCAGCCTGATCTACAGAGCGAGTGCCAGGGACAGGCTCCAAAAGCTACAGAGAAACCCTGTCTGGAAAAAAACTGAAATTAACTAATTAATAATTTGTGATATACAAATGAGAGCTGTATACTTAAAAATATGACTGCTGAGAAACGCTAGAGCACTGAGTGGAGATAAGAAAGGGCCATTTTGAGGTGAGAAAAATGCCCTGTGTCCTGGTGGTAGTACTGAGGAATCTATATCTGTCAGAAACATTTTATGGTGTATTCTGAATACGTGCGTTTCTATGGAGTTTGTAAGGTTTGGTGTGTGTGTGTGTGCGCGCACGCGCTTGCATGTCTGGATCACAGGTGTGAATTACCACATCAAGCTAATAAAACATTCAAAAACATTAGCAAACAGCTAGGCAGGTCAAGACTTAAAAATGGCAGAAACAGCCAGGCATGCCTTTAATCCCAGGGGGAGGGGGGAGGCAGAGGCAGGTGGATCTCTGTGAGTTCAAGGCCAGCCTGGTCTAAGTAGTGAGTTCCAGACCAGCTGGTGAGTTACCTAGTGAGACCCTGCCCTTAAAAAAAAGAAAGAAAGAAACAAGTATTGTTTGGTCCATGACTCTGTAATGATGGTTAAAATATTAACTATTTTAAATATAAATATTTGTTAATAAAATCCCTATCAAACAGATGTTTTTGTTAGGTAAAAAGATATCTAACATTTTTATCCCTGGGTGGGGGGGGGGACAACTTTAGATCCTCATAGGCTTGTATCAAAGAAGACAAAACTAAAGTCTTACAAACTAATAAAAATCTAGTTTCCCAAGGCTGGCCTTGAATTGCTTTGTGATGGGGGAGGGTCTTGATTCCTGATCCTGTCTTTATCTCCCAAGCGTGGGGCCACAGTCCTGCACACTGCCCTGTGGGAACGGGACCTCCCTGATCAAATGCGTGGAACCGGAACCTGATGAAAGTTCCTGGCAACGGTCACGGGAGGCCGTGACGCTCATTTTGAAATATTCTACTTAATTGCCAGGCACAGGGCCGGGGCTCATGTCAGCACTCCTGGTTCGAATGCTTGTGGAGTTTGGCTTGGTTTTTTTCTGGAACTGGGGATTAAATCCAGGGCCTCAGACATGTCAGACAGACCCTCAGTCACATCCCAGTCATCACAAATGGTTCTGGAGGAGATCACAAGTCTCAGACGCAGTGATACAGGAGAATAATTCCGAGGGCCCACTCTGTACGCTCCACTTCTTTTCCCATCAGATTGTAGGGATTGGCCTAGACTTCACCCCACAGACGCTCCCTCCAGGCAATGATTTGTACCCAGCCTCTGGTCTTTTGGAAAGCCTTGAGGTGGTGGCATCTCGATCTTCCAGGGTTTCTATAGCCAGTTTGTGACATTGTCTTGGCAGTAGTGGCAGGTTGGATATTTTACTTGCTATGCAGTGCCCAAACTCAACATGTTCATAGGTTTTACAACCTAATCATGGGCTTTTGTTCTGTCCTATGTTCTGAGGCAGGTTCTTATGCATCCCAGGCTGTCTTTGAACTTGTTATGTTGTGGAGAATGCCCTTCAATTTGTGATCCTCTGGCCACTACGTCCCAAGTGCTGCAATTCCAGATGTTTGCCACTATGCCTGGTTTTGTGCTGCCAGTGTCTAGTGCAGGCCACTCTATCAATTAAGCTACAACCCCAGTCTAAGACCTAATCATTCTAAAAACATTTTTAATTAAAAATTCTTTTCTTTTAATTGTGTCTCTGTTATTTTTTTTAGGAGTGGGGTGAGATTTGTGAATTTTAGTGCAGTGCCTAAAATGGCCAGAAGAGGGCATCAGATCCTCTGGTGCTGGAGTTCCAGGTGATTGTGAGCAGCCCAGTGTGGGGTACCAAGAACTGAACTCTGGTCCTCTTGAAGAATACCAAGTGCTCGTAACCGCTGATTTATGTCCCCAGCTACTTAGCATTTTTCAACTTATTATTAGTGTTAATTATTTTTTTCTTAAAATGTTACAAGTTAGCAGTCTTAGCCAAGAAAAGTAATAATAACTAAAGGGAAATTAATTTCTCTTTATTTGCATTATCACATGACTGGGTATATATAGAAGAAACTGAGCTACATGTTATATAAAAGTAATTGTACTGTCTGGGGAGAGTGCTCCATGGGGCAAATGCTTGCTGCACAAGCTTGAAGACCTGGGTTCAGAACCCTTCACACACATCAGCGAGTGGGACAGCAGCCACCTGTGGTCCCTGTGCTAAAGAGACAAGGACAAGACAATTCCCAGAGCCTACTGGCCAGATAGTCTTCCCAAATTGGTCCTGTCAGGTTGGGTGACTGACCCTGACTCAGAAGGTAAAGGGCAGTGACAGGAAGATGGCTGACTCTGACCTTCACACACGTGTGCACATATGTGCCCATTCCGTGCACATATACCATACACACGTAACTGTATTCCATTCTGCTGTCCCCTGGACCCTGTTTCTCTCCATTGATTGGGTCCTGCTCACTAGCTCCTGCAGCCACTTAAGAAATAACCATTCTGAGGCTTAATATTCATTACATACTCTTCGGCCTACTAGTTCAGGATTTTTATTAACTAACTCTTACAAATCTTAAATTAACCCATTTCTCTCCCTCTCTTTCTTTCTTTCCTTGTCTTTCAAGACAGGGTTTCTTCATGTAACAGCCCTGGCTGTCCTGAAACTCACTTTGTAGACCAGGCTGGCCTCAAACTCACGGAGATCCCTCTGCCTCCCAAGCGCTGGGATTAAAGGCGTGCGCCACCACCACTTGTCCTAAATTATGTCATTTCTATTATTTTATATTTTACCACAAGGCTCGTGGTTCTCTTGCCTCTTGGACTGCCAAAAGGTACCTGCATGACTCTGCCTTCTTTTCTCCTCTATCTCTGTTTGGATTTTCCACCTTGCTATATTCTGCCCTGCCATAGGCCAAAGCAACTTTTTTTTTTTAAGGGAAGAAAGGGTTTATTTCATCTAAAAGTTCCCATCTGGCATATCTCAGTATAGACCTTCATAAGAGTGACCACCATGTGACAGTCAGTATTAGACTGTCTTGAAATCTCCACCAAAGAAATCAATCCAGCAAATTCTTAGGACCAGGGTGGAAAACAGCCATATCAATATGTAAAAATATCACAAGAATGTAAACCCAGTTGCTTTATTCCCCTGTGAAACCTCTTGATCCCGGCCTCCATAGCCCACATACCTCTCGTCACTATTTTCTTCTGCTAAGATGGTCCATGAAGCTCTGCTTTCAGTGTTCATCCAGTCTTCTAGTCCAAAATCTCAAAGCCCTTCACATTTCTCCAAAACCCAACATTGTCAGTTTCTTCATGGCAGACCCCACTCCTGGTATCAACTTCTGTCTCTTACTTTTCTTTCTTTTTTTTTCTAGTTTTTCTTTTTTTTTTTGAATTTTTTTTAAATTTATTTATTTATTAAGGATTTCTGCCTCCTCCCTGCCACCACCTCCCATTTCCCTCCCCCTGACCGCGAGGGGTGCACCCACACACTGAGACAATGGGGATGTTCTATCGGGAACTCACCAAGGTCTGAAAAAGCATGGGATAAATCCGGACTAGCTGAACATAGCGGACAATGAGGAATACTGAGAATTCAAGAACAATTGCAGTGGGTTTTTGATCCTACTGCACGTACTGGCTTTGGGGGAGCCTAGGCAGTTTGGATGCTCACCTTACTAGACCTGGATAGAGGTGGCCGGTCCTTGGGCTTCCCACAGGCCAGGGAACCCTGATTGCTCTTCGAGCAGATGAGGGAGGGGGACTTGACCAAAGCAGCTTCTTTATTAACCAATGGTTAATAAAACATATTCACGGCATACAAGGGGAATCCCACATCACATAACGACACCTTCAAAGTAGATAATTACAGTATCAGGATTAAAAAGTCTCAAGATAGAGAGATACAATGTTAGGTTGTTGAGAACAGAAAGATCAGGCCTAGTTTTAGGGGGACCTGGCGATGCTGGGAGAGGTCCAGGGAGGAAGGGAGGCTGGAAAGCTGGCTACTTAAATGCCTGAGAGTCAGAATACAGACAGGCCATGGGAATTGGAAAGTAGTAAAGGAACTTCCAGGGCTCAGTGGGAAGGAAGTTAGTGCAGAGGAGCCGGCTGTAAAGGAAACAACAGAAAGGTGAGGAATGGACTTCGACTTGAGGGAAGAATGGAGTGTGCTAAGTAGGGAGGGTGCTCTCTGCCTGCCTGCGTGTGAGAGTATGTCTGTATAGTTGAGCAGAGACAGACTGACAGACACACTGATGCTCTGACGCAGTTCATAGGCTGAGCTGAGCAGAAATAAAATACAGGGAGGGGGTGGGGGGAACACCACAGACGGATGGGACTGTATCTGGAAGGACGTCTATGATCTGCCTAAGGTCAGCTCTCTGATGGTTAAAATCAGCCCCCCTGCAATGAGGTGGGGTACGCCTGTGGAAACTTGCTGTGTGAGGAGAGCGCTACTGCAGGGGTTGCCTTTAAGCTCATTCACCCTTGCTGGGGCATCTAGATAGCTGACTTCAAAAACAGACATCAGATACTCTTTTCCTCCTACCGCAGTCCGCTGCCTGCTCACCAGGGCCAGGAAGAGGTTGTTTTTGGTCTCCTTGGCAAACATGGGCCAGGTCCTAGCTTTTTTGCAGATGCTCCATCCAACTTGTGACTGACAGTTTCTCCAAAGATGCAGACCTCCTGCAGTCCCCACCCGGCCTGCCCAGGCAGTCCGGATTTCACCCACACCATTCCTAGTGCTCGTTGGCACAAAGCGCTCAGGATAAAGAAAATAAAGAACCAAGTCTGCCAATCAAGTGAAATGTGTTTCTTCGGTCTCCACCCCCGGGGCCGGTGGGAGGCGGAGAGAAGGGGTGACAAGATTGAGAAGGTAACAGTCTGCCTTACAGGGGAGGTCTGAATGAAATAAAGAGCGACACTAGACGGTGGGATGGGGTGGAGTCTCAGTTTCAAATTTCCTACAGCTGCACTTCCTAATGTAGAGGTAGAGTGGGGTGAGGGTGTACCAGAAGGTTCTTTGTGAGGTACTTAAGAGAGAAAAAAAGCCAAAATGGCAAACTGCTACTAAAGGACCTGGCAAGGAGCCTTTGGATGCACCCTAAAAGCACTCCTCCTCAGAGTTCTCGTACACCCAGGGCAGAGGCCTAGGAGATTTGTCCCCTATCTGCCTGGTGTCGTGAGCAGCTGCTCCAGGGTCCAGAGGCTGCCACCTGGTCCCAGGAGTGGACCTTGGCACAGGAGGGCGTGAGGACCAGGCCTCAACTGACCTCAGATCCCTTAAGCCTGTCTGGATGCCTCACTGTGTTTCCCACAAACAATGGGGACAATATCTATCTCACCCAGCTGGGAGAAACACACCAGAAGTACAGACAGAATATTTTTAGTACCAGGCCATGTAGAGACTCGACGTTCAGTGAGCGATGGCCATTATTATTAAACTACACACACACACACACACACACACACGAGTTTAACAGAGTCACAAAGAATGGGTTGGAGTTGACCAGACACAGGAAAGCTTTCCAGAAAGCGATTCTAGACCATGTGGATAGCTGAGCTTGGAAGTCATGGATAGAATGCGTGCCCAGCATGCAGGAGGCCGTAGGCTCTGTGGATGGGGTGACATGGATAGAAGATGGGACAGGAGGGACACAAACCCCGGCAGAGGACACTGTGCTCCCTCCCTGTTCACGGCTTCCTGCTAGGACCCTAGTACGCCCATCTCTCTGTCTGTGTTGACGTAAAGTGGGTCCTCTGGGTTCCCATGGCCATTTTGTCCTCCATTTTCACAGCCCTCCAGCAGGCTCACAAAGCAATAGTAGTGGCTGTGGTCCAGTGTCCCGAGTACAGTGAGATCTCGAATACAATATATGGACATGTGTGTGGGTCACTTGGCCCTGGGAAACTGTGGTGGAGTTGGGACCTTGAGCCCAGGGTTAAAGATTCATCTTACCCTCCAGAAATCAATTTAACATGAGGCAGGTGGATGTCGGTGTGTTCCCCAGCCTGATCGTCCCATGGGGGTTAGGATAACACAGTGAGATCCTGTAAGTAAATAAGTAAGTATGCATGTATGTATATAAGTATGTATGTATGTATGTATATAAGTATGTATATAAGTAAGTATGTATCTATGTATGTGTGTATATAAGTATGTATGTATGTAAGTATGTATGTATGTATGTAAATAAGGTAGCTGGCACCTGAGGAAGGACCGCTCGGTCATCCCCTGCCTACCACACACACATGCTCATGCACACAAAGACACATGCCTACCGTCTTGGTCGCCATCCTGTCACTGAGAGACAGAACGACTAAGGCATCTCCTACAAAAGGAACCATTTAAGTGGGGACTTGCTCTGGTTTCAGTGGTGGGGAGCATGGTGGCATGCAGGAGAAGTAGCTGAGAGATTTGTATCCTGAGCCACAGGCAGCAGGCAGAGAGAAGGACATGACACAGACACGCAGCCTGGCATGGGCTTCTGAAACCTCAAAACCCACCCCCAGTGACACACTTCCTCCAACAAGGTCAAACCTCGTAAGCCTTCTTCTAATCCTTTCAAACAGGTCGACTCCCTGATGACAAAACATTCAAATACATGAGCCTATGGAGACCATTCTATTCAGACCACCACACATACACCCTCTCTCACACGCGCACATACATTACATCATATATGTGTTCAATGTGCTCTCACCCATCACCCCCTAGCCCAGAGACCAGCTCTCTCTAGCTCACACAGCTGCAGCTGAAGAGGTCCCCATCTCCTGCGTGAGCAGACTGCACAAGAAGCAGAGCACCGGGGAAGAAATGCTCGAGAAGCTGCTCTCACGAGTGTGCCCTCTACTGGTCGAGTGCAGAACCTCATGGCTGTGGGACAGCATGATGCTGGCTTGGACAAACCAATCCTCATCACCGATCCTTGAATGCATTTGAAAGTTTTCTTTCAAGAGTTCAAGACAAAGCCAGGCTGTGGGGGCACATGTCTTTAATCCTGGCACTCAGGAGGCAGAGGCAGACTCATCTCTAGAAGTTTGAGGCCAGCCTGGTCTACCTAGTGAGTTCCAGAGCAGCCGGGGCTACACAGAGAAACCCTGGGGTGAGGGGAGGAGGAGCATGGAGGTGGTGTTTCAAAATAATAACCATTTGGGCTTCTCAGGTAATACTCGGTGGAAGACAAGGGCACCTTCCATTGACCTTTCTGAAGCCACCAACTCAGTTGTGAGCAAGATAGTCATGTCCAGAGCCAGCAGCCAGCATGCCGCATGCGCCCACAGTGATGGGAAAATGTCATTACGGGTAACACTTTTCCTCTTCCTGTTATTTGTAGATCTGGAGTTATATTAACACCACCACCACCATGGAGTCGAAAAATTGTGATCCCAAGTAGAAAGACGGGACAGACATATACAGTTGTCAGTTTTCCTATTTACATCCCTGTATGGGGCTTTAATGTAAATGCTTAGGTCTAGGGCATTAGGATAAGAGAGTAAGAAAAGAATGTGCCAAAATGTTTCTGTGAGCAAGGTTTTGTCATTCAAATAAAACCACTGTTTAAGGAGGGCTTGAAGGCCAGCCTCAAGGCCCTCTCAGGGTTCAGACTGGAAGCTACAAGAAGCAAAGGGGACTTTTTTCCTCTGGCTGTCTGAGAGCGAACAAACTCTCACCTCTCACTACTTCTTCAGTGCCAGTTTTTTATCGTTCTGCCATGCTGCAAAGTTTCCAGTTTACACGCACGCGCACACACGCGCGCACACACACACGCACACACACGCACGCACACACGCACACACGCGCACACACACACACACCAGCAATTCTCTGGCAAAAGCAAGATTACAAAACCCCCAAATTTCTCAGGGTCATACAATTGATAAGCGCTGTCGGCATCTTTATGGCCCAGGGATGCACGGCTAGAAAGACATTGGGCAGCACTAAGAGGCCAAAAAGTGGATTAAGAAGGTTTTAAATTCTAAGAAGGGGAGTTCACGCATGCTCCTCTATTTCTAGGTTAAAATCCTGCATTGATCAACCGAGGTAAGAGTAGGCAGAGGGAGTTTAATCGCTTTCATAGGTTAGAGCCGGGGTCAGCTGAGGTTAGCGCTTTCCCAAGTCACCTGTGGGTGAATTTGGGACACTCAGTCTCCTTATCAGAAAGGGCTGAGAATCAAATAAACTCAGACATGCCATACCCCGGTCTTTGATGGTCCCAAATGTGATCTCTTTGAAAGACTCCTTTTCTGACTAAATGCCCTGTCAAATAAAAGATGATTGCAGGGAGTTGGCTTCTAAGTTTTATCTCAGGGAATGGGTAGGAGATTTGACTGTGAGAATCAAGGTTTTTTACTGGGTGACTAAATTTTCTCACTGGGATCCCACAGAGTTGGGGGAGTCAGCCAATAAGCAAAGGAACAAGGCAGGCTTTTAAGTATCCACAGCCCTTGTGGGACAAATAGATCCAATTATGAAACATGTCTCAGTACATTTTCTACATATCAAGACTATGTAGCTAGATGAAAAGTCATCTTCTTGACCACCCACAGATATATGTGCCCATAAAACTGAGATGTCGTCATGAGTTTACATATACGCATCACACGAGATTACACACTATAATGCAGGTATTCGGGAGACACCAAACCACTTTAGAAAAAGTGAGTAACAGTTTCCAGAGTTGATGGTCCTGTAGACCCTGTCTGGACAGGGCTAACCTCCATCAGATAACCAGTCCTCTGGTGGATTGACATCTGAACATGAGTTGTCACCTACTGTACCTCTCACGGCCTGTGACAATTGTTAAGTTTCAAACCCAGGACAAATGGCTGAGGTGCTTATTAACATATTAGTCAACCTGGCCTCCAGCTTCTCCCAGCATCCCCTAGTCTCTACCTGTTACAGGGTATGGCTGGCACACCCCACCCTCTACCCTGAACTCTCCAGCCCTGGGGCTGGGCTGCCTTTCCCCAGAGGCTCTTCCCTATAGAATCCAGACATTTTGGTTACCCACTCCTTTTGTACATTTGGCCTCCTGGCTGCTGTACCTGGTTCCCCTCTCTCCCTCCCCCTCCTCTCTCCCACATGGCCCATCTCAGTCTGATCTTGTCCATTGGACTCTTCCAGATGTCCCTGTCTCTGACTATGCTTTCCCACGTGTCTACAATAAATTTTCTCCTCCTCTATACCTAGGAGTTATGTGCTTTTCTTATTTTTTTTTTCATTCAACCATGATTTTTTCTGGACAATATCATTATTTGGACTTTTTTTTTAAAAGTCAGTTGAGAACACACAAATCTAGGGGGCAAAGATGGTGTACATTTGGGCTCTGGGTTGGGAAAGAGTGGAGAATCACAGAACACCAAGGCATCCGATGGAGGGGCTGTGGAAATGGTAGTATCTCTGGGCCTGTGAAAAAAACTTCTGAGGCTGCTGAGCTGTGTCCTGTGTAACACCTGTGTATGAGCAAGCAAGGGCCGCTAAGAAAGTTCCACCAATAAAGGTGCTTGCCTCCAAACCTGAAGACCAGAGTTCCATCCATGGTCAAAGCAATCAAACCCACTCCTTGCCTTAGACGCAGTAGGGGGAAGCAGTTGCGCTAAAAGACAAGGGAGCCACCTGGTTCCATTTGGGAGTCCAGCGCCTCATTCCAAGAGGAAACAAAGTATCAGATGCTAAGAACCAAGCAAGACACCAGGCCTGGGCAAATCTCCCTGGCATTCCATGCCAGCGTTGTCCTCCACCTGCTTGATAAATCTGGTATGGAGTCCCTTGAGTGACTCAGCTTCCAGGAAACCTTTCAGTTTGGTTATTCCCTGATTACACCCCGCTTACAGGGAACCAACTATCCTTAGCGCTAAACTTCAGTACAAATCCTCAATCCCTCTTCCAGGGTCTACTGAGAAAGCAGGGAGGGAAAATAGGACTTGAGGAATTTTCAAGTTAGATGAAAGGAGCCAGATAGAGGCAAATTTCAACAGGACAATGTGGGCGTGTCTCTGTGTGGTGTGTATGTGACTGAGAGCTGCTTGCAGACTCTGCACCCAAGGGGCAGGCTAGGGGGTGGGGTGGGGAATCAGAAGTTCAAAATCAGTCTGGGCTACATATGAGCCTATCTCTAAATAAGTAATCAAGCAACCCAAATCTTCCAGCAGTCTCTAGAGCCTTGTGAAAGGGTTGTGGGCCATTCGGTTTGTAGATTTAGGTGTCTGAGTTGTGGGAATGAAATGAACCACTGAGCACTGAGCCCTGGGCACTGAGCTACAAAATGTTTGAAGGCACTCTTGACATTTTTCAAGTGTTATCTAACAAAATGCCAATGTTTTCCAGGTTTCCAGTTTTAATGTTCATTTCCCGTTGTAAAATCTAAAGTTGTAAACGTAGTTATTTTCCTACATAATTCTGTTTGTAAATTTACAGCTGGAGGTTAGAGCAAATGACAAGCATTTAGACAACAACTCTGCTATGTGAGATTTGTAGATAGACTCATAAATCAAACTCAAGCAGTTGGGTTTTTTTTTCTGCTTATGGAACACTGGTCATAAGCACACATAAATCCTGTTCAAAAAAAAATAACAAGCTGAATCTTGGCGCCAGCAAGCAGAGAATGTCTGTACTGTGTAAAGCTCATCATCACTGTCCATTTCTAACCAGGCTGTCCTGCATGCAAGAACTTTTGTCCCCTGCCTGTTGTGTGTGCCCTGTACGTTAATTAAGATGGACCACCAACTTTGTGTTTTTCTTCTTGTCTTTTGTTTGTTTGCTTGCTTTTGAGACAGGGTTTCTCTGTGTATCTCTGACAGTCCTAGAACTTACTCTGTAGACCAGCCTCACCTTGAACACACAGAGACCTCCTGCCTCTGCCTCTGCCTCTGCCTCTGCCTCTGCCTCTGCCTCTGCTTCTGGGATTAAAGGCGTGTGTCTCTACCACCTAGCTATCCTCATGTTCTTAAAGCTATTACCTTTGAATTTTATGTTTTATAAGTGAAGTCGGATGGCAGTGGGGCATGTCTCCAAGCATTGGTGATGAGACCAGATCCGTGGACACAGGAGGAGTTCCCAGTGCCAAGCAGTTGGCATCAGGGTTGTGCAGGAACAGCCCAGTAGGGCTCAGCCTCCATAAGATTATCCCATGCCTCAGCAAAGGACTGCAGCAGAGGACAGGAGCGGTGTGTCTCACATGTGGAAAGGAGAAAAATTCTATAGCAGAGAATTCTATGACTGGCAAAAGTAGCCTTCAAAACTGAGGGAAACGACGCTTTCCTAGAAAAATAACTGAAGGAGCACATTCCCCCTTGACCTGACCCACAGGGAACTTCGCAGGCACGCCATAAGCTGAACTCTAGACAGGCACTCAGAGGGATGGGAAGCGAAGACACATAGAAAATATTCTAATTTTGATTTGTAACTTTTTTATAAAAAAAAAAAAACCTTGAAGACAAATGCCTGGAAATCACTATAAATTTGTTTCTGGGCATTAACCAGATAAAGATGCAATTTGTGACATTGTTAAATGGAAACAGAGCTGGGTTATAACTTGAGTACTTTTGCGTGTGTGTGCGTGTGTGTGTGTGTGTGTGTGTGTGTGCGTGCTCCTGTATGTCTATGTGTACCTGAGCACATGTGCCTGCCCGATCCAGAAGAAGGTATCCGATTCCCTGAAACTGGAATTACAGAGGGTTGGGAGCCCAGTGTGAGTACCGGGATCTAACGTTGGTCCTCTGCAAGAGCAGTAAGCACTCTTGGCTGCTGAGCCACCTCTCCAGTGTGGCGTGAATATATTGTATGTAACCTCCTGGTAACCGCAAATAAAATACTTAAAAGCTAAACACAAATCTCACAAATAAGCTACTTATAGTGTGTATATCAGTAGTTCTTGACCTTTCCAAAGCAGCAACCTTTTAATACAGCTCCTCATGTTGTGGTGACCCCCAACCATAAAACTATTTCATTGCTACTCCATAAACTGTAATTTTGCTGTTCTGAATCATAACAAATATTTGATATACAGGGTATATGATATGCGACCCCCAAAGGCTGAGAACCGCTGGTACGCACGATGACAAGGGAATGAAAATGTGTCACTGCAGAAATATCAACTAAGCACAAAGAACGAAGTGACGGGGGGACAAAGATGAAGGGCAAAAGCAGAGACATGCGCAACAATAGTGAAACAGCCCGAGAAAATCCTCGTCAGTCAGTGTGAGTGGGTTAAGGTCTCCAATCGAAAAGCAAAGAATGGAAAAGCAAAGAATGGAAAAAATACTTGCTGTCTTTTATCAGACTGGAGAGCTGACTTGGGGGTTAAGAGCACTTGCTGCTCCTGCAGAGGACCCAAGTTTGGTCCCCAGCATCCACAATGAATGATGGCTCCCAGCTGCCTGCAACTCCAGCTCCAGGAGATCCAGTGTTTTCTTCCGGTCTCCGCAGACACCAGAACATATCCGCACCCATACACAGAATTAAAACTAATAAGTACTGGGCATAGTGTCACACATCTGTGATGCCAGCACTATCTTTGTGAGCTTGAGGTTAGCCTGGTTTATATAGCAAGTTTCAGGTCAGCCAGGGCTACATAGTGAAGCCTGCCTCAAAAGGGAGAGGGAGTATTATGTCTAAAGACAAAAATGGTTTGAAAATGAAAAGACTGAGAAAAATATTCAATGCAGAGATGAATGGAACATAATGTTCTCTGTCTGTTATAATGGCTTTCTATTTTGCCTCATGTAAGGATAGTGAAAAGGTAAAAATCAATTACAAGTGAAAAACGCCATCGTATCTGATAAAACAGCCATTTCAATAAGATGAAATAAATATAAGCACAATTGCCTAACATCCCAGCATGGGAAAAAAATAAATATTGACAGACTTGAAGAGACAAATAGTCCTATAATCATAGCTTCAAAATTCAATACTCCTCTTTCAATAAAGGCCAGAACAAACAGATGGAGGGGCATTAAGGAAATGAGATACACATACATATAAAAATGCAGACCTCTCCTCCCCCACAGAACCACCTGGAGTCTGCTGGAGCCACAGAGAGCTGAGAAGATTGCCTTTCAAATCACACAGCTGTGCAGCCATTCACGCTGCAAGTTTTGTTTTCCTTTCCTATTACATAACGCCAACTCTTAACGTATATGTCTCATGATGGCTTTGTGTCTGTTTGTATATTAAGACAGTTGTTTACTATAAGGCGTGTTTTATTCTCCAGGCCACACATCTCGTCTCCTTTTGCTTAACCGTACCCTTCCATAGCTTTACCCATTTCTGTCGGCGGCAGATCCTAACAGGATCCCAAACATCCCTTCTCGGCTGCTTTACCTGCATCAACTTTTTCTTTTCAAAGTCAATCTAATAGTTCCTGTTATACTTGCCCAGCATTCTCTACTCCCACTCCAAATTGTATGAACCGAAATCTGCGTAAACATCATATGATCCCTTGGGTGATTATCCAACAGTTATTGAAATTAAAGAAGCCGCTGTTGTTCATTGGCTAGCGGGATATCTGCGTAGTGGCAATGCCACACAGCTGTGGATGCTTTCCCAGTTAATAGCCTCCTTCAGAAAATAACAAACTTTATCCCAGGTACCAAGCCCCTGGACTGAGTTTTCTGAACTATACACTCAGCTCTGTCTCATGCAAGTCTTACACAAACTTTGCAAATATTTAAACTGAAAGAATACATCGGCAAAATAGCACCAGCCAAGTCAACCCAAATACAGTAACACCGAAAGCACTAAAACCAGGACAATGCCAGAAAGACAAGAAAGGAGGATGGTCACTTGGTGGAAGGATGGAAGGTTGGTGGAAGGAGGAAGGGGATAAGTGTGACCCTAATGTACTACATAAAATAGAAAACTGCCAAGTAATACATTTTTTAGAAAGTTGTGGAGGAATGGGGACCCTCTAACCTCACTGGGTCGGTAGAGCCACAGTTAAAGGCCTGGGTAACAGATCTTCAAACGGCTAATAACACACCCAGAAAATTCAACTCCAGACAAACACGTCAAAAAACTGGGAGGTCAAGAATCTACTCTAGCGCTCACAGGGGCTTCATCCACTGTAAGGAGGCACTGGCAGACACCGTACAGATGGGCTAAAAGCCACCTCGCTAAGAGAAAGAAGCCAACACCCAAGACCACATTACAGGATTCTATTTCTCTGAAGCACCAAGATTATTCAAGTTCATTAAAAAGACAGAGGTAGAGGGGAGAGGAAAATGCAGGTGGAGAATTTCGGTTTAGGATAAAAAAGCTTTGGAGATGGTCCTGGTGCCTGTCACATGACAATACATTAATATCCTTAACACCATTCATGCACTATACCATCAAAAATACTTCAAATAATATACACCCCCCCTCAAAATTTAGGTTAAAAAATCTGCTGGGTGGTGGTGGAACACGCCTTTAATCCCAGCACTCGGGAAGCAGAGGCAGGCGGATCTCTGTGAATTCGAGGCCAGCCTGGTCTACAAGAGCTAGATCCAGGATAGCTAGGGCTGTTACACAGAGAAACTGTATCTCAAAGCACCAAAAACAAAACAAAACAACCACAAGGGAAATATTCTATCAACAATGCCACTAACAATAGCATAAGCACAAAAAAATCCTACTTGAAACTAAAAAAATTTATACAGTATTACTTGTGTCTATCTAGAGAAGTTGGCATTTCAGTTATATTGGAACTGAAGTCTAAGCTTTGTTGATGCAAATGAATTTTCAGTAAAGTTCTCATGACCAGCATAACATACATTATTAAAACATTATGTTTTATATACATGTTCTTCATGTATCACTATTATCATTGCACTTACAAAAAATAAGCAGACTTTTTTTTTAAGGAAAAAAACACCAGGATTTAGCAATTAATAGCCCATATTGCTTTTTACAGAGGCCTGAGTTCAGATCCTGACACCTGTATCACGTGACTCACACCCTCCAGCTCCAGGACATCCTCTGTGCGCCACAGGCTCCTATGCTCACGTGTACACGCCCACACCACCACCATCACACGAACACACACAACTAAAAATAAAATTATAAAATCTTTTCCAAACCCTTTGCATTTATCGTATCTTTAATGACCCTTTTTTTGTTTTGGGTAGCTAGAGGGGGAACTCAGGGCATTGCACGCGTGCGCACACACACACACACCATGTGGCCTACCACTGAGTCTGCCCCAGATTTCCTTACTTTTGGGGGAAAACAAAAAGAGTTCCACGGTTTTGTTATGATCTCTTCAGTTATGTGACTGGCCTTGGCTGGCCTCCAGCCCAGCGTGATGAAGTCATTTAACCTCTGCGTGATTTCTTAGGACTCAAATGGAAGCGATATCAACCTAGTCTAGAATAGGCGTGAATATCTGGAGGGCTGGAGGAAGGGAGGGGACAGAGACAGAGAGACAGAGAAACAGAAAGTCAGACGAGAGATAGGAGGAGAGAGAGGTCGAGACAAGAGACTGATTGGTTTGGAATGTGTACGTGTTTTAAACACTGGGTGGCATTATTACTGTTTTCTCTTTAAGTTCACATGAGAAACGCATTTTAACTACTACTCTTCCTGGACGTTAAGTCTTTAGATGAACACATTTCTTACCTAAAATGAGGATGTTCTTAGGTTTAATATTTTCTACAGGGCTTTCATGGCATCTGAGAAAGCAGCCGAAGGATTACTTGGTACACAACGGTGTCGTTTTCCAGACTAGTGACTTTATAGGTATTTATTCATGCGACCAAGAGCAAACTACCCAGAAAGTGATGCCCAAACTCCGGGCTGACGTGAGCAGTCTCAACGCTTGGAATCTCAAACAGGCTTTCTGATAGTGGCCTGGACTTTTATCTGCCTCAAAGGAAAAACTCACCACCACCAGAGCGGGTTGTTCCCTAACAGTCCTGGGGCCTCCTGTAGGCCTCAGAATCTTAGGACACAGCACTGCAAATTCAGAACCGGACTCATCCCTGGGAGGATATCCGGACCTTTACCAGATGGAAGGATCTCAGTTAGAGACAAGGAGGGACCCAGGCAGAAACTGGGCTCAAAATCTGAACCTCGCCGAGGCACACTTACAGAGTTTGGGCTCTGGCAACCTGTCCGTCGGTGAAGGTGACCCCAAGTCAGGCCGCCGGAGCCTTGCACACACCCTCCTGGGCGTCCTCTGGACACGCGTAGAGGAGGAAGTGGCTCAGGGGTGTGGCTGTTATCTTTGGACAAGCTCTGCTGTCCAGAAGCCGGAGGAGCCCAAGTGTACAGCAGAATCCCCAGGCTCCCTTCCCCCATTCCCAGAGTGCAGCCATCCCCCTTCAGCTCTTCGGGGTCCACTGGAAGTCCCCTCTTAGGCCATTCTCATACAAGCCCTCCCACGGTCTCACCTTTGTCCTCTCTAATCGCTCGGATCTGCTCCCGGCCTCCATGGCTGTGTTTAAAGTCCACCTCTGGGGAACACAGACTGACTGTTCCGATAAGGCCAGGCACGGGGCTGTGTGTGTTTCCCCAGGCTTCCTGGGACCCTGGCTGGGGTTGGGGGGACGAGAGCAGCGTCCTACCTGTGTGCAGGATGAAGCTGCCCTGCGGCTTCTTCCTCCTGTGGTTTGGCCTGGTGGGCAGCCTCGCAGAGAACGACCCCAGCCTCAAGGAAGACGAGTCTTTTTCGGACTGGGGCCTGCGGCACCTGCGGGGCAGCTTCGAGTCGGTCAACAGCTATGTCGATTCTTTCATGGAGCTGCTGGGAGGGAAGAATGGAGTCTGTCAGTACCGGTGCCGATATGGTGAGTACCGGGGTACCTCCTCTGGGGTGAGGATGGGGGAGGGTGTTGGGTCATGGGCAGCTCAGCAGGTCACGTCTGTCCTACACCAGGTAGGCCAGGTTACCAGACTGAGCAAATCAGGTGTAGTAACGTCAGAAATCCAAGCAGACAACAAATTCCTACTCGGAGCCTGTGGTGCATTTGGGACCTATATCTCCTGATCAATTATGATTTAACTGAAACTCAAGCTCCACTCAGCTGCCTGGGAGTCTTCGCAGAGACCTTTATGGGTTTGCTGGGAGCCTGGGGCTTAAGGGGAGGTAGTGAGCAGCGTGGAAGCGAGGGCATGGCGAGAGGGACCTCACGGGCTCTGAGATGCTCTCGGGAAGGAAAAGGAACCGGAACCTGATCTTTGGAGATTCTGCCTGGGGTCAAACAACTCCTCAGAATCCCAAAAGCTCCAAATAAATCTCTCGGCCCACCCGCAGACCTCTGACTGGCAGGGGTCCCTGCCCTGCTCCAGTCAGTAGCCTCAGGCACCGCCGCTGCCCACCAGGGTCCCAAGCGCCGTCCCAGAACCAGATACAGAGGCCGATTTGGGAACTGGAGTGGACACCCAGGCCTACCTTGCCTCAGTTGCACAGAAGGCCAGTTTTCCCTTCACCCACTCGGAAGAGGCCAGAGCCGAGCTCCTGCCGAGGCTTGGCAGCTCGCACAGTGGGTGAAAAACCTGTGCTTAATGTGGTGCTGGGAATTTTATCTCAGGCCTTGTTTGCCAAGCGCGTGGTTCACCACTGAGCTGCACCTGGGCCTGAAAATGCCCTTTAAAGCACACGGCACAGACCTCCTCCGATGGTTTAGTTTATGCAAATACCCCGCAGTAGGCTCCCAGGTGAAAATGCCAAATCTGCTTAGCCTGGGACAACACGAGCTTTCCAGAGACACTCAGAACAGCTGGGACATACATACACGACCTCTTTGGGGGGAGGGAAATGGCTTCCTTTATGTACTAAAAGTGGCCAACCAGGAGATAATGGTTAAGTCATTGTTCCCAGTAGGCTTAACATCCCTGGGCACAGGCAAAAGAGCCTGCAGCTCACAGTGAGAATGTCCTGGGATCAAGTCCTGGGTCCCTCAACCTCGTAGTTAGCCAGAGTTAGGTGTGTGAAGGCAGAAGCCAGTCACTGCAGTAAGCCAGCCTAGTTTCCCCTGATGAGGCAGCAAAGGGTTAATGCCTGCCGTCTGAATCAACACAGATGTTGTCAATACTACCCAAGGTTTAGCAAACATCTAACAGTAGGACTTTTTGTAAAACTCTGTGCCCAACCCTGCTCTCCCTTGTCTAGCAAAATCGGCATCAAAAAACTTCAGCAAATTTTTGCTTAGACAGCCTCTGACTGGGAAGGGCCTGCCGACTCCCCATCCAATCGAGGCTCCTGGGGACAGGACAGACTTGAGTTCCAGGCTAGCCTGGCTACATAGTGAGACACCTGAGATCCCCTCTCAACCCACCTCCCCCACAAAGGCTGCTTAAACGTCAATCTTTTTAGAATTTTTAAATCGACAAAAACAATAGTGGATATCTGTGGAGAAAGCCCAGTGCTTTGATTCATTGTGGAAAGGTACCACAGCCGATTGCCGTAGCCACTGCCTCCTCCCAACCTTCCTTTCATTTGTCGTGAGAAGGTTAAAAGTCTATTCATTCAAAGTGTTGAGATCGCGTCTCTTTGTTCACAGCCGCAACAAGACACTTGCTAGAAAAAATTAAGGGGGGGGGGAGGAGGATGTTGGCTCAAGGTTTCAGAGATCTCTGCTTATTAAGGGGGGGGGCAGTAAGGCTGGGGAAGGAATGGTGAGTGGAAGGAGCTTGAAGTGGAGGCTGGTTCACTAGGTAATATTGGGAAACAGATAGCCAGGCTGGGTGTATCAGAGGCCTGGTCCTGGACAGTTACTTCTGACACGCACTGGCCCTCTCTCTGAGGGCTCCTCAGCTTCCCCACAGAGTATTATCAGCCAGAAAACTGACTCAAAACATGAACCCACGGGGGTAATGCGTGCGCGTGTGAATGCACCCGTATGTTTGCATGGAGGCCAGAGGAGGACAGCTGTATCTCCAGTGATCATGCGTCACCTTGTTCCCGGGAACAGGGTCTCTCACTGACCGTGGAGCTTGGCTGGCGGTCAGGAAGCCCCAGCCGTTCTGTCTATGTATTCTCACAGCCTTGGGGGTAGAGGTGCATGAGCAGCCATGCCCAGCTTTCCGCACAGATGCTACCAATTTGACCTCAGATCCCGGTTCTGCCCACCAGGCATCAGGTGTGCATTCTTACCCACCGAGGCATCTTCCCAGTCCCCACGGAACATTTTCAGTCCAAACCATAATCGTCCTTTGCCGTGATCATCAGTACAGAGATTACTAAAACTTAGTCCTTCATCAAGAACCAGCCTTTGTTGAAGATCTCCTTTTTCTCAATCCCCCCTCCTCTCAGCCTTTCTACTCCCGGTTTCTAAGAAACTGACTTTTCTTCCTTAGGTTCCACATTAGAGATCATAGAGTCTGAGTTTTTCTGATTTTTTCCACCCTGCGTAATGATTTCCAGTTCTAGGAAGACTGGATTCCCTCTTTAAGGGAGAGTAGCTCTCCATTGCGTAGACACACCTTCCTTATCTACTCCCAGGTTGACGTGTGTCTAGGTGGTTTCTGTGTCTTGTTCGCTATGCTGCAATGAACACGAGAGCATAGACATCTTTCCAACATGCTCTCTCCAGTTCTGTTGGACAGGTACCAGAAGTGGGGTTGCTGGATTGTCTAGCGGTTCTGCTTTTAGTCTTTAGTTTCCTGAGGAGCCTCCATAGTGTGTTCTGAAATGGCTATACTCATTGACATTTGCACCAATGGGGTATGAGTTCCGTTTTGCTGCATGTTCACCACTTTTGTCTATCGCTAAGAGCCATTCTAGCAAGCATAAGGTGTTGGTTCCTTGTGGTCTCTGCTTCTGTTTCCCTACTAAACGGGAGTCCAACCATTCCTCATTTGTCTTATTCAAACTTTTTCTTTTTTTAACTTTATTTTATGTGTATGGGTGTTTTGCTTGCATGTCTGTGTGTCTGGTGCCTGTGGGGGCCAGAAGGGGACACCGGAGTCCCTGGCACTGGAGGTACCACCAACTGAGCGCTGGGACTTGAGCCCAGGTTCTCTGCAAGAGCAGTCAGTGCTATTAATCACTGAGCTGTCTCTCCAGTCCCCTGTTGGCTTGTTTTGTTTTGAGAACCAGCTTTTGGCTATTTTAAGGCTATTTTAAGGTTGGGTTGAGTTTCTGCTATGACTCCCTTCTGTATTTTGGATGCTAGCTATCCCTCTGGTAGCTGTAGTTTGTGAATCCCTCCATTGTCTCTGCTCTGCCATCACTCCTGTTGATGTTCAAAAGCTTTTCATTATAGCAAATCTCTACCTTTTAAAATAATTTGAGACACTGTCTTACATAACCCAGGCTAGCTTCAAACTTTCTATGCAGCCAAGGATGACCTTCAACTTCTGATCCTCTTGCCTCCACCTCCTCCAATGTTCCTACTGAGATTATAAACATATGCCAACAAGCCAGGTTTAGTCTAGACTGGGGCTCAAATCCAAGGATTCATGTTGGTGAACATTCTACCAACTGAACCCCATTCCTAGCTCTGTCGTCTTTAATTTCTGGAGACGTTTTTGTCTGTCTGAAATTTCACAGAAAAACTCCACACACTTGTGAGTTTGCCTATTTCCTAGCAAAGGACTTTCTTGCAGCCTTCACGGGATTCTCAGGAACCCATGAAAAGGGAAACACCCATAGATGTAGGAACCAGCAGCTACATCTCACGCTAAGGTGATGGGTCTCCCAGTTTACTGAAGGTCCCAGGGCTGTTGGTATTTAAACAGAGACAGGACCAGGTAGACCAAGACAAGAGAAGCAGAAAGCAACTTAATCCATTTTAGTCTCTGTGTTGATGGCATGGACACTGTTTGCTGTCTCCAATCAGTGTGCTGCTCGGGTGGGCATCCCTGGAGGTTGCCGAGTGTCTGTGCATAGTGCTGTCCCTGGCACCTCAGGGAACGCCTCACCCTCCACAGGAGATGCTCAGACCCCTGGTCTGTGATATACCTTCCTCCTAATCTTTCTGTTGACAAAAAATGAGAGAGAGGAAATGTTGGCCAAGAGTGCAGGACACGTGGCTGGAAGCAGCGTTTCTGGGTGTTGAGGCTCACTCTGCCCTGAACCTCCCTCCTGAGGCCTCTCATGTGTTTTATGATGTTAACTTTGTTTAGAAGGTTTGACGTTTTATGAGACCAAATTTGTCAATCGCTTTATGGCCTCCGACTTTTACATCTTGATTAGAAAAGCATCCTTAGTTCAAGATTGTAGCAATATTCTGTGATTTCTTTTCCCGTGAACACAGCCACAGCTAATGCATAACAAATGAGCGTGGCTGTGCCCTGATAAAACTTCTTTATGGGCACTAAAATTTGAATTTCATATCATTTTCACATGTCATAAAATATTATTCTTGTTTTGACTCCTGCCTCCGATCATTAAAATAGATGAAGCCCATTTCTAGTTGGCAGGTTACAAAAGACTGGCACTGTGCGGAGCCTCCGTTTGCCAAGAAGCTAAGAGTTCCAACTTCCACACCAGGAAAGAACATCTTTGTGTCAACGTAGCATATTGCTGATGCCTAGGCTCAGAGCATCCAACCAGAAGGGACGGCTCGAGGCTAGGGTGTGTTATCACCTAGATCCAACTCCCTAGATCCAACAGCCACGTCCCTCAAAACCTGAGACTCCATGCTTCTCTCGGAAGCTGCTTCCTGCAATTCATGCTCAGCCCACATCACCTGCACTGCAGGCAAGATGGCCATTCCGCTATCTTCCAAACTGATGCCATGTTTCTCTTCTGTGCTTTCTTAGGTGCAAAAGGACCACGAGTGACTTGGGAAATCTCTCCAGCACTCATTAAAAAAATGCCTTTGGGGGATGGAGAGGTGATTCAGTGGTTAAGAGTGTTTGGTGTTCTTCCAGGGGACTGGGGTTCAATTCCCAGTACCCACAGGTTGGCTTACAATTTGTAACTGGTCTCCAAGAACACCAGGCATGCATGCATAGACATATATGTAGGCAAAACATCCCCACATACAAATTAATAAGAAACAATTTAGAAAGAAAACTTAAAAATGCAATGTCTGTGAATTCAAGTATTTGTTCCTTTAAGTTTCCCTAATATCTAAGAAGGTAACTTGTAAAAGAACAATCTGAAGAAAAGATAAAAGGCCCATAATCTTAGGAACAACCACACTGAATTATACTATGCGGTTCAATTGTTTGCCCATGTGTGACTCAATTATTGATATCAGACTCTGTCCCCCATTGTGATAGACCCACCCCCCCCACACCCTTTCTCACCCCCCACATACTCATATATACACACGCCCCCCACATACTCATATACAAACACGCTCCTCTCATACTCATATATACACCCCCACAAATACTCATATATACACACGCCCCCCCACATACTCATATATACACACGCCCCCCACATACTCATATATACGCCCCCCCATATACTCATATATACACACGCCCCCCACATACCCATATATACGACCCCCCACATACTCATATATACACACGCCCCCCACATACTCATATATACACACGCCCCCACATACTCATATATACACACACACCCCACATACTCATATATACACCCCCACATACTCATATATACACACGCCCCCCACATACTCATATACAAACACGCTCCCCTCATACTCATATATACACCCCCACAAATACTCATATATACACACACGCCCCCCCACATACTCATATATATACACACGCCCCCCCACATACCCATATATACGCCCCCCCATACTCATATATACACACGCCCCCCCACATACTCATATATACACACGCCCCCCACATACTCATATATACACCCCCACATACTCATATATACACACGCCCCCACATACTCATATATACACACGCCCCCCACATACCCATATATACGACCCCCCACATACTCATATATACACACGCCCCCCCACATACTCATATATACACCCCCACATACTCATATATACACACGCCCCCACATACTCATATATACACACACACCCCACATACTCATATATACACCCCCACATACTCATATATACACACGCCCCCCACATACTCATATACAAACACGCTCCCCTCATACTCATATATACACCCCCACAAATACTCATATATACACACACACACCCCACACTCATATATACACATGCCCCCCACATACCCATATATACGCCCCCCCATACTCATATATACACACGCCCCCCCACATACTCATATATACACACGCCCCCCACATACTCATATATACACCCCCACATACTCATATATACACACGCCCCCACATACTCATATATACACCCCCACATACTCATATATACACACGGCCCCACATACTCATATATACACACGCCCCCCACATACTCATATATACACGCCCCCCACATACTCATATATACACACACGCCCCCCCACATACTCATATATACACACACGCCCCCCCACATACTCATATATACACACACGCCCCCCCACATACTCATATATACACACGCCCCCCACATACTCATATATACACACACGCCCCCCCACATACTCATATATATACACACGCCCCCCCACATACTCATATATATACACGCCCTCCACATACTCATATATACACACGCCCCCCACATACTCATATATACACACACGCCCCCCCACATACTCATATATACACACGCCCCCCACATACTCATATATACACACGCCCCACATACTCATATATACACACGCCCCACATACTCATATATACACACGCCCCCACATACTCATATATACACACACGCCCCCCCACATACTCATATATACACACGCCCCCCACATACTCATATATACACACACGCCCCCCCACATACTCATATATATACACACGCCCCCCCACATACTCATATATATACACGCCCTCCACATACTCATATATACACACGCCCCCCACATACTCATATATACACCCCCACATACTCATATATACACACGCCCCACATACTCATATATACACACGCCCCCACATACTCATATATACACACGCCCCCACATACTCATATATACACACGCCCCCCCACATACTCATATATACACGCTCCCCACATACTCATATATACACACGCCCCACATACTCATATATACACACGCCCCCCCACATACTCATATACAAACACGCTCCCCACATACTCATATATACACACGCCCCACATACTCATATATACACACGCCCCCACATACTCATATATACACACGCCCCCCCACATACTCATATACAAACACGCTCCCCACATACTCATATATACACGCCCCACATACTCATATATACACACGCCCCACATACTCATATATACACACGCCCCACATACTCATATATACACACCCCCCACATACTCATATATACACACGCCCCCACATACTCATATATACACACGCCCCCACATACTCATATATACACACGCCCCACATACTCATATATACACACGGCCCCCCACACCATCCTCTCACTCATGCACACACACATACATACAAACCAGCCCCCCACATCTCTCTCTCTCTCTTTCTCTCTCTCTCTCTTCTCTCTCTCTCTCTCTCTCTCTCTCTCTCTCTCTCTCTCTCTCTCTCACACACACACACACACACACACACGGCAGGATGAAAAGGGAAATCTTCAGCTCCGAGGAGGTCCTGGGAAGATAAAGGTGGACAAAGGCAGGCACCGGGGATCCTGGTCTTGGGCTTGAGAGCAGAGGGAAACTTGGGACCGAGCTCAGGGTGTCTAGTGTTTGGAGGAGAGGTGACCTGTACTTGTGTAGAACCAGGATGCTGGCCTGAACAGTTGTGAAAGGACTTGAGTTTCTTTCATTTCCACAAAAGTTGTGTCTGCTGTATAAATACTTTCTGAGAGCCTAGGGTTTGGTCTATTGGTGTATTAGGGTTCCAAGCTGGGAAGGCAGTGCCATCCTTTAGTGCCGGTGGCACCAGCATGAACATCTGGTTATGAAGACCCACGTTCAGATCCCAGGACCTATGTAAAAGCATGGGGGGCAGAGGCATGTGCCTTGCCTGGTTCCTCTCATGTCACACTGCAGGGCAGAAACAGGCAAATCCAGGCACCTTCCTCCACACGCATCATACACACAAACATGTATACATCACACTACACATACCATACATACACATCACACACATACATGCACACCACACTATACACCACACATACTACACTACACATACATACCACTCACACACTCCACACACACCACCATACACCATACCCACGTGCCACAAATGTTCACGCCCACACACGTGCACACCCACACCACACAGGCTCCACCCACAGCACCATCCACACAACACACACATTCCATCCACACATGTACACACCACCACGTGCACACACATACACACCCAAACTCACCCACATGCACAGAGAGATTACAAAGTCTCGACCTGATATTACAAGGAAGAAGCAAGATGCTTCCATCTACCTAGTAATGAAGGTGAAGAATGTCTACCCAAAACACTTCCAACCCTCGCACACTTCAGATACAGGAAATGAACCACTTCGTCATACAGAATAAATGATCACACTTCATACACGGGAAATGAGCACACTTCATACACAGGAAATGAGCACACTTCATACACAGGAAATGAGCACACTTCATACACGGGAAATGAGCACACTTCATACACAGGAAGTGAACACACTTCATACACAGGAAGTGAACACACTTCATATACAGGAAGTGAACACACTTCATACACAGGAAGTGAACACACTTCATACACAGGAAGAGAACACACTTCATACACAGGAAAGGAGCACACTTCACCCAGTATTTAACTGAGCATCTCATCTCTGCCATAAACACCCTGGAGAAGTCATTCAAATCTGGGAAGATTTGTTTTGGCTCACGGTCTCAGAGGGCTCAGCAGTTCCAAGTGTCAAGGAAGGCATGGCAGAGCTCATGAAGACAGGAGCACGGGGCAGAGGTTCCTCCTGTCCTGTCACAGCAAGAAGCAGTCGGGTCAATGTCGTGGGATGACTGCCTCCCAATCCCGTAATCTAATTGAACTAGCTTCTTTAATACATTTGCAAGACCATAAAATGATTCTTACAATTCTTTTTTTTTTTTTTTTTTGATTTTTCGAGACAGGGTTTCTATGTAGCTTTTTGGTTCCTGTCCTGGGACTAGCTCTTGTAGACCAGGCTGGCCTCGAACTCACAGAGATCTGCCTGTCTCTGCTGGGATTAAAGGCGTGCACCACCACCGCCTAGTGCGATTCTTACAATTCTTAAGCCCCATAAACAAGGCAAAGCATCCAGAACACCAGTTGTTTGCTTTGTTCTGTGGTCAGTGATGCTCTGCCTACACCTACGGAGACTCCCTAAGCTTCCTTCAGTGCAAAGTTAATCTCTTTGATGACAGCTATGATTCTGATTCTGTCCGTGTGTGACCAGGCAATATGCTGCTCTGAATTGTGGGGGGGTAGTTCTGGAGTGATCTGGGATTCCCCTCTGGATGCTGTGAATGTGTTTTGTTACCATGGATTAATAAAGAAGCTGCTTTGGGCCAATGGCCTAGCAGAGCAAAGTCAGTCGGGAAATCTGAATAGAGATTATTTAGAGAGAGTAGGCGGAGTCAGACAGAAAGATGCGAGCCACCAGCCAGAACCTTGCAATAAACTTCGAGCCTCATAGTAAAATATAAAATAATAGAAATGGGTTAATTTAAGATGCAAGAGCTACTTAGAAATATGCTTAAGCTATTGTCCAAACAGTATTGCAATTAGTATAGTTTCAGTGTAATTATTTCGGGTCTGGGTGGCCGGGAAACAAACAAGCAGCCTCTGTCAACGCTGGAGGAACACTGCCTGGAGGAGATCATTCAGTTTGTAAAATTACGGTACAGTGATTCTTTCAGTGACTTCCTCCTCACTGCTGATTTAATGTGATTATCTTATGGGGACAGTGACATCTAAAGGAACAATGGAATGTGCTTTTAGGACATTTTTATTGGATGAATGAATGTAGAATGTCTGACTTCTACTTTTCTCCTTTCTTCCTTCTAGGAAAGGCGCCGATGCCCAGACCAGGCTACAAACCCCAGGAGCCCAATGGCTGCGGTTCCTATTTCCTGGGTATTAAGGTGCCAGGAAGTGTATGTACCACTAATCTTCCCTTCGTGATTGATGTGGTTTTGAGGAAGAGCAACTGGTGGAAGTGATCATTTGTGGAGTCTATTCGGACAGTGTGATTTGTTATTTTAAACTAGACTGGGGGAAGGGAGAGAATTTTCAAGGCAGACACTTGAGTTCTTTTTCTCAGACTGTTGTCCCTCAGCTATGCTTCTGGTGTTTGCAAACTTTAAAATCACCTCTATAAGCACTGGCTACAATTTATGGCATCAAGACACAATTTAAAGGTGACTGGATGCTGTTGACTTATTGAAACTAGTAATTCATTCCAGCCGTGGACAAGAGTGGCTGGTACTGGGCCAGAAAGTATGGGTTATTATATCGGCTGACCTCTGCAAGCAGACTTCCTGTTGAAAGTGTCAAAGCAACAAAGTTTGGGGTTTGACACACCCTCTGTTGGCTGAGATTTGTTAGGACATGGCTGTCCCTTTCTCAAACTGCCAGCTTCTCCTAGAAGCAAGCAATGACTTGGTCTCCTTGAAGGTGTCTTGAAAGGGTCTGGGTTTTGTAGTGTGCTTGCCCCGCACGCGTGAAGCCCCAGGTAGTGCCACATAAACCAGGTGAAGTGGCACATGCTTGTAATGCCAGCTCTCTGGAGGCTGAAACAGGAGGATCAGAACTCCAAGGTCATCTTTGACTATACAGTGAATATTGGCCAGCCTGGGTTACATGAGACTCTGTCTCAAAAAATCGGGGGCTGGGTTGGGTGATAGCTGAGTCAGCAAAGTGCTTGTCTTGCAACCAAGAGAACCCGAGTTTGGTCCCCAGAATCCACATTAAAAACCTGGTCATGGTGGCACTTACTTGTAATCCAGCACTGTGGGGTGAAGACAACCAGGTGCCCAGGGCTCTCTAGTCAGCAAACTAATCTATTTGGAAAGTTCCAGGCCAAAGACAGACCCTGACTTAAAACAAACAAACAAAAAACAAGTGAGTTGGAACCTGGGAAATAATAGTTGTCCTCTGTCATCCTCCAAAAGCTCATGTGGGTGCACACACGCTCACACACTAGTGCACCTGAACACGCATGAACACATTCTCCCTCTCACATACACACAGACAGACAGACAGAGATTATCATAGATGCTTTTGACCTGCACTTTCAAAGAGCGGTTTCATATAAAATGTAGTAGCTACAGGTATATCAACTATGACATTGAATTGTGTCCTGTGTGTATGCGTGTGTGTGAGATCTATGTATATTCGGATACTTGTGCACACATGTGTGTGTGGAAGCCAGAGGTTGACACACAATGTCTTCTTTAATTGCTCTCCAACTTATATTTCCTTAATTTGTGTGCGTGCGAGTGTGTGTGAGTGTGTGTACGTGGGTGGGCCCATGCAAGTGTATACCTGCACTCGTGCATGCTGGTGTGCATGCATGTTGCATGTGTGTGTGGAGGCTAGAGGTCAGTCAGTGCTGGGTGTTTTCCTCATTTACTGTGCATCTTTTATTAATTTTGTGAGTAGGAATACGCATGCCCCATGCATGCATGTGGAGGTCAGAGGACAACTTGCCAGAGTCATCTCCTTCCCCTCTGTGGGTCCTGGGGATTGAACTCAAGTCTATAGGCTCGGTGCCGGCGGCTTTTGCCCAGTAAGCCAGCCTGCCTTCCCTCCACCTTATTTTTTATTGGTTTGTTTGTTTTGAGATGGGGCCTCTCATTGAACCCGGAGCTAATCACTTGGCTAGGCCAGCTGACCAAGCGACTGCAGGGATCTAGCTGTCTCTGCCTTCCCCAGCACCGGGGTTAGGGCATGCTGCCATGTGTCAGCTGTTGTGCGCGTGTGTGGATCAGGGCTCAGTCCACTCACTAATGCGGCAGGCACTTACTGACTGAGCCACGAGTCTCTCACTGAATCCTAGACCTTACCAGTTTAGCTAGACTGCCTGGCCCACAATTCTCTTGTTTCCACCTTCCCTGGATGGGTTACAGGCAGCCAACTTTTATGTGGGCACTGAGAGATGAAGTCTCGGGTTTTCATGTTTGCTTGGCGAGTACCTTACAGACAGCCATCTCAGGCCCTGAATGATCTCCTTTTTTTTCGAATATCTTAAAAAAATGTTTTATATATCAAATAATATATATTTTATTTTATGTGTATGGGTGTTTTTGCCTGCATGTCAGTGCACGACATGCCTGCAGTGCCTATGGAGGCCAGAAGAGGGCGTGAGATCCTCTGGGCTGGGTCCTCTGGAAGCACAGTTAGTGCTCCTCACCTCTGAGCCACCTTCCCAGGCCCCTGAATTGTCTCTTAATAGAGCTAACCTCAATTTTTAGCTGGTTCAAGAGTTTCACTGGGCAGTTGTCTAAGCAGCTCCATGAGCCTTCCTCTACCTGAGCTGCTGGCTCACCTATGGCATCTCCACACTGACTGCAGGAAGGTCCTCCAGCCTCTGGGCAGTTTTCATGCATCCGTCAGATATCCATACTCACACACTGATTTTGCTAGAAGAAACCTGACCGCTATTGACTGAACGTGTTTTCTTAAGTATACGAAGTTAAAATATTTCTGGGGAAGGTGTCTCTGTATAGAGAGTTCTCAGCCCTTGCACAGCCTGGGGTAAGCTTGTTCACGATAGCAGTAAGGGTATGAACACAAGTAAGAATATCCTCTCAGCTGGGTATGTTCATTCTAGAAGGGACGCACAGGGTCTGAGATGTAGTTCAGTGGTAGAACACTTGCCTAGCATGTGCAAGCCTTGAGTTCAGTCTCCAGCGCTGCCAAAATCAATCAATCAATCAATCAATCAATCAATCATCAATCAATCATCAATCAACCAACCCGTCAATGCCGTACAGTGGTGGTGCACACTTTTAGTTCCAGCACTCAGGGTGCAGAAGCAGGTGAGTCTCTGTGAGTTCAAGGCCAGCCAGAGCCACTAGTGAGATCATCTCAAAAAACAAACAAACAAATGGATTCCCACTATTTAGAAGTAGTTCAGGAACCTCCCATTTGATCAAGTGGAGTGAAAGTCATTGCACTTCCCTAATGGGCGGTCGCCTTTTCATAGTGTGGCTGCAGGCACTGGACAGCCTGTCCAGACAGTACGAGGTCTGTGTCTGTCTAAAGAGCTGGGCTGTCTTTAATGTGATTTTGTTGTTGTTTCACTTTGCTTCGTGGCATTTTAAATGGTGGAAGTCCTTGTCCTGTGTCAGATGACCTTGGATTAGTAGGAGGACCAGAGAGGCGCTAGTGTGAGGAGGATCTACTATCACTGATGACACTCCTCACCCACACCCTGAAAACACATTCGCCCCATTTCCCAACCACATCCCAGCTTCCAAAGCCAGGTGTGGAGGCAGGTGGATTCATTCAAGGCTATAATGAGTTTGAGGCCAGCCTGAGCTATGTAAGAGCCTGTCTGGAAAAACTAACAAACAAGACGCCAAGCCCAGATTATCAGAAAACTGCCAGTGTCTAAGATGTCCTGCCTGGTTCTAATCTCACCTGCTCTGTGATCTCAAGTCCCACTGAGGGTTCTCCTGCACCACTGAGTGCTCTCCTGCATCACTGAGTGTTCTTGTGAATCACCAGATATAGTCATACATCACTGAACGCACTCAAGCATCACTAAATGTGCTAATGCACCACTGAATGCACTCATGCATCACCAAGTATGCAGATACCACCTATGTTTCTGCTTTTTTAAATTCTCTCTTTCTTGCACAGGATTGTGTGCTAACTCTAATTTTGAAGGCAAAGCTATTTACCAGTTTGGCAAATAAGTTTTTTTATATGGTGCTGAGACTCAAACTTGGTGCCTCAGGTACTGCCAGTGAACCAGACTCTAAGGCCCACAAAGCTTCTACCACGCACACACATGCTGGCATGCATAGGTATGTGTGTACATTTCCTGCTATAACCTTTGACACACTAAAAAACTGACTTGGTAGCCTGCTCGTTCTCTTTCCCTGCTCTGAGTCTACGTTCATTTTATTTCATCTCCTCCTCCCCCTTGTTTTAAGAGAGGGTCTTATGTAGTTCAGGCTGGCCTCAAGCTTGAAATGTAGCCAAGGATGACCTTAAAGTTCTGATCCCCCTGCCTCTTCTCATGAATGCTGGGATATGAGTTGCCAGCCCTGGTTTATGCAGTCCTAGGGATAAAACTTAAGGCGTGATGCACGCCAGGCAAGCACTCTCCCAGATGAGCTACATTCCAAGCCCTTGTACCCTCATTTCCCATAATGCTCTAAGTCTTTCTCCCACTGTCCCCACGCTCGCCGTGTCCCAGCTCTCTAAGTGATGCTCTCCCGTCTCATGCCACAATCTCTATAGCTATTTATAAGATGCTTAGTGCAAGCAATGCCCTGACGTCATTCCTCTTGTGGTTGAGAACTCAGTCTCCTGCACCCTGTTTTTCTCCCCAACTCAGATACAACCTTAAGACAGTGCTGGAGAGGGCAGGTCCCTAAAACGGCCAGCCACGTTCCATTTACTTGAGGCTGAACTTTTCAGAGTAGTCATGGAACCTCTTTCTTCAGCAGACTCTCAGACCAAAATGTAAAGCTTTCAGTAAATGTGAATCTCCTGGGGCTCTGCCATCTCGATTGCCCCTCTGGTTTCTGTTTTCATCTCCATATCTGGGTGTGGATTTGAAAATAACTAATCTCACAAAAGGAAAGATGAGAAAAATTGGCTGGAGTCACATATATGAAGTTAATAACATTAAAATCCAGCATCCGATGACCTCGGAGCTAATTTTTCTGAGCCCTTGGTGTTTCTGCATGGATCTAGGTTGTGGCACACACTGGAGAAGTGGCTAGCTCATAGTGAGGTGGACAGGGTTGCCTCAGGTCCTTGGTCTAAACGTGGCACTCTCCTGCTTCACTTTTCCAGATGGACTTGGGTATTCCAGCCATGACCAAGTGCTGCAACCAGCTGGATGTCTGCTACGACACCTGCGGTGCCAACAAGTACCGCTGCGATGCAAAATTCCGATGGTGTCTCCACTCCATCTGCTCTGACCTCAAGCGGAGCCTCGGCTTTGTCTCCAACGTGGAAGGTAGGTCTCTTAAGGACACTTTCTGGTGACGGGGAGTTTTGCTCCTGTCTTCACACAGGGAGCCAGGGCCCCCTTTTTACTGGACGAGGTGGTCGGAGCATGCAGCAGAAGGAGAGACTTGCGCCCTTTCACGGAAGTTCCTGCGCACCGTTGGCATCCTTCCTGCTGGAAGAGGCCACAGCGATGCTTTTGCAGAACAAAAACCCTTCCTTTAAGACTGGAGGAAGAGCTTCCATGTGTCTGCTAAATGACTTTCCACTCGGTAGTCCCTCTCTACAGGACCACATGGTTTGGCTGAAGCTCCCCCATTCACAGTTTGCTCTTGGTCTGGGTAGAAGCTTTAAAATTCCTCTTCTGTGTGTGCTTCCAGATAACTGTGTTTAAACACTCCTAACTACTGAGCTTCTAGCTCCAACTCTGTAATTCCTTTTTTCCATAATTTGCCATCCAAACGGTTTTAATCTCTCTACTTCCGAAGCCAGAACACGATAGCTTGTTATTAATGCTCAAAGCTTCCAGATGGGAAAGGTTGAAAACCAGAGACACCGACTGTGGGAACAATCTTGGAGGTGGTCCGTGGAATATGGGAATATGGGTAGTGAGCTGGGCCTGGGAAAGGGAGGCCTCTCTCTCTCCTCTGTCCACACAGGGTAGGAAAGAATTGTTGCTGATGTAGGCTCAGGTCAGGGAACTGCTGCAGGTCAACGTCCTATTGATTTTTCCTTCCTAAGGGTCTTACTGCTCTTCCTCTGGCCAGGGCTCTGTAAGTCCTGTGTTTATGTCCCAGCCAAGTGGGGGCTACCCACTGGGAGCAACAGTTGAAGCCACTTGATATTTTCTTCCCTATGGATTAACTAAAAGTTCAGCTTGTCCAGCTCTCCTAGGTCAGTCGTAGCGACCTCCCTTTGGACCCCTGCACTGAAATCTACCTGGATTGAAGGCCCAGGCTTTCCACCCTTGACTTCCTTCTGCATGAAACAGTCTGAACATTTGTTGGTGGTACCGAAGACAGTGATGTAATTTACATACGAGTTAACTCGTTTAAATGCCAGATGAATAGAGTCACACAATCAACCCCTATTCATCATCTCTCAAAGAAATCTCATAACCATTTCCCTTGAGCTCCCCCTGCTCAGCCGAAGGCAACTAGGAATCTAATTTCTACCTCTATTGATTTTCCAATTTTTATATAATGGAATCAAAATACATGGGTTTCTGTGAACAATTTCTTTCACTTGTCTGTGCTGTAGGACAGAGGTTCTCAATCTTCCTAATGCTGCGACTCTTTCATACAATTCCTCACGTTGTGGTGACCCCCCAGCCAAAAAATCATCTTCATTGTTACTTCATAACTGTAATTTTTCTCTGTTATGAACCATAATGTAAACATCTGTGTCTTAGACAAACCCTATGAAGGAGTAATTTGACTCCCAAAGGGGTCAAGACCCACAGGTGAGAACTACTCCTGTAGAATGCATCCGAAGGTCATTCCTCTTTATCGCCGAGTAATAGTTCATTGTATGCCTTCCCACATCGTCTTTCTCTGTCCATCAGTTGATATTTGGGTTGGTTTTGGAATTAATTCTGCTACCATGAACATAGACATGCGAATATCTGCAGGAACCATGTTTTAATTCTTTTGCATATATGTATATGTATGCGTAAACATTCATACGAGGGATTTATGGAATATAGGGTTAATATAGGTTGAACTGTTGGATAACCTGGCAAATTTTCTTCTTAAACAGCTGCAACATTTTATGTTCCCCCAAAGTCCCAGTTTCTTCACGCCTCTGTCAACGTTCATTATCGTTTCGTTACAGGCCCCTGAGTATCTCCCTGGCCACTGATGCGCCGTGTCTATCCAGGCCCATTGCCCCCTTTGTATTTGCTTTCAACACTGAGTAGGGGGAGCCCCTTGTTTCTAGTCCTTTGTCAGATCTATGGTTTACAAGCATTCACCGTCCCCCTCCCCTGCCTCACTTTGAGACGGGGTCTCCATGTAGACCAGCATGATGTCAAACTTACGGATCCCCCTGCCTCAGCCTCCTGGGTCTGGAGTTCGAGGTGGGGTACCACCACCACAGCAGCTTCTACTTAGTTATTTTTTGAGGCCCAGAAAGCTCAAATTTTGAGTAAGTTCAATTTATTAATTTTCATCAATTTGTGTTTTTGCTCTCACAGGTGGTAATACGACTTTACCTACCCAAGGTCAAAAATACCTAGTGATCTTTTCTTCTGGGCGTTTTATCGTCTTAGCTCTTGGTTTAGGTTTGTGATCCATTTTGAGGATAATTCGTGGATGGTGTGTAAGTGGGGTCCACCTTCATTGTGTGGGTTCCCAGGTGATTTAGCACTGGTGTTGGGAATACCACTTTCCCCCACATTAACCCGTAAAGTGCGGACAGTGGTCTCTCGACCTTTGACCCTATTCTATTCCTGCCTATGCCAGCACGCTCCGTGCCTAGCTCCATAGTGTCGTGGTGACTCTGAAGTTGAGATGTGTTCCTGACCCTTGCTGCTTGTCCAAGTCTCTCTGCACACTCCAGATTTCTGTCATTTCTATGTAATTTTAGGATCCGCTTGTTAATTTCTGCAAGAATGACAGCTGTGCTTCTCAGAGCTTTGGTTGTATCTGTGGATAAATTCCAGTATTGCCACTTTTATAAAATTATACTGTTTAGTACAAAATATGAATATGAACATCTTTCTATTTGCTTCCCTCTCCACTTATTTCTTTCCATGGTGTTACCATTTCCGTAGCATAGGTCTTGCACTTTTTTGGTAATTTTTCTTCCTTCGTGATTTTACAGCTTTCTTAATTTTCTTTTTAAAATTTTAATTTGTTTTATTTAGTTTATTTTTATTTTATGTGCATTGGTGTTTTGCTTACTTGTGTGTCTGTGGGAGGGTGTCAGATTTTGGAGTTACAGACAATTGTGAGCTACCATGTGGGTGCTGGGAACTGAACCTGAGTCCTCTGGAAGAGCAGCCAGTGCTCTTAACTGCTGAGCCATTTTTCCAGCTCTACCCAAGCCTTTTTATGTGGGCTCCAAGGAACAAACCTAGGCCACATCAGGCAAGGGATTTTACCCATTGTGCCCTTTCTCCTGCCTTTTTAATGTTTGACAGGTGATTTACGGTGCTGTACAGAATGACCATTGATTGGCTTCTACCTATTGCTTTATTTTATTTATTTTTTTAATTGATTAGCTCTGGTAGGATTTCAGAGCATCTCTGAGTCTTTACATGCTGCCGCTAGCACATGCTTTCCCGCTGTAACTTGGATATCTTTCTCGCTAGAACTTGAAATACCCCACAGCAGCGTTAAGAGTGCATATCCTTGTATCTTTTCCCTGTCCTGCAAGGGAAGAGGCACCAGCGTTAGCTCTGAGCATGAGACTGACCCCGCATCTTTCTAGGTGACCCCTGCCAGGGGGTGGAAGTCCTCTTCCTGGGTTGTTGAGTTCTTTCTAGAGTTTCTGCAGAATGTGGTGTGTGGCTTTTATTTTCTTGGTGGGTGGTATGGTATACTGATTTTGGTGTGTTAAAGGAGCTTGCATGCTTAGGATAAACTTGTGTGGGGATGGTGTGAGTCTTCTTCTGTGTTTCTGAGTCTAGTTGGCTGGTATCTGTCTAAGACTTTGCATTTAGTCATGAGAGATGCTTATCCTTGGTTTGTTATTCCTCTGGTTTCTTGGTCTGATTTTTGTTATCAACATAATACTCATAAATAAAATACATAATCCTAATTTCTAGAAGTGTTTAGAAGGGATTTCTATTAGTTCTTTAAATATCAAGCAAAAATTCTCTTGAAGCAATATGGAAATAGATTTCCTTAAAAAGGTATATTTTTGAGGGATTAACAATCTATTTTCATTTTCTAGTTCATTGAGTCAGTTCCGTTCATGGAATTTCCATTTTCCCTAAGTTGTCTAATTTTTCTGGCATGTCCTTGGTATCATACCCTTATAGTAATGAGCCAGAGGTCTTCCTTCCCTCAGAGCAAGCCCCTTCTCCCAAGGGACAGGAACCTTTCTGTGAGTTCCCAACCACCTCATGGTCACTGTCTTCATGGTGTAGTATAGTTAGCTTTGGTCCTGTTTGCTTGCTCCACCTCTTGGTCCAAACTATGAGATCCTTGAGTTGCAGGGGATGGTGTATTTTTTTTTCCCAAGAAGAAGCCTATCTCTCATACACAGTTCTTCAGTCAATAAATGACTGTATACCCCATGCGTGAGCAGGGCAAGCTATGGGAAACACTGAGTGAGTATTTCTAATGACTTTTCCCAGGGCACCACTTACTGGGCTAGAGAGGGGCTTTTCCGAAAGCGCTTCTCTTAAAGGTTTGCTGGTCCTCTCACTCTGTCTCTGCCATCCTCTGGGGATCGCCTGGGAAATACATGGCCTCACGTGCTACGGGGTGGCCTCTGCTGACCCTGCTGTCTCTATTCGTCTTTTCAAGCAGCCTGTGATTCTCTGGCTGACACCGTGTTCAACACCGTGTGGACCCTGGGCTGCCGACCCTTTATGAACAGTCAGCGGGCAGCTTGTATCTGTGCGGAGGAGGAGAAAGAAGAGCTATGAAGACGAGATTCTTCCAGGCTCTGAGTGACTCCTCGGCTCCGTTTCAGAGACGGCCGTGTGACGGAAGCGCCGCTCTTTCTACCTTTGGAGACTGCGAGTTGGAGAAGGGAGACATGCGGCACGCCTTGAGGAAGGTTAAGGAAAAGAGGTGCAGAGGCTGAAGACTGTCCACTCCAACACTGGTCTCCCAGACAAGACATGCATGCCTGGAAATTCAGTTCTTAGAACAGCAAGCAGATCCCGCCATTCACAAACAAAATCTGGGCGAGCCCAAACATTTGTGAGACAATGACTTTCCTCTGGCCCGTTTCGGTTGCCAGTCAGCACCTCACATTTAATAAAGTGCACTTTTTAGAAAACCTGAAGAGAGATGAATGAATTCCGTTCTCAACGATAGTTCTATTTCATTTAATGGAAACAGAATCTGGCCCGGTAAGTTCTGCCAATGGGCATTCTCATGGGTGCTCCAGAGGCAAAGGTAGAAGGATGAAGGTGGGTTAGAAATAGGGCCCCTGACACCCCACTTCTCCCTCTAGTGGCCTGTCTCAGTTGGTATGCTCACACTCCAAGCTGTGTGAGTCATTTGGAGACTTGAGATGTGTCTGGTTAGGGGTAGAAGACATGCTTACCCCTGGCAGGGAGTGATAGGCTATTCCCTAAATTGTGGTCCTCAGTACTGGCTGTGGATTAGGAGTTCTTGTGGATCCTTTAAATGGAGCCAGCCAAGACTCTGTGGGCTGTTCCTAGGCCGCTTAAGACAGTCTACAGGTATTCTATTATCCTGAGAAGACTCTGTGGGCTGTTCCTAGGCCGCTTAGGACAGTCTACAGGTATTCTATTATCCTGAGAAGACTCTGTGGGATGTTCCTAGGCCGCTTAGGACAGTCTACAGGTATTCTGTTACCCTGAGAAGACTCTGTGGGCTGTTCCTAGGACGCTTAGGACAGTCTACAGGTATTCTATTACCCTGAGAAGGTTACCAGTCTGGATCGTAATGAGCCAACAAAGTCACACAGGTCAGCTTCAGTTCAAGCCCTGCTGTTTTGTTTTGTTTTTGTTTTTTTTGAGACAGGGTTTCTCTGTAGCTTTGGACCCTGTCCTGGACCTAGCTCTTGTAGACCAGGCTGGCCTCAAACTCACAAAGATCTGCCTGCCTCTGCCTCCCAAGTGCTGGGATTAAAAGCATGTGCCACCACCTCCTGGCTTGCTGCTCTCACCCTGTTAAATCAGAGAGACAGGTTATGACAAAGACTAAAAAGCCCCAAAGTCTAAGACCGTCACCTTTGGCCGTTTATAGAGAAGCATTTCTGATCTCTGACCCCAAATTCCCACTCCTTATCCCTTCCCTAATTTCATTAAGTTGAACCAGAATTGCCAATCATCCCATGTGGTAATAAAAGAGAAAAAGAAGAAACTGTTCATTGCAACTACTTTGAGAAAGAAAAAGAAAACTTTGTTGATTATACATAATGTCAGGAGCTAATTGGAATATCAAGGAGCCAAATTCAACTGTAGATAACATTTATCTTTGTAGTTTGATATTTATTTCAATAAAATATATCAAGCACCTGCAAAGTAAGAGTATGGTATAATTTTATACCCTTTCCTTATTGTCTTACCTAGCTGAAGAAACAGAATACCAATGCTCAGGGCACACGGGACCAAAATTTAGTTTTGCTTACAGTTCAGTTCAGCCACTGAACCACTTACATGCATGCTGATAATTTTTAAAATTATTTTATTTTATATGTATGAGTGCTCGGCTTGCATGTGTGTCTATGCACCATCTGCATGTCTGGTGCCTGAGGAGGTCAGAAGAGGCCGTTGAATCCCCTGCAACTGGGGTTACAGACAGTTGTAAGCCACCATGTGGGTGCTGGGAACTAAACTCAGATCCTCTGCAAGAGCAGCCAATGTTCACAAGCACCTTCTGAATTTATCTTTAGGTGAAAACATTTCACCCAAGGCAATATGAAAACACTGAAAAATTCCTATGAAACATCCAACCTATTATATTTTCTCTTATACATTATTTTATTGATAGCTTTCAAATCTCCTATAATATTCCGTATTGGGGTTAGAATTTTAAGACATAATTATTATATGTTTAGGGGCTCATGGGTTATAGTTTTAGTAATTAATTTCTTTAGGTTTGTAAATTGGAATGTTATTCCCAGCACCTCATTTTAGTGGCCCTATTATACCATAAACGAGGTATTTCATTGTAAGAAAGAAATGGAGGAAACAAGAGAGGTGTCCTTCCATGAGGACGACATAGTTCTTCAAATCCAGAAACTGATTTGGCCACACAGGTCAGCAGTGCTGCCTGTGATTTGTACCAACCCAGGGACAAAACCAGCTCGTCAATCCTTTCGTGCGGGGGGAAGGGTTGTCTAAACTCACAGTATATGATTTAAGGAAGCCAGGTGGTCTGGGAGGGTCTCTGATGTTCTAGAGGACATTGGAAGATGCCAGAGAGGAGGGTGGCTGGAAGTGGGGCTAGTCCTCCCAGTCGATGGTGATGGGACCTCCAGTCAGAGTCTGGCTCTGAAGCCCAGCAGAGTCCTCATCTTCCCCCACCTCACGACGCACTCGGCGGTGGCACCCCTGGGCACAGCGGGAGCGTTCATCCAGAACCCCACAAACAAGAACGCGGCAGTGAAGAAATACCTCCTGGAGAGAAGAGAATCATGGTTAAGCTGTGGTACCAACTGTCACTGTGGGCAACGGCTGAGAGCCACCCCACAGGACCCCAAGTGCCATCTCAGCCACAGCAGCAACAACTTGAGGTAGCAGTGACACTCTTGTGTTTATGGACAGGAAGGCGAGAGGTCGGATAAGGAAGTTGTCCAGTCCACACACTTAGAAATATTGGCTGAGTTGGAAGGGAGTCACGTGGGTGCCCTCAAAATCTAGACCCATAACTTTGGCATGCTGAAGAGACTTTAGAGAAACAGCATGTCCTGACATTAGCGTGTCAATCCTGGGCTGGAGTAACACTGGGGTCAAGTACTTCTATTGTGAAGCAGTAGGTCCTTTCTGGAAACATCTGCCTAGGGCAGGTTCAGCTATTGAGCTGGAGTTCTGGAACAACGAGATGACTTGAAAGGACACTTGGTGGCAACGTGGAAGAGAGTGCCACTCTGCTGAGCTTCATTCGGGTTGTGTTTCGACACTGGCGACATCAGCAAAAGCTCGAGTTTGTCACCCAGCCTCTTGGGACAGCCTCTTGCCATCCTGACCCTCATAAACACAGCCTGCTAGGACACTTTCTTCATGTTTGTTCTTCTTGTGTTCGCAATGTAAAAAACTGCCTAATGTTGCACTAAATTGAAGGAGCCGTTATGTTTATTTGGGGGCCTCTTTCCCCCTCTTATGACCATGTTCTATAAACATATCCAGCACACTGTTTTGTCCTTGTGAAGTTGCCAAAAATGTATTTAGATAAAATCATGCTGAGTTAATGATTATGGCATACTAGCAGGTAACTTACTTTTAAAACCTCAAGTTATACTGTTGCTGTTCGCGTCCTACGGCTTTGCAAGCTTGGTAATTTGTCATTTCCCATACATTCCATGTGGAGCATGTCATATTGCGAAGCTGTGTCCTACGATTAGCGTTGTGAGTTCTAGTCTCTTCCCAGTTCATTGCTGCCGTTCTGTGAGATTCCTGCCTAAATCTTTGTTTGAACTGATGATAACACTGGCTTTTCCCCTGATCTGCCCACAAAGATTTCAGATTACGGTCCTATAATACTCTCTGTGCGCAGTCATTTTATGTGGGAGTTGGGTGGGGCAGACAACTGTGACATATATGGATGCCGAGTTTCTTGATAGTTTAACTATATTCTCCCAGAGGTCAGGAGGAAGCTGATCGCAGACTCTCAGAATGTCAATGCGTTGGGACAATGCAAAGGCAGGCTCAGGCATGGGGCTGGGAGACAACGGTATTCGGTTTGCTTACCTTGTGATCTTTGCCCACAAACTTGAAGACGGGGACCTGAAAGTGCTTTGCTAGGTGGTCCCGGGATGAGTACTGCTTCACCGAGTCATCAGAAACACAGCTGGAGGTGGGAGAGAGAGAGCGCATCAGATCTGATCGCTTCCACAGAGGCAGAAAGCAATCCCAGCTAGGGCAGTTGGGCCAGGAGACTTAAAGTGGGTGCAGCAGGCTGGGCTGCATGCCAGCCTGGGGAGAATAAAGGGGAAACGGCATCCCTTCCTGGCAAAGGCATCTCCAGAGCTCATGAAGCTGTACTAAGTATCAAGTCTTCCCATCCTTCATTCATGGAGCCGCAGAGAGTACAACACTTCCTGCTTGATTAAGAGCTGTAGGTATTGGAAGCACAAAGTGTGCTTCAGAGAGACCTTTGGCTAGTAAGGTCGTCTTTCCATTGGTCATGTATTGTTGGAGTCTGGGTTTAGGTATTTACTGGTGTGAGAAGGCTTTTTTAACTTAACACCGATTTCTTATAAGGGACACACGCTCCTGGAGGGGGTACAAAGGGCAATGAGCCATCGCTGTACCCACATTTAAACTTGTCATGTGACAACTGGCCTCAAACGGTTTCATTTCTCTTTTCCCAAATATTACAGCAAGCTGCCCTTTCACAGAGTCTGTGGCCTTCATCGGAGGTCAGTTTGACACATTGCTCCTTGGTTGCTGTCGGGGTAAACTGGGGAAGGACACAGTATCGGACACGCTAAGGTTGGGACTTTAGACATCAAGGGACATTTTATCCTAAGAAGCCAAGGACTGTCTTTGTGTGCTTTGGCCCATTCTAACTCAGTTTGCATCTTGGTTGCATGTGTGCACACGTGTACACGAGGGGCGCACGCATACAGATATGTATTTTTCTCTTCTGTATGTGCTGAGGATCAAGGAAGAAACAGCACAGCTTCTTTGAACTATTTAAACAGAAGGAAAAATCCTTCACCCAGGGTCCAAATAACAAATACATAAGCAGATTTCCCCAGCATTGAGATAAGAGGTGACTCATTCCCAGAAAATGTAAAAAAAAAAAAAAAAAAAAAAATCGGCTTCTAAGCTGACCTCAATGCACGAAGGAGTCACCGTTTAAGGCACTACTGTATAAGAGCAAAACAAGAAGCTGAAGCAAGCTAAAGACTCCCAAGGGAACTGGGCCAACCAGGGAAGAGAAGAAGCCGAGGAGTGTTGTGACACACACTACACCCTTCCCCTGTCTAGAAGGATGCAGTTCCTGATCACCTAAGATGTGTCCCAGCTGCCATTTAGGCCGAGGAAGAACAAAATCTTGACATAAAATAGGGGAGCAGATAGGTTTTCATTGATGTCACACACACCTACAGATCCCAGTCCGGGACCTTTCTGTGATGCCACAGAAATCTCAATATTTATTCCCTAGAATCAACCCAGAATTTCTTCCCTTGGCAACACTACCAACTTCACTCCTTAATTTTATTTTTGTGTATCTATGCATGTGTGAGATGTATGTTCATATGGGTGTACGCCTGTGTCTGTGTGGGTACAGATGTGTGCAGGTGTGGAGGAGAGAGGTCAATGTCGGGTGTCTTCCTGAGTTATTTGCCACCTTTGATTTGTTTTGTTTTGCTTTTTGTTTTTTCGAGACTGGGTTTTTCTGTGTAGCTTTGGAGCCTGTCCTGAAACTCACTGTGTAGACCAGGCTGGCCTAACTCAAACTCACAGAGATCCCACTTGCCTCTGCCTCCCAAGTGCTGGAGTTAAAGGCGTGTACCACCAATGCCCAGCTTTCACTTTAATTTTTGAAGCAAGGTCTCTCCCTGAACCTGGAGCTCATAGATTAGGCAGACTGTTTAATCCCAGGGCAGTGGGCTCCTGGGTTCTGAACTGACAGCCTCGCTCTTGTGGCAGACACTTCACACACTGAGCCATTTTCCCAGCCCCCACTAGCAAAGTTCTGGAAACTAGCTGTTTCAGTGTCTTCCCACAGCCCTCCTCCTTCCTGACTTCCGGTCCCTCTGGGCAAGTTAGTGGATCCTAGTCACAAGGGGTAATTCTCTTTGCCTGTAGTTCTGATCTAATTGAGACTGACACACACTGCTAGTGGCCTGCTGAACTTCCTAGGCATTCCATGGGCATTTCAAGTGTAAAATGATTCACTGTTTTTTCTTAAATCCAATCGTGCCTCAAATTGTAAAATAATAATTAAATTATTTTATACTTTATTATTAATAATAAATATTATTAACAAATATCATTATTTGTTATTAAAATATAATTGAAAATGTAATATATAATATTTAACACACACACGTTGTGGCCAGCAGTACTCACCCGTCCTGGATCAGGTAGTACTTAAGTATCTCGTCCATCTTGGCAGTGGGCGTGGCGAAGCAGCTCTCCACCAGGCTCTCCAGGCCGCTGACGTGCACGAGGGGCTCAATGCCGAAGTAGAGCGAGTCGCGAAGCTTGAGCGAGGGCAGAGTCTCCCGGTAAGGCTCCTCGAACTCGTGGTCCTTGAAGATCTCCAGCGTGAAGGGGAAGATGCCGTGGTTTTGACTCCTGATTTCCAGAGGGGCATTGCGCAGGTTGGGCACGTAGCCTTCAGAGATGGTGTACAGTCGTGGGAACTCGCAGATCACAGGGATCAGCAGTTCGCTGGTCCGAATGATGATGTCCCCGCTGCTCCCAGGGGTCTGCTTGGGCAGACCCGTCACGAGGTTGCTGGCCACGATCTTGTCATTCACCACCTGCGCCAGTCCGGGGTGAAGTGAGACTGTGAGATTTATTTCTAGTTATCTCTCTTCTTACCTTAACATCCTCCAAACACCTGGTATGTCCAACATCACGGATTTCATTCCTGCACCAGAGGGACTTTGGGTTTGAGTGCGCGTGTTTTGGAATGGGGGCTGTTTATCTTGCCCAGGTTGGCCTGAACTGGCCTCGAGTAAATCTGCCTAAGCCGGTTTTCTCTTTGTCGGTTAGTAAGACAGGCAGAGTGAGCAGGAAGCCTTCCTTACAGGCATCCCTCTGGTGCATTAGGCATGAAACCTGATCTAGGGAGATATTCAGCAAATCCCAAGCTCTGCCATCCTGAAGAGGACAGCACAGCATGCTCTCGGCAGGAATACCAGATTTGGGATGCTGCTGCTTCTAAGGAATCCTGGATCCATCCCAAATCAGCACCTGCATAGGTGCCAAGGGGTTTCAGCTGTTTACCACGCCCCCTTCGCAATTCTACTCTACCACCGGGGAGTGGTACCAGCCATTTACAGGACTATTTCATCAGGCTCTCCATAGAAACAATCCATACCACTTGCCTAAATGGTGAAGCCCTGCTCCTCTGTAGCTACCTCGAATGTCACCCACAGTGATTCACCCTCTGACTCACTTCTCAGGACTCATAAACAAATGATCACTAAGGCTTCTTCATGGACCTGTATCCAGTCCTCTGTATAGTATCCATCTTGCACACTGTGGGACCACAGTTCCCAGCTCAATCCCGTCTTTGTGGACTCAAACCTGCTGTCTCCCCAGCTCTCCCTAGCACACACGCAGGACCTACGGAAGCAATCTCTATCCCGTGTCCTTTCCAGTGTCTTTTTCTGGTGAGGATTCCTTGCAGATTACCTTAGCACAGACCTGGAGAATCCCTTAAGATTCTGCTCCTGAACCCCATCCAAAAGGCTCCTTGCTTCTTTGCTTGTGTGAGCCACACACACTTCTACCCACATCTCAGCGAGGTGTCCTTTTCATGGACTCCTAGAGGACAGCCCAGACCTTATTTACATTGTATGTATTGTTATCTCAGTACTGCTGTGTGCTTATTCCAGATCCCTGAGTTTCCAGCGTGGGGGTGTGAGCATGTTTCAGAAAAAACAAAAACAAAAAGAAACAAAAACGACCTTTTAACATCAGCCTGGATCAATGCCTGAACTCACTCACGAGTCACAAATGAACTACCAGCCCCTTGGTCCCTATCATCTTCAGTCTCCAAATAACTAACAGAGGGTGCATCCCGCCTCTTGGTACTGCTGGGGATGATGCAGGAAAACACCTTGCATACAGGTTGCGTAAAACAGGAACGGCTGAATTCTTCATTCCATTCCCTGTGTTCCAGGACCCTGGCGCAGGGCAGAGGATGTTTTGAGCTCAGTTCTTTTGTGTGAATCTATCCCATCAACACAAGCCCCACTGTCCTTCTACCCTCTGTGAACCACCTTCCCTATGTATCCGCCAGGGAACCTACGTCAACCACGGTGCCGCAGGTCTTGAGGGAGAAGACGATGTTGACGTGGGTGCCATTGGACACTCCTCGGCAGGAGTTGTTGGTCAGGAAGAGCTCCAGGCCACCAACCAGCTCCCTAGGGACACTCACTTCGATGGCGCTGGACTTGCACAACACGGGGACTGTGAGAAAGGGGACTCGGTTAGAACATGAAACCCGGCTTGGGGAAAAGACTACAAAACTCCCAGGGGAGCGCTTTCTCCTCCACACAGCCTGCACTTTTGTTCTTCCCTCCAGGAAAGGGCTCAAAGCAAGGTGACGAATACAACCAGGCTCCCTAGCTCCCAAGATTATAGCCAATGGTGCTCTCAAAACACATATTCCTTTTAACAGGAAACAGTGTGGTCAAGCTTCAGATCGACAAACGCCAGCCTGAGGTGTGGCAGGCATGATTCCATGGAGTGAGACACCCCGAGGATGAACTTTGGCGCCAGCACGGTTGACTGGCGACACAGGAAAGACACAGCTGGCAATGGGTTTTAATGGCACAACAGCGCTACTGTGTTTTGACCATTAGTTACTGCCCCATTAACCGGGTAATAAACAGTATTCCCGCACTCTGGAAGCCTTCCAATTGTCCGTGAGCTCCTTAGCAAACTGTAAACTCTGACTATAAAATTCCACTTGACCTTAATATTAAAAAGAGCCTGCTTTTCTGTGGCGGTCTTGCGTCTATTTCCTCTGACCCTGTAAACACCCAGAAGGGTTCTAGATACTTCCATAGTCCCGCCTGTGAACAAACATCTCAGCAGTGAGATGCGCCAAGATATCAGAAATGGGCGCCTGGTCGGTGTCTGCTGGGTGCTGGAATTATTATCCCATACACCAAGAACTAGAAAACAGTTCTCCGAACACTGTTAATGGGGGACGATCCATCATTCCTCCACATTCTAGCTAGTTTGGGCCCATGAAACTGTGGAATAAGGACAGTGCTGATACTTCCAAGTTGAGCGGTCGCCGTACTGTTGATTATAGAAGTCAGAGAACAGCTCAGAGGCAACCAGCAAGGGAAAGTTAGCTTTTCTTGACTTTAAAAAAAGAGACCTTCTTCCACTCCTGTCTGTTTAGAAGACAAGGTCTCACTGTGTGGCTCAGGTTGGCTTTGCACTCAGGCAGAGCTCCCCTGGCCTCCACCTCCCAAGTGCTGAGGTTGCAGATGTGAGCCATCACTCCCGGCCAGGGTGTTCTCTGTTGCACGGTTCCGGAATGGTGACTCAGGGAACTCCTGGCACCCGAAAGATAAGACTCTGACAGTCTTGGGGGAGGGAGGGCAAAGGTAAGGGGAGGAGGGTGTGTAAACCCGAAGGGAGTCAAACCTCGCCCTACCTTGGCAAGTGTGGTTATCTTCAGACAGCACCAAGCCCCTGGGACATGCGCACTGATAGCCCTTCGCGGAGCCCAGGCAAGAATGACTGCAGCCGCCATTGTTATTGTGGCATCCTTCAATGTCTGCAAAGGGAACCGACAAAAATGAGTCCCCATGCGACCCTCTTCTGCAGGAATCCTAGCGTCAATCGCCGGAGATTATTCTCGATTCATGACGGAACCCCTGAGGTCTTATGCGGTCAGCGAAACATGAGGCAACCCACAAACATTTATTAAAGGCCGTGACTGCCAAGAGTCCGTCCACAGCGACGCTTACCGAGGCGCTCCAGGCATTTCAGAGTGTCTTTCAAAGTTTTCCACATCTCTCTGTTGTTTCTCGCATGCTTACAGTGAGGTCATGAACATGTATGGCTAAGACCCAACAACCATTTCTTAACTGTTGTAACATTTAATCTATTTATATAAGTTATAATTTGATAGGCTTATTGATGGATAAAAAGAGATTGAATAACAGTTCACCTGGACCAGCTGGGTGGGTCAGAGTTGCGGCAGACTGATTGGATCGCTGGCCCCTCTCCTAGTCTCCCTAGGAATAAGAGCTCTCTCTGGATATGAAAGGTCTTCGGTAGACTTGGGGCTGGAGACATAGCTCAGTCATAGAGTGTCTGCCTATCACCCCAGAGGTTCCAGGTTCCACCCCTGCCCTAACATGTCAATGACAATAATCTTCATCATCATGACTTTTTATGGGAACTGAACATTATCTTTTAGGTTGAGGACTGTCAAATTCCAACCTGCTACACAGTGTTATAAATAAAGGTTTATTAGCACACATAGGCATGACTATTTGTTGACAATTGTGTATGACTGGACTTTTTTGTTTGTTTGCTTGCTTGCTTGCTTGCTTGTTTTAAACTATAAATGCAGACCTGGGCAGTTTTAATTGATTCTGGATGGTCCACGAAACGTAAAATATTTACCATCAGCACATTATGGGAAAGTTTTGCTGAGCCCTGTGCTAAGTTAAGATGATGGAAGGAGATGTTTTGGATCACCTAAACTGCTCAGGGAGAGATGGAAGCTGATTCTGAAGGATGATAGTAAAAACAGGTTAGTGAAGAAAAAGTTTGAAAAAGGCCAGGCAGTGGTGGCACACGCCTTTAATGCCAGCACTCAGGAGGCAGAGGCAGGTGGATCTCAATGAGTTTGAGGCCAGTCTGGTCAATAGGTGAGTTCCAGGACAGCCAGGGATACACAGAGAAATCTTATCTCAAAAAAAAAAAAAATGTTAGTGGAGCCAGCAGTAAGTTAACTTGATACACACAACTCAGTGTGCTCAGGAAATGTAATAAAGTCACAACAAATGAATCTTTGTTAACTGTTTAGAAACCCAGCTGTAATACTTAAAACATTTATGCAGCGTGTGTGCATGTGTATGTGTGCGTCCAGCAAAGCCACAGTGTGTGAGGTCAGGGGTTGTGGGAGTTGGTTCCCTTCTCTACCATGTGGGTTCTAGAGATCAAATCAGTCCATCAGGTCTGGTGTCTATCAGCCTTACCTGCTGAGACACCTCACAAGATCTAGAAAATCCATATATTTTTAAAGGATATAGGCACTTTGTAGATTTTTAGGCTAGTTGAGATTATGGATAACAAGTTGGGAGAAAATATAAACTATGCTACTATGCTAGGGAGTGTTAAAATCAGTAGGAGTGGTGGTGGTGCACGCCTTTAGTCCCAGCACTTTGGAGGCAGAGGCAGGTGGGTCTTGAGATCAAGCTCCAGACCAGCTGAGGGAACCTAGTGAGGGCATGTCTCAAACAAACATGCAAACAAAAAGCCCCAACACTGGTATGCATTTTTCTTTCTAAAAGAAGGCTTCTCTTCAGTCCTGAGGATAACCCAGGTGCTCACCACACTTAGCCAGCACCCTGGTACCCCCACCTGCAAAAATGACCTTTCCAAAGTCGTTTTATTTTTCTGAGTTGTGATTTCAATATTTTTAAGATGAAGGGCTAACCCTAACTTATCACACTGGGAATTTTCAGTTGTAAAAATTCAAAAGGAAAAGCAGACCAAAGAATACAAACTGCTTTAAAGGGTTTCAACCTTGAGATGGTGGAACAAGATGTTCAGAGCGGAAATACCCTAGCAACAGAGATTGCTAAAAGGGGATCATTTACAAATGCCCTTTTACTCTTCTGTGTTTTCCTATTTATATCACAAACTATTAAAATTTACTTAAAAATTTAAAAGTACAATTAATTTTTAAGAAGCTATAATCATTTAATAGCCGCACTAAAGAAACAAATACATTCAGCCTTTCAATAAAAGTTAAATGTTATAAATAGAAACAGTATTCATAAAGTATTGCTCATATAAACACATAAAATTTTTATCATTTGCTAAATATTTTTCAGTTATGGTTATTAGGTTTTAAGGTTATATGAGTATTAACCATGATAGTCTCAATAAAGTGCTCATGAATAATTACAAATGTTCTTCATGGACTATTTTATTACTATTCAAATATGCAAAAATGATTACACAAAATTATTAAGATTTAGGGAAGATTCCACACATTATCCTTATTCAATAAAATTTATAATAATTTAGCCTTGTTACAAGGACAGCAATTTAATGTTCCAGTTAATGTGTTCTGTATTAATAATGCAAACTTTGTTGGACGGTACTCATAAGTTTTCTCTTTGGGATGGTATTTTATTATTTTGAATGTGATGAGAATACAATGAATTTTAATATACAGATTACAGCTCTATTAATACACAACCTCAATTCCCCTGAAGGACAAATCATATGTCCTCTATAAATAATAACAACTCTGCCATCTACCTCTCCATGGCGCCCTCTGCAGAGAATGTTAGGGGAACTCAGATTTGTGAAAGCAGATGCCATGTCACTTTAGCTGTGACAAGCTCGTGACCTGAGTCCCACGAAACAGTAGCAGATTACTGAATCATACCTGGTACCCCATAGCCATGTGTAAGACTACATCAACTAAAAAGTGAGAGTAATAATAGACAATTTCATCTCTATTCCTTGAAGTTCATCGTTAAGTTTCTGGTTACTAAGCCACGTACACACAACATCTCTGTTACTAAAAGTAGACAATGGGGTTAGCGAGGTGGCTCAGTGGTTAGAGCACTTGCTGCTTTCTAGAGGACCTGGGTTTGATTCCCAGCATCCACATAGTGGCTCACAACAATCTGTAACTCCAATTCCAGGGACTCTGACATCCTTTTCTGCCCCAGATATGCACATGGGGCACAGACATTCATGCACATAGAATACCTATACACATAAAAATAAATAAGTTTTTTTTAAAGAGTAGATTATTTGGGGACAGAAGCGATGGATCAGCGTTACGCTAAGATCACTTGTTTTTCAGTTCCTAGCTTCCATGTGATGACTCACAACTGCCAGTAACTCCAGTTTCAGGAGACCCAGCTCCCTCTCCTCACCCCTCTGGACACCAAACATTTATGTATGCCACATGTACACACATACAGGCAAAATACTCATATACATAAAATAAAATAAATAAGCCTAAAATTTGTAAGTAGATAATTTTATCTCCAAAAATATACTGACTTCCTCCAATAAAAGGAGAAATGACTCAATGTAATGGCAGTTTCTCAAATTTCTAAGACAATAAGATTAATGCAAAAAAAATCAGTAGTCCTCCTTTACACAGATGATAAATGGGCTGAGGAAGAAATCGGAGAAACATCACCCTTCACAATAGTTACAAATAGCATAAAATATCTCGGAGTAACTCTAACTAAACAAGTGGAAGACCTGTATGACAAGAACTTTAAATCTTTGAAGAAAAAAATTGAAGAAGACACCAGAAAATAGAAATATCTCCAGCACTCTTGGGTAGGTAACACAGTAAAAATGGCAATCTTACCAAAATTGCAATGCCCATTAAAATTCCAGCAAAATTCTTCACAGACCATGAAAGAACAGTACTCAACTTCATATGGAAAAGCAAAAAACCCAGGATAGCCAAACAATCCTGTACAATAAAGGAACTTCTGGAGGCATCACAATCTCTGACTTCAAACTCTACTACAGAACTACAGTACTGAAAACAGACTAATATTGGCATAAAAACAGACAGGAGGATCAATGGAACTGAATTGAAGACCCAGATATTAACCCACATGCCTACAAACAACTAATTTTTGACAAAGAAGCAAAAGATATAAAATGGAAAAAAGAAAGCATATTCAACCATTGGTGCTGGCATAACTTGATATCAACATGTAGAAGAATGAAAATAGATCCATATCTATCACATTGCACAAAACTCAAGTCTGAATGGATCAAAGACCTCAACATAAATTCAGCCACACTGAGCCTTATAGAGAGAAAGTGGGCAGTACACTTGAATGCATTGGCACAGGGAACCACTTCCTAAATATAACCCCAACAGCACAGACACTGAGAGAAACAATCAATAAATGAAACCTCCTGAAACTGAAAAGCTTCTGTAAAGCAAGGGACATGGTCAACAAGATAAAACAACAGCCTACAGAAAGGGGAAAGATCTTCACTAACCCCACATCAGACAGAGGTCTGATCTCCAAAATATACAAAGAACTCAAGAAATTGATCACCAAAAGAACAAATAATCCAGTAAAAAAAAATGGGGTACAGACCTAAACAGAAATCTCTCAACAGAGGAATCTAAAATGGCTGAAAGACACTTAAGGAAATGTTCAACATCCTTAGCCACCAGAGAAATGCAAATCAAAACAGCTCCTGAGATTCCATCTTACACCTGTAAGAACAGCTAAAATCACAAACTCTGATGACAACTTATGCTGGATAGGATGTGGAGTAAGGGAGCACTCCTGCATTGCTGGTGGGAGTGCAAGCTGGAACAGCCCCTTTAGATATCAGTATGGAGATTTCTCAAAAAAAATTAGGAAACAACCTACCTCAAGACCCAGCAATACCACTTTTGGGTATATATCAAAAGGATGTTCAATCATACCACAAGGATATGCGCTCAACTCTGTTTATAGCAGCATTGTTTGTCATAGCCAGAACATGGAAACAACTTAAATATTCCTCGACCAAAGAATGGATAAGGAAAATGTGGTACATTTACAAATGGATTACTACACAGCTGAAAAAAAATAATGACATCTTGAGATTTGCAGGCAAAAGGATGGATCTAGAAAACATTATTTTGAGTGAAGTAATCCAGACCCAGAAAGACAAATATTATATGTACTCACTCATAAGTGGTTTTTAGGCATAAAATGAAGAAAACCAGCCTACGATTCACAATTCCATAGAACCTAGGCAACAATGAGGACCCTAAGAGAAACATACATGGATCTAATCTATATGGGAAGTAGAAAAAGACAAGATCTCCTGAGTAAATTGGGAGCATGGGGACCATAGGAGAGGGTAGAAGGGGAGGAGAGAGGAAGGGAGGGGAGCAGAGAAAAATGTATAGCTCAATAAAATCAATTTTTAAAAAAAAATCACCCATGGAATTTGTTAAAAATTCTAAGTTCTGAGGCCCCATCCCAGCCTGGTGAAGCTGACTTCCCCACTCACAAGAGTCCTGGTGGGGGCTGAGTGGGAGGCCAGTCTCGGGACCAGGAAGGTTGAGAAAGGGGCTGTGGAGCATGCTCCGTTCCCGGTGCCTGCTGCCTGCTGCTCTGAGCTTCTTGCCAACAGCCTCGGGCACCTACCCGTTATCTAGAAACACAGTCACCTCAGCTTGACCCCAGACCACTCAGTCCGAATCTGCACCTCTACAAGATCCTGTGGGATTTGTGGGCACACTGAAGTTTGAGAAAAATGGGCATTACTCCACCTTAGCTTCCCACAGCGTCTTACTACTGGGAAACCCCTCCTCTTCAATCTTGAAGACAAAATCAATACTGAGTTCTGTCCACAGCTAAAGTGCCCTCCGTGCCCAGAACCCCGTTAGTCACCTCATGCTGACAAACTGTTATTTGCCTCTAACAACAGGGCACCTTCCCAAACGCCAAGAGCAAGCCAGAGGCTCGCTTTGGACGCTCAGTTTGCTTCCCCTCCTTATCCAGTCTTACCTTCACACGTTTTCCCATCGCTCCTCAGCACGCGGCCGACCCCGCACGCGCAGCGGTGTGAATTTTTGAGGTTTACACAGATCTCACTGCAGCCGCCATTATTCTGTTCACATTCGTTGTCATCTGTAGAAGAAAAACCATACCGCTGACGCTGACACATCGTTGAGCAACCTCTCCCTGTCCCCAGCCCCTGAACTGAATCCCCACCCTTTCTCAGATGCTGCTAAATCTCCTACTGTGGATCAGCACAGACACAAGCACTGGCCTGGTCTCCCCAGCCAAGCTGTTCGTTCACCTGCCTTCTGCTTGTTCTCTGCCAAGCGGAAGGTATCCGAACACTTGTTGAATTCCCATCTTTCAGGGTAGAAACTACGGGGCTGGCAAGATGGCTGAGCTCTCTGCTAACCCCTCCAGCCTGAGTTTGATTGGGGTCCACATGGTGAAAGGTAAGAGTGGACATCTAGAAGTTGTCCTGTGATCTTCACACGCATGGCATGGCACACGGGCATGCATGCACAATAAATACAGAAATATAATAAGGTAAGACTATGGGAGAAAATGAGGTTCCTTTTGTCAGCTGGGTATGCTTATTCGTTTTTATGGAAACCCTCTTTCTCAAATGAGTTCATGAAAAATTGTTAAATGCAAGATTATATATTGGGTTTTGTTTTAATGCATAGAAGGAGCTTACAGTGCAGAAGGAAATAGCTAGCAAAGCACTGTGTGAGACAGTCTTCTGGTACTACATGGCAAACCACTCTCAAAAATCAACTCTAAAAATGAAAATATTCTCAGCCGGGCTTGGTGGCACACACCTTTAATCCCAGCACTTGGGAGGCAGAGGCAGGTGGATCTCTGTGAGTTGGCAGCCAGCCTGGTCTACAGAGCGAGTGGCAGGACAACCAGGGCTACATAGTAAAACCCAAATTTTTTTTTTAAAAAGTATTCTCACATTATATTTAAGAAATGATTTTTAGTCTATAAAATATCTATGAGCTATGCATAGATTCTTGCTGAAAATAACACACACACACACACACACACACACACACACAAAATGGACACGAAATGCCTGTCTCCTGCAGAGCAAAGGATGCTGAGAATGAAGTGTGTCTCAGCTCCTAGGAAGGAACCTGGATTCAGGATGGGAGCCAAGGGCTGGAGCTAAATGCTCACAGTGAATCAGAACATTGTTTTGGACCCAGGCAAGGAGATGGGGTGGGTGGAGTTCCATTTATATCCAGAGCCCCAGAGTAGGTGCCTCCCTCTGAGGCTTTGGTCATGGTCTAAGCAAACCCAAAAGTTCATGTGTTGGAAGTTTGGCCCCCAGGGCGATGTTATGAGGTAGTGGCCATTGGAGGTGACTGATGTGGTTCTTGTGGGGTCCCTGCTCTCACCACCTTCATGTCTTTGCTTGTGTTCCTGGAATGCCATCTCCCACCAGACCTTCCCGGGAGCTGAGCCACTGATGGCAACCCACCCCTGAGCCTCCCTGAATTGTGAACCCCGCTTTTTTTTCTTCATAACCTACTGAGTGTCAGCTATTACATTATAGTAACAAGAGGGACTAATAAATATTTTAATAAAATCGAGGGTAAAATTCTGCTGCAGGTAGCAATTAGGGGGCTCCCTGCAGGAGGCCCAAAGGGAGAGATCCGTGTGCAGTGGACCCCCTGGGCCAGGGTGCTGCCATGGTTACAGCATGGATTCACACTTCCCACTCACCAGGGATGTAGATCTTGATCTCAGAAACTGATGTGCAGTTGGGCCTGGAAAGCTGCTCTGGAGTAGATCATCCTTGGAGCAGGTGGGAGGGGCAGAGAGCCACAGAAATCCCCTAATGCTACATGAGGGTCTAGCATAAAACACTGCAGACAGCTCACAGTGAAAGTGATCAGGCAAGATAACTGGAGGCTTTGAACTGGTAATAAAAGAACAACCCTGAAGTCTGTACAAGCATCTTTTTAAACTAGAAAAAAAAATGAAAGAAAGGAACTATGGGCCGGAGAGATGACTCAGAGGTTGAGAGCACTGGCTGTTCTTCCAGAGGACCAGGTTCAATTCCCAGCACCCACATGGCAGTTAACAACTGTCTGTAAATTCCGTCCCATGGGGATCTGACACCTTCACACCAATGCACATAAAATGAAGCTAAATACATCATAAAAAGAAAGAAAGGAAGAAAAGGAACTAAATAAATCACAACTGAAAAGAAGCCAAGATTTAGAGCTTGCAGACTAGAAACTATGGTCAGTAAGATGAGAGTCTCATGTAGCCCATGATGGCCTAGAAGGCACTATGCAGAAGAGGCTGGCCTTGAACTCCTGATCTTCCCTTTCCACACTCCAAACGCTGGGATTCCAGCTGTGTGCCACCATGCCTGCCTAGATCCTAACTGGACCCTGACTTCTCCACTGGTGCAGGGCACCAGGGAGGGCAGGAGGCCAGCAGCTTCCTGACTGTGGGTATGACCCCACCGATGCCAGCACTTCTTCCAGGCCTCTAAGGCAAGCCTGGGCTGTTACCCTTGGGACTGTTTCTTCTTTTTATTTTTTAATGGGAGGAAGAAATTAACTTCTACTTATGTTGTCTAATGTTACACAGGGCTGTTATTTCTATCCAGCGTAGGAATCGTGACCACTAGCAACTCCACACGCGTGTTTACACCCTAGAGAAAGCGTCACGAGTGGAGTAAGGTGTCACTTGTATGTGAACTTTACAGATAGAATAATTCTGTATGGTGCCGTGTGGTCCATCCACACAGCAATACTAAAACACAGAGATGAAGTGGGAAGGAAGCAGGCTGAGGTCTGAGCAGCAGCCAACCCCAGAGGATGGTGGGGTCCAGCTGGTTGGAACATCAACATTCTATTTTCACTTAAAAGAGAAAGGGAAACAAATTTTAACTGGGTACATGTGCATCTGCCTTGTTATCTTCTTACTCCTTCCCTCTGCCTAAAAAAAGCTAATTAAAGAAATAATTAAAATTGTTGGGTTAGCTCGTTGAGTAAAAGGGCTCACTGCCCAGCCTGACCACCTAAGTGTGATGCTGGGACCAGCTTGGTGGAAAGAGAGAACCATCTCTGGCAAGTTGTTCTTGACCTACCACATACACAATAAATAAGTGTAACAAAAAGTTTAAAATTGTTTCATTTACACAAAAACTGAATTGAAGCTAAAGCTGACCTGCTTACATAGCACAGAAGCCTACCTGCCATCGTCTTGCTGGAGCCCACAGGAACGTGGGGGCTTTCACTAGGCAAAGATGTCTAAGCAATAATAGTGTTAAGAAGAGATAAGTGTGATGGGATGCCACGTTGGAGGCAAAAAGAAAAAGTCAATAAGTAAAAATATATTTGCACTGATGGGCAGTGGTGATGAATGCCTTTAAGCCCAATACTTCAACACTTGGGAGGAAGAGGCAGGTGAATCTCTGAGTTCAAGGCCAGCCTGGTCTACAGAGTGAGTTCTAGGATAGCCAAGGATACACAAAGAAATACTTGCATTTTTATATCTACCCAAAGGAAATATGCATAAGAAAATAACACGTTTTGGAACCTACTTTGAAATGATTTTTATAACACATCTCAATTTGAATGCCCAATTTTTCATTTTTCTTTTTCTTTTCTTTTTTGAGACAGTCTTGTCTATGTAGCTCAGGGTGGTCTTGAACTCACCATTTTCCTGCCTCAGTCTCCTCAGTGCTAGGGTTACAGGAATGCTCCACACCTTAATGGATGCCAACTTTTAGCAGAAACACTTAGTCTCTATTTACAGTTAGTAAAAACAGACAGAATTTAGTCATTTGAGTTATCCCAGGCATTTTTCATTTGCCAATTATCGAATCAAAAATTGATTTTTATATTAAAATTTAGTAAAATTAATATTCAAATCCTCAGACACACTGGCCGCTTTTCAATGGCTCCATAATCACAAGGGACCAGGACCGCGAGAGACAACAGTGCGTTTCCGACCTCCCTCTCCACACCATGCGCTTGTAAGGCGCTTTAGTTATGACCGACTGTGACCAGCTCAATTGCAAATGGTCCTAGACTAAGAGGGATGGCTGCAGGGCCCTGATGTGTCCCTCCACTCCTGAGGGTCCCTTTCCAGCTTGTGAGGAGTTCTTTCTTACCAAGGCATGTCTGTCCATCTGGGCCCAGCGAGGTTCCCGGGGAGCATGCGCACTCGGTGGCGTCCTCGCAGCTACCATGGCAGACCTCATCACAGATGTCATAGAAATCTACGGAAGGACAACGATTATCTGCTGTGAGTGGCGAGGCTCAAGGGACTCTCTCTTTGGAGTAGTCTCATGAATGCAGCCATGGGCTCCAATTCCCAGAACACCATCCTGACGTTTTTCATGGTTCAGGGCTGCATTGCCCACTGGAGAGAGATCAGCTGTTCAGATGATTGACCCCCAGCTAGAGTGGGAGTGGCCCACTGGTGGCCAGAGGACCAGTGTGGAAGAGCTAGGAACTACGGGTGAGGTCATGTTTCACTGTGGACTCTCCAAAATGTGTACAGGAACTGGGGACACCAGCTTCTGAGAGGCCCTTGGTTTGAGCCCTGCCCTCAAGGATGCTTACAGAGTCTCCAGCTTTGGGGGACTGGAGAGATGGATCAGGGTTAAGGGCACTGACTGTTCTTCCAGAGGTCCTGAGTTCAATTCCCAGCAACCACATGATGGCTCATAACCATTTGTAATGAGATCTGGTGCCCTCTTCTGGCCTGAAGGCAGACATACAGGCCCAACACTGTATAAATAATAAATAAATCTTTATTTTTAAAAAATCTCCAGATTTTGATGTGATTAATCATATAGAAATTCACTTAAAAGTATTATTGATGTCGGGGGCTGGAGAGATGGCTCAGAGGTCAAGAGCATTGCCTGCTCTTCCAAAGGTCCTGAGTTCAATTCCCAGCAACCACATGGTGGCTCACAACCATCCGTAATGAGGTCTGGTGCCCTCTTCTGGCCTGCAGGAATACATACAGACAGAATATTGTATACATAATAAGTAAATAAATAAATATTTTTAAAAAAGTATTATTGATATCACACCACCTCTTCTCATTGTATACATTTCTGAAAAGCAACGACAGTGAGCACCATGCGGATGTCTGGGCATTTATCTGTCCACCTATTGATCACACAGCAACAGGTATCTCCAGAGGGTTCTTCCGTGCTCAGAAGGTTGGAAATCTATCACTTCTAATTCGATAATGTTTGAACGAATAGACTTAAAGTAAACCTGGGTCATAATAACTGGGATTCATATGGTGCTTTTCTCTTTAACGCCATCGGTGGCCTTGCTGGGGAAGGAAGAGGGCGAGGAAGGTACTTACGGCCACAGTAGACGTGGAAGCAGACACTGGGCTTGGCCAGCCGATAAACATAGTAGCCTCCGGGGCAGGCCTTGACCTCCACCGTGGTGTTCCAAAGGCAGCAGTTCCCTTTGAAGCTGGCACAGGCCTGGCGTTGCACGATGCCGTCACTTTCTACAGGGTGGCTGCCGTTGAGCCAGACAGGTGCATGGGTCCCACAGTGGTTTTCTGGTATGCAGAAGGTGGGCATGGCATCTCCTGCCATACCCGTGAAGCGATACCATTCCCCATCCATATGGTTGTCGCAGAGAGGCTGGCTTTGAGACTCGTCGAACTGGTGGTCGGTGTTCCTCCAGGGCTCGTTCAGGCTGATGTAAGCCGAACAGGGATCTAGGGCTGGGAAGGAAAGGGGACTCAGAGAGACCTGGTGGTGTTTCAGCTCACAGTGCCAACAGCTACAACCACCTCAGTCTTTTTCAAACAAAAAGTGTGTGTGTGTGTGTGTGTGTGTGTGTGTGTGTAGCCAGATGTCAATCTCAGGCATCCTTCCTTAGGAGCCATTTTCTTTCTTTTCTTTAGACAGGTCTCTCTTTGACCTAGGACTCACTGGTTAGGCTAAACTGTCTGACTAGTGGGTCCCAAGAATCCTCCTGTCTCCACCTCCTTGGTTCTGGGATTAAAAATCTGTGTCATGCCTAGTAGAGTTACAGCTGAGCTTGGTGTATATGAGCGCCAGCATTCCCACTAGCACTACAATGGATACACAAATGAATGAGAAAATAAATCAATATACCAAGAGAATCATGTATAAGAGGAATTAGGTATTTTGATTCGAAGATAAGGACGGATGTTTATGGAAAAGCATATTTCAATCCAGCTATCCAGTCACGCGAGAGACTGTATTACGATGCAGTTAGCATCCCATTTTGGGAAATTAAGAAAGAAAAGAAAGGAGGAAAGCCTTGAATTACTTTTGCAAAAATGACAGTCAGAATCTTGCATCAGTGTGAAGTCTGACGGAATAAAGGGCATGGAAAGCTCGTTCCAAGGAAAGGGAAAAGGTCTGAGGCACACAGCCCGGAGCTTTGAAATGCACAGCAACCTGACAGGTGGACAGGGGAAATAACTTGACAGTCTGGGGAAAGAAGTGATTAGGACATTGAACTTTCTGGAAATGACATTTGCAGAGTTGTCGGTGGCACAGGCAACCTTTTCTTCAAGTTCTGCGGCTCCTCCCAAAGTCTTTAAAAACGCCCTTAAGCTGTCCCGGCTGAGTGCTAGCTGGCAATTCAGTGTTCCCTGGAGCGGAAGATATATCCTCAAATTCCCTCACCTCTCCAAGGGAAAAATTTCCTCCTCAAATTCCCTCACCTCTCCAAGGGAAAAATTTCCTCCTCTGCCCCGCTGGCTGTGGTGCTTTGGCCAAGCGAGACTTCCAGCGCAATTCCACAGGTGATTATAAGCTCATAGGGACATTCCACTCCTCCCCTGCTCAAATTTTACGAGAAATGGTTAGTCGCTTAACCTCTAATGGCATTGACAGCAAGTCCCATAATGACTCTTCCATGATTTCTAAAGTTTTCCTTACAACTAAATGCCATTTCTTATACTGTTGCAAACTCATGCCTTCCCGTTGCAGAGGATCGACGGCAGAAAGAAGAGAAACGACCCTGGCATATGCTGTGCAACCCCACAGGGAATGCCACACAAACAGCCGCTAGATATTGTCTAACACTAAATGCTTCCACCCTCTTTTAAAACATTCATTCTGTGTCAAATCCCGATTTCAGTCTCAATGTGGAGCCAAGAACGTGGTGTTACACAAATTGATCCTAATTAGCTCATACCATCCTTAACACCGGGGCGTGAAAGAGAAGAGCCCTATGTGTTCCTCTCAAAATCCGGCTCCCCTCTAGAGGGCTCAGTGTCTCAGGACACTCAGGAGCATCTTGGCTCCTGTACAAGGACCAACCACAGGGTGTGAGCAGACATCTGTGTCCCCATCTTGTCATCCTGGAGACTGGCATACCTGCGAGCCTCCCTTCACTACCCAGATCGTAGTCTTTGCGGCCCCTGTATCGTTGCTGCGTCTGGAAGCTCCCCACCCCTTGCCTCTTCCGTTCTACCTCCTCTCCTTTCTTGTGTTCCAGTCAGTGAACTGGCTGGCATCTTATTAACTAAAGCCTATAGTCGCTCACAATGTCTTGGGTTTTGTCTACATCGTTGCCTGTCCCAGGATGCCATCCAGAACACTGCATTACATGTAGCCTTCATCTCTCCTCAGGGCTCAAACTTATTTTTAATGTATATACTCAAAGGTGCCAGAGCTTGGCCCAAGTCACTGCAGAGAAACAAATCTATTCTAGTCACATACCAAGCAGAAGTGCCCAGAAGGATCCTCGTTGGCCAGTTTTCTGCCAAGCCTGAGAGGAACAGCTTAAGAGTTCTTTGGTCTGTGCAAAAAGCCATTCATATTTTTAAAGGCCAAACTTAACAAACATGTTATCCAGATCTGTGCCCTTTACAGGGACAGAACGTTCGGTCCCTTTTATTCTTTAAGGGAAAGGCCCTACCCTCATCTCTAAAAGAAAAGAATCATTTCCATTCTTCAAGTGGGAGCTCGAGAGTGCTTGCACGAGAAAGGGATTGGAATTCCTTTCCACGCGCGCTCCAAGAACGAGTTAGCTCCAGGAAGGTTGAGCGACAACAGAGAGCCATGGAGCTCTGGACACTCAGGCGGGAGGATAAAGGAGCAAGCAGCAAAAATTCTCCAGGCATAGATCCTTGTAGGCCCAGTGACTTTTTACCACAAATGTGGGGGTCAGTATTTAAGGCCCCATTATATAGTCCTAACATTTGGCATACAATAAATAGCAAACAGCAACAACAAAAAGTGCATTGTATCACATTCTTGACCCAAGACTCACCTCTGGGCCACCCTGGGGTGACAGTGCTGAACAGGCAGGTGAGCAGCAGGAACAGGGGCATCTTTCTCATCCAGCTGCCAGGAACAGAGTGGAAATCTTTTTAACACTATTTTTCCTTTGTTCTTTCTTCGAGTACTTAGGGAAAAAATTCCCTTTGGGCTCTTAGGAAGCGAATCTGTATCAGCGCTGGCTGGGACCTTATGGTGCAGCATAGGAGGGTGAGTGGTACAAAGAGCCGACCACTCTGGCCTTGACCCCAGATAGAGCCTGCTTTCCACTGCTAACAGTGCTATTGTCCTGATAGATGTCTTCAGAGGCGGGAAAAACCCCACCTCACCACCCCTCATCCTTCTATTGTTTTTTGTTTTTTTTTTTCTCTGAAGAATTCGCTGTAATGGAGTCTTCGCTATCTTATCCAGAAGGGAACTCTTACTGAGCGACATCCCCTCATGTCAAAATCTTTTTGGTGACTTCTAGGAACTGGCTTCCTGATGCTGCAGCCACGGTATTGTTCAGGCTTCCCCAGTGGGAACAGGATAAGCCACTTAGTCGGGACTGGTGATTGAGGACATGTCTCGATCTGACAGTCCAGGAGCTGACAGGAGCACACACGAGGTCGTGAGGAGCCTGAGAGGGGCTGGCATTCTCTCAAGGAAGCTCCTAGGTTTGTCTCATTCTGGTCTCCCGTCTCGAGGTCTCCTAAGTAGAGACCTTCACGCGGGCATCGTCAACCCCAGTGGTAGAGCCTGGTGTCATTATGATGCATTTCTTCCCACGTAACAGAGGTATTAGGGATTATTGATTTAACCAATTCTCACACTAAACTAGGGGCAGGAACTTAAAATTAAGAGCTACCATTAAATTAACAAAATCCTGGAAAGTTCAAAATTGCCAAGAGTTTTCCTTTTCTCTTCCTCTGCCTTCCAAGTGCTGGGATTAAAGGCATGCACCACCACCACCCGGCTGGAGTTGTACTTTTGACCAGAGGGAACCTCTGGGGACTCTCACATGACATACCACCAGGCCTGGTTGCAGTAGCAACTGTAGGTGTGAGGGTTTGAAGGTTCCTGGTATTTTAGACTGTGGACACCAAGAAACAGCAATTCCAATAAAAGACCATGCGGAGGGAAAGATCAGAGGGGTAGGTCAGAAATCACCAGAGAGCCCTTATCCAGTGACAGATGGAGGCAGATTCAAAGACCCATGGCCAAACATTGGGCTGACCTTGGGGAGTCCTGCTGAGGAGAGGGAGGAGAGATTGTAGGAGCCAGGGGGTCAGAGACCTCACAAAAAAACCCATAGAAAAGGCTAGCCAGGCTCATGGGAGCTCATAGAGTCTGAACTAACAGCCAGGGACCTGTGTGGGACTGACCTAGGCCCTCTGCATTCATCAGACAGTTGTGTAGCTTGGTCTATTTGTGGGACTCCTGGCAATGGGATCAAGAGCTGTCCCTGGTGCTTTGGCTGCTCTTGGTTAACCTATTCCTCATGCTGGGTTGCCTTGCCCAGCCTGAATACAGGGAAAGATGCTTAGTCTTGTGGCAGCTTGATATGCTGTGACTTACTGATGCCCAGGAGAGCCTGTCCCTTTCTGAATGAATATAGAGGAGGGGTGGATTGGGAGGGGCAGAGGGGTGGAGGGAGGAGAGAGTGAGAGAGTAGGAGAAGAGGAGAGAGGGAGAGGTTTTGGTTGGGATGTAAAATACATAACTTCTTCTTCTTCTTCTTCTTCTTCTTCTTCTTCTTCTTCTTCTTCTTCTTCTTCTTGTTCTCCTTCTCCTTCTCCTCCTCCTCTTCTTCCTCCTCCTCTTTCTCCTTCTGATCCTCCTCCCCTCCTCCTCTTCCTCCTTCTCATCCTCCTCCTTCTTATCTCTATTTTAAACAGATCTGAGGTAGACACATTTTCTTTCCCAATCCAACTTCTAAAGCCCCAAAGCCAGAAGCTTCCGGTTAACTTTACTTTTCCCAAATTATTGTGGCTTCTGTCTTCTAAGGACACATTTCAAGATGAGTGCTTACTACGGGCCAGGGCAAGGCTAATTACTAGATTGTGATCATAAACAAGTGGTCCCGCAGGAGTTGCAGGTAAACAAGGGATTGCGTGGATCTCAGCGTGCAGTTAGTTACTCTTTCACATGAGGACTCAGGCAACTGACCACTAGCTTCCTACGCCCTGGTTTGATGGCGGTGATGGATGGCCATGGGACTCTCAGGGCAGGGCAATGCTTTTAACAGAAAAAAAACAAGCCTCACTGTTTCCTGTCCCCGAGAAGTCATCTGAGTGCTTCATGTGTGTTTCAAAAAAAAAAACAAAGGACGTGTGCATGAGATAAACCCAAGATTGATTGCTGGAGTCAAGGACTTTCACCAGATAGCACTTTGTTCTATAAACAAGAATCCCCGGGAGGGCAGGATTCTCTCTCATTCACCCACATTGTGGATTGGGAAAGAAATTCATTTCCCTGTTTTTATCGTAAAAAAAAAAATTAATTTGCATCCTGACCACAGTCTCCCCTCCCTCCTCTCCTTATGTCTCTTTTTTCTCTTTTAGTTGACCTGCCTTAAAAATGATTAAAATTTTTAAATACACACAAAAGTCAGAGGAAAACTGCTGAACACCCAGCTGCAAAGCTAACATTTTATCAGTTTTATTTTGTTCATATTCCACTATGCACTCCTAAGATATAGTCTTCCTTATTTATGTAACCATGAGGTAGATGTGACTACAGCTATGAAAAGCAGGAATAATTCTTCCATATCTGATACCCTGTCCATGTTTAACTTTCCCAATAGCTTCAAATGATCCTTTTTATTGCCAGTTTGGGTCAATAAGAATTTTACCATATACTGCATTGTGCGGTGTCACTTAAATTTTGCATCATCCGTTCTTCATCCTCTGTGCTCTTTGCTGACCATCGGATTATACAATGTTCCGTATTCCAGATTTGATTGATTGCTTCTTTATTGTGTCTTTTAGCCTCCCCTGCCCACAGCTAATGTTATTAAGAATTAAACCCCCAAATATGCTGGTGACATGGAAGGAACTTAGCACCCCTCAGCCAAGGGGAAGGTAAACCAGTTTGCTGTTCTGAGACACAGAACATGGAGACAACATATAAATGGTACCTGAGATGGGGCAATGAGCGAGATTGCCCAAGGGAAGAGTGTCCCAGAATGGGGCACGGTGGGAAGTTAACAGGAAATACGTGAGTGTAGGAAGTAGACTCAGCAAAGAAGACCAAGGAATTGGAGACTAGAGGAGGGAGAGTCAAGAGCTGAGTCACAGGGGCCCAGAGGGTTGAAGGAGATGGCCCTGTTTAGCATGCGCCACACTTACAAAGTGTTTGCAAATGATGGGTAAACGGGAATTTGTAAAGCAGGTAACTTTACATTTAGTAATGATCTCAAGGAAATAACCCAAAAGGTGCTTTGTGGAAGACACGGTGTGTGGCTTGTTTGGGAGAAGAGAGAAGAGCAGTGGTACTGAAGAAAATCAGTAGCATTTATATCATTCCCCTGTAAAGGTCAGGGGGCATTGAGCAAGGGGGGCCGGAGGCATGTAAGAGCCAGAGGAAGGGGTGTGGGGCTTCAAAATGCCATCTAGATTCGACACAACAGTTCCAATCATGAACTGACCATCGTGGTTACCTGAACTCACCTGCACAAGACTGGCCCTGTTAACACTGTCCCAGGTGGGGGAGAGGCTCATGAGACACCACCCTTTGCACTGAACTATTGGTTACTGATAGATTCTGGGAAAGAGGCAGTCACTGTCCTTAGTAGCAGACACACTGCTGAGCCCACCGGACTCTAATGGGTGGCTCCGTGGTCACACAGATGGCCCCGGTCAAACTACTCGGTGGGTCCCAAAATAAAACGTACAGGCATGAACTAAGAAAGAGTTGCATGGGGAGCTGGGAGAGAGTTGGGGGTATAGTTAGTAGACACTGTGTGCACGTGTGAAATTGTCAGTCAACACATTTCATAAAAAAATGGAAAGAGGGGGGGCTGGAGAGATGGCTCAGTGGTTAAGAGTACTGCCTGCTCTTCCAAAGGTCCTGAGTTCAATTCCCAGCAACCACATGGTGGCTCACAACCATCTGTAATGAGGTCTGGTGGTGCCCTCTTCTGGCATGCAGACATATACACAGACAGAATATTGTATATGTAACAAATAAATAAATATTTAAATTTTTTTTTTAAAAAATGGAAAGAGTTGGGGTGAAAGTGAGTCCCAAAACCTAAACAGTTTCCCTTTTCTGTGAACCCTTCTAGATGAAATTTAAAAGGCCGGGTGGTGGTGGTGCCCACTTTTAATCGATGAAATTTAAAATCCAGCCTCTTTATACTTGTATTTGAAGGCTTCCATCTACAAGCAGGCCACCGGATTTCTCTCACACTGGCCCCAGGCTGCTGCTCACCCGTTCCATACTCAGCCCTTCAGCTGATCCAATGTTGGACTCTGGGACCCACTGGAGTCATGGGTAGAGCTCCCTCCTCTTCACGTTCGTTCTCCAGAGCTACGGTTCATCTGGTCGACAGTCTCAACAGAATCAGCAGCGGTCCTTGTTGGACACCGACTGCCGGCTGTACAGAAATCTGAGAACTTGCATCTCTAGCAGCTTCTGGGAGGTGAAGATGATCTCTGAGGCCCCTCTGCTAGTCTAGCGAGAAGTTCCCTCAGCCAACTGCACTGCCCCACTCAGCGATAGATCAATGCCAGCCAGCCTGGCTCTAGTGGAAATCCACAGCTTCACAACGTCACAAAGTCTTCCCAACACAAAGTCACCCCAAGAACAGTTTCTAAGTGTTTAGTTTGGTGGCTTTAAGTTGATCCCTTTGTGCAGCCATCACTACCGCCTATCTCCAGAACGTTATTTTCCCAAACGAAAACTTCTTAAAGACTCTTAAACAATTTTCCTCATTCTCCAATCTCCCTGCAAAATCGCTTATATTACTGTGAATTTGATTGGATATTTCACACATGTAGAATCATAAAGTGTTCTTTCTCTTATGATTTTTTATTTATCATATTATCATCAAAGTCCATCCATGTTACAGCATGTCAGAATTTCCATCTTTCATGGCTGAGGAGCATCCATTATTCAGGCCACATCCATCCCTCCGTTTCTGGGACCCTCGGCTGCCACTCTGTATAAACAGTAGTGTGCTGGCGTCCACTTGCATTGCTTCCGCTCTCTGGCCAAGCTGAATAACACGGTCATGATTGGAATCCTCAAATCCCTTCTGACACAGGCCTAGAAGTGGATTGCTGAAATCATGCAGCCTCTTGTCTGTTGCTTTTAATAAACACCTACTTCTTTTTTCTTCTCATATTTACATGTATGTGTCTGTGTGGGTTTATGTGCATCGTGTGCCTGCAGGTGCCTGGGGAGGCCAGAGAGCATCGGATCCCTTGGAGCTGTTGCCACAGGCAGTTGTAGATACAGGTGCTGGGAACTGAACCCTGAACCTTTGGAAGAGCAGCAAATGCTCTTATCCGCTCAGCCATGTCTCCAGCCCCAAAGATCTACTTCTTATGGGATAATCTGTAAAGCACCATGTAGTAGGGCCAATACATTATCACAATGTTTCCCATACAACCCCACATCTTACAGATAATACGGGCATTTCAGAAAGAATAACTATTGCCTGCTTCCCATGGAGAAGCCCAACCATAACTTGTTCTTCATCTGTCTCAGATCCCCCAGGTAGAGAAGACGAGACCGGTGCATACAGTGGCCCCACATTTCCATCCTTCCTTTACATCCACTTACCTCGGCTGTGTCCAGTGAGATCTGTAAGCTGCAGGGAGACGCTCTCTGGGCAGCAGCTACTTCTTCACAGAGCAGCCACAGACCATGCTGTGTTGATGCCCCCCCATGACAATTTCCTATTTAGTGAGCAATCATTATAAATTTGATTCAACTTCTGAAAATAATGGGTATTTGATTTATCTTTGAACTGCTTTCTGGAGTACCAGGTAATCACGGCAGAATGATAGAAAAGTGATCTTTTTCCTTCCCTGTATATCAAAGCAGTTTCAATGCTGCTTTATACTGACCTCAGAGGTGACTTGATTGGTGCCTTGGTGGCTCTGGAAAATTGGGAATACAATGTCCAATAACATAAGAGAAGAATTAGTGATGTGCAGGCTGAGGAAGAAAGCTTAATTTGATATTGCTATTTTCTCTAAAATTTACTTTTATTTATTTTGTTGTTTATTTTTGAGACAGGACCTTACTCTGCAGCTCTGGCTGGCCTGGAACCTGCTGGTCTAGAACTCACAGAGTCTAGAACTCCACCTGCTTCTGCTTCCTGAGTGATGCTGGGTTAAATGTGTGCGCCACCACACCCAGCCTATACAAAATCTAACTTTAGACAGAAAAAAATCTTCCCAGCTACGATCCCAGGAAAGTCAGTTTCTTTCTGGTTTTGTTTTAAAGAACAAGAGGCTAGGATTCAAAAATTGAATAAGTATTTATTGTTCCAGAAGGTACATTGCTTTTTATACATATTTCATAAATGATACAGGATTGTACATGTGTTCGACATTTTGCTCGCCCCCCCCCCCCTTGCCTCCCACACCACCCAGAGGACTCACTCATTGCACTGTGCCTTTCCTTCTTAAGAACCCTGCACACAAACAGGATGAGCGGTTTAAAAATAATCCACACAACAAAAAGAAATGAGGGAGAGGCTGAACAACAGGAAGGAAGTAGGAGGCTGGGACTGAGACATGCATCCTCTCGCTCGCTCGCTTGCTCGCTCTGTCATGCCGGTGGAGGGTGGTGGCAGAAGCGGCAGCCCCGGCTGGCCTTCAACCTCTGCAAGGCACCTGGAGTCTGGGTTTGTCACTTCAAGGTTTTCTTTCATACACAATGCCCCACGAGGAGGGATGAAACGTGTGAAGGAAACAGGAGCCAAAAGCCAATCAGCTGTGCAGCAAAGCCCCCTGTCATTCTTGCTGTCCTGCCCCCGGGACAGTTAAAAACAGGACAGTAGAGAGAGATTTCGTGGGCTTTTCGAGTGCAGGTGCCATCTGGAAACACGGTAGAAAACATTCTGCAGAGTATAAGATTAATTCTTCTGTCTCTCGGTTTAAGACAAAAAGAAACAGGGTGGAGAAGGTAGGCTAAAGGAAGCCATAGAAAGATACTCCTGTATAAAGATAATGGCACCCTTTGAGATCCGCCCTTGGTTTTCAGCAACTGGAGTGGAGTTGGGAGGGCTCACAATGGTGAGGAAGGTGTGTCTTAGATTAGCCAAGGTTATCCCGGCTCTGACTCAGCCCCAGAGCCATGATGTTTAGCTGATTTGTAAACCTTACATCCTCCTCGCTTGGTAACACAGATGAGCCTGGTGTGGAGGAAGTGGGGGGCTACCAATGGGAGCGGTATACAAAGGAGGGGATCTTTTTCTCCTCTGAAGGCTAATTAGTAAAAAAATAAAACAAAATACAATTAAAACCTCATGCAGTATTGCCAGTGATCTCTAGATAGCCATTCAGAACCCTGGGAGATAGACGTGAAAACTCAAGACGACATAATCCAACTGTCAATCACCAAACAGTACTAAATTGATTTCAATGATTACTTGGATAAAAGTAGTGTAACCAGCAGGTATACATAAGTAGGTAGCTGGTCAGAAAAGGGACCTGGGGTGGAGAAATTCCTGGTAACTTCACAGAGACTGGTTCCAGCTTAAGATGAAGGTTAGCCTTACTGGCTCAGACTCTGCCAACCATAATTCATAAGGATTTGCTTTCTTATATAGTTATTTATTCCTATGTCAAAAATAAGAAACTTTAAATTAAAAAAAAAGCAAAAAACAAAACTAGAGCCGAGTAGGGTGCTGGTGTGTTAGTGTTTTGCAGACCTTGCAAAGATGCAAGAAACGAACACCCCAACATCACCCTTGTTTCATTCTCTCAGCTGTGACTGCTTCATTCTCATCTGGAAACGAGATGCTTATGACAAGATTCACTAAGCCCTTTGCACTTGTATTTCACGATGCCTGATCCTCAGAATTTAACGTCCCTTTCTTCCTTAAGATCCTTTTTGTGTTTTGTTTTAGAATTAAAGGTAAAAACCCTCTCCCCCACATGGCCCCCGCTTCCACCTGCAATGCTTGGATTAAAAAGGCATGAGTTAGAAACAGGCATTCTCTCTGCCGGGATTCACGCTCTGTGCAGATCAATCCTTTTCTCCAATCTGTCGGAGGGGCAGATGTACTTGCAATGGGTCTCTCAGTCTCTTAAGGTCCATTTCTGCCTAAAATAGAGACAACAAGTGAGGAGGGGTGGCCAGTGACACTTGCAGCAACATCCCTGCCTGCGGAGAGAGGGAACAGCCTCTCCGTTATGACTTTAATCAGATCCTCTCAGGGACTCTGAAGATCAGAAGACAAATGTCTTTAGCCCAAGGCAGTTGTCTATCCTCCCAGAAAAGCAGAATGGGCAGGTGGTATGAAGACCCCAGCCTAAGAGTCCAGGGACCATGTCAGACATCCGTGAGAGCGTTCCTCCATAAACCTTTAGGAGGATCCAAAACCCTTAATCTCTGCCATTTAAACTTTGCTCATTCAATATCTATTTAAATATTTTACTCAGTCAGCGAATTTGTTGTTGCTGTTACTTTTGTTGTTTGAGATAGGCCTTTCTATGTAGCCCTGGCTGCCCTAGAACTCACTGTGTAGACCACGCTGCCCTTAAACTCAAGAGTTCCACCTGCCTCGGCCTTCAGAGTGCTCGTATTAAAAGCGTGTGCCATCATGTTCTGCTTGCCTTTGCTGACTTTTGAGACAGTCTCACTCTGTAGCCTAGGTGAGCCTCAAACTCACAGCAGTCTTCCTACCTCAGTGCTAGGACTACAGGCGTGAGTCTTCCCAGCTGCTAGAGCAGCGTTAAAAGGATGTGCAATCAACTGAGGCATCTTCAAAGCATCTCACGTGCTTGGATCGCATCCTTAAGAGTTGTATTAATTAGCTGTGGGGAGGGGCTGATGCACCTGTATTCGTACTGGCTCTGGAGATGACGGACCAGTACTGCCCTTGGCTTAGAATGACTACATTCAGCAACAGTAGGCAGCGTGTGCTTAGGTCAAGGTGGGAAGATGGATGGCACCTATTAAAGGCACAATCTCACCAACACACACACACACACTAGAGCTGGGCAGCCAAACACTACAGAGGATGGAAGGCCTTCTGGGGACGACTGAAAACCTCTGAAATCACTAGACTCCATGGGGAAAACAAAGATTTATTCTCCAAAATCAAAGGAAGTGCAGGAATTTGAAAGAGGGGCAGTATGTGTGGAAAGCATGAGTGTGTTTAAAAAATGTCCTCTAGAAGGTTCTCTGGCATACACCTGGCCTAGGCCGCCCAGTCTTTTCTCCTTACCATAAGGTTTTCACTTTTGTGTTGTTGTTTCCATCCCAGTTTAGTTGGAAAGTCTCTGGGTCAATTATTGCAGAGAGATTAAAAGAAGAAAAAAACTAAACCAAACAAACAAGCAAACAAAAAACACCCAGATGACTCTAGCTGGGGGGGGAAGAAAACCCAGGCAATTCTGAATAACCAAGAATGAAAAAAAATAGCCCTAAAAATCCCAGCATTTGTGTCAACAGGATCATTGGGACTCGCCATCTTTTCATCCGCTGAGGTGTGAAAACTAGAGGTGGCATCGTGGCACACTGGGGTCAACCCGGGAGGCTGAGCTAGGGGGTCACTGGAGGCAGAGACCAGCCTCAGGCACACATCCAGACAGCAGTGGTCGGGGAGCAGCTCAGCTGGCAGAGCACTTGTCTAGCATGTGCAAGGCCCGGATCTCAATCCTCAGCATCTCATAAACCTGACGTATAATCAGTCCTAGCCCTTGGAAGATGAAGGCAGGAGGACCAGAAGTTCAAGTCATACTAACTGCTATCTACTGAGTTAGTGAGTTCAAGGACAGCCTAGGTTACAGAAGACACTGCCTTAAAACAAACAACAAACAGAAAATGTCCTGCTAACAAGAAACCAACCCCCTCAAAAAAAAAAAAAAAAACAAAAACCCAGTTAAGTGTACATTGCTAAAGGTTTTGTTAACAACCTTTACCCAGGATACAGTGGCTGGATCCCTCCTTCAAGCTGCCCATATGAAGGACCATGATCATGGATACTAATGATGCTGTTTAAGATGGGGCTGGGCTCGTGTGATTTTTCTAGAATTTACCTGAGCAATTGCATCCTTGAGTTGATTGTATTTCTCTAGATCGAAACGTGACTTTTTGGCTCCTTTATGGAAAAATAATAAGTATTGTCTGTCTCTGGCTTCTGGATAAACATATTCCTAGAAAACAAAGGAAAAATGAGCCTATTAGTCCCCACTAGAAGTTTTTTTGTTTTTTTTTTGTTTGTTTGTTTGTTTTTTTTTTTTGAGACAGGGTTTCTCTGGGTAGCCCTCGAACTCAGAGATCTGCTTGTCCTGCCTCCCAAGTGTTGGGATTAAAGGTGTGTGCCACCACCTGACCAACATTATAAAGACATTTATTAACTGTTAGTTAATTATTAATATTGATCAGACTCAACACAATATGTATTCATAAAGACAGACCAACATGCTGTGTTACATATTTAGTTATTTCTTAAACATTTGTTTGCCTTTTGTGTTTTGAGATCACATTCCCTATGTTTCCTGGGATGGCCTGGATTCTGGACTCAAGTCATCCTCCTGCCTCATCCATCCCAGCAGCTGGGGCTACAGACACTCGGCACTGTGTCAGTATCTGATGGTTCTTTTGTAGCCAGAGTCTATTCGTTTCTTACTGTTACGTGGTATTACTCTGTAGCCCACATCATGGTGTGTATCGTCTGTTCCACCACTGCTAAGCTGGGATGTGCTAGCTGGCCTGGACTGAATTTTATTATTTCAAGGAATTTGTCATCACGGAGCACGAACGTAGCATATTACTGTAATAATTTAGAGGAAGACGCTGTTTAACAGTCATTTTGCTCATGCTAATTAGAGCCGATGGTTAGGAAAACCAATATTTAGCACAAGAAATTACGCGCATTTAATTCAGCTAATGTTTCTGGCCAGAGGTGTGACCAAACTGTTTATTACTGCTATGTCACAACTTGTCACTTGGGGGCAGTCACAATATTCTGGAAGTCCAGTGGAGCATCTAACACACAGGACGGACGTGGTATTAGAGATACAACGACATGGTAATGAAGAAAGCACTGCCACCGTGTTCCGGACTAACACCGCAGTAATGTGAAGCCCAGTGAACGTGCACAGAGGAGCGCTCAGCAGCAGTACTCACCTCCCCAACAGGCTAGCCCTGCCAGCCCAAGCTGGACCAGGATGGCCTTGGACTTACAGCCATCTCCTGCCTCTGCTACCCAGGTGCTAGAATTCAGGTGTGCGGCACATGCCTAGCTTCTTCAATACTTCTGTTATTATTCTAGATCCAGATTATTTAGTTTTCAAAAATAACTACACATAAACGAAGTCTGCAGAGGGAACATGGGGATTTATAGGAAAGAGCAGCTTGGGGGCAGAACACAGTTGGGTTCAGTTCCAGGACCTACTGTTTCCAGCAGGTAACTCATATCCTAATGAGCCTGACTTCCTCATCTGCAGGGTGGATATGCATCTGCAGAATCGAGACTAAATCAATGAATGCAGATGTATTTGTGCTATCAGATGTAAGATGCATGACACGTGATGCACCTCGGGGAAAGGCGCATGGTTGTTTCCACAGCTGTGAGAAGGCAGCTTAATCTTTTCATAATCAAAGAAATGCAAAGTCCATAGGGAAATGCCTTTTTTTTCTTTTTTTACAATTTGACTGACTGGCAAGAATACAACAAATACCGTTTATGAATTCAAGGTATAACTGAAAAGTTCTTGCATGTGCCCAAAGGTTGACTCTCATTTCTTTCATTTGTTACAAGGTAAGGGAGTAAAATGTGAGTGGCAGCCTGCTGGCATTGTGGTTACATTTGTAACCCCAGCACCTGGGAGGCCCAGGCGGGAAGACCTAAACTTTGGGCCACACTGAATTACAAAGTGAGAACCTGTCCCTCAGAGCAAACAAACCACACCCTCCCACTTAAACAAACCCAAATAAAGATGATACAATAGTCTCCTCTGAAGGAAAAGACACCGAATAAATAATAATATGGAGCAGTGGTTCAGGAGAAAAGGGAGACACTGCTCTGTAGGAAAATGACCAAAAGTTCATGAAAGGTAAGAATTAAGGAAACCTTGAAATATGACAGGAGAGAGCAGGGAGAACTTTCCAGACTGCAGAATGGTGTGAGGAGAGGAATGGAGGGCATCCTCGGGACCAGAACACAGAGCAAACCCTGAGCTGAGAGACATCTAAGGATGAACAGTAATCAGTTATGAAAGCCCAGTCTGGGCAGGAAGGAGAGGGAAACTGAGGCAGGCTGCATCCAGAGAGGCAGCAGGGTAGGATGACGTGGTTGCCAGCTCTGTGCACTCAGGATTGCGGCAGACCGTGGGTGAGCATTCAGAGGACATGGACACTTCACTTGCCCCCCTCTACCAGGGATGCTTGGGAGGCTGAGAAAGGTTACATAGAATCCCTAGGCTTTTGTTTCCCCACACATGCCTAGGTTCATGATCACTTACTGATCTAACAACAGGAGGAAAATGCCTAGTTCAAAAGCAGTTATGTAAAAATTCATGAAGCAACCCGTAGCCTGCTTCACACCAAGAGAACATGGAGAGCCTTGTGTGTCTCAGCGGCTTCAAATGTTTCTTATTCAAGGCAGTGTTGGTTAGATGTGGTACAACAGACATAATGACCAGAGCTGACAGGGGCTCAGTGGTGGAGTATGTGTCTAGCTTTTATGAGGTACTGGGTTCAAACACCGGCACCACATTTTAAAAAGCCATAATCCATCATACTTCTCAAAATGACACCATGGATTTCCATGACACTTGAACCAGCACTGGCTGGTTCTAGATACTAGCATTCACTAAGGTGGCAGCCTTGGTTGATAAATAGACTAAGGATAAAGTGACAGAGTTCTTACTGTTTACCTTTTACAAAGTCAAAACATCCTTTAACATACACAGAAGTAGCTTAGAGTTTACTTTATGCATTCATTGATCATAAGGAATTCTCCATTCTAAAAATTCAATAAAAAGTTGTATGGAATAAATTTATATGTGAAATATTTACATAAATATATGGAAAAATCAAGCCATTATGGCTGAAGAGGTAGGTCAGTGGCAGTGTGTATGAAGTCTTAGCATCGTAAAACTAGTGTTATAAATAAATAAATATCAAATGAGGTGAGCACATCCCTAGGGCGGCACATTCTTCTGCAGTCGTTCATCTTATTACAATGTTAATTCTGGAAGCATCTATGCATGTGATTCATAGCAGCCAAGGCCGTGCCACACATCCCTCTCCATCCTCAGTGCCTACGACAGCGCTAGCACAGAACTGAGGACTGGCCTTGGAAGCCCCGTTCCTGTTCCTCACCTGGCGTGTCATCACGAAGTACGCGTACATGGCCATGGCACTTCCGTAGGTGATGAAATAGGTGACCGGCTCCATGATGTCCCAGGAGTATTCCCACCAGGTAAGCCGGGCCAAGATGCCAAACTGTGTGGCCATGTAGGCCAGGCCTCCCCATAGCACCAGCGTCGTCCTCTTCTCGGCTTTCCTGCTGATTTCGATTCGTACCTGGCGGGCACACGTGGACAACCTTAAGGCGCTTGCTTTGGCAACAACTTACAGTTCTTTTCAGCTGCTCTGCGCCCACAAGGGTACAGGGCTTATCAACAGCCTGGAGCCAGCACCAGCAGACAAAACAGACTGTCTACGGGGACAGCCGAGATTTCTGTGTGCTTTTGACAAGTTGGTGGGAATACAAGCGTGAGTTTCACCAGCTCCTCACCCGGCTGCCAGGCTAACTTTTGAAGGAGGAAACTAAAAGCTGCCATGTCCTCTTACTGATGTGTCAGACTCCATCCATTCTCAGTTTTAGGTCAAGTTTCTACCAGGGCAGAACGAGAGAGTGAGCCAGCACAGACTGGATTCTGAGCAAACGTGATCAGGGCGAGATCTGCAGAATTGCACTAGCTGTCTCATCTAGAAGGTCTACAGGCTGAGCGAGGGATACAGGTGACAACACTGCACGATTGTGGAGCATGGTACATAACATGTGGTAACAACTGTCCTTGGGAGAGCAAAGGCACAACATCGAGAGGACTTGTTCCTTCCTTCAAATCCAATTACCCAATTCCTTAAAATAAAGATATGGTCACGAGTCACACAAGAATGATTTGGTCAGTGAGGAATTGCATATATGATGGGCTCCCACAGGACAGTGTGGTATCCACACGCTTGTGGCAATGCTGTTGTAAGCAAGCCCACTGTACTGTTAGCACCGGTATGATTCTCGAAGGCAACGAACACTGGGCAACGTATTCTAAGCTATTCCTTCTACCGTTATGTTAGAGACGGTTACACCAGGCTCATATATGTGGGGCCAACACATCTCTGACTACATCAAGAGGCCACGCTGAGTAAAGACCTAGCTCATCTAGGTCTACGCACATACACTCTGTGAGGGGTCTCACAATGAAGTCCCTTAGAGAGTTCTCAGAACGCATCCCCATCACGAAGTGAACAATGACTGCACCTGTGATATCATAAAGACTCAGGCTAACATGTTCACTGTAAAGTATTCTAAAATGTGAATAAAGGAGAAAAGTCAGTCATGGGCCTACAGCTGCATGAGGTTATTATAATCCTTCTGATTGTTCTTTGTGTGTAGTATAAATGTGCACATGAATATGAATAATGGTATATGAATAATACATTAAAACGTGGGTCATAATGGTCAGTGAGATGGCTCAGTGGGCAAGGGTGCTTGCTAGCAAGGCTGATAACCTGAGTTCAATCCCTGGGACCCACACTGTAGGAGAAAACTAACTCCTGCACATTGTTCTCTGCTCTCCAAATGCGCTCACTGTGGCATTTGCATGCCCACAAAGTCATACATAAATAAATGAATGCAATCAAAAAAACACTGGAACCTATCAACACTGTTTTTAGGATTTATTTTCCATCGCAGTGATATTTTCTATAGTGAATTAAGTTTACACACTAGTGTTCCATACACTCCCCATTCATAACCTGACCTCCAATACATTTAGAAGCTCTCCTGGTCAGCAGTTACTCTGTCTTTGGACCTCTGGGCTCTTGGTCTATTACCAAGGCTCCAGACAATCCCCTTATAAATCCTCTTTTGGCTGATTGGAACGTTTGGATGGTTCAGACCAATAAGCTAATGGACCAATTTGGTAAGAGGACTCAAGTATTTCAAAGTGAGACACAGAAGTCCATGTCATCAGGGGGGATGACACACAGGAGATCGACGGGGAAGTCTGAGGGGCTCTCACCTTCTCCAGGGGGGCCAGCTGCTGCTTAAGGTTCTCTAACCTCTCCACGAGCTCCCGCTCCTTGTTGAGCTGATGCTGCTCGATGCACAGCGTGGTGTAGAGCTGCTGGACCAGCGTCTTCACATCATTCAGGGTTTCTGCATTTTCATGGCTTAGGAGGTCTGAAAGAAAGAGGTTCACAACTGCGGTCGGGAGATACTGTATGAGAGAATAAAACAATTACCTTAAAATAAATAAATAAGATAACAATTGAACATCCCAGCCAGGAGATGGCTCAGTGGGTGAAGGCGCCTGCCGCCAAGCCTGATGATCGGAGTTCGGTTCCAGTGAACAACATGGTAGAAGGAGAGAACTGACTCTCACAAGTTGTCCTCCGACTTTCCTATGTGTGCAAGTGTGCACATGTGCACACACTCAAAGTCCATGCATGTGCATGCCTACATAAATAAATAAAATGTAATAAAAATTGAACACCTTAAATGAAGAAGTGCTATTCCAAGATCTACGAGACAATGAAAAGCCATGAGGCAGGCCCATCCATTATGGGAGTCCCTCAGCATTAAACTGAACAACAGTTTTTAAAATATCAACCTATCAATCAAGGAAGTAAATTCATATGAGGGCAACTCAAAAACTTTGAAATCAATATCCATTATTATATTTTTAGAAGTCCAAGTACTCTGAATACAGCCATGGCCAAGGGAAATGGGGAGGGGAATCCCCAGTGGTTAGGGTGTGGCTAAGGAGCTAGTCTAGCATACCAGGCCCTGGGCCTGAATCCCCAGACCTACAAAAACAGTCATACCAACAGACAGACAAGGACAAACTTGAGACCCAAGTTCAAAACCAAGTCAGGAGGGTCAGGGTCAGTCTTATTGCAATTCTTTATTAATTCTTTCTTAAAGTCTGTAATTTATCTGTGGCCTTGACATTTTTGTTGACGTTTTTCACAGTTAGACACTTCTAAGGAAAACATATATAGCGTTTCATTTGCAAATGTAAAGGCAACAAAATAAAACCCCACCACACTGTAGTAATCTTAACACTACACGCCTTCCCCAGCACACCAGCCAACTTCTATTCTATCTTCTTTATCAAAGACTGAGAATAGCTGTTTGGGCCCCAGTATCATGCTGTAAAGGGCATAGGGTGATGAAAATGATCAAAAAGGTGAAAGATTAAATTCTCTGAATTGATATTTTTTATATAGGCTGCCGATGTCTCCAAAAATCTAAAATGTATTGAGGTTCTAATAAAAATTCAGCTATATTTCAAGCTATGATCAGTCCTTTCCCAAATCAAAATTTGGTCGCATGAACAATCTTGTTTCCAATATCCTTCAGTATAGTTATCACAAAATTAATCCATATGAGGCAGGGTAGTGGACTGGGAAGAGCTGACGTGGTCAAATGTCCCATATGGAACCTTCCAGAGCTTCAGTAGATGTGTATGGGATCAATAGCAACAGAAAGAAGAACGCTATGACTTCTAGAAGTCGTCCATGACAACAGGATCCTCTTGCAATAAGGCTACAAGCTCTCATGGGAATATGGCTTTACCGTACAAGGACACTGGACCCAGAAGCCATTTCTTCTGCAGCCTGTCCAGAACACTGGTGTGACTTGGTGGAACCCACAGCTCCCAACTCCAGGGTCAGGAGATGGGGTAAAATTACTAGGAGGTTTCTCTTTTCAACTCAGTTCTCTTTTGAAAATATACATCCTGAAGTTGATATGGATTTCCCGTGGCTGACAAGATTCTCTCCCAGACAGTAACCTATGCTGTGGTGGTTTGAAGGAGAATGGCCCCATAGGCCACATTTGATGCTTGGTTCCCCAGTTGGTGGAACTGTTTGGGGAGGATTAGGTGTGGCTTTGTTGGAGGAGGTGTGTCCTGAGGGGCGGGCTTTGAGGCTTCAGAGGCCTCCAGCCATCCCCAGGGTGCTCTCTGCCTCCTGCTTTTGGAACAGGATGTGAACTCTCAGCTGCTGCTCCAACGCTATTCCTGCCTACCTGTCTGCTGCCATGCTCCCTGCCATGATGGTCATGGAACCATAAGCCCAAACAAACCCTTCTCTAAGTTGCCTTGGTCATGGTGTTTATCACAGCATTTGGAAATACGGTTGATATTTGTTTTACAAATGAGGAAATTTCCATTAGAAAACCATGTGTTAGTTTAAAAAAGCATAATCTTCAGGTTATGAATTTTACTGTAGAGATTTAATTAATTAGTTAATTGATTAAGATATAGTGGCCTTGAATTCATCTCATGATCCTCCTGCCTCTGCCTCCTGAGCTGGAATCTCAGGCAAGCACCTCTATGCCTGCAAAACTTATTTTTCTATATCAGTCCTCCTCACAGAGGCAGTACATACTTTTTTTCTCTACTAGGTTGATGCTGCAGTTAGAAGGTTCTTTTCCTCACTTCATAGGCATAGAAACACTTCTAAATAATTTTTTAAAACTCCTTTTATTATCTTTAATATTTTTCTTCTTAAAAATTTAACTTCAGGAGTCCCTGGATCATTGGGCTACCGGCGGCCCTGTTTAGTTGCTGAGGAATTCCATCTGGACGGAACCTTCATCTGGCGATGGATGGAGATAGAGACAGAGACCCACACTGGAGTACTGGACTGAGCTCCCAAAGTCCCAATGAGGAACAGAAGGAGGGAGAAGACGAGCAAGGAAGTCAGGACCAAGAGGGGTGCACCCACCCACGGAGACAGTGGGGCTGATCTATTGGGAGCTCACCAAGGCCAGCTGGACTGTGACTGAAAAAGCAGGGGATAAAACCGGACTCTCTGAATATGGCGGACAATGAGGGCTGCTGAGAAGCCAAGGACAATGGCACTGGGTTTTGATCCTACTTCATGTTCTGGCTGTGTGGGAGCCTAGCCAGTTTGGATGTTCACCTTCCTAGACCAGGATGTGGGGGGGAGGACTTTGGACTTTCCACAGGGCAAGGAACCCTGACTGCTCTTCAGACTTGAGAGGGAGGGGGAGAGGAGTGGGGGGAGAGGGAGAGGAGTGGGAGGACAGGGAGAGGAGTGGGGGGGGGGAGGAGTGGGAGGCTGGGAGGAGGCGGAAATTGTTTTTTTCTCAATAAAACAAAAAGAAAGTTAAAAAAAATTTAACTTCAGATAAACACTCCCTCTATCACAACAGTTCAACACGTTTTCCTGACATACATACATCTACATCTTTCATGACATACGTTCAACGCTGCCTGTAAACTGTGGCAAAAGATCAAGACATCACCATGTCCTGCCAGTAAATCATAGAACAGGCAGTGAGGTGGCCAGTGGACTCATTCAAACAAACAGCGCACAAAAGCCACGGAAGAGGAGGATATTCCTTATGAACTGGCATGGTGGGGTCGTCACAGCCTCCTACTGGGTAGGAGAAGCAGTTTAGTCAGGCTTTTATACCTGGTCAGTGTGTGAAATTGTAGTGTTTCCAAGAACATTTCTCTGAGGGAAGTCAGGGCCTCTGAGACAGGGCTAAGCGAGAGAGAAACCTAAGTGGGATTTTGGGAGAAGGAAGAAAAGCCTACGGCATCATGTCTTGAAGGGCGCCGAGGCTGGGAGTAGGCAGATGTGGGATGTCTGCTGTAGCGGCTGCACCTACTCTCTCCCACTGTCGGGCCATCGCTCATCTGTAGCATTTGCTGTTTAGCAGCAAATCCAGGCCCAGAACCGGATGCAGACTTATAAAAATGGTATGTTCAATATGGGAACCACTAGCCACATGCTTCTGTTTATTTTTAACTATTTATATTAAATAGTTAGAGCAAGTAGAAGCATATATATTTATCATCAGTATGTTATTTTGAAATATGTACCAACTGTGAAATGGCTAAATATAGGTATTTATTACTTCACATGCTCTTTTTGTAATGATAATACAAAATCTACTCCTGGTGATAGTGAAGAATACAATATATTGTTAGTGATAGTCACCTTACTTGATCTTATTCAACTCCACTTTTTTTTTTTTTAAATCTTCTGGATAACATTTCTTTCTTTTCTTTTCTTTTTTATTTTGAGACAGGGTTTCTCTGTAGCTTTGGAGCCTGTCCTGGAACTAGCTCTTATAGACCAGGCTGGCCTTGAAGTCACAAAGATCCACCTGCCTCTGCCTCCAAGTGCTGGGATTAAAGGCATGCGCCACCACCGCCAGGCTCTGACTAACATTTCTGCAACTTATCATTGGTTAAATTTAAAATACTCAAAAGATTCAGTTCTCTGGTCAGAGCATTTACTTAGGGCTACTATATTCAACAGGGCAGAAGCATAACACTTTTAATCCCGCAGAAAGATTTTTCTTTCCTGGTACTGGGGATTGAACTCAAAGCCCTGCGCCAGGAAGTTCTATTTAACAACACAAATTTCTCCACCTACAGTAAAGTACTGCACTGCAGGCCTCCACTAATATCTGGATGTCCAGGGATTTCCAGGTTCCCTAACGGTCTACCAGCTATCCCACAGTGCCACAGCTTCAACACTTCTGACTTTTCCCTGATCCCCAAGCTCCCCTTCAGACCTCTTCCTCAGCTCTGGCTATAATTTCTAAAAGTTCTTTCTCCTGCCATGAATATTTTTATGTGTGTATGTGGGTACATGTGTGTACTTGTGTATGTGTGTGTGATGGGGAAGCAGAGACAGGCAAAGACATAGATGTGTGTGTACATGTGCGTGCAGATGCTGGAGGACAACCTTGAGTGGCGAACCTTGATCATCATTCACCTTTGTGACAAGGTCTTTCGCTGGCCTGGAGCTCACCACTGGGGTAGACTAGTTGGTCAGGGAGCCCCCAGGGATCTGCCTGTCTCTGCCTCCCCAGTACTGGGTACGCACCCCCATGTCAGACTCTATACATGTGTTCAGGGAACTGCAAGGCAAGAACTCCATTATTAACTATTGCTCTAGGCTCCTACCATCAATCTTTATAATATTCATGTGGCTCTGCTTCACTGAAACACAACACAAATAGTATGTATGATACATTACTATTTGCCTAAAACATGTGTACACATTTGCTTGTGTGCCTAAAGAGTATCTGAGGAACAGGGATTCGGTGATTGTGTAAAATTATCTTAGACTTTGGGAGCTGAACCTTAGGAATGTATTATCTATTCTAAACAATAATAACAATACACTAACACACTACCACAATGCCTTCTAACAGTGATTTAGAAAGATCCAGAGAATGCTAAGTTGTACGTCTCAGAGAGGGGCCACTCTAGACCTGCCTGAAAGTTATCTTTTGGCTTACGCAATGGTAAAGTCTTGGTGGACTCAGAGCTTACTGTTTGTCAGGTTGCTTTAACAAGAACGATATGGCTCTAATGTCATGGTACAGGTGACAATAACAACCCCAACCGTTGACCCTGAGAAGTCACCGAAGGGGAAAATTTTTCTAATGGCTTAGCAATAGTTCTTTGGGTTAAATCGTGCATGGCTCTCTTACACACAAAATAATAACGGCATGTTTACCAGCATCTCTGTAGACACCATCGATCCCAGAATAATAATGTCAGAGAGATATGCTAATATAATGAGCCATGGAAATCCTTGTCATCCACAAACCTAATGAGACGGTCTTAGCTATCTGAGTCCCTAATGAGGCAGCTGTTACCACTGCTTAGTCTGCCTTCTCGACCTCATTCTTCAAATCGCACCACCAAGAAGCAAGGTCTCTAACTTCCCGTGCACGGCTAAGTGGGAACTGGCTCTAGAAGTGCCAATCAAAATGACTCTCCTTAGCAGGCAAAGCCATATCCTCCAGTAACATGGGGTACATTTTCCTCCTTTCCAAGAACAAGAGAAAGATAATTAGTTATTTTTCATGCTTTTGTGCTCCTTTCTATGTTTCCGTTTCTGTTTGCGACTTAAACGATGAACAGCCATGGCCACTAAAAGGATATGCTGGACCTGGCACCTAGCCTTCCTGTTATGACATGGCCCCTTGTTCCAACCTCAGATGCAGGCTCTCATCTTGCTCTGGCTCAGACACAAGGCTGTCAATACCTCCAGCCTGCTGTATGGCCATACCGGACTAGGCATGAATGAGTCCTTTGTACTCGGGGTCTGGTGTGTATGAACTCATAGTTTATACAACATTCTGAGTATTTTCAGTTCTCACAAGTCACAATATACCACCACACACACACAATTTTTTAAAACTATATATGAAACCAGACACGGTGGTGTACACCTATAGTCCAAACAGTAGGTGGGGAGAGGGTAGGATTGATAATTTGAGGCCAGTCTGGGCTCTATAGTAATACTGACTAAAAATACCAAAAACAAAACAAAAAATTCTTTAAGAATACTGCCGAGTTTACCAAATTCTACCAGTTATCTCCATAGATTTCAGACTCTTGACCCCTGAAACTTCATATTCCAGCGTACTTCCAGAGAACCTGGGCAGGTATTTCAGTTTTGAGACACAGAAAAAGAAAAAAAAGTCAATGTGTATCAAATATAATCCCTCCTATGATCAGTTTCTACTTTAGTTTTCCTGACTTCTCATGAGAGCAGCCTTATTTAAAAACAAAAGCATTTATTTTTGTTTGACAAATGTTGAGAAGCCGTTGGATTGGTCATGGTTTCCAGTCTGTACAGATGTAGACGGAAACCGCTATCTGCTTTGCTGAGGGTCACTTTCCTTCATTAATTCCTTCGTTCTCTTTCTGCTGTTAGACAGGAGACTCTGGCCTCCGAACAATCAAAATGCTCCTGGTTTGAGGTATTTAATTCCTTCAACACAGAATGAGCCTGAGTCACAGCGCCTGCCTTCTCAGAGAACATTTACAGAGAAAAAGAAGAGGCAGAGTCCAGAGGTTCATCACTTCTGGTTTGTTTGGAGCCAGAGAAGGAACGAATAGGATGCTTTAGGGCATCATGAACGAGCTGACCTGGAGATTTTAACCTGAGAGAGTGGAGGTGAGGAAGGAGCAAGAGAAAGCCATACCAGAGGGCAGCTGTATGATGGGAAGGCCAGCGTGGACTAACATATGACAGAGCCAGCTCTTTTCAGGAGTACTTATTTACAGAAATTTATATATGAGCACTATGTCGTGGAGGCCAGAGGGTGTTGGATTCCCCGGAACTAGAGTCATCTGCAGCTCTGAGCTGCCTGATGTGGGTACGGGGAACTGAACCTGGGTCCTCCAGAAGAGCAGCGAGTGTTCTTCACCGATCCTTCTCTCCAGTTCACTAGATCTAATAATAATAATAACAACAACAACAACAGTAATAATAATAATAATTATTATTATTAGAGACAGGATCTCTCTCCAGGAACCCACTCTGTAGACCAGGCTGGCTTTGAACTCAGAGATCTGCCTGCCTCTGCCTCCTGAGGGCTAGGATTAAAGGTTCGCATCACTGCATCTGGCTTAGATCCAATCCCTAAGATCAGGACTAAAAGGAGTGTCGTAGGGGGTTAGTGCGGGGAGTCGTGACTGAGGAAGGGGCATTAGCAGCAAGCAACAGTGAATCTCAGGGCAAAGAGGGAAAACGGTCCACAAAGACAGAAGCTACTCTGGAGCCTGGGATGAAAAGGAAAACCAATAATACCAGAGCATGCATTTTACATATGTGTGTGTATAAAAAATGACCATTAAAATGCTGCCTTGAATACTGATATTTTGGTGCCCTCTTAAAATGCACACCAAAGTTGGGCACCTCCCCTTTTTTCCCCCACACCAAGTAAGAATGTGTATATTGGAAATTCCTAAGGATTCTAGAAGGCCCCAGAACTCAGAATATTTTGATTTTTACAGTGCTGAGAAGGCACTGTGTATTCAGCAGGAACCAGGGCTCTCATTTTGAGAGCTGATCTTCTTCCATGAGAGTGATGTCCAGCAGGGCCTGCCATCTATGGCTTCCAGTCAGCCATGTGATCACAATCAACCAATAACCTACCATATGCAGTACATGCTGCCTGTGTTCTTGTTTTTGATGCTATGTTTTACATATGTGTATCCAATTATGTCTAAAAAATACCCTGCCATGTGTCGTACATGACATTATCAGAACTTTGTAATAAAGCAGGCTTTTTGTGAGACGATTTTGATCAATAATATTTGATTGCTTAAATTCTGGATACACTTAAGATAAACTAAACTAAAACGTAATCTTTGCTGGGTGGTGGTGGTGCACACCTTTAATCCCAGCACTTGGGAGGCAGAAGTAGGTGGATCTTTGAGTTCGAGGCCAGCCTGGTCTATAGAGTGGGTTATAGCTAGGGCTACACAGTGAAACCCTGTCTTGAAAAATCAAAAAGAAACAAAAACAAATAAATAAAAGAAAAAAAAAGAAAGAAAAAGACAATCTTTGGTAAGTCAGGTGTATCAAATACAGTTTATATTTACAACTCCATTGGACTTACTAACCACACTGGAGGCCAAGAAAGATCGGAACAATTGCTTCAGACTGCTGAACTTAAACCGCTAAAGAAACAAAATGACCAATCCCTACCAGTGTTTCACAGAGCAGAGATACCCTTTGTTTAAACATAAAGATTTCCTTCACCTTAGTCTAACATAGAAGAATATGTCCCTGCCATGATGGATGTATTCCTTTGGAACTGTAAGCTAAAAGAAACCCTCTGCAAGGAAAACACACGGCTGATGAGTTGGTTCAGGGGGTGAAGGTGCCTGCTGCTAAGCCCGAGGCCCTGAGTTCAAGCTGAGGGACTTTCACAGTGGAGGGAAAGACCTGACTCCCAAGAGTTGTCCTCTGACCTCCACAAGTGTGTTACGGCACACACACCGACACACACAGACACACACACACACACAGAGACACACAGATGTGCAAACACAGACACACACAGACACACACATATGCTCTCACACACAGACACACAAACACAGATATACACAGACATGCAAACACAGACACACACACAGACAAACACACACAGACACACATACACACAGACACAGACATACACAGACTTGCACACACACACAAATGTGCACACACACAGACACACACACACACACACACTGATACACATGTATAATAATGAAAAAGAATTTGAAGAGCGAAACCCGTGTCAGGAGGAACTCTTGGTAAGCACATTCAGGTATATGAGACAGAATGACAACACAATCCAGGGTCAAGCTGGAAGCCTGGCTTAGTGCCTACCAGGCTCGCTGTGCGAAAAGTGTAAAGACCATGTGTGTTTCTAGGGTTACTCACCTTCCCAAAACCTCACTAAGGCAGCTTACCTCTCTTTGGTGGCCGTACGTGGTATGTTAAGTCGTTAATGACAAGCTTAAAGTCATCGAGGAGGAGAAGGTCTATTCCTGTGGAGGCAGCAACTCGGACGCCATCTGTGAAGAGTTTAAATGGAACCAGTCAGGCACTGCCCACCCCCATCTCAAATAGCTTTAGAGTGCTTTATCCCATTTCTCTGCTAACCTTTGCCTCACAGCCCGGAGGCCTATGCTAAACATAGATCAGCTTGTAGAATGCTCTTTGTGTTTAGGCTGGCTCTGATGATTGAACAATCGCTTTCCCCACAGCTGCGGGAACAAGTGAAATAGCTGCTGGTCATGGACCCACGGGGCTCAGCTGGACTCTGGAGTCGACTGCGGAGCAGTGTGGACCTTTACACCGGGAGCCGGGAGGAAGAGGCTCAGAGCTTTCGACGGCGAGGTACTTGGCAGCCCAGCCACCCGCAAGCTGCTAATTCATTCGGTAGGGAAGGATGTGATGGGAGCAAGTGTACCAAATGGGTCTGCCAAGCATGTTACTAAAGGGTTTGGAGTGTTTACGGCACAGAAGTTAATACGCCAAGGACAGAAGTTGGCAGCCATCGTAGCAGGTGACTCTCCATCTTTCTGTAGGCTTGAAAGATTTTCTGAGTCAAAATGAAAACAATTCTTTTGGCACTTAAACAGATGCTATATCAAATGAGAGTCTTTAGTGTCTTATTGTATATTCTCAAATCACAGACGCTATTTTGGTAAACATTCAAGGTCTCAACTACTGGGAAAACACATTCTGAACCCACAGTTATGACAAGAGGCTCAGGAACATGAAATGTGATTGCCTGCTTGTCCTTGTGATGGCATCGATGTGAGCTGCATCTGAATGAGACTCCCTGTGGGCACACATCTGCTGATATTGAGCAGTTATGTCCTGAGGACCACAGGGACAGAAATGGCGCTGTCATGCATACTTGCAGAGCAAAAACTCCCGTGTTTTCTAAAGTTAGACTGAGCAGTTTGGGGTGCGAATTAAAAGTGGAGGCGACTGTACCTGGTGAGTAGATGGCAACCCTGTCAATCCCCCGATCCTCCTCTTGCAGTTGTCGTAGAAACACACCAACAGAGTCGGAGATAGGTTTGAGTGTGAATTGGCAGCGTTCACGCCGAGACGGCAGCCTCACGGATATCACGGGCAACCCATTCTGATAAACCACCGTCACGTCTGAGCGAAAGGACCCATAGACACACAACAGTTAGGCGTTACTGCAAGTCAAAGTTATCATCATTATTCCTATTGTGCTGGGACCACCATTAGCCCGACTTAAAATGCTTTTAGGGTTAGTCTAGGGACAGATTCTTGAGAGATCAGATCAAGGAACTAATTTTTCACGTATGGAAAAATGTAAAAGGAGCCGTCTTCCGAGGGGGCCAAGGAGAGGCTTTTGTGGAACACAACACAGGGAGCTCTTGGGATGGCTGAGTCAAGTCCTGGTCCTATCTGGCAAGGTTTTATTCAGTAGCCAAAGATGAAGACAATTGGGTGACTGGTACAGTCTGTAGGAGGTGTGTCAATCTTGGGACGCAGAGTTTTCGAAAACTCTCCCCAAAATCTACCAATATCTGAGGCTCTTCCTCAGAATGATAAACCAATGCTTAAGGTATAATACAGCTAAACATTCAGTTACACAACACGGTGTGTACTGTGTGGAAATAGAGCCCAGCCCCTTCTGGGTATGTGCACATCCACCTGAGTTCAATCAGAAGTGAAAGCAAGAGAATGTCCCAAGAGCAATGTATGAAGAGGAGCACTGGCAGCCACCAACTGAGGGACTAGCTACACAGTATGGACGGCAGTCCTTATCTCCTTCTTTCTTCTTTTGGCAATTTCAATGCACAAAGCCTTAGTAAAATGAATCTCAGAAAACCTTTCCTAAGAATAATTTTCAGATCTATTTTTAAAGCAAAGTTTTCAGCTCAAACCCTCACATTAGCAGCTAAACATTTACAGATGATGCCAACATGAGGGGCAAACATAGGCTTAGAAGTAAAATCTGGAATCAGATCTTGGCTCGGCATCTTTGGGAATTATGTAACTTCTATGGGCTTAACTTTTTTCCCTCCACACAGACAGTAGGTTCCTAACTCTCGGGTATGTTGTAGGGAAAGAATGAACAAACTGCTCAGAACACTTAACACACTGATCACTAGGTGATAACGAGCTCCCTTCGGGAACCAAAAGGCACCTCCTGTTAGTCTCATAAGCTTTACACCCCTCAAAATCAGATCAGGAGAACCTGTTCCGGACATTCTGAGAGCATCGAACTTTCCAGAGTTGCCACTCACAACCAAGTTCCTCAACTGTCCTAACAGCAAAACCCCAACAATTCTTATTTTCTGTGGACATCGGATGAGTTCTGACGTGCCTCAAGACCGAGAACGTCACGTTTTTCCCTCAGACGCCCTTACCCCACCTGCGGATCGCTCGGAACTTTGCATCTGCTTTTAGAGCCGACTGCATTTGATTCTGTAGTGCATTACCGGGCTGTATGTCTCATAACTCTCCGTATGTGGCGACCTTCCTGTGGCAGGGTTATGAGATTGCCTCCATGCTGTATGCAATTGTAGTTCATTCATTGTATTTAAATTACATTTTTAGGTTAACACGCAAAGTGATGGGTTCATCCTGATAGCTTCATCCTGCCAACTACTATCGGGATACACAGACCCACGGCAGTTTATCTTCCCACCGGCTAATGGAAAGTAGGCTATTTCTGGTCTATCAATAAAGCTTCTGTGATTACTGGTGTAAAGCCTCTGTGTGGAGCATTTCTGTGGGACAGCCCACGGCTATCTGTGGCAGATTCAGCCAACTGCAAATCAGTACTTGGGAAACCTTTGTGCCTATACCAAACAAAATGTACATTATTCGCTAAGTAATATAATGACCATTTACAAAGCATTCATATTGCACTATTATATTACTCGATGCCATCGTTTCCTTTCTGTCTAAAGAACCCCCTTAAATATCACAGCTGCAGAAACGCACTGGCAATGAGTTCTTTCCATTTTTGTACGTCTGAAAAAGTCACCACACCTTGATTTTTGAGAAAGATATTTTTAGTATATAAAAGAAAATCTACTTGACAGGTTTTTCTTTTTCCTCTTGGCACTTTTTGAAGAATTAGCTGAATTGTCTTGTCTTACATGAAATAAGAAGTTTGGGCATGTTGTATCTTTAGTCCTCTATGTGTGATACATCTGCATTCCTGTGTGCTTTTCACACGTCCTGTTTAGCGTGGGTTTCAATGGCTGGATCATGACACGCCTTGTTTTCCTTTATGATTATTCTATGTGGAAATGGCTCAATATCTTAGATGCATGTATTCACAGCACTCAGCAAACTCGGCAAACATCTGTTATTTCATCTTTCTGTCTTCCACCCCTCCCCCTGAAAGTCTGTGTTCAAGCACATGATACTGTCTCAAAACCTACTGAACCCTTCTTCATGTATTTTAGGTTTCTGTGTCCTCTCAGCTCCTGGGTCAGTTTAAATGCCATCTATTTCAGCACCATAGATCTTTTCTTCTGCTACATCTGTCTTCTCGTTAATTCCGTCTGTATTTTTTGATTTTGTATTTTTTGGTTTTTTTTCTGTATTTTCTTTTTCCTTCTGTATTCTGTTTTTAAATTTCAGGTATAAAAAAACTTTAGACATTCATTTGAATTTTTTTAACAGCTTCACTCCTCTTCGTGTTACACAGTTTTCCTTCTCCTCCTCAGTGGAAGGACTACAGTTACAACAGCCGTTTGAGCACTCTTGGCTCCTGACTTCTCTGTCATTTCTGGGTCTCCGGGCAGAGTTGGGAGATGTTTTCCTGCTGCTCCACGTCTAGCTAATTTTGCTCACTGGTTATATATTCTCAATTTTGTATTGATGAGCACTGTATTTTAAGCATAAGTAAAATTACTTATGTAATAATTTTATGCTTTCAAGACTAACTCTTTTAAGACAGAGACAGAGAATCCTTTACTGTGGGGCTACTTTCTAGGTGATCTTTCTAGAAATCTCTGTCCATGGATGTGATGATGTCCTTTATTCTGGCCAGAGGAAGAGAAAATGATGTCTAGTCTTATCTGGACACTGAGATTCATTCATTTTATATTTCCTGATAAAAATAATTTCTGAGAAATTTTTTTCTAGTTCTCATTAGACTTTAGCCAGGCCCATGGGAACCTGTGTAAATTTCAGGAGGCCTTTCTTCATAGCCCCTTCCTCAGGATCACTGTCCCACAATCCCCTGGTCTGTTCTTCATTCAGCTGGCCCACCTGGACCTGGCTCTTGGCAGCGCTGCTCTCAGTACCACTGTCACACAATCCCAGCTGCCTAGCCAGGCTTGTTCAGCCACCCTGGTCTGCTCCTTCATTTCAGCTGGGCCTGGGCCTGGCTGCCCCTCCCGTGCTACACAGCCTAGAAGCTGCCTCCTGCTGAGAGACTAAGACAATGACTGTAGCCATTTGTTTCCCTTGAGCTGGGATTACAGGGTCATGCAGCTCCCTATCCAGATTTCTGAAAACTGTTGTCACAGGAAGGTTATGTGTGTTGCCAACTGTTGATAGCAGGGCAGACATTCCCATCATAGTTCACCAACACCGATCCATGATTTGAAATTTGACACAGAAAAGAAATTGAGTATACACTCAAAGGGAACAGGCCAACAACTTAACACACAGCACAGATTTGCAACATTGAAATGTATCAAATATGAAAAGGTTATTATTTTCCTTTCCAAAAAGAATCCTTCCCCAGCCTTCAGAGCCTCTGATACATAAGCAGGCCTGTCTCTTCTACAGATAGCAATGATGGCATCAGAGTAAATTAAGTGATTAACTTATTCATTTGGCATCCTTACTGCAATTATCTTCTTTCTGTTATACAAAAGACCAGCTAACTACAGATCTCTGAAGGAGGCAGAAGGGAACTTAAATAAAAGATAGAATTCTTCGAGCATCATTCAGCTAACACTTGGAACATTTCATTAAAACACTCCGTGCCTAGAGGTTACTGTCTTTAAAACAATGGAGACAAAGTCAATGGAGAGAAGGAAGATCCTCTGCAGCTAGTTCAACGTCTTCCTTGAAAGAGTATGCAGCCCCTTGAAGGAATAAAATAGAAAAGCTTCCGGCAACTCTGCATGGAATACACAAACCTTCATTATAAATACTGCTTTGAAAAGAATCCCCAGGTCTCCCTCTTTCCCACAGGCTGGATTACAATGTAAATGTTAGATGTCTCGGTTAGCAACCTAGAAGGACAATTACCAGTTTGTCAGGTTTAACAATAGGCCAAGAAAAGCCTGCTGGAAGAGAACCATCACCAGGGGCTTTTGCAAGGAGGCCTCAGCACCAACTGCTCTCCAGAAACACGCTTTTAAAGTGGCCTTGGCTCTGACTTCATATTACTAAAGTAAGAATGGGCAAGCATGTTCACCAAGAGTGTTGCTTCAAAGAGACTCAGAAGTCACAGGGCTGCCACCAGAAACACTGAGAGCCAGGCAGGATGTGATGAGAGCTTGAAGCATAAAGCAGAGCATACGAAATTATGGAGGCTAAGAAGGGCAGGACAGGAGCTCTGAACATTGGGGCTGCGTAAATTGTGAGCAAAGTAACACCTGTGGGCTAGGGTGGGGTAGGGAAGGGAGGTCTGTGGTAAAACACACGTGCTATTATTTGGTCAAATGTTTAAACCCCAAATGCTTGTAAAACACCACGCCCTCACTAGACAGACTGGTGGTACCCAGGACTTTCAAGGTGGAGAGAGAGGAATGAATTCAGTCAGCAAGTTCCAGGTCAGGATGGTTATCAGAGATCTTGACTCGAAAAAGCAACCAACCAACCAATCAACCAACCAACAAACCAGCCAGGCCATCAGAACCAACCCAATACGTAATTTTACACAGCTTGGTTATTGTTCAAAAGAAGGTAAAAATCTCTCTAAGCTGGGTGGTGGTGGTGGCACATGCCTTTAATCCCAGCACTTGGGAGGCAGAGGCAGGTGGATCTCTGTGAGTTCGAGACCAGCCTGGTCTACAAGAGCTAGTTCCAGGACAGGCTCCAAAGCAACATAGAGAAACCCTGTATCCAAAAACAAAAACAAACAAAAAACAAAACCACTTCTCTGTAGAACAAATGCTATGTCATGAACAAGACTGTGCCTCGAGGGCTCCTTGTGGAGGGAACAGAGGACAAAGCAGTGCCTTGTAAAGTCCTGAGACTGAACTTCATGTGACAGATGATTTCTGTGGCTAATGACCTCTCCACACACCGCCCACTTTTGATGATGTTCCACACCACAAAAGTGAGACATGATTATATGGTTTAATACCGGGAAGCCAGAGAATCATGTATTCTTCTTCAACAACCTTTTTCTTCTATGCTTACTGTTGTAATTTAAAAAGCAGTGTGTGAGAGAAAGATGCCATGCCATAGGGCGCACACGGAGGGCTTTTTTATTGAGGGAAAGTGAATGGAAAAAGGGGAGCGAGGAGACTCGCCTGTGGCAAAAGAGAAAAGAAGAGAAAGAAAGAGAGAGAGAGACGGACAGAAAGAAAGAGAAAGAGATGGGAGATCCACCTTTTAAAAGGGAACGCAGTGAAGGTGTACAGGAGGTGTTCTTAGTGGCTGCAGCTGGGGACAAATCTGTCAGGACCCCAAGGGCAGGCCAGTAGAGATGTCTGAATACTTAGAGTTATGAAAATTAATTCTAACAAGATCAGATAATACTCCTGGATCAAATGCAAATCTGGTTCTCACTGTCCAACTAATTCATTTCTTCAGCTCTCCTCCCTGAGCCTTCTGAGTGCCAGGATTACAGATGTGCACTAAGATGTCTGGCTCGGCAGTCATTTCTCTTAGATCACATATGGTGCTGGGCTACTAAAACTAACAGAGATTTCAGCTCTCGGTTTGCTTATTTTAGCAGCATTCAGTGGTGTAATTATTTCATTTGGTGAAAACATTTTTGCCTTTAGCTTTGATGGCGCTGCATTTCCTGTCTTTTTGTTTTTATCTTTTTGTGTTCTTTTTTGTTTTGTTTTCTCTTTAGTTTGTCAAGACAGGGTTTCCCAGTCGCTATGGAGCCAGTCCTGGAAGACTGGCCGGGAATTCACAGAGATCCCAGAGAGTGCTGGGATTTAAGGAGTGCACCCCTATGCAGGTCCAGACCTAACTTTCAGTCATAAGCACTTCTTCCTGTATTCGGTCCTCAAAAGATTCTGAGTGCTCTGCCTCAGAACCTGGGCTTCTCAACCCACATGTTTTCCAGGCAATCCCACATCTTTCCTAACTCAACTTTTACGCATTTTTGCAAATGCGGGTGTTGTCCCAACGCCTCTATCAGTTGTGCAGGACACTGCACTTTCCATGGGGGCACTACAGACTCAAAGCCTCAAACAGAACCCATGTCCCTCTAACCATCTGCTATCCCAATGAAGACCATCGTTCAGCTTCCGTCCAAGTAAGAAAACTACCCAGTATCTGACTGGCCCTCATGCTGGAACCTGCCACTCCCCTCCTAATCAGTAAGTGTGACTTTTCTTCCTATTTTGGGCTAGAAAGATGGGTCAGAGGTTAAAAGCACTGGATGTTCTTCCAGAGGACTCAGGTTCAAGTCCCAGCACACACATGGCAGCTGACAGCTGTCTGTAACTCCAGTTCCAGGGGATCAAACACGCTCACAGAGATACACACGCAAGCAGAAAAAAAATAAACTATGGCTTTTCATTCTATTTTAAAGACGTCTTTAAGCCATTCAGTTTTCCCTGCAGCCACTGTCCTAGTCTAGGTTGCTCCCATCTCTTTCTTCTATGGAGGACATAGCACTTCATTCTAGCCTGGTTAGCATGATCTTTCTTTCTTCAAAGGGAAATCACAACTCTGAGGTTGAAAGTTCATGTTTATTGCTCTCACCTGTAATACATGCATTTATACCTGCATGAATACAAATGCACACATACATGGCCATGTATAACAAGTATTATATATTATTACAGCCAGCATTAAGAAGTCTCATTGTGACAGCTCTCTCCCATGGAGGTAGGCACACAATTTGTAGTACTATCATTATCAAGTCAGGACTTGCTTGTACAGCTAGCGGAGTGTTCAAGAAACAGTGTGCAACTTCTGAGGCTATTTCATAAGTGACCTGCATCCGTCTTGCTCTTTTGGATACCCAGCTCTGGGAGCTGGCTACCATGAGGACCAGCCTGTAGCCCTGTGGAGAAGCCTATGTGAAGTGGCATCTCCCACCAACAACTTCATCTCGTTCATTAGCAAGCAGCCTGAGAATTGGATTCTCCAGCCCAAGTCAAGTCTTCAAATGACCGTAGCCCTAGATGACACGGACTTGCAGCCTCAAGAATCTCCATCCTGCTCGACTAAACTGTTCTGAATCTGCAGAAATACGAGAATAAAGGACCCTGATGCTTCAAGTTCTGCTGTAGTAATTCGTCAGAGTTAAATACAAGTTTTGTGTGCAGTTAGATTTTATATAAATAAATGGTCCCACTGTGTCCAACCTTCTACAATTTGTTTTTATGCTCCACTGTTTTGAGATGTATTAGGGTTGAAGCCTATTTCTGTATATTTACACCTATAACAGATTTTCATTGCAGGAATACAGCACCATTATCCACTAACAAAAAACAATGCGTTTCTTTCATTATAAATACAAAAGGCTCTGAGAGAGAGGGAGAGAGAGACAGACAGACAGACAGACAGACAGAGACAGAGACAGAGACAGAGAGAGATATTGAGATTCTAACTTCTGGTACCTTTCTTTTCCTTTTGGAGTTACATGTTTTACATCTTACTCCTTAAACACCTGGAATTTGCTTCTCTGATATAGAAAGTCAGTTGTCATGGCACCATGTACTGAATAGTTTGCTCCCCTGCCTTTGATTTAGAAAAGAAATTCTATCACATGCTGAATTTCCATTGGCACAAGGTTTTTCTATGATGCAGAAATCTTTGCCATGCTCACATGCCAGCTGTTTGGATGATATCAATTAACGTGTGCTCTAGGTGAGCTGTGCCCCTTTGCTCTCCCACCCCACGTCTGTTTGAGATGTCTGCACATCTGTCTGAGATGTTTGTACGTCTGTCTGAGATGTCTTCACGTCTGTCTGAGATGTCTGCACATCTGTCTGAGAATTCTGCACACCTTTACTCACTCACAGGAATTCTGAGCAAGTGCCATTCTGTTGGGTTCTGCCAAGTATTAAACCCAGTTTACAGATTCCTGGGGGAGATGAACAATTTTGGCACCACCATCTTCACAAGTGCTAACGTGCATAATTCTGCATTTATTCTATTTTCTATGTCCTGCAATATAGTTCTTTTCAGTAGTGTCTCAGATACTTTCATTAGTTTCACGTCTAAGGAAAAATATTTTAATAGTACTACATCCACGGGCACAGTTTTTGGTCTAACTATATGTTAGATTAAGCACAAAATTATTGCTTTAGTAGAGTTAACTAACTTTTATTTTGATGATGACAAAAGCCTCTTTCCACACTGTACGGAAACATTCTTGGAATATCTACAGTTAACACATGTAAATAAAATGTGTTTGCTTCAAAATAACCTTGCAAGAGGCACTTGTGTAAAATATTTCTTTATTTAGAGTATTCATAATATATTGATGTTAAAAACATGGAATCTTTCTCATTCTCACTTGAAAAATAATCATGTCTTAAATCATTTTGTGTTGCAATGACAAAATACTTGAGGTTAAGTTGCAAGGAAAAGGGGCTGGTTCAGCTCAGCCTGGAAACATCTGCTGAGACCTCAGGCAGTTTCATTTCATGGTGGACGATGTTATACAACAGGACCAGGTGTGAAGCAGCAAGTGGATTCACATGGAAGGGAGGCAGGGGTAAGTATGGGGTGCAGGGGTAAGTTGGCTCTGTAAGTCTGCTCTGGGGGTATCCAACAAGTCCTACAGGAAAAATCCAACTCCTATAAAGCTCCACCCATTCTTGAGACATCAAGCTTGGTTTCTTGACATTTAACCCAATCTTTTGAGAAAACCATTAATGAGGCTGGTGATCCCAAGACCTAACCACCTCCTAAGGGTCTCACCACTGACAATTTTGTATCAAGAAAATAAACCTCTACAGGAGTTTTGGTTGGGGCGAGTTGGTTCCAACGTATGGAAATAATTACACAGAAAATATCCTCCTAGGCTACATGTGGTGGTGCATCCGTGTACTTGGGAGGTCAGTGCATGAGGACTGCTAATTCAACCCTCTTCCAGGGTCCCCATGCTCCCAATTTACTCGGGATATCTTGTCTTTTCTACTTCCCATGTAGATTAGATCCATGTATGTCTCTCTTAGGATTTTCATTGTTTTCTAGGTTCTCTAGGATTGTGAATTGTAGGCTGGTTTTCTCTGTTTTATGTTTAAAACCCACTTACGAGTGAGTACATAGGATAATTGTCTTTCTGGGTCTGGGTTACCTCACTCAAAATGATGTTTTCTAGTTCCATTCATTTGCCTGCAAAATTCAAGATGTCATTATTGTTTTCTGCTGTGTAGTACTCCATCGTGTAAATGTACCACATTTTCCTTATCCCTTCTTCTGACCACACATTTTCATTGTATAGCTCAATAAAATCAATTAAAAAAAAAAAAAGAAAGAAAATGTGTGGTCAGCATTTCTGGTTTACAAGCTTCTTTTGCTTTTCCTAGACTATTACTAAGTGAAGGAGGCCAATATGAAAAGGCTGCCTCTGTGGTTCTAATTTCGTAATAGGCTGGAAAACTAAAACAGAGACGGGAAAACACCAGCAGAGCCCGAAGGCATTGTGAGTCATGCCTCCAACTCCAGCACCCAGAAGTCTAAGGTAGGAAGAGTGCTCTGAATTCACGGCCAGTCGAGGCTGTGTACAGAATTCCAGGCTATAATGGTCTACAGAGTAGAGAAGGGGGAAGGGAAGAGAAGGGAACAGAGAATGGAGGGGGGGAGGGGCAAGGGGGGAGCAGGAGCAGTGAGCGTTCTCATTGCCCATACTGTTGTTCCAGCCCTGGCTGTTTTCAGACACTATGTTACACAACTTCAGCCAACATTTCTTAACATTTTGATTAATTGATCTCTGAGAACCCGAAGAAACGTAGATTTCTTTAGCTAAGTTTTCTGGGGGAAAAAAAAATCTAAACAATTTGCACATAAAACTTTTACATATAATTTATTACGGAAGTGGCAACTAAGTGCCTATTTGAAAAATAATGCTCAAGAAAGCTGCATTTTTTTCATTTCAAAGCAAAATAATGAACATTTCCTGTTTTTTAAAAAAGAAATAAATCATACAAAATTTAAAAATCCTAAAAATTTAAATTAGTAAAATTCTATTCTATATGAAGGATCATGTTGAGGCTGCTATTATTTGGCGGGAATAAAGAAAGCAAAGGCCCAGGTACAACGCAAAGGCTCAAGGCGGCAGTAATCCCTGTATTGAGTTCAAGGCCAGCCTGGGCCTGGAAAGGAACCCTGTCTCAAAAACAAAAACAATACAAAAACTCAACAAACAAGGACATTACTCAAGGGCCTGGCTTCCAAACCTGGTAACTCGAATGTCCTCTTTGGCAATGAAGACTGTGTGCCTTGCTCTTTGATGTGGGAGACCGTGACAACGTCGCCCTGCCAAGGCGTGTGGAAAGAATGCAAACACGTGTGGCCTGCTCGGCCACGTGACAGAGGACAGGCTGGTGCAGGGAGCCCGAGGACTCTGCTCCTCTCGGACTTACAGTCTTACGACCGCGGGACACCACGTCATGGTGCGGGAGGATACAAACTCATCTCAGTTTGAGGTTTTCTGAATGGAGGTGATCCTCAGAGCTCTGTGGTTTTTCTGAGCTCCTGCAGACAAACTGGCAGACTTTTCTCCCGTGATGCTCTACAGAGATACTTCCTCCATGCTCATCCTGGTCTCGTTACCTAACTCGGAGACAGCTTAGCTGCCCAGCAAACCAGGAACAATGGTTGTGAAGTCAAACAAGAAGATCGCACACTTATCAAGGAGTCACGAATATTCCTGGGTAAGTCCAGGCATGAGTAAGTAATTCCTGTTTTCATCTCTCACCTCCTAAATATGAACTCCCAGCCAAAGCCTTAGAAAAGAAACTTGTATTTTGATCTTCTTTGTGGATAACAAAACAAAACAAAAACCTTGTTCTCATGGCATGGACACCTGTGCAAGGAAGCCAGATTTCATTCTGGCCTGTGAGAAGACTTCAGAGCCAGCCTGAGGCCAAGGAATAAGGCATACGCTACTGCAATGGGCAGCGCGGCTTTCTGCCTGGCAAGCTAAGTATCTGTGTTGCAAAGTATGGAGAATGTGCCATCTGTGCCGAGTACCAAGATCTTCCTTACATTAAAAAAAAAAAAAAAGTCGTTTCCCTCCCTAGTGGTTCTTTTAGCAAAGAAATTGAATGTTTCTTCAAACACGCTGGTAGCCATTCACAGTGAAAGAAAGCCCTTCCAGCTTCCACCAGACACACACATATTTAGGGATTTTTCTTTTTTTTTGGACTCAGCATGATTATCAACAGAAAAACCAGGAACTAACTACTTAGAGCAGTTATTTCATCAAGCTGCATTTGGGAGAGAAATGAGAGTTCCTAATTCCCTCAACATATTGAAAATTTTGTAGTCCTAGAACGGACGCCATCACCTGGAATCTGGCAGGCTTGCTTCTCCTACAGGCTAAGCCCCGCATACACTGTCAGCACGCAAGGCTGTGACATGGGCGTCCGCAGCAATATGGAACCCCAGGCTTACCAAACCCTTCAAGAAAGGGGTTCTGTGGTGCAATAAGACTACTTCACAATTGAGTAAGGATTCAAACTGAAACCCCAGTTTACAAAAAAGTCCAAATTGTCAGACACGTCTTTTAAATAGAAAAATATAAAGCACTTCATTTTCATGACATTCACTTAGGAAGTGAGTTCCTGGTCAGGTTAAACCCAGAGGCTCTGCAGTCTGTCATCTTCATGATTAGCAGCTTCCTTATTGTCCTTTTGGATGCTCACACCTCTTTTTAACGTTAAAATAAAGGACGTGTACTCAATATGTGACATCTGTCCTTGGTGTGATATGTGTACCTAGTATGTGGTACAAGTAGTTGATATGTGACATATATACTCAACATATGGTATGTGCACTTGATATACATGTACTCGATATGTGTGTGATGTGTACTCGATATGTGATATATGTACTTAATTACCTGAGGCTGTGAGAGGTACTAAAGGTGACAACTGGTGTTCAGATGTCAAACCAGAAGAGGAGTGACTCTGATGGAGGTCAATCCTGTCCAGGCAAGGCCTGCAGGACCATCGGCTCTGGAAACTGTTTCTGACATTTGCTAAAACAGCTTGGTGTCCCTGCATTGTAGTGTGTAATCTCATGTGATGTGGATATGTACAACTTGATAGTAAGAACGTAAATGTCATTTCTCTGCTCTGGCTGCTACTAAACAGGGTTTTCTAGACATGGCAAAGGAAGCTGCATCCATGAACGCAACAATATCTCTACCTAACCAAGTCCTACATAGAACACCAGGTAACACACCAACACGGACAGGAGAAAGTTCACAGGCCCCAGGGCTAGGATGAAGAGCTACCGGTAACTACGGGCTGCCGAGAGAATCAATTTTCTCCTGGGACAAGCTTCCCTAATGGGTTGTCTAACCCCAGGTGGCCAGCCCTTAACACATGTACATATGAACCACACTCAATGGACTCAGTAGGGCGATTGTGTGTGTGTGTAAAACAATCACAATTAAAGAGGTCATGAATTTGATAGGAAATTACAGGGGCTCTCAGAGAGAAGGGAGCAGGTGGTATTATGGACCTCTGGCTCTAGGCCACATGACAAGCTTGGAATCTGGTGCACACTGGTACTAAGCCTTGACTGGGGGCACAGGCCTGTGCCCCAGCTGCCTTTAACTTACATATACTAGTACTTCTCTGGCAGCTGTTTGTCTTCAGGACACACGAACAGCAAGATGCCAGGTAGAATTTCTCTTGTTTTGCTTTCAGTCTAATCTTCCAGTCAATGTCTCTGTTCTATAAATGAGTGACCACCGAAGGGTCTCCTGCAGAGGCTGAGGGTTCACACTTAGGTAATGATTGCATTGATCTGAATGCATAAGTGTGTGCTCATTGCATTCAGAACGCACACCAAAAGGCGCTGGGGGAAGGATCCTGGTTATGCTGTGACACTCATACCAATGGCATACAGGGGACCCCAGGGATCACATGATTCATTTGGGGCTTCTTCAGTTTTGGCATCCTTGTGAATTTGCAAGATGTTCTTTTAGTGCATACTGTCTATGAACCAAGGCTTATAGAGTTGAATTTAGAACAAGATCAAACTAGGGAGTACACAAAAACATTTAAAAGTCGACCCCTAAGCCAAGCACTGTAAACTGATATTCATGGTAGAAATGGTAGTGAAAGTTAGAAACACACAACCATAAAAATAAGCAAATTTTCAGTCTTGTTGTCCATCTGTAGCATTGTGGACATTTACCAAGGATTCTGTGTGATCCCCAAGCATCTGCTAACCCCTCCCATGCTAAACAAGGGCCTGAGGAGCTGAAGAGGTGGCTCAGAGGTTAAGACCACTGTTTTCATAGAGGACCTAGGGTTGATTCCCAGCACTCACATGGAGGCTCATTACTGTTCATAACTCCAGCTCTTGGGGATCCAATACTCTCTATGATCCCTATGGACACCAGACACACAGGTAGTACACAGATATACATACAAGCAGCAAAATACTCATATACAGAAAATAAAATGATTCTTTAAAAAGAAAAGTGGGGGAGGACACCTGAGCATGAGGGAAGAGACAAGGAGAGAGGGCACACAGACATGGAACTGCCTGTGATTTCGTGAAGGGGCAGCAACATCTGATTGGTATCCAGGATGTGAAATACCAACAGGCATTCCTCTGACGCTTGAGTAATCGTGGTCCTTGTTTCTAAATGTGAAATAACACCAAGGTCCTATGAAGACATGACGGACAGGCTAGGTTTTTGTGGTTAACCTGAACTCACTAGACCCTCATCCCAGTTCCACACTCCTTCTGTAATCCTCCTCCCTTTCCCCTGACCTCGGATAGAATCACAGATGGGATACGGTTTATACATTAATGAGCTGGGCTGGAGGGATGGCCCAGCAGGTAAAGGTACCTGATGCCAAAGCCAGAAGATCTCAGGCCAATACGTAGAACGTACATGGCGGAAGAATGGAACCGACCCCCTCGAATTGTCCTCTGACTCCCAAATGCACAGGTCATGTACATAACCTTCCCCAAAATAAATAAATAAATATAATTCATATTTAAAAATAAGTTTATGTATTGACTTAAAAAAAATTTGGAAATACCAAGCTAAGGAGGAAAAGAAAGACATAAAAAGGGATTTGCCAAAACTCACCATCAGAGGGCACAACCGTACTGCAGTACGCAGCTCCCACACTCTGCCAGGACGCCGGCCGCTGGTGTGCCTGTAAGACAAAAGTCAGGCCAACTGTCAGAGCGACCAATGCGAGACATGTGTGCCCCAAATAACACTAGCCTTTGAGTCTGTAAGTACTGTGTATACTCCGTGGAAAAGCTGAAAATATAACGCAAGGAAGCAACCAAAGGGATCCCAAGCATCCTAAGGGCAACAAGCACTTTGGTGTGTTTCCACATCACAAAGAACACATCTTCACACGTGCAGATAGGTACAGTCTCAAACTGAACAAAACGAGAACCATGCCTGACAAATCTTTAAAGCAATTCTGGTTGAGCATTATCCTTTCTAAATTCCCTGGCTCCTTCCCGTTAGATCTTAGGTCGGCACCTCTCTCTTTAATTTCATCAAAGAACAAGATGTACTGTGCATTTACAGTATTTGAGGAGGCACTGGCCCTTGAGGTTTACTTTCCTTATTAAAAACCTGGACAGGCAACTTCAGTGTCTGAGCCCACAGCATTAGAAGGAAACCACGGCCACACGCCTTTGCCACGTACTCAAAGTACAGTGCCGCGACTGTAAGTCCAGGACTTCAGATATCAGGATTAAATTAGGTTAATTTAAGAGCACTGGATGTATTGCTATATCTTTCCTTGGTACCTTTGCCTTTCCCAGTCCCCAAAAGTATGATAGAAGGAAGACAGGAAGGCACTAAATAACTGAAACCCATTCTAAGACAACGAAAACCATTTAGGATTCTGACACAATGCACAGCATCACTCAGTTGTAACAGAAGACATGTGAATCTCACCAACTCCCACCTCCTTCCACCTAAAGGCAGTAGGGACTGTAAGGCTAACTAGGGAGGTTAGAATGAGAATGCCCCCTAAGCTCTTAGGTTTGAGTGTTTGTCCCTAGTTGGTGGAACTGTTTGTGAAGGATTAGAAGGTGTGCCCTTGTTGGAGGAGGGCTTTGAGGTTTCAAAAGTTCAAGCCAGACCCAGTCTCTCTTGGTGTCTGCAGCTGTAGGCAAGATCAAAGCTTTGGCTCCTGCTCCACCTGTGTGCCACCAAGCTTCCCCACCATGACGATCATGGGCTAACCAGCAGAGTTCTGTATGCAAGTCCCAATTAAATGCTTCCTTTTATAAGTTGCCTTGGTCATAGTGTCTCTTCAGAACAATAGAAAGGTAACTAAAATGATAATATTTAGAAAAATATAAAAAAATATTTAAAATTACTGGAGAGAAAGTTTGCACATTGTTTTGCCTTTCAGGTTTAAACTTTTGACTCATAGGAGTTAATTTCAGTCGAATTTAAGAAATAAACACAGCTACTCTCTCTCTCAGCAGCACAGCTGTCTGACATAGTGAACGACCCATCTTCACTTGACCTCAGAGGGCATCATCATTTTTCACATTGAATCTATTTCTGAACCTCTACTCTGTCCAGTGATCTGTTGCTCGCGCCCTGGTGGCCATGCTGGGTCCACGTTCTATTTTATGACAAATTTTAGAATCTGGTATGGTTAGCCTTCATGAGAACCAAATGAGTGATACACACAAAGCATTCACAACAGTGCCTGGTATGCAGTAAGGGCAGACCATGTTAATTCCATGGGTTAGCACAGTGGAGACTACCATCCATATGATTTCTAGTCTTTGTATCCAAGAATCTTTGTGTTTTGAGATGTTCTGATGAGATGTTTGTATTCTGATTGCTGCTTTCTTGTTTTGTTTGTTTCTTGGTTGGTTGGTTTTGTTTTTCAAGACAGGGTCTTTCTGTGTAGACTTGGCTGTTCTGAAACTTGCTCTGTAGACTAGGCTGGTCTTGAACTCACAGAGATCTACCTGCCTCTGTCTCCCAAGCACTGGGATTAAAGGTGTGCGCCACCACCACCCAGCTGCTTTCTTCTTTAAAATAGTTTCCTTAGTAAAGCATGGTGATGCACAATGACAGTCCCAGAACACGGGAAACTGGGGCAGGAAGATTGCAAGCTCCAGTTTATAATGCTGGTCTTCATGACTATTTGGCTCCCTCTCTTCCCTTAGCTCCTTGAATGTCATTGCTGGGTAACACCTACTCTGGCCCCTCATGCATTGCCTCTTCTGATTGCTTCCAGGTGTATGCCCCAATTCAACACACATAACTTTCCCCCGGATTTTGGAAGATCCAATTCTTTTTGATGGATTATTTACTTTGTTTGTTGTTTGTATCCTCTGACCCATGGGGCAAGAACTTTTGATTGGTTCAGTCATGGAGGATAGTGCTTGTGAAATTACAAGTCCTCATCAGATAAATGCTGAGTCTTGATAACTATAGCTAAATATACTTTATGCTAAAACAAAAGTCCTCCCTCTAGTATGAGTACTGAGGCTTTCTATGTCTTTGTTTAGTTTAGTTCAGGTGGCAGTTACCTACCTGCCTACCTGCTCGTCTCAACCCTTCTCATGTGACGCTCTTGCTGGGATTTTCCTTGATGACTACCATTGGAGGCTACGTGGAAAGCAGGCGTTTATACAGTTTTGGTCCCTCATTCTCCTCCCCACACTGTGGAGGCTTTAAAGACTCAGATTCTCCTCTGTGGATATAAATTCCACATTTGTTTTTGTCTTAATTCTGTCGATTAATGGGCTCCATGCTTGCTGCCGATTCTGTAGCTACAGTTTCTGCTTTTACTGCTCTGACGATCAAACTTCTCCCTGCAGAAGAGCTCATGAAAGCTGAATTTTCTGAAGCCTGACATATTAATTCCTGAACTAATCTTTCCTGGAGGACTTGGTAAAGTACTAAATGTTGCCTTTGGGGAGTCTGGGGCCAGCCACCGACTCTGGAGCACAGTGCTCGTCTGGCTTTGCTGGGGCTCTGCAGCCACAGGTGGGGCATCCTGAGGTCTTTCCATACCCCTGTTCAACCTTCGCCAGATCTGGCGGTTCCCTGGTCGTGTCGAAGATGAAACTGGAACTCGCTTTCTCACTCTACCTCCATTCTATGGGGTGAGAAGAGAAAGGAGGAGCTGTTGTAGTAAGGGGCTGTTCCTGCTATGTAGTGACTTTGACCGTAACCATCTGTGAACACACGGAAGGACAGAGCAAAGGGGGAAGGAAGCCCCATGTCCCCATCACTCACTACAGCAGTTACCAACATTTTGTCAAAGTCAGTTTATCCAGACCCACCTCATTTGCTTTCTCCTAACCCCAGAGTCAGTCAGTCCCTTCCTCCCCTGTCTCTCCTTCCCCGACCCCCTCCTCTGTCTCTGTCTCTCTTGATATTTAGGAAATACAGTCCCATAGAGTCAAAGCTGGCCTGGAACTGGCTATGCCCTCCTCTCTACCTCTCAAGTGTTGAGATCATAAGCATGCAGCATCATGCTTCACCCCCACCCAACATCTTAAAAGACACCGATCTATCAAACCCTTCACCTGAAGAGAGTTCAGACGACGTTTGCTGGAACACTGTAAAAACTAGAAGGCCTCTATGATTTTACAAATCATCCTCAGCATTTATGGTTGTTGTTGGGCACCAGCAGTACGTGACTGAATGCTTTCTGCTAGATGCTACAGATCATGGTTGGCTGGCCGGCCCCCTCTTTTCATAGAGCTTTATTGGAACACAGCTGGGCTCACGCATACCCACAGCTTTAATCTACGCGCTCTCTAAACAACGGAATCCAGAAGCTGGGTATTGGTGAAATAGCTGAGTAACTGCTACAGAAAGCACAGGGTCTTAGAAATCCAAACGTCTACAGTCTACATCCCGTCCTCAAAGAGAAGCTTAGCCATCCCTTGCCATAACAAAGCTTCTATGGTGTGGGGCTAACTGTCCACACCACTTCTAGAGTGACAATAACAATCATAACTAAAAATGTGTTCAGAGACAGGGTTGTACTCATGGCCCCAAGCTCCTGGACACACGCCACCCTCTTCCTCACCTCCCGAATAGCTGTGACTTACAGCCACCACACTCAAGTTCTTATTTATTAAACAGTCCTGGCACACATACACGTCCTTATTTTTCTTTAATTTGTTTCATGGTTACGGCCCAATGAGACTAACATAAATAAAAATGATCTTGTTCTAGCTCTTTCTCCTTAAAATATGGTAACAATACAGAGAAAAAAACAAGCAAAGCAAAACAACCAGGAAACGGATAATGGATGTTCAACACCAAAGAAGTACTATTATCCATCTCACCCCATCCCACCCCCTAGTATCCTGTGGTCCCCAAAATTAGAGATCTGTGTTACATCATTTTATTCTTCATATGTCACAAAAATAGTAAGCTTTTTAGTTTTTTATTTTCTTCTAAAGTAGCAAGCATTTAATAAATATTTGGCTGACACTAACACTTTTTAAAAAACACATCAAGAAGTTTGTTGGGAGCAAGGTATGATGGGTGTGTAACCATAATACCAGCACCTAGGAGGTTGAGTAAGGAATTCAGGGCTAGCCTGGGCTACCTAAGACTCTGCCTCAAAAACAAAATAAGACAAAACAAAAAAACCAGAAACAAAACCCAAAACAAAACATGAGCTTGTTAGGGGTGTGGAAGAGTGCAAACTTAGCATGCATAAGCCTTGGGTTTGGGTCTCAGTTCTGCAAACAAAACAAAACCTTAGCAAATCAACCAGCCAACCAAGCAAACAATAAATAACAAAAAGGTGTTGTTTTTTTTTTTTTAAAAAAAGAAAGAAAGAAAGAAATTTTAACAACACACTGGGCAAACAGTGCATGTTATTTATGTATTTAAATTTCACAGGCAGAGACCACAATCAAGATGAAGAGGGTCCTTAGAAGGCATAAAAATACCCAGAGTAGGGAGAAGTCTCTAGGCAGTGTTAATGCCAGGTAAAGCGACACTCCCTTGCAAAGAAACCTAAGATTCATTTTTAATGAAGGGCAGTCCACATTTTTGATAAGTAACCCGGGAGTGTCAAAGACAAGCAGAGGTTTGTAACTAAGATCAGGGATGCATGCAGCTCACTGCCACCTGAGCTGCAACGGGCTCCCTTTAGCCTTTGCCCAGGAAGAACAGCGCCCAACAGCATCAACTTAGACTCCCAAATGCCCTAACATTATTTCCCCAAGTGACAGGACTCAAACTAATTAAAAACTTTCAGTATTGAAGAGACACTTAATGTCCTCAGATCCAATTATTTAACCCAACTTAATGCTTACTTTCAGGTCCCTTATTGCTAACATAAATTAACTTTCCCTTCATTTACCTTTCACAGTCAGAAGAGCAGCCCTGCCAGTCAAGAAGACACTAAGAGTCTAAACAACCTGCCAACAGCTCCAAATAGTCACAGCCAATTAGACAGGAAGGGGAAGGAGAGGAGAGAGGAAGGGAGAAGCAGCAGTAAGGTTAGTTTCATTCCCAGCACAGCTCCGTTTAAGAGTCTTTTTGAAATTTCTTTATGTTTTGGTTTTTTGAGGCAGGGTTTCTCTATAGCTTTGGAGCCTGTCCTGGAACTCACAGAGATCCGCCTGCCTCTGCCTCCCGAGTGCTGGGATTAAAGGTGTGCGCCACCACCACCTGTCCTGAGAGGACTGAGTCTTACCTCATTAGGAAACAAACAGCTGATAACTACAAAGCATACTGCATTAGTGGTGCCAAACAGCTTCTGTCCAGAGCTGAAACTCGGTCAGATGAAGCTTCACTGCACCACAGTCTAGATCTCTCAAACTCTATGACCAGAGTATCCATCAGACTGGGGGGCTCAGTGGACAAGGTGCTCTGCCTCTTAAGGACTTAACTGGAGTTTGAGCTTCAGAGCCAAGGTAAAAGCCCTAGAACCCAGTTTTTTTCTTGTTTTTGTTTGCTGTTTGTTGTTTTGTTTTGTTTTGAAGTCACGGTGCTTGGCCTCAAACAGAATGGGACATATTTCACTGACTCCGAAGCCCAGGGAACAAGGATGAAGAGTGGACTGGGGGATGGGGATTAGGGCAGTGGGTGCTGTCTTCCGGACAGAATATAAGCTCTGTGATCAGGATCACTTGCTAGCTGTGACTGTCCGCATTCTTCCCTCAGTAAGAGGAAGAGAGGGAGGGACTGAGGAAGGAGAAAGGAGGGGCACAAAGGTAGGAGAGGGCCAGCTGGGAAGGGAGGTTGGTGGGAGTAGAAGGAGCATGAGAAAGCATAGGAAAGTTATCACAATGCATTATAAACAAGTATGGTAGTACATTTTTATAAACACATTTTAAAGCCGGGCATGGTGAAATGTGCTTGTAATCCCAGTGCCGGGGAAGAACCTGGGGACCTGCCAACATCCACACTGTTAAATTCCAGGTGGGGAGTGAGCCTGTCTCCAAAAAAAAAAAAAAAAAGATAGATGGTTCCTGAAAACCCTTGGGTGACACCCAAGGTTGTCCTGTCTCACACACACACACTCGATCTGGAGCTGGTGTTTTCCATGTGTCTCTGCTGACGTAACAGAACTACTGAAGCATCGCACCGGCAATAGACTTACTAGGTTCAACCAAAGCACCAACCCCAGCACTCTGTTCTCAGAGCTTGAGAGCCAACAGCAGCGGCGACCCTGGAGTGAGAAGAATAGGACCTAGAATCTCAACACCCAACAGGACCTTTGCCGACTAGTTCACAAGGCTGATTTCACTCAGGCTGAGGGCCAACACTTGAATGGCATGTTGTATTTGCACTTCAATGTTCTACGGAAACAGAAACTCACAGTCCTTATCTCCTTAGGAAGATCTGCCTCTTACTGGGAGTGGCGGGAAGTACAGTGCATTTTCCAAAGCACAAGGGTCTACACCCTGAAATCCGTGTAAGGTAAACCCACACCACGTGAAAAGCAGATGGTCTGCAGAAATATCTCTTTAGACAGCAACAAAAACAAATAAGTATGCTGAACTGCACGACCATATTTTGCTCTTCTGGTAACGAGGAGACCAAGTGTCTGATGCAGTTTAAGTTGGTGCTATTCATATTTATGACGTAAAACATGCATTATGCTTTAGGATCAGAAAATTACTCATCCTTTGGTTATTTAAAATGATTATTACACTTTATTCCACATGGACTAATGTTTCTCCCACTAGATCATTGTGACTTCATAGAAGAAGTCATGACCACAGCAAGGCCTTCTGTGAACTCTTTCAGCATCAATTCTCTGATTAAATCTATCATATGAAGTGACTTAAAAATACTTGTTCACGGGGGCTGGAGAGATGGGGTAGCAGTTAAGAGTGCTTACTGCTCTTTCAGAGGACCCAGGTTTGGTTCTCAGCATCCACACCAGGTGGCTCACAACCACAGGTACCTCCAGCTCCAGGGGACCCAGTGCCCTCCTCTGGAGTCCTCAGGCTCCTGCATACAAGTGGTGTATATAACTCACAAGGAACACCCCCTCCACACATACAGAAAAATAATAAATCTTCAAAAAAAAAAGTCTTAGCTGGGACCAGAATGGGGATTCAAGCCAATGTTCCCAGCACTTGAGAGGTAGAGGCAGGAGGATCTAGAATTCAAAGCTAGCTTTGACTAAGTAGTGAGCTGGAGGGCAGTCAGAACTACACAAGACTGTGTCTCAAACAAATGAAAAAGGACAAAGAGTTCTTGTTTTCGTTTTGAACAGCGATTCTGGGTTCTCTGTAGCTAAGGGCGACTTTGAATTTTCTGTCCTCCTCCTTCACCTCGCAAACACTGAGTCTAAGACACACCTTACCACCCCTGTCATTTGTGGTACCGACATGGAGGCCATGGCTTTGTACGTTAGGCAACCACATTTACCACATCCCCAGTCCTTCTTTTATTATTTTTAAGTACACCACACCTTCCAAGTTCTTTTTCTTTAGGACTTCCGCACACTGTTCCTAGATTCTGCCCATACCCCTTGGCCTCCTGGCACCGCATTCTAGTTACCTGTCCTAGTGACCGACTGCCCTTCGGGGTCACAGTCAGCCAGGAAGGTTGCGTTAATCTCTTTACTTACTGGTGCCTCTCAGTATGCCAGGAGAAAGGAGAAACTTCATAAATATTTATTTAACTGAGTTGTAGTGCTTTCTTTTTTTTTCATATTTCAGCTTCTTTGACAAGCTTTCTAACTTGGCTTCGTACTCTACTTTTATCCATGGGGAATTATTACTGATGCTTTATTTTACTGCCAAGGGATTCTGAGAAATGAGAAGAAATGATGGTATCTACAGCATTTGGGGGGAGGGTATTTAGAGTATATCGTCACCTATGTATTAAAGGTCCGCTTTATTTTTGGTTGCAGCGGGCGCATTTCATGTTGCATAGAGGTGGTTAATAACTACGCTGGTGATTATTTTTGGACAACAGAATACCCAACCACAAAATCCTTAAGGAACTAACTGTCACATAATAACTAGCACCTAATAAGCATATGTACAATTCAAAAGTGAGTCAAACCAGACTATGATTTGTTAGACTGAATAAACAGACCCAGTATCTATAAAATGCTTATACTGAGAATGTAGATTGGGATGCGTTGTGCTGCTCTTTTTGACAGTTCTCCTTGGCAAAGGAGCCTGAAGCTGGTTTCCCTCTGTGTTAACATTTACGTCTGTGACATCTCTAGTCACTGGCGCAATGACACTGAGAGACAGCTGCATCTAAATTAGCACACCAAGACAAAGCTTCTTTCTCTCATGTGGCTTAACGTTAGAAAGATACAAAGAAGGTCTCAGAGTCCTTCATTTTGGACCGATGGCAGGAACACAGGGTTAATTATGCCATCCTTTATACTCTGTTCTATAAAGTGCAGTACTGTGGAATGTTTTGAAAGTCCCCTTTCCTATTTAGGTGACGTCTCGGGCTGTGAGAACCTGTGCTGGCTGTTCCTAACAGCCAGTCCCTGCACCTGTAGCATCTGCATCATCCGGGAGCTTGTCTGGACGGAGACTCCAGGTCCCCCCTCAGCCTTCCTGCACTGTACAAGGTTACCAGGACATTCTGTGGAGTCCTGTGTAGCTCACCCCAATGAGACCCAAGGGCATGTAGTAGCTCTCCAGGTGCGGTATTCTCAGACCCGAACCCCTCTCACTCAGCAAGACCCTGGCAGAACAACTGAGTTTCATAGAGAGGCCATGGGATATAATGGAGACAACACTGCGCAGAGAGCTCGAGAACTAAGTTCAGCTGCGTGTCTAGTTCCGTGACCTTGAACTAGACCCTTCGTCTGTGAAATGAATAGATCTGAGCAGACATTGTGAGGCCTTGCAACTCTGAGGGCCATGAATTTGTGAAGACACATAGCAATGGGTTCTTTCCTGACATGTAGCACATACGGTGAAGCAGCTGAGGGAAATGACTTAATGGTGTATGTAGCTGGGAGAAAGGGTTCCGAGACTGGGCCTGAGTGGCGTATCGGGGCCTTGTCTCTCCAGCTCTTTATATGGAGCCAGCGCTGCAGCAGCGCGACCTCTTCATTTTCTCACTTGAATTCTGGAGGATGCACAGTGGCGAATAACTTAGGCAGTGGGCGGCTGCTATTAATAATCCCCTCCCCTCTCCCTTTGTTCTTGAATACAGATAAAAACACAGGTAACAAAAGAGCTCTAGAGAGGAAAACAGCTTTTACAGTTTGCACAAGAGCAAGAGAATGTTAGTGCTCTTATGAAAAGCACGGTTGCAATGTTTAGAGGTAAAGGATCCGGGGGGAAAAAATAAAGCCAATATGCATGTATACATGTGGATGCACATATGTAGAGAAAATAAAACTTACATGCATGTGTGAATGCATATATGTAAGGAATTAAAGTAAATGCAACATATTAATAGCATAAATCTAGGGGCATAAGAATGCATGCACGTTGTACGCTTTAGAGTTGAGAATATTCAAAATAAAAAACTGAGGGAGAAAAAAATAACATAAATATACCTTGACTCCAATAAGTTTCTTGCAGTTTTCTCTTTTTTTGTTTTTGTTTTGTTTTTAAATACAGGGTTTCTCTGTGTAACAGTTCTGGCTATCCTGGAACTAGTTCTGTAGATCACACTGGCCTCAAACTCACTCACAGAGATCTGCCTGCCTCTGTCAGCCTCATGAGTGCTGGCATTAAAAGCATGCACCATCACTGCCTGGCTTATTCTTTTTTAAAAAAAACAAGTAAAATGTGTTAGATTCAAATTTTTTAATAAACGTTAAGACGCGTCAGAAAAGCTAGAACAGGATGGAAGAGATCAGAAGTCAGATGTTTTAATAACTCACATTCCTGCAAGGCTTCTTTAACAAAGTGAACAGCGTCTAACCATGGGACAGGAGAAGGTCCAGGGCAACGGTGCTTGTCACCGAAGTGTTAATTCAGGTCCTCAGGACCCACCCAAAAGCGCAGTGTGGCAGCTTGGTGTTGGCAGAGGGGGCAGAGAAGGTGTCTGTGGGGCTCACGAGCCAGGCTCAGTGAGAGACTGGAAAATGAGATGGTGGGGAAGTAAGGAAGGCACCTGAGGCCAACCTCGGGCCGCCACACGGGTGCGGGCACCTGTGTAGGTACACACACGGGGGTGGGGAGCTACAACATTTAAAAAATTAAAAATATTACTTTCAACTAATAGATGGGCTTTTCACGTTTGCTCTGGCTTCAGCTAATATTGGAAAAGAATACAGCAGCCACTCAGAAATAGACCAAACCACAAGCTTTTCATATTTCCCTGGAACTAGAGGGAGACAGCAGCTGCTACGAGAATCGCTCTCTGCCCTCCCACGTGCCACGTGAGCGGAAAGGACTTCTACCGCCAGGAGAACAGACGACAGGAGAGAGTTCCCGCACGGTAGTAATTTTGCTTCCACACCCTTTCTCCGTTTACTCCTTACTTTACCTTTTAAAAACACAATCAAGGCACTGTCAACCTTTCCAGTGTAGCTGTCCCGCAGCAGTGCCACCGGAGCCTACGCACTGCCATTAATGAGAGACTTAAAACGTTTGCTCTTAATACCCGGGCTTCAGAAAACATGTCGAATTCGATGAGTTCCCTTCCTTTTCTCTGAGGTTAGCTAAGTGGATTTATTTTATTTTGCTGAGTTAAGCTTCTTATAGTTTACACACTACTAAAAATGATCACAGAAAGGTGGTTATTACAAGTCTTACACATCGTCACAGTGTACTGTGAAGGGGACCAGCGGACAAGGCATTTCAGATGGTTTTCATATATAATCGAAAGCCCAACTCACAATGGCCCTTTGCTCATTCTGCCTGAAGCCAGCTGCTCTCCACTGACTGGCTGGACATCATGAGGGGACCAATCTTTCATCAAACAACTGTAACTACAGCTTCACCATCTGAGATGGACAGAGGCTCAGTTACATATCAATAATTACTCTTGTTACAAACATCACTACCATCTTCATTTTGCAAGAATTACAGTTAGGAAATGCTAATTCATAATATTCAATTAGTACCAAAACTATCTGTTGATTTAAATATGAATAAATCTCAACCAATGTATAGCAAAAATGTGAATTATAGAGTATGTAAATTACAGTACTCAATGAATTAACATACAAATACATACATTATTTTATCCTTCATGGATTTATACATATTGTATATATATATATAAATATATACAATAACATGGATATGTGATGATGGTGACTATTAAGACCTATGGAGATGGTACATCATTTTTACAGTAAGCAACTCTGGGGAGGAAGGTTTGGAAATTGGGGGTGGGAGCACAATTAGTTTTGACCATACGGTAATATTTTCTGTGCTGGTATTAAATGTCAACAGGATCTAAAGTCACCTAGGAGGTGATGTCCAGTAACCATGGTGTGATATCTACATTAAGGTTAGTCTCTCAGAACGTCTGTGAAGTATTATCTCGATTATAATATCTAATGTGGGAAGCCCCATCTTACTGGGTAGGACCACTCCCCAGGCAGGGGTTTCTGGACTCTATAGAGTGGAAAAGCAAGCTGTGCGCTAGCATGCATGTGTTCACCATTCTCCTGCCGCTTCTCATTTAATGTTTTTCCTACAATATATTTTGATCATATTCTTTCCCCCCTCCAACTCCCTACCCTCCCATCCTCTCCACCTCCCTATCCATCCAGCTTCATGTTCTCTCGTTCTCGTTTTCAAAAACAAAAACAAACAAAAAACTCAATAAGACAAAACCCAATGGCAGATACAGCGTGACCAGCTCCCTCCCCGTGCCATAATGGACCCAGAAAACCCTTCTTGTGTTTCTTTCCTGGCCGGCACCATGATGGACCCAGATCTGCCAGCTCCAGTAAACTTTCCTCCCCTGTGTTTCTTTCTCAGAGTATTTTATCGTGCAACAGGAAAAGAAGCTAAGGTGTTATCCTTGGCTTTAAAAAAATATTTGAAGCAAGCTGGACAAAATGTGAATATTTAAGGATGATAAGAATAGAGTTGTTTATTATATAACTCTTTGTAAGTTGTAAGTGTAATTTCTAAACTGGCTGTAAAGCACTGCCTAGCTTTCAGAGTCTTCATTGACTCTGTGCGCGCTAAGAGAAGCAGAGGACCTAGACAGTATTAGAATCTTTTCATCATCCCCTCAACCTGACAGCCATTAGACACTATTTCCTGCTTGTTTCTGTTCCTAGCTCTTAACAACCGCTAACCTACTTTCTGTCTTCATGGATTTGCCTGTTCCTGACATTTCATAGGAGCAGAGGGACACAGGACGTGGTCTTTTTCTGAGTGGCTTTTACTTAGCAGCATAATGTCTTCAAGACAGAACTACATGGCATTGTGTGCCTGTACTTCAATCTTTTCTATACCAACTAATGCACCATTGCATGGAGATATGGAATCCTTTTATCAGTGGGTGGACAATGGGATTGGTTTCGTGTTCTGGCTATTAGGAATAATGAATGCTTCCATGAATATTCATGTGCAAATCTCTGTGCTTTGCCATTTTACATTCCCACCTATGGTGAAGATTCCAAATTTCCTACATCCTCATCAATACTTCTCACTGTTCGTCTTTCTTACGATATCTTCCTTAGCGGATGTGAATGAGTATCTCACCGTGGATCTCATTTCCCTCTTCCAGGTGACAACGATGCTTTGCATCATTTCGAGCACTTAGTAGCCATTTTCACAGGAGAAATGTCTGTTCTGATCTTTTGGCCACTCTTAAAATCAGGCTTGTTTTTAAAGTTCAATGTTCACTTTGTAAGTTATGTTACTCTAGAAACTTTTGAGTGAAACTTTAAGTTTTTTGGCAACAAGTTATTCTATCCAATTTTATTTTCCAGTGCTGGGTACCGAACCCCAGGTTCTATGCCCTACTACTGGGCTGCATCCTGAGCTACCTTCTTAGTAGCTGTAGGATCTGTAGTGATTACCCTCTTTTCTGTTTTTAATACTGGGAACTATGTCTACTTTTAATTTCCTGGTGTGGTTATTATTTCTCCTTTGATACACATTTTAAATATTGGAAGATTTCCTGGAGAAAATGATTCATTGCCCCAGCCAGTGATTTCCTTTGTGGTTACAGAAAATGCTATATGACTTCAATCCTTCAGAATTTATTAACATTTGCTTTATGGACCAACCTGAGGTCAATTTCAGAAAATATTCCTGTGTACTTGAAACAGGAAGAATTCTACAGAAGTTGGATGTGGTATTTCCATGGCTTTTAATAGCAGATGATTGAAAGTTGGCTTAGTGTGTGTAAGGGAGACAGTTAAAGAGCTTAAGCTGTTTCTTGGCTGAATTGAGAATTATTCAACCTCGGCAAAACTCTTCTTTAATAAGCTGCTGTGAAGAATGTCTCAACTATAATATGTTGCCCCCTCAGAGTGAAAAGCAGAAAGGCATGTTTGTTTCCTTTCCTGTGTGTGCATGTGTGCACATATGTGTGTAAGTATGCATGATATGTATGTGTGTAGTTATGCATTGTGTAGAGGTATACATGATGTGTGCATGTGTGTAAGCATGCGTGTGTAGGTATGCATGTGTGTAGGTATACATGTTGTGTGCATGTGTGTGTAAGTATGCATGATATGTGTGTGTAGGTATGCATGTGTTTGTGTAGAAGTATACATGATGTGTGCATGTGTAGGTATGCATGTGTGTATGTGTAGGTATACATGATGTGTGCATGTGTCGGTATGCATATGTGTGTGTGTGTGTAGGTATACATGATAAGTGTGTGTGTGGAGGCTAGAGGAGGACATTGGTGCTACCCTCTCCACTCTGTCTCACGCACTGAGACACTCTCTCACTGTTCCTGGAGTTTGCCATGTTCTGGCAGGCTGACAGCTTAGCAAGCCCTGGTGCTCATCCAATCCCTATACCCGTCAGAATTATAGGTGTGACGCTACTCATAGCTTTAAAAAATTCTATGTGTTTGTGCCTTGAGTGTATGTATGCGCACCACCTGTGTGCAGGTGCCCAGAGGCCAGAAGAGAGCACTGGATCCCCAGGAACTAGAGTTATAAGTGATCGTGAGCCTCCTGATGTGGGTGCTGGGAACTGAACCTAGGTCACCTTCAAGAGCAGCAAGTGGTCTCAACCATTTAGTCATCTCTCCAGCCACTAAGGTTTTCTTATGAGTGCTACAGATCTGAGCCCAGGTTCTTAATGTCTGTGTAGCAAATTCTCTTACCTGTTGAGCCATCATCTCCCCAGCCCATGTTTGTTTCCTTTTACGACAAAGACCTATTTCATGTGAAGAATTCAGACATGCACATTAATCTTGTTCAGATTAATACAAGATGAAAAGATCAGACTGGTTTTTCCAATCTGAATTGGAAAAGGATCTCAGTGTGGAGCCCAGGCTGGCCTTGAACATCCAGTCTCCCTCCTCAGCCCCTCTAGTGCAGAACTGCAAGGCTTCGTTACCATGCTTAGCTCAATCCAGCCTTTTAGAAGAAATGCACATTATTCAAAACGTTTCTCACATACAATTCAAAATATTTAAACACCAGATGAAATTTAAAATTAGCCAACCACTTCACTACATTTTATATCAAGAGAACACTTCATTAGGGAAGTGTCAATCTTTGTATCTCATGCAGATTTTAGGAACCAAATGTTTAGTGTCAAAAAAACTTAAGCCCTATAAGCTTTGTCATAGATCTTCGCTCCCTTTCTAGACTGTTTCCCACAGGACAGGAAGACGCCTCCTCTCAGAGACAGCAACGAGGTAGAATGCTAACAGAAAGGGGGCCATGTTAGAGATAATGGATTCCAGAAACAGAACTGATGTATGGAGTCCACGTTCAGGTGTCAGCACAGAGTGACAAGACTGACACCGCATCAAGTCTAATATCACGTCACCATTGGGGGGAAATCCAGGAAAGGAGTATATAGGGGACACGGCAGGAAATAGCTATTGACCTAAACACCACTACCCTCGTGTTGTAGCCCACTAAGAAATTCCACCTGGATGGACGAAGAGTCCAGAAGGCTGTCTACTGGATCATTTCCTGCAATGCAGCAACAGCCGCTAAGCTCCTTTCTCAAAGGAAGGCTGGAGCAACCGTGACAAATGAGACAAGTCACCCAAACAGTTGTCTGGTGGCTTCAAGCACAAGGTCCAAAATAAAAGAGACAGCCAAACATTATATTTCTGTCCATAAATTAAGTTAGGCGGTCTGTGAGTACGGTTTGACTAATAGGAGAATCAGGAAAATGAAGGATTACAAGTCAAACAGATCCTGTGACATGCGGCACACAATCCCTTATGCTTTACAGACAAAACCCTCCAGAATGTTCCGAAGTTATAGAAACAAAATCATAAAGCACAGGGCCAGTGAGACGGCTCAGTAGGTAAAGACACTCGTCACACACACCTAAAGACTTGAGTTCAATACCCAGAACCCCGTGGTGGAGGGAGAGCCACTGCTTACTGTTATCCTGACCTACACACGTGATGTACGCGTGCACACACACACACACACACACACACACACACACACACACACGCAGAATGTAAGTAAGCATTATACACCTGCACAGCACAGGTGAAGAACATTTTGAAGCATAAATGGCAAGCGGATGGAGCGTTTGTTGACACCGCCACGGATGAATGCCGCCTATCCTGTCAGAAATACAGGCTACTTGCTGTCACAGAGCAAGTGGCACCCATTTCCCCCTTGGTCTCGTCGGCAAGAAAGAAATGTGTTCCTCAGTTAGGCAAGCCATAGAAAATCACTTTCCATAGGCCAACAGCTCTGTCTCACTTGCTTTTTCAGCAGACTGCCTGGTTCTGAGAGGAATGTCCTTCTCAGGAGACTGGATGTTTTGCGGATGAAATGTCAACGATGTCTCTCAGAAGGCTGGGGTGGGGTGACGAGGGGACGGACAGACGGACTAGATGTGCTGGCAAAACGTTAGCAAGTGCACACAGGTGAAAGAACCTTGGATATCGACTGGACTTTTTTTTGATGATGTGAATTGTTTTCAAAATAAAAACTTAGGAAGGAAAGCTCCTATTGAAAATTCAGAAGTGCCAAGGCAGACAAGTTGCTACGGCGAGGAGGTGCGCGTGCTAACTTTACAGTACTGCAGCATCTCGGTAGGGCGTCCTCTGACTCCCCCATTCCAAGGGCAGAGCATGCTAGCATTTGACATTATTAGCTATAATAGTTAGTATGCTGGTGTAAAAGAGAACGTAAGGAATAGGAGTAGCAGCAATTAATTAAAAGACTAATACTTGGTCTTAATTGTGTGTGAGCCAGGTGTGGACAGAGGTCTTAATTCTTATTTAAACCTGAGCCTCAAAAACAGGTTCTTCAATTTGGGGACACACTAGGACCATAAACACACCTCGACAGTGCCCGACCAGAGGGGAGAAAGGCAATGTCGTCTCTCACTATGTGAGTCTGGCAGAACCATGAGGACCATGATAGACTATTTGCTGGTGGCACTGGTTCAGGGAGCTCACTCGGCTAGCGTGGCCTTGAATGTTTCTACCTGAAAGCGCTTGTCTCCGATGCCTATGTGATGTTACTCCAAATGCAAACATGCAACAGAGCTTCAAACATGTGAGACACAAAGGCCTGGTGGGCAGCTGACACCATCTTCCTCGACTCCAGCACTCACTGCCTTCTCCTCAAAGTGGACAGCCTGCCACAAAGCTGTGTCCTCTACGGAGCTCTTCCTGCCAGCTGTACACAGCCAAGGGGAAGATGACCCAGCTCCCCTTCTGCTCTGATCTTGAGATGTTAGTCACCCTGACTTCACGAACTGCTTCTCTGAAAATCTTACATGCCATCCAACATCCAGCATTTTTTAAAATATTTTCTGTTTGCCCAAGAGAAGAGGACATTATTGGAAGACAATAAAGTTAAAGGTGAAGGCTGCTTACATGGTGGGCTAGTGTTTCTATAAAAGGAGGATGAGGACCACTGAGTGTTAGAATGACCTTTCCTTCCAGGGCGCATCAAGGGTTGCTAAGCTCAGTGTCACTATCATCACTGAGGTGGCACCCTGGCCTCTCTGACCTCTTATTTACGTCTTGACAACACAAGGACTGGAGGATTCTCCCTCGTTAGAGTCACACTACTAGAATGCAATCATTGGTTTTTTCACTGACAATTGTAGTATGTAAAACCTGGCCACCTCTAACAGGGGTTGTTAAGGGTGTTTAGACTTTAACAACGGAAGCCATGAAAGTCAAGAAGGGCGAAGAATGTCGGTGGCTTCTCAGAATAGTATTTGCTTTTTATATTCATAGGGAAATTAGCATAATATACATTAAGAGCACCACAGAGCATAAGAGGCTTGATCACACGTGGCCTAAGCCCCTTCCACTAATTCACCTGGAAGCCCATGAAAATCTTCATTGAATCACAGAAAAAAACAGTGGCCCGGAGCAACTTTCTGTTCTAAGTCACATTTTGTAAATCCATTATAGCCAGCGCAATGGTTTAATTACAAGCAGCCGATGCCTTCCACGTTCCCTACTGTTTTCCTGTTGTTTAATTCCGTTCCAAGAGGGAAACTGAGCACTTGTCAACTCTGCATATTGCCGAACAGCCTCTCTCCACTTCACAAACTCTAAGAGAAGCTCTCTACATCTGGAGGTTAGTTAGCACCAGACTGCATTTTGTTAAGGTGTTAGAGTACATGCCAGGCTACTCATTAAATGTTCATTTTCTGTGGGATAAAATTCTGAGCTCCCTGGGTCACTGACATCCATTAAAGTTTCTACTAATGTATCATTATCAATCTAGTAATATAAAATATTTCCAGCTTTTCCTGGCACTGTTGGTCTCTATGTCGCGTGGAAACAGAAACAGCATCGTATTCTTCTCATGAGCATCACAGTACCATTAAATAACACTCGTATTCAAAGCACTAACAATTCTATACGCAAAAATAGGGGTTACTGCAAGCAAAGTCTGAAGAACTGACTAACACCCTTAGCTATGGCTTCCGTGTATACCATAGCAAGCAGGCAGACTGCAGATCTAATAAGAATGTGGCAAGAAGCTGAGCCTTGTGGTTCAGGCTGAGGTGTAGCACTTGGATAAACTCAAGGCCCACCCATGCTATTGGATGAGCTCAAGGCCAGCCTGTGCAACTTAGTCACAAATAAAGCATAAAGGGAAGGGAAGGGAAGTGGGGCTGGAGAGATGGATCAGTGGTTAAGAGCACTGACTGTTCTTACAGAGCTCCCTGGTTCAATTCCCAGCATCCACATGGTAGCTCACAACTGTCTATAATTCCAGTTCCAGGGGACCCAACACCCTCACACAGACATACATGCAATCAAAACACCAATGCACATGAAATAAAAATAATTTTTTAAGAAAAAAAGAAAAGGAAGGGAGGCTTTAGAATACAGCTCAGCAGTGCCTAACATAAATGAGGCTCAACCTCTGGAACTGGACAAAAGAAAGAAAAGGGAGTGGAGTTTGGGGAGTTATAAAGCCAGATGGGTACTCTACAAGCAAGGGATGCACATAGGGTGGAACAAAGGCATTGTGTCAACAGTCCCAGATACAAAGGAAAAAAACAGGAGAATCCACCCCTCTCACTCCAGGGGAACCTTAGCCATAGCACTTTCTCTGCCTGGAATGGCTACCTAACAGGCACTTGCTTTGAATAGAGAGGTCTTGTGTTTGAATTATGGAATCAGCAGCAGCAGCAGCAGAAGTAACCAGAGACTATTCTCTAGGACAGTACAGTGTTTTCAGAATGCGTGTCAGGGGAGGAATAACAAGACATTGACCTTATTAAGTAGCAATAAGTAATTATAAAGTCACCAGTAATGAAATAGAAAAAAAAAATGTATCAGCAGTAAGTTGGCTGCGGCACCACTTCTTATTAGTAATTAGGCTGTAACTATTTAAGCAATGACATTATGTTTCCATTCCTCCTCACTTGTATATAAACATGTTGGTTTTCTGGCTGCCCAAAGAGCTCTTTGGCCCTTCAGTTCAGCGACCTTGCTAAGGAACAGCTTTGCTCTGGTCACTCTGTGTGAGCTGTTTAAAACACACCAGCAGGCTACAAAGGAAGGGCCTCTAGTCACCGACCCCAGGAAGCCAGAGGAAGTGCCACTGTGCCACAGAGACCACTGTATAACTGACTAACCCAGGCTATGTTTAAAGCTTTTTTTTTTGTTTTGTTTTTAATTGTTGTGGGACATTGTCTTCTGTGCATGGCAACGGTTGTCTTGGAACCAGAGCAGCTATGGATCACTAAGAGGGGACCCTCACATGATCGAGCTCGCTAACATTTCCTGGTGGAAGGGAGAAATGAGTCATGAGGGGCACATGAGGCAGCCAGAGGACCTGGGGAAACACAAGTGACGACTGCAGAACTGGAGACTTTCCCTGTGTGGTGTGGCAGCCAGTGAGCTGCTCACGCTCCTGAAAATAGACACAATTGAACTCACTGGTTTCCCAAGCTTGACTTGGGTAGATTTGTCTCTTTGGTGTTCCATCTAGGGGAAGTGGTGTTCATACCTACCCAGGGAGAGTTTATACAATGTTTATTTTAAAGCTTTGATTGTTTTCAGTTTTGAGACAGGGGCTTGTAGTCGAGGCTGGCCTGAAATGTACTACTTGGTCGAGGTGAACTTTGAGTTACAATCCTCTTCTTACAAAGTCCCAAGTGTTGAGACTGTAGGTATGCATCACCATTCCTGCCTATTATTAAAGCACTTTAATGTCTACACTGAATTAACTGAAAAATTGTCTGGTGGAAATGGAAGACTTGGTTATAATTCTTGAATCGTGAAGTTAAAGAAATAAAATGATTATAAAAACACTAAGACACTGGCATGATTTTTAGCCCTGTTGGTCCGAGTATGTTTAGTCATTTATTAAAGGGCAAGAATTCATACTCCTCATTTCTCCCTGCTCCACGTGATCATCATTAATTTTACAACAACAAAATTTATAAGCTTATAATTTAGTCTAAAAGCATAATTTCCACTAAATTGTATTAGTTCTCCAAAAAATATATTTACTTATCTTATTATTTATTTAATTTTATTTTATGGTTTTTTTTTGAGACTGGGTTTTTCCATGTAGCTTGGGACTCTGTCCTGGAACTCCCTCTGTAGACCAGGCGGGCCTCAAACTCACAGAGATCCTCCTGCCTCTGCCTCATAGGAGTGCACCCCCATCCCAGCTACTTACTTTAAACTCGTTTTTAATGCGGCAGTGATAGAAAAGGAGAGGGTCAGAAGAACAACAAAACAAATCTTGTTTGAAAAGCCAGATGAAACAAAATCATTTGTGAGTTAATAAAAAAAAATGTGAAAAGTATTAAGGAAAAACAAACAGACTTAAGGCTCACTGGTGAGGCCTGGAATGTAATGCCTCCTTTTAGGGAAATGAGCACGTTGCAGATTCCCTGCAGGGGTCCAGCCTTCTCCCAAACCTAGATACTGCCATATTCAGCCAGTCCCAATTCAGAGCTTATACCTAAGCCTTGTGCCCTGGTTCCCCAGGACAGACATCTTCTCTACTTTCCTGTCTTCTAGTTGTTGTGAGTTCAAAAGGTGTAGGGAAGAATAAGAGAGTTGGTCTCTTCCTCACACAGATTTTAGCATGAGCTGATCTATAAAAAAAAATAAGTTGTAGACAATGGGTGCTAATGCATCAGGGGACGAAACATAAACACGAAGACCAGCAGTGCGGAAGAACTGCTTAAGGGAAGGTTGCTCGGGGAACTCTTGCTCAGAGATCTGTCCAGTAGCCATGCCAGCTTGCTGGGATCATTGGATTAGGCGTTCTACAGAATGTTCTGCTATGAAAGACTTCTGTGCCTGCTTGCAGTTTACAGTGTACTAAGATTAAGATGACCAAGTTGATGTGATCATCACTGATGTCCCAAGAGGCAGGCTGGACACATGACTCAGCTGGTGAAATCCTTGTCAAAGCAAGCAGGAGGACCTGACCTTGAACCCTAGAGCCACATAAAAATTCTGGGTATAGTGGTGCACGCTTGTAACTCCAGGGCTGGAGAAGTGGAGACAGGTGGCTCTGAAGGCATGCAGGCCAGCCAGCCGAGTCAAAACAGTGCGTGCCAGTTCGGTGAGAGACCTGTCTCCAGAGAGGGTGTTCATGAAGAACAACACTGGAAGCTGACCTCTGGTCTTGCACACATTTATGTATGTTGACATATACTTGCATGTGCATCTACCCCCCCCCCCCCCCGTGAACATACACGCACACACAGTCACATGTTGCATTTCCTTTTGATCTGGCCTTAATTTACTGACATCTATGCGTGTGATTGCCTTTTTTCGTCCATCTTCTCATTTGGGTTCAACCTCTAATAATTTCAGGAGGTTAGATTAGTTGATAGGTTTAAAATCTTTGAGTCTAGGCATTAAATATCATGCTGTTAACTACAATATATTTTATGGGGTAAGAAGACGAATTAGATGTTTAAAATATCCCTGTACATACTAGAAGAGCATGCAATAGATCGACAAGGGATTATTACCATACAGTGTACAACAGTTATAAATTATTTCACAATCAGAAAAAGAATCATTAGAGTATCAATTATGTAGGATTGATTAATGAATTAATAAATGCTTAGACTTCTAGCTCTATCTTCATCGCTTTTTATTCTTCAAGTTTTTGGGTTCTGCCATCCGTGGAGCTGTTCACAGCTCTGGACTTGACAGCATGTCAGAGCTGTTGCCACTGCTCACAGGGAGACTCTAACGTTCATTTCCACATTGGCTGGTCAGCTGCGCTTACTAGCAGTCCACAGCTGGCCAAACTGTTGGAATTTGTGTTCTAACGGACTCAACCCATCTTGCTAAAAGCTGTCTCATTTCAGCTTCCTATAGGGAATCTATTTGGATTCCCACCACGAGTCAGCCTCAATATATGAAACATCCAGGATGTTGGATGGAGATGCTGGACCAGGAACTAGACTGCATTCCAAATGCTGGCAGCAGTGACCTCATTGTGCTATTTAATGTTTAGGACAGCTTGGAAGTGCCAGCCATGAAACCGATCCAGGCATCAGATGGGACAGAGCACATCGTTACTGTCTAAGCCACAGATGACTCCCATGTCAAGCTGCACGCTGTGGGTTTACTCAGAGCTGAATGTCCCTCTCCACTAACTGATAGCAATGACCTAAGCATATAGTAAGATATGAATTGGCTTCTTTCTGTATGTTTTTTTCAACTAACTGATTCAAGCTACAACAGAAAGAACGTTGTCAGAGCAAAAGCCCCTCATTTCCCACTGCATTTTGAAGCTAGAAAGATGTCAGGGACTGTTTCTCACTGAGGTCCACTGAAGATCCTGTGCCTCTTGCTTCAGTCTAGATCCAATGCTCCAAGTTTCTCTCTAGAACTCCATTCTCTCTGGCCCTGAGCCAGAGGCCTCCTCTCTCTAGCTCAGTCCACTGTTTCCACCTCACTGATAATAAAATGCCAGAAGCAGTGAAGGGCTGGGGTGTGGCGCTCTAGGAGAGCACCTCTTCAGAGTGAGAGGCCCTCGCTTCCATCTGAAACAAGTGTGCAGGCAGGTGCATATGCACACACGCTAATGCACACGCGCACACACGCACATGCACAGAAGTTTTCACACACACACACACGCACAGAAGTTTTTTATTTAAGCACGGTAGTGTCGCAACACAAATAGGTGTTTAATGTGTTCTTTACAGGAAAAGCAAGAGAATTATTTATTTATTTATTTACTTGTTTAACTCACCACTACCACCCCCACTGAAAAGCAAGGAAAATACATGGGAATGCTTTAGGTTATATTTGTGATGAAGAAAAAGACACACTTTAAAACAGTATAATTACCAAAAAAAAAAAAAAAGGATAATATAATTACCAAAACAAGACTGAGAAAACCGGAAGGATTTTTGGGAAAAAAAATTTAAATATGATTTTAATGTTATGGCAATTAACTAATATTACTCTTCAAAGGCAAGTTGCTTAATAAGAAATGTGTTTTTCAGTAATTTAAATCATTACTACTTAGTATGAATACTAAGATACTTAAATGAATATAGAGACAGAAGGAAATAATTAAACAGTAAGTTCAATGACAGCTTTTAATTAACAATGGGGCCTTCTATCAAATCACACCAGAGGAAGTTTTCTCTTGTTCTGGAACTCTAATGTATTGGTTGAAAGAAAAAAGCAGAGAAGAGGAACTTGGTGTTTGCCTAGTTGAATTCCTATTGGAAGAATAACAATAGGGAGGTCTCCACAGACCTTACATTGCCCTCCTGGTAACCAGGCCACAGGTTGACCCGTTTATTGGTCACATTAGATCTCTTCAATGGCAATCAACACCACAGGCATAAGAAAAATACCTATGTAAATGTCAGCTTAGTTCATCCAACACACATCAACTACATCTCAACAAATTTTGTTTGGCTCATTGAATGCAGAATGTGAGCTCCTTTGAACGGCAATAACCATTTCCTAAAACCAAAACCATACAACACAACTGAAAAGGCAGTCTGGTCGAAACCCAATCAACAGTTTGATAGTTTATCTTTCTTACATTATAAATGCACTTTCACTTTAAGACCCAGCAGCAGGAGTTCTGGGTTTAAACTGTCTGGGCTGGAAAGGCAACCTTGGTTGGGGGAGGGGGAAATGGCAAAGGGAACACCACACAGCTGCTTCTGGAAGCACATTCATCTCCGCACCCACCCTGGGCATACATGTTTTCTGCTGTCTTAGATTTATGGAACCCTATTTTCCAAGTTACCTACAAAATCCCCCATAAGGCTTATTCTCTGCCCTTGTCTTGTACCTCATTCTGTTTTTCAAGCACACCCGTTCTTAGAACTCCTAAGCTATTACCCTCAGTGAGAACACATCTAGTCTTTCTTTTCTATATTGATTTCCAGACCCTAATTTCCAAAAGCCTATTAGTTGTTCCTTCAGTTCCTTGATGAAAATGTGTTTCCAAAACCTGCTCTGCTCCTGTAGTTCCTACCTTGATTAACTACAACCACGACCTTCTGGTCAACCTCTCACAGTAAAGCTTCATAGCTGTCTTAGAGTCTTCCATTTCCTACTCCTGACAATCTATGGTCACATCTCCCCTGTCAACACCGTTGTATTCCAGTGCTTAAGAACACAGCCCACTTTGCTTCCTGGCCTCCAAGGGGCCTGCATCTCCCTTCACCATGCAGTCTTGCCATGATGTCTGCCTTCCTCAAAGCAACGGTGGCAATCTCCAAAGCTGTGAGCCAAAACCAAACTGTTTCTCTTTGGAAGCTGATTTTCTCAGGTATTTTGTCACAGTAGGGGAAGGGAACAAGAAAGAATATTGAATATCTAACTATTCACCAATGCTCACACCTTGAACTTGCTTGGGCTCTCAGTCTGCAGAAATATTAGAAAATAATTATCTATTGTTTGAGCATCCTTTCTTCCACCCAAGAACATATTGGATGTTACTGTGATATCAGACAAGAATAGAAATGGCGCAATCACTACAAATAGCTTTTAAAACAGCCTAGTGATCCATCTGAAGGAAAACAAACAAGGCTCATGCCTTGAAGTCACAAATACATTTGAGTCCTAGTCCCTTCACTTTGATTTGTGATTTCGAGCTCTGTGGGTTTTAAGCAAGTCTCCAAGCTTCAGTTCTCTGTCTACCAATCCAGATGCTGAAAAGACGCCAAAGCATCAATACACATAGCCCTGAGCAAAGGACCTCACACTAAAATCACTATTGCTATGGCCGGTGCAATAACCCTGATATTTTGTCCTTTTGATGCATATACCAGAGTGTGCTAGTCGCCTTCCATTAAAACTGAGTGACAGTATCCTGTCTTCAGACACTATCTCTGGATCCTGGCTAATATAAAGGACAAAGCCAAAACTTGCAATTTTCAAGGATTTCTGGAAACAGATTCTAGCCCCAACTCCTCTTTGAGACACTCAAAGGATGCCTCCTACAACTGATCTTCAACACACGTTAGCAGTGTCTTATCTTCCCACCTAACAGTTATGTGCTACGTGGATACAAAGAAAGCACCAAATTTTTTTTTTCTACCGCTTTGGAGCCTGTCCTGGAACTTTCTCTTGTAGACCAGACCAGCCTCAAACTCACAGAGATCTGTCTGCTGCCTCTGCCTCCCAGTGCTGGAATTAAAGACGTGTGTCACCACTGCCCGGCCGAAAGCACCTAAATGTTTAATGGTGTCTCTTTGAAACTTCATTCTCAATGTAAAACTGTACTTTTTCTCAGGGTTCTGCCAGGCTTTGGCTTTGTCGCCGGGGAGTGAGTCCGTGGCTGTCTAAGCGCCCATGGGAGAATCATGTCGTCTCAGGATGAAGACTGACTTGAGTCTCCTCTCATTCAGGCTGCAATGAGCGCTGCATCAGAAGCCAGAGACAGGAGAGTCTGGCTTAGTGTCAAAGACGGCAGGTGAAAGAAAAGGCAGGCCAGCTGCTAACTATGACAAAAGAAGCCATATGTGCACCATGACGGTCTACAGCATCGTGAAACATCATCAGTCTTTAGTTAATGGTTAGCCTTTTTCCTGAGTATCTCTAAAGAAATCAGTCTGCTATTTAATAAGATTATCAATAGATTGCTTAAAAGTTTACCGTTTCAGGCTGCTTACTGGCCAGACTGCATTTAAGTGCCTCCTTGATTCAGAAGAGTAATTAAATGTTGAAGCGGCACCTGGACAGAGACCAAGGAGGCTTCACATTTTTTTCCTATTTCCTTAGATTACTCTACTGATAATTCGCAAATGCATGTTATCAGAATGCAATTTCATGAACAATACATATTCCCGAGTGAGGAAAAGATCTTCAGTATCCTATCTTTTCTTGGCTACCAATAGGCTAGGTAATCAGAATTTGGGAAGGGGGTCCATCAGGTGTTTTCATGTTTTGTTTTATATTATTATATTCCTGACAGATCTCTTGTAGGCCAGATTGACCTTGAGGTGACTCTATAGCCCAGAATGATCTTGTACTTCTGATCTTCCCACCTCTGCCTCCAGAATGCTGTGACAACAGGGTCTGTACCAAGACACCTGAACAGGCACTGAAGACTGAGCCCGGGCCTTGTTCATTCCAGGTAAACACACAAACTGAGCTATTTCTCTGGATGTCCCATTCAAAAAAAAAACAAAAAACAAAAAAAAAAAAACACCTTTTAATACTTATGTATATGGAGAAGGGGAGATAAAAAAGAGATAAATTTATGTCTCTGTCTGAAGTGGAAGGAGGTAGAACAAAGTGCTAGATTCTGTGTCAATGAATGAATAAAAATTGAGTTCAGAGCAAAAATTTTGGCTTTGATTCTATCGTTATGAATAACCTCTTTGTCTAATAAAATAGAACTCACTGAACTTAAGCAAATTTCATTAGTTCTCTTGGCATAAAACACATTCAAGTCACTAGCTCTAAGGGCAAGCACTGCAGGTAATTTTTAAAAAAGAGTTCAGAACAAGTACATTTGGCACAATGAAAGCTATTAAAATGTTATTAACCTTAGATAATTTAGTCTTCCAAACTCTTAAGTTTGACTTCAACCGACAGTACAATCCTTATCTGAATCGCTTAGGACCAGAAATGTTTCGGATACTGAGGGGTTTGTTGTTTATTGTACTACATTCAGTATATTTGCATATAGATGAGGAGATTCTATAGAAATAGGACTCATTCTAAACATGAAATTAAATTAAATTGTGATTCATATGTCCCTTGCATATGTAGCGTCAAGATCATTTTGCACAGCATTTGTACCACTCCTGTGTTTTCACTGTGCCCCATCACAAAGAATGAGGTATGGAATTTTCCACCTGGGATGTCATTTCAGTACTCAGTTTTAGATTTTGGAGCATTTAGGATTTTGGGTTTTCAGAAAAGGGCTACTCATCCTGTACTAAGTTGTAGTACATGCTGTCCAAGTGTCTTTTCCCTGCACCGCAGACTTTCCAGTTACTTTCCATCCATCCATCCATCCATCCATCCATTGTTTTTTGAGGCAGAGTCTCTCTATAGTCCTGGCTGTCCCGGAACTCACTCTGTAGACCAGGCTGGCCTTGAACTCACAGAGATCTGCCTGCCTCTGCCTCCCAGTGCTGGGATTAAAGGTGTGCACCACACCATGCAGAGCTGGATATTCCACTTTATAACAGGATTTGTTTATGGATCAAATCAGGCTTTTGGACTCACCTAGACCTCGATAATTATTGCTTTTCAGTGGGGTAAGAAACCACACTGCTGCTGTTATGGTTTGAGTTGAGATGTCTCTCTCCTAAAGGCCCATGGACTCTCATAAGCAGTTAGATTCTGGGGCTCTGACCTACGCAGTGGAGTGATTCTTTAATGGATTCGCTCTGGTGGCTGCATCTGTGTAGGCAGTAGAAGGTGGCCCTGGCGGGAGGAAGCTGCTCACTGGGCACATACTCTACAAAGACACACCTTCTCCTTCTGTCCATTCATCACTTCCTGGTCACCAAAAAGTGAACAGCACTGCTTCCAAGTTTCTGTCTTCCCACAACCCTAAAAACAACAGAGTCAGCTGGCCATGGACCGAAACCATGAATCAAAATAAATCTTTCCTTTTAAAAATTGTTTCTGCTAAGTATTTCTTACATCCTAGAAAGTCTGGCTAACACAGCCCCCAAAGTAAAGGGCATCCTTTAAAGTTGTGCTACCCAAACTGTATGGCACAAAAGCTCATCTCTGTGTTTGCACCTCATATTGAATTCATAGGAAGCTCAAAGTCACCACGTGACATGGTAGATTGCACAGGTCCCTCTATTGAATTCATAGGAAGCTCAAAGTCACCACGTGACATGGTAGATTGCACAGGTCCTTCTATTAAACTCATAGGAAGCTCAAAGTCACCATATGACATGAACAGTTGCATAGGTTGTGTATACTTTCAAAAGAGAAGAGGGTAGGAGGTAAGATCTTCCCATCATAGGAATGCATGCAGGCTCATCTCAGAGAGTCTAAACAGAGGTTGCCAGCTTCACATACCAATTTAAAGTCCATGGCATTTTAGCAAGACATCATCAAGTAAAATTATGGCCATTTAGATTGTACTGGTTCTGTTCAATGGTCACAGCTACATAGAGACGAGTTCCTGCAGCCTCATTATGCATCCCCTCTACCTTCACTTTGTATCTCAGAGCCCAGTGCTTTCATGAAATTGCTTGACCTTGTTCTGGCCTTACGGCCTCACATAGCTTCTTTTCTCTGTCTGAAATATCCTTTCGGATTGTCTTTTATATGGATATCTTCTTCATCAGTCAGGTTTTACTAAGCATCCTGGCTTCCAAGGATGTTGTCTTCCGTGCTGTGTGTGAAGCTGCTACACTGAACGCACGGCTTAGCTTCGGCTCTTCTCACCGTGCACACTTCCTCTCTTACTGATTTGTTTACTGTCCCCATTCTCTTCCCTCCAGCCTTCAATACCGTGAGCATGCAAGGTCTACACCTGCTTCCACTCTGCATTCCTGACACCGAGAGCTGTGCCTGGTGCATGAAAACCATATCCATTCAAACAATCGCTGTGTGTTTGAATGAATGAGAAAAGGCCTCCACATAACCGCCTAGAAAGCCCCTCCTGGTCCTTGTGTGGATTCTGCTCCAAACGAACTAATTGAAAAACACCAGTGGGAAAATCAAGAAAATTTCAGTGATTGCTAGATATTTGATGCTATTAAAGTAAGCATTACTATTTTTAATGTGATGATGGCATTTTGACTTTTCTTAAATTTCAGAGCAATAAGTGGAGCATTCGTGGAAGCATTTACAGCATGAGTAATTCGTGTAAAACAATCCAGTGTCTGTGTGTGTGTGTGTGTGTAAAGTGAATGAAGGAGGGGGAAATGAAGCTCAGACTGTCCATGGGAACCCAGACCCTGCAGCTCACAAATGTAATTCAAGCATTTGGAAGGTGAAAGAGGCATGAGCATCAAGAATTCAAGGTCATCATCAACTACAGAGTAAGTTCTAAGCCAGCATGGGCTACAAGGGACCCTGCCTAACAAAGAAGCTTAAGAATGTCTGTGTTCATAACTGACAAAGGGAAATATGAGATCCCTTAAAATAGTTCTTTTCAGAATGAAGCATTAAAAATATAAGATGGAGGTTTATTTGTCATTACAAAACCAAACAGAGCCAGAGGCTAGGATGGAAAAGCCTCCGGCCCCTCTTGGCTTGTACAGATTAACCAACAACAGAAGATGCAGCTGAGGAACAAGTTAAATAGGCTAGGTTTAAGGGTTCAGATCCCCTCTGGGGGACATTTACCCCTTCTTTTCACTACTGCATTATTAAAGTCCTGCTGTCTTCTGAGGCTCACTGAGTATTTATCAGACAGGCAGTGTAACAGCCAAGAAGAAGGTGAGAGACGATGAGAGACAGCTGGATAAAGAACCAGGGGAAGCACTAGAGAAGAGTCGCTATGGATTTTGTGGAGAAATGGTCTCTAAAGCAAACAGAACAAGCTGGGCAAACACTGCCAACCAACGACCCTATGAGCTAAACTGTCCCCACAATAATATAAACCAAGATGGATAACCTGGTTGGAAAAGCTCACTTCATTGTGCTTCTGGAAATAATGGTTTAAGTCAATCTTGTCTTACAATAAAATTCAGAAGGGAGAAGAGGGGAGTATTACCCTATTGTGTGAGGAAGCCAGGAACAGGAAGCCATGAATAACACAAATGGGCTCTTGGCCCATGGCTGGAAGGTTGTATGGGGAAGGAAACCACTGCTGGTGGTCTAGATAGAAAACTGGTTCAGCAGTTACCCCAGATCCACAAATACTTTTCTAGTAAATATGAGCTAGTGATGTCTACTCGGTAAACGAGTGAACAGACAGACTAGAACACTTTCCATAGTCATGGGTAGAACAAGGGCATAAACACAAAACAGAAAGTGAAGTTGACAGGTAAGATGCTTTGTTTGCTGTTTAAACCAAAGAGCAAATATTGTGAGACACAGACGCTGCATTTGAAGAGAGCAGGCTCTGGATCCGGAGCTGACGGCATCCAAGTGCTTGCCTCCATCATGGTTTCCCTTTGATTCACGTTCCCATCTAACTATAAAGCTTACAGATCTTCACATTCTGGCCAATTCACTAATGACATGCTTCAGAATTCCTGACCAAAAAGCTGTTATTTCTGAATTGTTCATAAGCCTTTTCTTTTATTATAAAAAACAAAAACAAAACACAAGCAAAACCAGGATTAATTTATATTTCAGTTAAGCACAAAATTATCTTAGAAACAGAAAATATAATACTACCAAACTGCCTAACTTATTTTTCAGCTCTAATCTGAACACTGAGTTAGTCTGGAGATAATGGGTAGTGGCATCCCAGTACTGCAAAGGAAAAAGCAGGTGGGCAGAGGTATTTTGAGGCGGTGGCATGCTCTTGACATGTGGGGGTTCCTGGGTTCAACCCCAGTACTTTATCAAAGGACATAATACACCAATAAGCTGCTTCTAGAGCCAGTCTGTCTCCCTAAAGTGTGCAGATGACTCCCACAAATCCACCAGGAAATGCCTTAGGCTTCCAGTATAGAGGGGATCAACCTCTTCAGTTTCTGTATCTGAGCTCAACACTTTGGTATGTGAATTCCTCAAAAGCCACACCAGGGCACATGAATGCAGATGCTGTTCTGGGAGTGACCAGAAGTAATTACCTAGAATCCTCATCTAAAAGAACACCTCCTAGTCTCTGGTTCTAAAATAAAGCAGCAATTGTAAAGAAAACAAACTGGCAAAAAGTTATCAAAGATGGAAAGTTTACAGGTTATAGCCAGACCAAGCCCCTCAAGAGGAAGGAGGAGGTTCGGAAAGAACACGGAATTAGGGCCAGAATGCAGCATTAGTGAGCTCCAGGACTGTCTAAGAAGACGAGAGCCTCCCTCAGAGCCCTCATAAGACTCTGCTTTCTCCCCTCGACAACAGCCTGGATTGCATGACCTTCAAGGTCCTGCTAGAAAATTCTAACAAGCATTTTCCATCCCACAGTTTCTATACCATGATTGCAGGTGATTAGAAATGGATTTACGTTCATAATGATGTCGCGGAAGTAACTGGCAATAGAATCATTCTGAAGTTCTATCAGGCACTGTTACCTGCCCTATTCCATGCCATGACAGCATGGTACGGAAAGCACAGTCTCCCGAGAAGCTGATCAAGTACCACACATATGGTCTTTAGACCTCTCCTCAAGTCTCCCCCCCCCCCCAAATAATGATAATATGATAAACATTTTAGTGTCTCTTTTCATTGGAACTACTTAAAATAATCTAATACCCAAGACTCGGGCATTTTATGATATATAAATGCTACATTAAATTTTTTTGTTCATTTTTGGCTTTTGAGACAGGGTCTTACTATGTAGCCTTGGTTGACCTAGAACTCACTGTATAGACTGGGCTGGACTTTGACTCACAGAGAGCTGCCTGCCTCTGCCTCCAGAGTACTTGGTATTTGCTACCACGGCCAGCTCTATCTTGATTTTTATAAGCCATATAAACACAATTCAGTTCAAAGACTTGTCTAGGAAGGTACAAGTTTCTCTTCATTGAGTTTAGAATATTCCTTTATTTTTTTAAAGATTTATTTACTTATTATGTATACAACATTCTGCCTCCATGTATGCCCACATGCCAGAAGAGGGCGCCAGATCTCATTACAGATGGTTGTGAGCCACCATGTAGTTGCTGGGAATTGAATGGAAGAGCAGTCAGTGCTCTTAACCACTGAGCCATCCCTCCGAGTTTAGAGTATTCCTAAAGGTGTCATCTCGCCAGCAGATGCCAGCCTTGCAAGGAAAAGCACGATTTGGAGCCAGTGGCTTACAGAAAGGATTTCAGGATGGGTACAGACTCATTAAAGTTGTTTAGCAAATAAATCCTGATTTATTTGAAATAAATTTATTTGAAACATGGATGACAGGTTTCTCCATCCTTTTTGCATTATTTGTTGGACTGATTACAAAGACTGTAAAAAATCATTAATAATCACAGAAACAATGACTCAAACAAATGTTGGATGTTTAAAAGTTCTCAAGAGAAACATACTACACTCTTATTTACTGTTTGTGATCCTTAGGGTATGGGTAGATAATTCATAAGAGGAGAAATGCAAATAGCAAGAAGCTTGGGAAATGTTTAATTGTAATTTAATAGTAATGACAATTTAAAAACGAGAAGACAAAGCATGCCCCTGAATTCCAGGACTCAGACAAAGCATGCCCCTGTACTTCAGGGCTAGAAGTCTGAGCCAGGAAGATTGCTGAATCTGAGATCAGTTTGAGTTACACAGTGAGACCCTGTCAGAAACAACAAAGCAACACAAAATAAAAACTAAATGTTTGAAAAGTGGAAGGAGGCCACAGGGACAGCACAATGTTTACTTAAGATCACATACTAATCTCTCAGAGAGCCTGAGTTTGGTTCCCAGCACCCTCTTTGGAGAGCTCACATACATCTGTAATTACAGCTCCAGGACAGGATGCCCTCTTCTGGCATCTGTGGGTACTGCAGGCACACAGACTAGTCATGATCCCCTTAGAGGAATGAATGACTACAAGGGTCGCATATCAGACATCCTGCATACCAGATATTTACATTACGATTCATAATAGCAGCAAAATTACAGTTATAAAGTTGCAATGAAAATAATTTTGTGGTTGGAGGTCACCACAACATGAGGAACTGTACTCAAGTGGCATAGCATTATGAAGGTTGAGAACCACTGACAAACACACAGACACACACAGACACACACACACACACACACACACACAGAGAGAATTTTTTTAAATCTTAAAAAAAAACCTCAACTACTGAGAACTCAAGAACAATCGCAGTGGGTTTTTGATCCTACTGCACGTACTGGCTTTGTGGGAGCCTAGGCAGTTTGGATGCTCACCTTACTAGACCTGGATGGAGGTGGGAGGTCCTTAGGCTTCCCACAGGGCAGGGAACCCTGATTGCTCTTTGGGCTGACGAGGGAGGGGGACTTGATCAGGGGAGGGGGAGGGAAATGGGAGGAGGTGGCGGGGAGGAGGCAGAAATCCTTAATAAATAAATTAATTATAAAAAAAACCTCACAAGCCAACAGTAATGAAATCAATCCAAATATACATCTATGAAAGCTTATCATTAAGATCTTGGTTGCTAAAATTAAAAGATATAATAGCTATAATTGTTATAAAAATTATTTGATTTTATTTGTATTAAAGTACAGTATAATTCTGTTGTGTTTAAAATTTTTTAAAAAAAATCTATATCTAACTGCTAATAGCATTACCCTAGAAGAGAAGTCTTTTTGATTTTTATTCTACAGCACTTCTATGTGTTGAATAACTTGTTTATAAGTTTCATACACTACTTTAATAAGAAATCATTTATAAAAATTTAAAAAATAAAGATACCTAGAAGAAAATCCCGGAAGGATGCACACAGATGCAACAGTTGCCATGGGTACAGGAATCCATGAGCATTCCCCATTTTGTACACTAGTTTGCTCTTTTAAGACGCCAGGCTGAGTTCTTTTCCATTTACAGTCTGGGGATATTTCTCCTTTTCCTTTTTATGTATGCAGGCTGTGTCTTCCCTTTATGCATTTATAGGATGAATAAATTTTAGCCACTATTATTACCTTTGTAATCAGAACCAAAAAAAAAAAAGCCAGAATAAAAAATTGAGAATCTCAATATGCAGAAGAACAGAGCACTGTTTTATCATCACACTGAAACTCACAGAGGTGACCACATACAAGGTCACACGGGTATCAATGTGGACTCTAAGAGAACGTCCTCGGAGACTCCAGGTAGAAGACATGGCAGGCATGGTTGCTATGCAGAGAACAGGGCACAGCTGCTAGTTACCATACAGTGAAACATCGTAAAACAACAGTAGACTTTCCCCTCATTTGATTCTTTTTGTTATTTTTTTAATTTTTATTTTATATGTATTGATGTCTTTCCATGGGCGTCATGTCCCCTGGAACTGGAGTTGTAGACAGTTGTGAGCTGCCATGTCGGTGCTGGGAATTGAACCCATGTCTTCTGGACATCTCTCCAGCATCCCCAACAGTAGGCTTTTACTTCACAGCTTGAGCAGAGAAAACTAACAGGGATTGGCTGGGTAGCTCAACCAGTGGAGTACTTGTCAAAGTGTACAAAGCACTAGGTTCAGCCGCCAGCACCGCATAGAAACAACCATGGTGCCCAGCACTCCAGAGGTGGAGGCCTGAGGATCAGTTAAAAGGCTTTGGCATAGTCTTTCTAACCCACCTTCCCCTCCCCTCTGCAACAAGATCAGAACAACACAGGAAAGGCCCCTCCCTACGAGGAGGTATCCTACCAACCTGTGCTACCACTCCCGGTACTGACCTACGCGGCTCCACGTCAACGCACTGCAGAGCTATAGCATGGCGACACTTATCACGGCACTATCTGTCACAGCCGGGGAAAAGATGGAGAAAATGTCATGTGTGTAATAGTTTCTTCTACAGCCATAAAAAAAGAATGAAGTTGAGTTGTTGGCAGGAAAATGGAAACAGCTGTAAATTATCATATTAAGCATTTACACCACTCTCAGAAAGACAAATATTCTCTCATCTGTGGTTCCTATATTTTATATAGTTATATAAAAAACACCTGTGCAGACAGGACTTGAAATTAGTAGTGAAACCGTCTAGGGGAAGAAAGGGCCTAACGGGAGCAGGGAAGGGTGAGAAAAATGGGGTTGGGGGATATGAGCACAATATACACTCATATGAAATAAGTTTAATAACAAAAAGTGAAAAATAAAATTTCATTAAAACAGCTAAGAAAGAAAACACAAAATTATTTGCCTTTACCAATGTCTGTTTTTTTAATTTATTTTGAACATGGGGAAACTAAGGCAGCAGACATGTGGATCTGAGGTCTAGCACACTACTTTGGAGATAACTGCCACACTCTCCTACAGCAGATAACAAATCTTCCTTCACTCATCTTGGCTGTGCCTATTTTGGCTTTAGACTCATCGAGATAGGAACCCAATGTGTTTGGTTACAGTATTCCTGTAAGATTTTTTTAAAACCATAACCATACTAGCAAATACATATTTGCATTTTCAAGTTCTAAGTACTTTTAATAAAGCAGTTCTACCATTAACTCATTTTCTGTAAAGCACACTGAATATGCAGCAGCTTCTATTTGCTAATCCCGAGTTGATATTCTCGGACATCAGGTGCTGCCATAGGAAAGCACGTGGTCCTGATGCTGGGAAGCACCAGCAGGTGGAAGGAAGCAGGCCTGGGGAAGAGCCAAGAAAGGCTTTCTGGGGAGGGAGGGAACTTCACCGGATCCTAGGAAGTCAGAAAGCGACAAGGCTGCTAGCAGTGGGAATGTGGGAGACAGATGATGTAGCTAACGAACTCAGTGTCTCCACAGGAGACTCTGGGCTGAGTTTCAAAGTTCTGCTTGTCTTCCAGTTGTCCACAGCAGAACACAAGTCAAGAGATGAGCTGGTGGCAGCAGCAACAACAAAGCCCAACCTTTTTGTTTTGAAGGAAATTTTGGATGAAGTATGTGACAGGTATGAAAACAAATGAAAAATTATACAAATCTTTGTCTCAATCCATCTCTTGTCAAACAGGTTCTAGGCAAATATCATACCAGAACAGACTTTCCATGACACTGCGTTGGGACCTCAAGTTTACAGTGGTACTTTATAGACCTCCTGGAACAGAAGAAAAGGACTGTTGTGTCTTGATGTGGGATTCCCCTCTGTGTGTTGTGAATACCATTCGTTAATAAAGAACCTGATTTGAGCCTATAGCAGAGCAGGGCAGAACAGAGCTAGGCGGGGGAAACTAAATTGAATGCTGGAAGAAAAAAGGCAGAGTCAGGAAGAAGCCCTGGAGCCACCGCCAGAGACAGACGCAGGACGGAACTTAACCTGGTAAGCCACAGGCACTTGGAGATACACAGATTATTGGAGATGGGTTAGTTTAGGATATAAGAGTTAGCCAGAAAATAAACTTAAGCTTTTGGTCAAACAGTATTGCAAATAATATAGTTTCCATGTGATTATTTTTGGGAGTCTGAGCAGCTGGGAAGAAACAAGCGGTCTCCTACAACGGTGTCTCACTGACCACTAAACAGCATTTCTAAGATATGCAAGGACACTGTCCAATACCATACCACAAGGAATTCGAGATGAAGAGGGCTTATCTTCAGGTTCTGGAGTCCATAAATTGTATTATTAGCTTGGAATGAAAAGGGGGCAAAGACAGAACAAAGAAGGCCCTTGGAACTCTTAAAGTTCTATAGGAAGAACCAGGTCTATAATGGCAGTACTAAGGAGGCTGCGGCAGGAAAATCACAAGTTTGAGAACAGCCAAGTCTTCACAGCAAGATCCCATCTCAAAAATTCAAAACAAGGTTAAACTCTGGGTGAGACTTGGTTGTAAAGTTCTTGCCCAGCACATGAGAGACTGGGTTTGACACTCGCAGCTGCAGAAATAACACAAACCAACAACAGAAGTTGCACAGGCAAAGGATGATGTAGAAAAACACTCGTGCAAAATAAGGCTACTTCAGATAAGAGTAAGCACGCTCAGTGGAGTGAAGAGCCCAGTGGGTACAGCCAAGGCCCTTAGACACCCCAGAGGCAGGAAGACAGCCTCGATAGAAAAACAGACGAGGAGCATCCTTGGCTGAATTCCAGAAGTGCTTTGGATTTTGATTTCCCTCTTAATAGCGTGATTTAAAGTGGTTGTTCGACCTTTATCTGCTGTGTGTTTTGTGGGGCAGGTGACATACCCCTTTAGTAATAAGTCTTCAAATCAAGACTTGGGTCTTAAGGACTGGGTGAAGGAATGAGCCTAAGGAGCCTCACTCACACACAGACTTGATTTAGGTAGTAAGATGACAGACTTGAAGTTGATAATGTAATGAAATGTGATTTGGGAGTCTGGACAAGAGGGCTGAAAGTGATACGTTGAAGGGATATGAATTCTTTTTCAAAAACAATTTAAGTGAGAGAGTATATATATGATGGGGAATGGGCATTAATGCATCCCAGGAATCAGGAGGTTGGAGGACCACTCTGTGGAGTCGATTCTCTCCTTCCGCTCTCGTATAGGTTCCGGGGACTGAACGCAGGTCAGTAAACCTAAATGTTAAAAGTCCTTTACCCAGAGAGCTCATAAATAGGCAAAGGGATGTGAGTTCTTAAGGGCAGAGGTCGGACTGGCGGGCTGGGGGTCACAATCTATCCTGTCCTCTGCACTTTTCTCACAATATGACGAAGCGGAGATTCCTTTCGAGAGATGGAGAACTGATGCTTCTCTGAACCTGGACAGGCCTACTGATATGCCTAGAGTAATGATGTATAAGTTCTAAGCCTAGGTCTGAAGAGGTAACAGTTTCCACTTGGTGCTTTTGGGTGGACTCTAGATTCCATGTAGTTAAGAAATCTAAGTCACACACAAAGACCAGATATAGGTAGATACACTGTCGCCTATGGCACCAGAAGAAGCCCACGTAAATGTCAGCTACAATTTGATTGCAACCACATAAGATATGCCAGGCTAAAAACAAAAAACCAACCAAACAAAAAAAGCCAAACCAACAAACCAACAAAAACCTACCTTGTTGACTTTGACATTGTGACACACGGCATCATTTAAGGATTGAAGTAGGAGGATGGCAAGTTCAAGGCTAGCCTGAACTAGTGAAGAGGACACAGCAAGAATTGAACATGGTTTATCGGTTTTGTTTTTTGTTTGTTTTAATGTTTAGAAACAGGGCTTCGTGTAACCCAGGCTGGCCTAGAATGCACTAGATAGGTAAGGATGGCCTTAATTTAACCCCTGAGCTTTCTGCTTCCACCTCACAAATGCTAGGATTTAGGTGGTGAGCAAGACCTTGTGTTAAAAAACAAACAAAACAGAATATCCCACTTTTCTTGGCCCAATAAATGCAAAACACTATGCCAAACAATGAGAAGATTGTTTTCAAGCTGGGCATGTGGGAGGCAGAGGCAAGCAGATCTCAAGGTTGACTTGGTCTACACAGTGGGGTCCAGAACAACTAGGGCTACATAAAGATATCCTACCTCAAACAAACAAACAACAAAAAGATTGCTCTAAGTCACTAATTATGATTTGTTACACAGCAATGGATAATCACATACCAATGTATCCAGTTCCTTTCTGGACTTTGCTTTCATTGACTACATGGTCTCCTACTGCAGCCCAGGATAACCTGGTACTTAGAGAGACCCTGAGCCTCTGCCTCTTGAGTCTTGAGATTGCAGGGTACACCACACCTGTCTTCTACCTCTGTCTTGGCACAGTGTTTCCTAATGTTCACAGGGGTATACAGTGTAGTAAGTGGGTCACCGAGCTTCTAAAAAAGTATTTTTTCTGTTCCCCATCTTTTCTTTTGTGTGCCAATCACTGCAATCACTCTTTTAATTTTTTTAGTGGTTTGAACATCTGGCTCCCCGTCTGTTGCTTTGCTTTCCCTATGGGAGGGCCTGGGGCAGGCTCTGCCTCATCTCTGTGACAACAGTTATTTCGAGGTACCCGGGTGTTATTGCATAAGACCTAGAAAGTTGGCATAATCACTGCGCCACCCATATCTGCTGAGTCCCAAGCCATGAACTGCACTATCCCTTGGTGTGCACTGCTGTCATTTAACCTGAAAAAAAACAAAACAACTCCCAGGGAGGCATTATATTTGTCTTATGCTCACCTAATAGAGATACCAGAAAGTTTCAAAGTCAAACTTCTGGAAATGTTTCCATCAGGGTCCAAATTTGACTTCGAAAGCTCGACTCTGCCACTGCTGTAATGACGGCTTTTTGACAAAGGGAACTGAGGCAGCCATCTCTTCCAGAGGCGACAGAAAACACCGAGAAGGGGAAGATAAAAATAAGTTCCTGCCTTTCCATAGTCTGTTCGCTTGCTTGTTTTCAAGACAGGCTCTCATGATGTAGCTCTGGCTGTCCAGGAGCTCATTCTGTACATCGAACTGGCTTCGGACTCACAGAGATCCGCCTGCCTCTGCCTCCCAGGTGCTCGGGTTAAAGGTGTGCGCCACCATGCACAGCGCTCATATTATCAATCAATATACCTACATGCAGATAGTATGGATTCAAATGAACTGCTCCCGGTGAACAGTAGCCTTTCCAGAACTATGAGAACAAATATTGGGTTGAAAGGCTTCTTTATGATTAAAATAAAGTAAAAATAGTTTCTGCAGTTAAATAGGCAACAATATGATTAAGAAGAAATGTCTAAAATATTGAGGTGAAGACTGGAGTGTTATGAAGAGAGGACACTCAGAAGGAAGATGAGAGTTGGGTAGCCAAGACCAAATGCTCAGCCTGGAGACCACACAGATGTACATACCAAGCAGGTTATAGTTAGGAATATATAGGCATATACATGTACACAGGCAGCAACAAGGGCAAGGAGGAATATATGAGACAATTTAGAGGAAGAAAATGGAAGGAGAAAATGATATTATAATCTTAAAAATAAATCATTTAGTCTCTTGCCAGCCCTAAGGTGGCTCCCTTAACTAAGAATTGTGCTTCTGTGCTCCCCTATTCAACCTTCCTTTATCCCAATCCTCCTTTTTCCCCAAGATCCCCCCATCCTCCCCTTCTCCCTTTTCTCTCCCCATCTCCCCTAACTCCCATCCCACCCCACCCCCAAGATCCCAATTTTCTCCCCGGCAATTTTGTCTACTTCCCATAGCCAAGAGGACAACTATATGTTTTTCCTTTGGTTCACCTTCTTACTTAGCTTCTTTAGGATCACCAATTGTAGACTCTGTGACCCTTATTTATGGCTAGAAACCAATTATGAGTGAGTACATCCCATATTCATCTTTTTGGGTCTGGGTTGGTGCCCAAGCCGAGGTCCCCAGTTAGTTCCTTGGGCAGCTGAGGATAGGGAACCTGAAATGACCCTATCCTATAGCAATACTGACGAATATCTTGCATATCATCATAGAACCTTCATCTGGTGATGAATGGAGATAGAGACAGAGACCCACACTGGAGCACTGGACTGAGCTCCCAAGGTCCCAATGAGGAGCAGAAGGAGGGAGAACATGACCAAAGAAGTCGGGACCACGAGGGGTGCACCCACCCACCCACTGAGACAGTGGAGCTGATCTATTGGGAGCTCACCAAGGCCAGCTGGACTGTGACTGAAAAAGCATGGGATAAAACTGGACTCTCTGAACAGGGCGAACAATGAGGGCTGATGGGAAGCCAAGGACAATGGCACGGGGTTTTGATCCTACGTAATGTGCTGGCTTTGTGGGAGCCTAGGCAGTTTGGATGTTCACCTTCCTAGATATGGACGGACGGGGGAGGACCTAGGACTTACCACAGGGCAGGGAACCCTGACTGCTCTTTGGACTGGAGAGGGAGAGGGAGAGGAGTGGGGGGAGGGGGAGAAGGGTGGGAGGAGGGGGAGGGAAATGGGAGGCTGGGAGGAGGTGGAAACTTGGTTTTTTTTCTCCTTTTCTCAATAAAAAAAAAAAGCACTCAATAAAAAAATAAATCATTTAAAAAATTTTTATATTTAAAAATTTTTAAGGGAAGAAGAGGAATAATCACTGATGGCTTATATGGTTTAGTGCTCATCTGTGACACTGAGTTAAATTTCTCTCTTGCCCATTTTGTATAACTTTTTAACTGTGGTAGGAGACAACAGCTGATCTTAGCGACTTAACCTTAAGACACCATAATCATTCTGCAATTTAAAGGATCTAAAATGGCAGGAGACTCATTGATTTTTGGAGAACGCTGGAGACAGGTAGGGCAACAATGTCTCAGTTCCCACAAGGAGGCTCATTTCTGGTGCCCCCCCTCCTCCCACTTGCTAATATTAGATCCAGTGTGTATCACTTTCTGGGGAGAATCAATGGCCCTGAGGAGCATCTATTGAGTGGGCGCCAACGGAGCCAGGCTTTCAAGATTCTGAAGAGCCTCCAAAATATCTGACCTGTCTTATCTTTGTTAAACCACAATAGGTCTTTTTGTTTCATGGTCTCTATATTCAAAATGAAAAGCATCCTTATAAAACCCAGCAAGAAAACAGGACCTTCAACCTCCAAGTGGAAGGAAGCGAATCCTGCAGTCAGCATGAGCTTGGAAGCCTCCAGGTGGAAACGGCCTCCCTGACATTTTGATTTGCCTAAGTCAGACCTTGATGGAAGAACCATGCACTAACGAGTGATCACTGTTCTAAGCCTCTAAATTGGAAATAATTTACACAGTCTAAGAAAAAAAAAAGCATCCTTATAAGTTTAAATATGCAGTGGCTTGAAGATCCTGGGAGATTCAACGTTTTTATTCACAAAGGAGCTGCAGTCACAGCTTTCCAAGCACAGTGGTGTACAGCATGCCTCATAGCTTTTCTGCTGCTCCTGCAGCACTCCCTAGATGCAGACCTATAAATAAATAAGCACCAGGGAGTCCTAGGAACACCCAGAGTTATTTTATCACGCAAACAGAGATTCCATTTAATAGGAGCTGTGAATGTATCTTACCCTATAACCAATATCTACGTCCACAGAACAACAATTTAAATAGAAAATACACCAGAGTTATCTTAGAGAATCCCCTTCATAGCAAGACTTCTAAGAGTGTGGATGAGTCACCTTGGCTCTCATTTAGTTCATGATCTACACACGGATGATTAGGCTTCTGGGAGGGACTGTATCACACACAGCTACCTACGAAGTTCCTCCCTCTATTGTCAACTAGAGTTAAGAAGAGGAATTATTTAAACATGGTTTACTTCCTCGGAACAAGGCTGTCACTGGATACAAATCAGAGATTAGCTTTTCCTCCTATCTATGTTGCCGGATTTTGCAACCTGAAGGACAAACAGTAGACATAAGAATAACCCACAAGAGTTCAGACTTAGGAACGTCGGGGTAGAACTTAAGTGGTCTATGATGTACGTGGCACAGAACAGGTTCCATAAAGGCTGTAGCATCAGGGTCACTTTCAAAGCAGAGCTAGAGCCAGATGTATCTCACATGCACAACCAAAGATGGCTGGTGGGTGTCTGGTGGGCTGTGGAGGAAAGAGAAGCAGACGTCCCCTGTAGATGGCTGCTCATGCTCTGTCATTCCCAGTGCTCTGTATTACATTCAGACAGTTAGCTGTGTTATTTACACAGGGTGGTCCAACCTGAAATCATATTCAAAGAGGACTATAATTTTCCTGCTATGATTGGAAAATTTCAAAAAAAAATCTAATTTTAGAAGCCCAGGAACATTTTAAACATTGACATATTGATAATCCTACTTGGCTACTACTATGATGGAGACTAACAAGAGGGAATGCCTTAACAAGGACTGGTGGGAAACAGAAAGGGAAAGGCGAGACCCTAGGGACAAAATTCACCAGGGTTATTTTTGAGGGAAAGGGATTAAAAGGATTCATACTGTGTGTCAAATGCAGTTTAATCTTGTTTCATCTGTATATAGTAGGAAGGATGGAACAGTTCCACATAAAAACTTAAATTATGACCGGACTATAACAAGGCACAAAATTAGCAATATAAATTCTTACAAGCTCTTACTTGACATGAAGCTAAAACTGTCACAACTCTAAAAACACCACAGAAGATACACGTTTTTAGAAACCCTATAATATGCAATGCTAACAGCTCAGATTTAAGCCATTTGATTCTGTTGGCCATTAACTGGTCAGTCTACTACCAAGAAGAAAGGGCACATTACCTAATATTTAGATCTACACCATCCTACAACCTATCGCGTTAGGATTGTCATTTTAAATCTCCAAGCTTTTTGCAGAGTCTCTAGTCATTCAAGCTCCTTTTCAGCTTTGGTCAATGACTCCAAGGAAAGTCGGAAGGCTGTGGTGGTTGAATGAGAATGCCCCCCTAGCTCATATGCGTGAAAACTTAGTTCCCAGTTGATGGAACTGTTTGGGAAGAGTTTAGAGGTGTGACCTTCTTGGAGGAGGTGGGTCATGGGAAGAAGGCTTTGGGGTCATTCTCAGTGAGCTCTGCCTCCTGTTTGTGGATCAAGATGTGGGCTCTCCGTGAATCTGCCTTCAGTCCACCATTGTAAACTCTAAACTTCTGGAACCATAACCCCAATTACATCCTTCCTTTTGTAAGTTGCATTGGTCATAGTCTTTTGTCATGGCAACAGAAAAGCAATTAAGATTGGCTGTATTCCAACTTTTCTTGCCTAACACCCAAACTTTTTCCTTACAAGCCTCAGAGAACTAAGTCAACGCTTATTCTAGAAAGCACAAAGGAGCCAGGGTCTGAACTCCTAAGTATTCATGAAAACAGCACAAGTGGCTCTAGGACACCACCGTCCATTCCCAGCTGACTGGCAACTCATAACTCTTTTGCTTCAGGTACCGTAGTACTTAGATTATAAGGAGTTTTTAGACACATTCTTCTCTGCTGCCTCTTAGCAACGTGGGCAAGGTACAGACTTTTTAAAAGCACCGACGTTTATCCATTACTAGTTTGGCTGTGGACCAGCGTCCTGCTATGTACTTCCGCATAATCTTGTCATTTCAATGCTGTGCTGGAGCACAATCGCTGACTTGTTTAACCATCTAGCGACATACACTCAAATTCAACTGCTATTTGTTTAGAAAGGATCTGGGCACTCACCGAGTGACTAAGCAGGAATGCCTCTCCACCCCGACTAGAGTACACAACAGAATCAAATCCTCCTTCCTGACAACTACAGTCACTACCCTCAAGGACAAGGTACAATCAACTCAAGGGCCTATTATGTACGAACTATGAGGAAAAGAAAAGATTAAAACACAATGGCAGGGACTGTTAAAGGGCTATGGTTGGCAAGGCAGGATGCATGTATAAGAGCAGACATACTAAAGAGGGAGGCCAGTCCAATCCAATCTATATAACCAAGAGAAATCTTTCAGTAAGGAAAGATGTTTGTGGGCTGGAGAGGCCAAAGGTGTCTTCCCATAGCACCTCAGCCAGGTCTAGAAAGGGCCAACATTATGTGCCATTAAGTGCAAAGTCAGCAGAACTGTCTTTCAAATTATATTTTCTTCAACTTAATATAAAGACAATTTATATTATTAAACCTGGAAGCCAGGCATGGGGGCATACGTCTTTAATCCCAGCACTTGGAAGACAGATACACACAGATCTCTGTGAGTTCGAGGCCAGCCTGGTCTACAAAGTAAGTTCCAAGACAGACAAGACTGTTTACACAGAGAAACCTTGTCTTAAAAAAAAAAAAAAACCAATAAATTAATAAAACTTGAAGAAAGCTTATCTTAAGCTTAAGACTAAAACATGGCCCTTGAACAATTCCTACATATAAATGCTCTTTTGCTTGGCTTTGTGAGTTTAGGACTTGGCAACTTATAAAACAGAGTAGGGAAACATGAGCTTGAGATGTGGACAAGAACAGGCAGCATAGAAACAACTTCTGTACCCACAATGGCGTGTTCCCAGGACTAGGGGCACCGTGCATGCGTGTGCTTCAGTGAGATGGAACCTAGCAGCTCTGTGACTCAGTAACCACCATCCCCACCCTTTCAGCACACCCTGAGCTCAGAGAGAGCAGGGCAAACAGTCAGTCCACGGTCTGAGCTCAGACACACGATTCTAAACACACCTCTTTCTGCTGCGTGACTCATCTGGGGAGAACGAAACAGTGGCTGCTTGCGCCATGCTGTTTCGATCCAATTCCAAGCAGGCTAGCTAACTGAACCAGCCTGGCCAAAATTCCAGAACCAGCTGGAACCACAAACTGTGCCACCTCTGAACACTGAGTTCATATCTGTTGAAATGATCTCTTGGCAGATCGTCTACTAATTTGTCGTGTTTTTTTTTTTTTTTTTTTTATCCTTTTCCAGACAAGGTCTCCCTATGCAGCTCTGGCTATCTGGAACTCATTCTGTAGGCCAGGCTGGCCTCAGACACACAGAGATCTATCTCTGCAGTGCTGGGATTAAAGGTGTGCACCACCAGGCTGGCCATGTGTCAGCACCTTGAACGTTCAGTGCAGCAATCTACTGCCTTACTTACGAGTCTTGTTCACTTCCTCTTGTTCAGTTCCTCTCAGACCGGTGAGAAGCAGCTTGACGAGCAGCATGCTATTATTCTTCGGGATCTCTAAATTGTTCCACATACCCTCATAATGTACGTTCAGTAAACAACTATTAATTGAGAGTTGCTGAACAACACTCCTTCGATTTCTATAGAAACCCCTTTTTAACGGGAGTCTCTTCACTCATTTCCATTATTACGCTGACAAGCGACACCTGATTGAAATAAGTGGCTACACACTCATTATAGTGTTTTTCTTACAAATTAAGATGAAAATCACCGCTTTGTGAGGTCTTGCAGCAGACTGGGCCAGGGACACTCGGAGATGAAGAGCACTTCCATCTCCAGTTGGAGGATTGTACATAGAACAAAACTGTGATTCTCAACTACATACCATCACACCAGAGCTGCTCATTTCAGCCTCGGATAAATGCCTGCTCAACAATCATGTCTTCCCAGAATACATTTGGCTGCTTCAGATTCAGGTTCCATCATCCGCCATTTACTGTGACAGTCACAGAAGGTTTCGTGGACACTGGGGTTTCTATGAGGCCCTTTTTTTTTCTTTTAACTCGGAAGTGTGTTTTTTAAAAGTCACTTGTGGTCCCTGCATACCACCTGCAGGTTTAGTGACCCCAGTGGGAGGGGCCGTTGAGGAAGAGCTGGGACAGTGGGTGAAGGCAGAGGCAGCTGAAGCTTGGTAAACAGCCACTGACCTTGCTGCGGAAGCGCCAAGGTTATGAGAAAAGTGCTCGCAGCAGCACAGGCAGGGTTGTCTGGAGAGGCAGCCACCACTCCATCAGCTCATTATGTGATGTGTGGGAGCCGGGGAGAACCCGACTGGATCACGAAAGGGCATCGGCATGCCAAGCACCTAGGGTAGTGGTTCTCAACCTGTGGGTCGTGACCTCTTCGGCAACCCTCTGCTCCAAAAATATTTACAATTCATTACAGTAGCAAGCTTACAGTTATGAAGTAGCAATGAAAATAATTCTGTGGTTGGGGTCGTCACAACATGAAGAACTGTATTAAAGGGTCACAGAGTTAGCAAGGTTGAAAACCACTGGTAAGGGAAAACAAGAGCCGCCAAGATCCTGCTTGAACAGCTTCATCACGGAGCAAAAGGTACATCCTCCAGAAACTGATTAGTGATTTAAATCGCTGCCTTCATGCTTTCTGCTCCTCACTCCAACCAGGGCATTGTCGCGGTGGTGCTGAGACGCATCGGCATTAGGAATCACCCAAATTGCTCTGGGTGGGAGGGATCCCCGTGGCACGACACGGCTGCTGTGCAGCACACTTCAGCCGGAGTGCGCCCGGCTCTCGCCCACGCACACCTAGGGCCAGGCTTTCCCAGCAGCCTGCTCATTTCAGAGCCTCCCTGGACAGCACACCACATTAGCATTGATGCAAGCTGCCCACAACCCAGAGGGCTTTTCCTGACAGACAAGGACAGTTAGAGATTTAATCCCGGCAGACAACTGCTTCGTGGGACTTTCCAGCGAGCTTGCTGCCAATTCTTCAGCCGCTCCTACAGCTAAATGGAGCCCACTGAAAATATTCCATTTGCTTCTCAGGAAAATCAGGCATAACTTCAAGGCAGCTTGACTTCAAGTTAATGAATCACATTCATATTAGTTAGCTTTAAAAACTGCCGTTGCTATCTGCACTGACAAGACATGCTTCCAGGAGATCTATTAAAACTGAGCAGCATCCTCGAAATGTGGCAGTATTCATTTGATAAGAACATAAAAATAAAACAAAAAGGAGAGACAATGAAAGTCTCCATGCTTCCCTTTTACACTAATCAAGTCCTGGTCGCCATCTGCATATGATTCACCTTAGTTCTCAAGGCAAAGTAGAAGAAAGTCTTCTGGAAAATGCCACCACCTCACAGATCCAGGCCAATGGGCAACCCAGCCTTACAGCACACCACGATGGGTTAAGCCGGAAGCGACACCACCCAGCAGTGTGGGTCTCCCCGAGATAAAAAGGATTAAAGCCAGAAGTGACACCACCCAGCAGTGTGGGTCTCCCCACACAGGAAGGGTTAAGCCAGAAATGACACCACCCAGCAGTGTGGGTCTCTCCACACAGGAAGGCTATGCCGGAAGCGACACCACCCAGCAGTGTGGGTCTCCCCAAGGTAAGAAGGGTTAAGCCGGAAGCGACACCACCCGGCAGTGTGGGTCTCCCCACACAACAAGGGTTAAACCAGAAGTGACACCACCCAGCAGTGTGGGTCTCCCCCTAGCTTCCCTTGAACTCTGCAGCAGGGTTAATTATGTGAAACAGCCAAAAAGGTACAGTATTGGATATTGACTTTTGGGGGTTGGTAATTTCTTTAATGCTATGGCCTCAGGCTTTCTAATAAGCTTTTCCTTAACTTGTTGAAACTGAAGAGTTGAGGGCAAAGTCAAAGATCTAAGAAAGACAAAAGAGGGGAGAGGGTCTGAACATACCCCCACGCCCCAAGCATGGCAGTAACCATGGCAGATCCTTCCAATCAACATCATTTTAGGGATGGATCACATCACCTTCCTGACTACCCCCTAAACTATACATTTTTCTTGGCACACTCTCTGTTCTATCTCTTCTTTTGAGAAAAACAAACTGTACTTGCAGTATATTAACACTTTACAACAATCCCCTCCACATCTCTTCATCCTGTAGGGTTTAACTGGACTTTTCCACAGAAGAACACGGAGTAGAAATCTAAACAGACAGTATACCTATGCCAAGTGACAAGATTCAATTTGAAAGCAGTCTACACAATTATATTTCTAGCCAGCATAAAGTATGTGCAATGCAGTGGCTTCAATCAAACTATTTAATGAAGGACTTAAGGTAGATATTGATTATGCTTAAAGTGCATTCTGTAAAACTTCAAGTCAATTGAGTTACTGTTTCCCTTTTTATGGCTGGGAACTCCCTTCACACGTTCCTACAGAGCGGCAGACTGTAGACACCAGCAGTCTCAGTTCCTTGGCTAGCTCTGTGCTATCTAGGCGCAAGGCTAGACTGCTGTACTACTCACGGTAACCTCTGCTGTCTCTAGGCTTGATAGCTAACACAAGGAAATAAAATTCCAGCAAGAGAAACAGCTAAATGCACATTCTGATGACAAAGGAAAGAAAAACAAAAAACACTAAAATGAACTCCATAAAAAGATGTTTTTGGGGGTTTTTTTTATGCATTTGTTTTTGAGACAAAGAATTCTTGTTGCCAAAGCTAGCCCAATCATCCCACTTCAGCCTCCCAGGAGCTGGACTAGGTAGGACTCATAAACTCGGAGAGACAAGAGAGCAGGCTGGAGGGAGCACACAGACTGTGAAGGCGAGCATGGATGGACACATCAAAGCACACCATACTATATGAGCACGTGTGCGTGCGCACGCACGCGCGCATATCCCCCCACCCCCACAGCATCTACTGCCATTCTGTGGCCCTCGTTCCTGAAGAGTGGCCAGGCCTTTTTCTCTTTTCTAATCAGCAATAGTGATGGAAGGTTCCGGAACACAATGCAAAGACTCTTGATCCAGGAACCCTGGAGTGAGAGAGAGAGATGTCTGCAGAGTCCTGGCAGCACTTGGAGTTTCATGGAAGGGATCCCAGATGTCTGATGAAGACGAAAGGGTGCTTCCTGCTTCTGCGGATACAGCCTGGTGATGCTAAGCCAGCGCTGGCTCTGTGGGGCTCTTCTACAGAGACCTTGTCATTAAACCGACTCCGCGGTCATTATCCTTTTGGCCGATCTGAAAAGACCATAACTGTATCACAGCCACCTAGGAGAGTGGTGCGGGGAGGAGCTGACATGAAAACATGCTCATATTTTTCTAAGGAATGTTGGGAAGGAATTGTTCTCTGGTGAAGCTCTAACTCCGATTCCCAGGAAAACAAACCGGCATGTGCACAGCTATAGGACCTCCGAGACCTGAGTCCCAAAGGTTGGTTTTAGCACAAAAGGGGTAGGGTGAGTAGATGAACCCCCATCCCCAAAACTGTTTGTTTTATTTTGGGAGAATCCACACGACCTATAACTCAACTAAGCTTAAGCAGAGTTTAATTCCACAAAGGTTCATTTGAAACCTAAGAAACTGAGGAGGTTGTTTGTATCCAAAAGCAGTGAGAGGCCGAATAAGCCATCGGGAACTGCTGGATGTTTGCAGCCAGGCTGAAAACACGATTAGTTCCTGTATCTAAACAAAGGGGTCCCTGGTGGCTTCAAGCTGCCTCCACCTTGACAAGCACTTCTCTCCAAATTCCTTAACCTGACAAGTCCAATTCTAAATTCTCCTGATTGCTGGTAGCAGGATCCCAGACCCTGCACGAAAATCCTTCCTCTCTGAGTTTCTCTACCATGCTATCCCATTCCTCCCACCCCAGTACTCCAGTTAAAAAAAAAATCTCCAAATAAATATTAACCAAATTACTGTCTTTGCAGATCAGACCATCACAATATATATTAAGTGACCGTCACAATGTCACCAAGTTAAAACACATTCTGTATGTAAAGAATTTGTGAACAGTTGTAGGCTCGCCTAATTCTTTAAGGCTCTTTTTCCCATCTAAAAATGTGAATTTTAGAATTTTTGAATTTACAAAGCTTGGTGGTGTAGCAGTAGCAGCAGCAACCATAGCGTGCACATGTACACACACACATGACATGAGTGTGTGGACTCCTCTGCCAGCACGCAAGCATGGAGGTCAGCAAAGGACGAGTGCACGGAGCTGGTTCTCCTTCCACATTTGTGGGACTGAAGTCTGGGCAGCAGGTTAGCTCGGCAATTGCCTTCTCAACCAGTTTAGCCATCTCAACAGACCCACATCTAAAATCTGATTTGATAATAGCTCTGTGAGTGTGAGGAGGATATTTACATGGAGGACAACAAGGATGGCTGTTCAAGTCTTTTCTCGACCTTTCCAGGTAACGGGAAACTTAGGAAGCAAAGCACAAGAGCCACTGTGTGTGGTCTCGTCACGCAGCCCCAACGCTCCTGCTCTGCACATGAGATTATGGGGATTTTATTTAACAAGTTATGACAACAGTATCTTGACTTCTCTCTTCCTAATTCATCCATGCCAGACACACACAAAGACTCACACACAAATCTACACTAGACAAACATTACAAGAACCGACAGATTTAATTTCCCATTTTCTTTCCCCACGGGACTTTTAAAACATACATTTGATATGTAATTTATACTTCATAAAAGTCACATTTTAAAGTGTACACGTCGGTGGTTTTGTTACATTTGTAGTTACATAACCATAACCACTATGCCATTTCAGAGGGGTTTTTATTACAGCAGAGAAAAATCGCATAATCATTAGCACTCACTCATCTCTGTTGTTTTCTCTAGCTTCGGTAACCACTAATCCACCTTTGGTTTCTATGAATCTACCTCTTCTGGACACTTCATACAAACGCAGTTGGACAACTAGCTTATTTTGAAGGTCACTCACAGGACAGCCCTTCCCGATGCCTTCTCTTCCTGGGGTGCAGAATCCCCTGCTGTATGGTTACCCCACATTCCCTAGCCAGCTAATGGACATTTGGGTTGTTTCCACTTCGGGGCTATTCTGAATGATGCTGCTATGAACATATGTACATGTTTGGTGTAGACATATGCTTTTGTTTCTCTTGAATATACATCTAGAAGTAAAACTGCTAAGTCATCAGTGAAATGCACATCCAACAGTCTGAGGGCCAGCTAGACTGTTTTCCGGAATAAGTCACGCCACTTCACACTCCCAACAGCAATGTGGCTTCCGGCCTCCTCACGTCCTGACCAACCCTTAAGGTGTTTTTCTTTCACTATGATTACAGCCATCCTAGTGAGTATGGGGAGGACTCTTACTGGAGCTCTCATTTTCGTTTCCTGAATGACTAATGATGGTGAGCATCTTCTCGTCTGATTTCAGGCCATCCATCTGTGTCTCCTCTGCAGAAATGTCATTCAAACCATTCTCCATTTTTAAATGGAATTGTCATATTTTTATTATTGAAATGTATGAGTTTTAAAAATAAATGTTTTAAGTGCAAGTCCTTTATCACATATAGGGCACACAAGCATTTCTCACATTTAAAGATCTGCTTTTAATTTTAATGTTGATGGCATTATTGTTTGTTTATTTTGAGACAGAGGCTGGTCTGGAACTCACTACATAGAGCAGGCTTGCCTCAAACTCTTAGAGATCAGCCTGCCTTTGTCTCCCAAGTGCTGGGATTAAAGGCAAGCGTCAGCATTAATAACATCATTCTGATGAAGTCCAATGACCTACTTTCTCTCTCTCTCTCTCTCTCTCTCTCTCTCTCTCTCTCTCTACTTATGGCTCTGATGTTACAGTCAAAAGATCATGTAACTACTTACAGGTCATGAAGAATAGATGGGAGACAGAAGGGGACAGTAGGACAGTACAATCTCTGAAAGATCTGTATACATTTTTCCAAGTAAGAGTTATATTGTTAGACATTTAGATCTTTGATTCATTTTGAGTTACATTTTCTCTGTGGTATGCAGATTGGTCTCCTATGGTTTATATACAATTGCCTTAACATAATTCCGTGGAAAAAATCTACTCCTACCGCTGTTTTGTCTTGGCACCCTCATCAAAAATCAGTTACCATGGACTGCGATCGGAGTCCAGTGGTTGAGTGTGTTGATTATCCACAAAGTCCTGCGTTCAGCCTCCAGTACCCAAAAGGAAGGCAACGACCCGTGGACGTTCTGCTTCGTTTCTGGGTCCTGGCTTCTATTTGGCTGATCACCTTTATGCCAGTTTCATGTTTCTATCAATTCTGCTTTGCAGTAAGTTTTGGGAATCACAAGCATGAGTTCTCCAGCTTCATTCTCTCTCAGATTCTTTCAGCTGTTCTCACGTGAGATTTCCTAATGGTCCCCAGTGCGCGGGAACATGAAGCGGGCATTCTGATGGCAGTCCTGTTGAATATGCAGAACGATCTAAAGCACGGTTGCCTTACCGGCCGTCTTCTGACCCACAGACATAAAATGGCATGTCACATTTCAGGCTTCCTTGCTCTCCGTGTCTGGCTGGGGTCAGTGTACATAACACCTCTTTCACTCCCTCTGTGGTTATTTCAGAAACAGAGGCACCACAGAACTGAAACTCATTTATTAACAGGTAGGGAATAGTCTGTGCTGTGTTTAGAGGAGTTCCTACAGTGCTTAGATTGGCAAGGGCCTAGTGCATGCTAAACAAATGTTCTACCACTGAGCAACATTCTAAATATAGATAGGGATATATATATATATATATATATATATATATATATATATATATATACTGATTTGTCCGCCTTCATTTTTCACCTTTCTTAACTGTGTATTCACATAAGGCATTGTACGACCTGCCAGTCTGTTGTAAAACCAGAGGTCCCTGACCATACCCATCTCAGCCTCTACTTACAGCTCCCCAAGCTCTGCAGGTAATTATTGGGGTTTATTTTTGCTGTGCTGAGGGATTTTTGGTCTGCGTTTTACATCTCTAATCCCATTTGAGTCCTGTTTTGCTTTTTGACATTTTGACTGCGAGCATCATTTGCTGACTTGTTTTTCTCTATGTATCCTTGGCTGGCCTGACACTCAATATGTAATCCTGGATAGCCACAAACTCATGGGAATCCTCTTGCCTCTATCTCAAGTGCTGAGATTATAGGTGTGTGCCACCATACCTGGTTTATCTGCTGACTTTTTACTAAGGAAATAAAAGTTAGCTCTCATCCACATGAACACATCCCCTCTCTAGTTACTTCACTAGCTGTGCCATAATTTTGCTTACGTCACACAGACTATGTAAAGGCAGCTACAGTTTACCTACACGGTGTGTTGTCATTGTTTGCTTTCCTGTACAACTTTAGCTTCTGCAACTCCTATTTCCACTTAGTCTCCTATACATTTAAGCTGTCAAATCAACTCCAATCCCTCTTCTACTTACAGAAATCTTTTAATACAGCCCAATATTACCTGTCAATCCTTCTTAAAGAAAAATCTCGAGAACCTTTTTTAACTTCTTCATGGACTGCTCTTGAGAACGCCATATCCTGAGTTTCCCTCTCCTATAAGATCCTAGGAGAGATCGTTTCCCTATCCACGTACATTCCCATTTTTGTAGCACCAACAGCTCCCTGAAAACAAGTGCTTAAGAGGAAGAATGGTAGACTGTACATGTCTGAAATATTTTTACCCTTCCTTGTATAGCAATTTCCTCCTAATTGAAAGATTCCATCCCAGAGGAAAATTCAATTAAGAACCAGAAAGAGAAAAGAAAAAGCAACAAAAACCAACCAAACAAACATAAAATTTACCAGGTTCAGGAAGCAAACAACTAACAAGTCTTAGGAAGTTCCTGAAACTAACAAGGCCCTGTCCCCAAATTACAGAAGCCTCCATCCCAGGTGCTGAGATTACAGGCATGGTATGCCACCACCCCTGGTTTATCTTTTGGCTGACCTGGAATTCACTATGTATTCCAGGCTGCTGGAGAGAGGAAACTCTGACAAGCTTAGCTGCCTACAAGTTCTGCAGGGAGCTTCAGAGTTACAGCTTTCCTGAGTTCTCACCTATAGTGGGTGATACTGTTTGGATACCCATGCTGTTGTAATTAACCCATCATCCTTACTCCTGTAAGTTATCTTAATGAACTCACTGGTTCACTGAGCCAGACTTGAGTAGAATTATTTCTTTGGTCTATTCTTGGTGCTGAATTTTTTTGTATGTCCCAAGAAAAGGCCACAGAACACCCTTACCCCAGACACTGGCTGAACATAGAATTCTAGATTAAAAGGAATTTGGGGTTGGGAAGTAGCTGATTTACCTAATGTGCAATCCTGGGTTGGTGTAGAGGTGAGTTTTCCTTCCAAATTTAGAGTTCACTTCTCCAATGCCTACTAGGTTCTGTTGAGATGGAAGCTCTGGTTTCTTCAGGATCAAAATCTCACAAAGATATCTTTCATTTGAGTCTTGTGTTTGGCAGCTGGTGGACCATCTCAGTTTTGAAATTTGCCTTAGGTTACAGAAATTTTTCTTCAAGTGTTTGTTTGATAATCATCTTCTCCATTTTTCCCCCTATGCTTTCTTTCTGGAATTCCTATTACTTGAGCCTCCTTTGGTTACTGGACCTCATGAACTTGTCTCCCAATTTTCCTACTTTTCTTTCTAAAGGTTTATTTTAGCATATGTATAATTAGTCACCTCAAAGTTTTCTATGGTGCTCCTTATTGTTATTATTTACATATTATATTATTTGTTATTATGTTTTAGATTTCTAAATTATTTGGTTTAGTAAATGATCTTTTATTAGTAAGTCCTATATCAGTTTTAGGGTGCATCAATTTGTCTTTTTGTCTCTGAAAGTATTAAAGATTAAAAAGCAAACAATTCTAAGAGTCATTAGCAAGCGTAAAATGAACTTTGAAGAAACTAGATTACTTCTATTCAGAGACATTTCCTCAATGTTTTCCCAGTGGGTATCAATTCTTTACTGGTTTTAACATATGAAGAAGGTCGTGGACTGAGGTTGTCACTCTGTGGTAGAGTGCTTGTCTAGCTGAGCAAGCTGCAGGCTCAACACACCACAGCTGAAAGGGAAATCTAATTTAAGTTGTGAAGACATGAAACCTTAACAAGACAAACATTTGGAAGTTTCTTTTTTTTAATATTTATTATGTATACAATATTCTGTCTGTGTGTCTGCCTTCAGGCCAGAAGAGGGCACCGGACCTCATTACAGATGGTTGTGAGCCACTGTGTGGTTGCTGGGAATTGAGCTCAGGACCTCTGGAAGAGCAGACAATGCTCTTAACCGCTGAGCCATTTCTCCAGCACCCCATGGAAGTTTCTTAAGACCGATTCTAAACTAGTGCACGTGCATGTGCACAGCAGAACAATGCTCTCTAGGAAAGGAAACTCGGGTACGCAGAGCAAGAACAACATGGAGTCTGCTTTCTCCACATCTTGGCCTTCTAACACCAAAGCAAATTAATAGCACACCGCCTCTAAGAGGTTGAAGGAAGTAGGCAGAGAAAATGGGACACTGGAGACCGCCCTCACAATTTCCCTGCTGTGTGTCTCAAACTTCCTGTCTCCCACCTTAGCTCCCACCAGGTCACAAATCCTGATCTAGATAATGACTAGGAGAGTCTTGCATGCCCAGAAGTGGGAGGAGAAGTGGGCCTAACTGGTTTTCTTTTTTGTTAAGCGGTTTAAATCCGGGACTGAAGTCTCAGCATTTAAAACCTTAGTAAAGAGCAAATTCTTAGTAAAACCTTAGTAAATTAGAAAATTCCCAGGAAAACCCCAGTTAAAACCTTAGTAAAGAGCATATTCTTCTCCGCCCTCTGCAAACTGGAGACTTCACAGAAGAGCATTTTTTCTCATAAACCTGCTCCGCTGCTTGTGTTTATTTTCGCGGGGTGGTGTTAGGATATAGGAAACATACTTGCAGACTTGGGGATTTAGCTGAGTGGTGGAGTGCTCAGTGCAGGGTAAACACAAGGCCCAAGGTTTGGTCCCCAGTGCCAGCAAAAATAAATCACAAAAAGAACACATATTTGATCTCTTTCCCTGGTTTCTGGTACACAGCTCCTAAAACTCTGGGAATGTCCAGGGTGATGAGTGTATTTTGTATGCTAATGAAATAATCAGGACCTAGGAGCCCCTAGAAAGTTTCAGTATGGAGCAGATCACCACAAAGACGGAAGCCCTATGCTACAGAAAGGAATGTGCACAGGAAAGACCTGGGTCCTGTCACTAAAGTTAACACCCTCAGGTTCTAGGAATCAAGACCTGAGCATCTTTGGGAAACCCACTGTTAGGCCCACAGCAGCTGACAAATTAGAATGATTTTGATCATCACCACACAAAAGGAATTTCGGACATCCAAATTCCAAGATTTTTTTCCATTCATTTCTGCTGTAAGAATAAGAAAAACCAAAGAAAGAAAAGACCTATCCAAAGAAAGCAATGCAGCCATCCTATTGTTTGGTTGCACGGTGTCTCTGCAAAAGCAGCTGGCGATCATTCAAGAGCAGCTGAGGTTTGGGACTCAGCAGGGAGGAGAGCATATGCACTGTGATGGAAGCTCCAAAGGAAGAAGCTGGGCTTCCCCTTCCCAGGGCTTATGCTCAGCAGCCTTCTCTAGTTGATAAAAAGTCACAGCAGCAAAGGGACCCTTCTAGAGTAATGCTAATCGCAGATGACCTGAATCCGCAAGCTTCTTCATTCCGTATCTATTAAGGCCCGGAGGATAAGTGGCTCATATACTTCCAGTATTTTCAATTATTAAAACAGAGTAAGAAACAGTGAACAATTACTGCTATCTGGTTATTTGCTGTATATTTTTTCTTCACCAATGCACAACACATTAAAAAACCTTAAATAAATATAATAAAAATTAAAACTTAAATATTCAATTATGTTAATCAAATATTAAATCTACTATTATGTTGAGATTTTTCTCCATTTTGCACAATTTTTGTGTTGCTATGCTTCCGTGGGGGAGCTAATAAGAGCACATCACCCCAGCCCTTAGGGGTAAGACAGTAGTGTTTCACTCTGTAAACAAGCAGGGACACTCAGCATTTCACCATCTGCCATGGACTGGGGGCTACCCATTTACAGGCAGTTAATAATCTGGGGGGGTTCTTTCATGTTGTAGCTACCAGCAAGGTTTCTGTGCTCCTGTAAATAACCCTTCTGCCATGCTCCCATAAGAAACCTCAGTTAAACTCATTCCACCATACAGAGAAAGGATGTAAGAGGAGATGGCTGGGAAGTAGATGGAGAACAGTGGAGTCGGGGGATGGGGGGACAACAGCTTTGCTTAGGCCTTTTTGTCTTTAGGGGTTTGTGTTGGTTGGTTTTGGTTTTCATTTTGGGGGAACAATCATGAAGACATGATGAAGTTGGGTGAGTAGAGAGGTGGGAAGAACCTGGGAGGAGCTGAGCGGGGGGTCAGGATCAAAATATGATAAATGCTTTAAAATGAAAAGGAGAGGGCAACAGGAGTAGGAGATGCATATGAACGTGCATGAAAAGGTCACAACGGAACCCATTGCTATGTATAATTAATACATGTTAATTAAAATGTAAAATATAAAAATAGAGTGATTCAAAGTATAAATTAAGATGGTAAAGTAAGTGTAAGCGGTGAGTTCTAGAATGGCAAGATGAGAAACTCTAAACCATCTCCTCGGTCAAACAACTGTAATGGAAAAGCGGCCAGAGACATCTGAAGTCTGGAAACTGACCTAAACGCATACAGCAAATGAAAAAAGTCAAGAAAATGTCCTAAATCTCTCTAAGAACACCGAACGACTAAACTATCCGAGCCACAATCTGCTCCTTCTCTGGCCCCTGCCCTCCAGCATGACATACGCTGCCCTCTGCCGAGTTCATACAACAGGGTGTCTTTCCCACACAGCTCTCAATGGAAGACCACGGTATGTTCTCAAGAGGGGCAGGCCACCTGCATGTCTCATACGACCCTTGCGGTGTGGCAGGGCTTGTCGCAGGCACGAGCTGTTGAAACACCAGAAGTGTACTTCCTCCAGGTAGATTCTGCTAAGACAATACTGAACCCCAGCTGTCCTTGCACAACCAGCTTATCCATGAGGTGACTACTGGACAATGAAAGAGGCCCAGGAGGCTGTGTAGAGGTGTCCCCTCCTCTTTCCTTCCCCTCCAGTTTCAGAGCAGCAGCAGGGGTGGGGAGCCAGGTAAAGCAGACCCTAACAAGAGGAACTCCAAGTCTCTTAGTAATGATGAGAATGTGGTAGAGAGACTATCCAAAGAAAGGGATTTGGATGGGGTAAGTGCTAGCAGAGTTACAAGCCACCCTTGAACTACTAGAATTTGACTAAAGTGAAACAAAAAGAAGAGAACTAAAACTCAGAATAAACTCCACAGACTGGTCCCAGATTCCTGCAATGAGACCAAACTGACCTGCATGAATGGGGCAGAATTAATCCCACAAATACTGTGAGTAACAACCAAGCTACGGGTTGTCCACTAGGCGGCTTCTACATGAGTGTGTGCAACCCAGAGGCAAACAGCCTAAGAGAGAGAACCAGGAAAGCAACAGCCAGATGCCATGCTGAAATCTCCATCCCAGGATGACGGACACGCCCAATCCATCAGTGGCTATATACACCACGGGCTTCCCTGAAGTATCCTGCCAAGATACTGAACACATAAGCAAACAGCTACATCCAGACAGTAAGGAGGCTGAAAGAGAAACCTGTATTCTCATTTGCCACAATGTTAGCAGACTTTCAACAACAACAACCAAAAAAAAAAAAAAAAAAAACAGGGAAAGCATAACACAAAGCAAGAGAAAAGCAAGCAACAGAAACTACTTTTGAGAGAGCTAAGATGACAAACATAACAGGAAAACACTCAAAGCAATGATATAAATACATCCAAAGAATGAGAGGAGACAGTGCTTGAGGAGGAGAGGCTGTAGGCATGGCTTGGTAGGCTTCATCCTCAGGAGCACTCCCAAAAGGAAACAGTAACCAAAGCTATGAGGACTTTCTTATCAGACTGTAAAGTTCAGAAAGCATTTTTGAAAATGGAAATTCTGACTGGTCTAGTGTTGCACATCTGTAATCCTAGCATTAGGGAGCCGGACACAGAAGGATATGGAATTCAAGGCCATCTTTGGCAACATAGCAAGTTTAAGTCTGGCCTAGGCTACATGACATCATACCTCAAAATAAAAAATTAAGTGTGGAGTTAAGAAGTACAATGTCTAAAATGAAAAATTCATTAGAGAGGATTAAATCACATATATCAACTAAACAGGACAGAATTAGCAAGTGGAATATGTGGATGAAAAAGGGACTGTGCCAGGAGAGTACACAGTATTGCACAGAAAAAGACTGGAAGGCCATTCTCTCAGCTTCCTCAAAAGGTCCAAGACTATAAAAAAGCTTTATAAAAAGATCTAAACCTATAAAAATTAGGTTTATGTGTATTAAGTGTGCAGCAATATAACATATATGTGTATATATAAGATGCTGTATATTCTAATAGCACAAAGCGGGGAAAGGAATCAAGACTAAGAATAGCGTTTCAATATTTCACTTGGATTAAGTTAATATAAACCTGAAGTATATATTAATAAGCTATGATGTATCGAAAGCCCGAGACTCAAGCATCAGTAAGAAAACAACGCAAAGTGAAAAGGTGCGCTCATCCTCAGTGTGCTCTCTGATCACCGTGGAACAGAATTAGAAGTTACGCAGAAGCAACTCTGGGAAGCTACAACGGTGCAGAACCAACGCACTCCTAACAGCAAGCAGAACAAACGAGAAATCAAAGGGAAATTGGAAAACACTTTGTAATGCCTATCTTAGAAAATGTCTCAAATTAACAGCTTCAACTTCCACTGGAAGACCAGACAGTACCGGTTCTGCCGTAGGACTCTCTGGAGTGAGTAAACCCATAGCCAGGAATTACAGCAGTGGCTGCCCAGAGGGAGAAGGAGTGGAGGAATATGGGAAGTGACCGCTAAGAGGTGCAGGGCTGCTTTATGGGGTCACTAAAATGTTTTAAAAATCAACTGTAGTGATGGCTATAACACTCTGGGGCTATCCTAAGGAGCACTAACTTGGACACTTTCAGTGGGTGACTGTATGGCTTGTAGTGGCATCTCAATGGAGCTGTTAAAATCAACACGGTATAAAAGAGGTCAATAAACATTACCAAGACCTTTTCCCGGCAAACATCTTCTCATCTTTGAAAACAAGTGCATGTACATTCAGGGAAGGACCCTCTGACACTGAGGAGCGCTTGTGACAGCTGTCAAGGACTGTGCAGGCGGGAACGTGGCTTTGTTCGTGATGGCACTGGTCAACAGCCCTTTTGTTTCATTTCCTTACAAAAGCCACTTACTGTTCATTTCAGCAGGAAACTCAGTCTTGTTTGTTCTCTGGACATGCCACTGACACTGGGGTTAAGAACGTGACAACATCAGACAGTGCAGAACGCGTGTCAGCCGCTTACGACAAAGTTGGCACATTTTCTGAAAAAAAACAGATCGTGCTGTAGGGAGAACTGCAAGCAGCCAAACTCTTCATTCAGAAAAAGGGCCTAGACCTGGACTTAGAACCTGATGACGTTTCAAGGCCAACTGAACCATTATTTCATCTGCACTTCCTTCCCTATGTGCATCTAAGAGTGGTAACATAAATTCTGCTTGTTCTGTTGCAGTGTTGAGACTGAACTCAACTGGCATTACGCCTGCTAAGCAGGGGCTCTTCCACTGTATAAGGAGTTGTTCATTTGGGGTTGAAGAGATAGCTCGGCTGCTGAGAGCATGCGCTGCTCTTCCAGGGGACCTGTATTACATACATCCCAGCACCCATGTCAGGTGACCTACAGGCACCTTTAATTGTAGCTCCAGGCGGGGGGACCCAATGCTCTCTTTGGCTCCCAAAGGTACCTACACATGGCATTCATTTACATAAGCATATACACATAGATAAAAACAAAACTAAATCTTTTTTTAAAATGTGTGTGTTTTGCCTACATGTACGTAAGTGTACCGTGTGTCCCTGGTGCCCACAAAGGTCAGAAGAGAGCACAGGATCCCCTGGAACAGTTGTAAGTCGCCATGTGAATGCTAGGAACCAGACCCCGATTGCCAGCAAGAATAGCTTAAGAACTCTTAAGTGCTCAGCTACCATTAGTCCCTTGATATATAATTGTTAATCTGAATTATTTTTAATAAACACAAAGTTTAAAAACTCACGATAAGTATATGATATTTTAATGATTATTTTTATTACTACTTTATAAAAGGACGGTACATCTATTGGCAATGAGCCCAGGGAAGGAATGCTACCTAAGAGACCCAGGCCTGTTTGTCTGCCTAGGAGCTGGTGTCATGGGAACCCTGATTCCTGCCGTGTAGGGTAGCTTCTGCTGCAAAAAAAGGACAGCTCCAAGGGACTTGTGCTTTCACAGGTGTTACCTCTCCTGCAGCCCTCTGGGCCTTGTTCTCGTACTTAATTAATGAAACAAGCTCCTGTCAAAACCTTGACCCAGAAAGGGCACTGAGATGCTGGTAATAAAATGTGAGTAGACTACACTCATTATTGAAGAAACTAAAACTTCTCTCTGTGGCTAACTCCACACAACACTCTGAGCCTGTATTTCAGTCACCATATACAGTATCTTAATATAGCATATGCAATGTTACAAAAGGGCTGTGATGGAACAGGGTTAAGACTGCTTCTAATTTGCAAGATTCTAACATGAAAAGAAAACCCCAAATTCATTAAGATAATATAAAAGTTAAAAAAAAATAAAAAAAGAAAAAGAGTAGTAAATTACCAGAAGACTTCAGAATCTCAATGTTATTAATTGAGATTTTATTTTTTGAAAGAATATATAACCATCTGGCAACCTGGACAAGAAATGTTAATTAGTTAAGAAATGGTGCCAAGCATGGAAGAGCTCACTTATGATCTGAGCACTCAGAGGCTGAGGCAGAAAGATCAAACTGGGGTCAGGGCCCCTGGGGGCTACATAAGGACTTCAAGGTCATCCTGGGCTCACAGCAAGATGATGCCTTGTATATGAGATGAAATGAACTTCACAGTGAAGCAATTTTACTCGAGAGCATTCAAAGACCTCTGAGATTGAAGATCCCATGGTAATTTGAAGCAGGAGAAAATGGAAATGGTTCTCGTTTTAATTTAATTTAATTTTTTGCCCTTCTCTAGTTCAAAGTTAACTGGTCTTTATTTTTCAATTCTCTTTCTACTTCTTGGAAATGTTTCACTCCAAAGAGATGGTACAAGTCATTTTTAAGAATCTTGACATTTTCTAGGTTCTCTTAGAGATTATTTTTTTGATGTAGTTCTGATCACGTACCATCTACCTAAATCAGAAGCCAAGGCGCTGAGAGGATGATGACGAAACAGCCGGCCCCACCTCTCCAAACGGAGATGAACCTCTGAGTATTCAAGCATTCCCTTTCAATTTCTGCAACAACTCTGAACTTTTATTAGAGAAAAGTTTTCTCAAATAAATGAAGGGCGGAGCGGGGGTGGAATTCAGGACTCCAACACAAGCCTTCAACCTCTCATTTGCTGTCCTGTAGAAACTCACCAGAACCTAACAAGACAAAGACAGAAGAGCTGAAGCAAACCAGCTTAATATCAAAACCCACAGGCTTAATATCAAAACCCTCAGGCATGGCCAAATCAAAATATTCCCTTGCCCTTCCAATTCCTCCTCAGCTCCATTTGCAAAAGCGCGGCTCCCCCTGGTCCTGAGGAAATGCTGAGCCTGTAGTATCTGTGCCAGGCACTGAACTGTCGAGTGCAGGTAATCCCTTCCCAAAGGCAGCCTCGGAGATAATATCATGGCACACAACAGAAGAGAAGTGGGTAGTGGGAACCCTTAAAATCATAAACCAGAGTAATCCATTAAATAATAAAAGGCTATAAAACAATCCTGGCTTGATATAACACTTTTACACAGGGACTTTAAAACTAATCTGTAACGACAGACAGCGGACTGGTGGATGCGCTGACTGCAAAGGGCACAGGGGGCCGTCTATGACTATGGGGACGCTCATTTATTTGATTCCGGCGGCGATTACACGGATATGTACACTTGTCAAACTTATTACTTGTACATGCAAAACAGGTTTGGTTCATTACATGGTAAATTATACCTCAATAAAGTTGGTTTGAAAAGAATCAAAAGATACAGAATCAAAACCAGACCCCATGAGATCTCTCCTACGAGAACAGTTCCTTGTTGATTGTAACTTTCAGACCTAACTGTTGGGGAAGGTGGTTAATGAGTTTTATTCTGTTGCTGATGTTATCAATATCATTTATTTACCCATTCATTTCTTTGCGGGGGGGGGGGGGGGGTCTTGAGACAGGGTCTCATATAGTCCAGGCTGGCCTGTAACTATTTAGCAGAGGTTAGTATCGAACTCCTGATCTCCTTACTCTCTACCTCCCAAACACTAAGATTACAGGCACAATCACCATATCTGACACGTATTTTACTTAAATCAGAAAAAAAAAAAAAAAAGACTTTTAAGTTCCTTTCTAAAGACCTAGTGAGTATTAAAATCTGGTTTCCAATTATCATGGAGTAATAAATATCCAAAATACAGGCTCAAATAGCAATAAAGGACCAATTTTAGAGAGAAACAGCTATCAGGAAATGGACTATGACCTAATATTCAGTATCAATACACTAATAGTAAGAGTCTGCAAAATCCTTAAAGTACATACAAGAAAAGAATTATTTTAAAATTACTTGAAGATAAAACTGAAAATAGTTCCTAGAACCAGACAGTTCCTATGAGTTCATGCAGTCCCACGGTTTGGACTGCTAACGTATGACCTCAATAATCTAAATGTAGGAAACAAAAACTTCACATATTCCCTGCATTGCAGCATAAGAGGACAGCAAAGGAGATGCAGCAAGCCATGAATTCACTAAGAGCTTGTAACACAAACTGAACGGACAAGGTTAGATTTAATACGAGACTAAAGAAAATCTAGTCTTGTCACACTTTTTCTATGAACTATAAAAAGACAAAGAAAAGCAGTCTACAAAACGGATTTAAGGTTTTCAACCTTCTAGGAACTTCCAGGAACGAAAGCAACCGTATGAGCTGTTTTCACTCAGGGCAGTTTCCAAAGACTGAAGCGCAGTGAGGGAAGGGTCCCTTTCTAGTAGTGGAGATGTGGGCCTTAACATCACCTGCGACAGGTATTTCAAATCCTAATCCCTGCAGATATTTTAAATAATCATCTTTGAAGGAGAAGACACATCTCAGGAAATAATAAGTCTAGAGGTGCTGGTGGCATAAAACAGAACAAAAAGCTAATAAAATCCTTTCTCTTATACATTAATCTCTTCCATTATCTCTCATTTCTATAGAACCTCCAATAAAACAGACTAACATTTTGCAACATTTTATAGAAAAATTGTTTTAATTACTGTATCTCTAAACAGTTATATTTTGCTGTGCCTTCAATAGCTGAGCTCTTGTAGAGGGGGATGATGGGTAAAACACAACGTTTCCATTACGGCACTTGTTCTGAGGGCATGCTGCTCCTACAGAGAACCAAAGTTCAGTTCCCAGCACCCATGGTGATACACACAGTCCAGCTGCAGGGGATCCAGTGCCCTCTTCTGGATTCTGTGGGCACCTGCACTCACACGTACATAGACCCCACACAGGTACACACATAATTATAAAAAAAAAAAAAAAAAAAAAACTTGTTCTGAATGTACTGATATCCTACCAATTATCACATTTTCCTCTCTTAAAATTTGTGATTATTAAGCAATTTATGTAACAGCTTTTTCTTGTGAACAGCAAATTTGTGTTACAGAAACTTATACCATCTCACTCTCTTCATAAAGTCAGAGTGGCACCAAATCTTCTTAGGCCTTTGTGGCAATTATTTCTTAGTTTCTGTTCACAGACAAGGACCCATAACTTAGGAATATTTAAAACAAACTCCCAGTCTTTTCAGGAGAATATAATGTTTTAAATTCAAATGATCCATATTCTCACTGTGGAAAAGCCCTAATAAAAAGGCATAGTGGTGCTCCCAACAGTGGGAGCAGGGCTATCCCTAATGCTTTGGGGAACCTATTCTTCATACTGGATGGCTTTGCTCAGCCTGAATCCAAGGGGAGGTGCTTAGTCTTCCAGCAACTTGAATTGCCATGCTTGGGGGTGGTCAGGGGACCGTGGTCAGGATGTAAAACAAATTAATTAAATAAAAAAAGAAAAGTATAATATCTTTTAAAAAGAGGAAGGAAGGGAGAGAGGGAGGGATGGAGAAAGGGAGGGGGAGGGAGGAAGAAAAGGAGAGAGGGAGGGAGGAAGAAATGAAGGAGGAAAGAGGTATAGACACCTTTGCAGAACCCTGGAAGTGAAGCCAGAGCATCTACAAACTCTTAGTTTGGCTAATCAAAAGAAAATATATGCACACATAAACTACATCATGTGTTATGTTAGCTGTGAAATAACAGATTCAAATGCTGTGTGACTATAGGGGAAATGTCTACATGTCATTCCACTCCACATCCGTAACCATTTCCCCCCTCATTTTGCTGTTATCTTCAGCATGCTGTAGTTCAGCAGCCAGAATCACACTGTCCATTAACCTGAATAATGGACTACTTGGCAAGCCAGGAACTGGCTCAACCAGCACAGCACAACAAAGGGGAAGAAAGCAAATTGAAGTAGACCTCTACAGTGCCCTGACTCCTTACATCACTGAGTAGAGTTGAAAGCCACAGGCCAGGGGAGAAGCAAAATATGTGGTCACTCAACAGTATGAAAATGGGGTGTGGATGCCAAAGGGAAAAGAGCTTTTGTTTCAGAACAGACAATCTAACAGTTCAGCCTAGTTTTCCCTACACAGTACATTTTAAGGAAAAAATAAAGAATTTATGTTAACGTCTGTATGTGGCGCTTTCTTTGGGTGAGTGTAAATGAGGATATACTATATGCATCAGACTTTCCTGGGCTCTCCTACTGCAGATGGTACAACCCATCAACCCAAGCCAAAAACACAATCAAATGAATTATAGATAAAGACACCTGAATGGTAACAGCATTTTCACTCTGCCTCCAGCCCTGTTCCCCACCAGTCGAGAACGAGCTATCTAAAGAGAAATCTGATCGTGTCACTCCTCAGTTTTAAATCCTTCAATGTCACACAACTCACAGGACAGACTGAGACTCTGAGACATAAAATCCAACCAAAACCGAACCTTCATCTCCATTTCCCTCTCTCTCACCTCTACCACATCATACTACATCTTGAACTTATTTCTAGTTCCTTGAAGATAAACTTAAGAGTCAGGCAGAGTGACACACACCTATAATACATAAACAGGAAATGAATAAGTAAATAAAAATGTATACCATCCTGTGCGCACTTGCACATATACTCATGGAGTCCCCTGAACTCAAATGTTCGTCCTACACTGATATCGGTCCATCAGTCCAGCAGCCACAGCGCTACCTCGCCATATAATTCAGGGTTCAACTCATCTCCTCCTAAGAGCAGCTTTGGCTCCCTAAATTAAGTCGGTACCAGAATTTCCCTTCTTTCCTTGATGTGCTAAACAAAAAAGTGGCTCTCAAATATACTTCATCCTCAAAGACTGGGACAAGGCTATGTTGTTTGCGGTAAGATACTACAAACACCGTTACACCCTCATCCGGGATGGGTCCAATTTAATCTAACCGCATAAAACCAGAAAACCTTTCTTAGTTGTAGAGAATCAGAGAGGCAGCAGTTTGAGAGAAGTTGGACTTTCCTTTCTAGTGTTAAAGGGCTCCCAGCCAAGAAATGCAGTATTGTATGGAAATCAGAAAAGGCAAAAGAAATATCTGTCCTAGAGTAGGCAGAGAGTACTGACAGATTGACACCTTCTGGTCCAATGAAATCCCAGACAAGCTTCTGACCTTGTTGTTAAGCTGCTACGTGCATGATGATATGTTACACAAGCATAAACAGAAAAGGTCACGGGGTTGGTTTAGTTGGCAGAATGCTTGCCTAGCATGCAGAGCCCTGGGTTCCATGCCTAGCACTTTATAACAGGAGCATGGTGGTACATGCCTGTAATCCAGCACCTGGATGGTAGAGGCTACACAGTGAGTTGGAGGCTAGCCTGGGATACAAGAGATTCTGTTTAAACAAACCAAGCTTCCTATACTTGGAGGCAGTTTTGTACGTTACACCATCACTGTCTGCTCTCTAGCTAGCACATGCCCAGAGCAGGGGCCTGACATTACATAAAACTGCACTCTTCTTTTTTTAAGATTTATATATTTATTATGTATATAGTGTTCTGTCTGCATGTATGTCTGCATGCCAGAAGAGGGCGCCAGATCTCACTACAGATGGTTGTGAGTCACTATGTGGTTGCTGGGAACTGAACTCGGGACCTCTGGAAGAGCAGCCAGTGCTCTTAACTGCTGAGTCATCTCTCCAGCCCCTAAAACTGCACTCTTGGTAAAGCATAGTTCCTATACACAGAGCTCAGCAGGACTTCAGAACCAAAACTGCCTCGTGATTTAATTCCAAAGATGATATCACTGTGATGAAAACGTTTTCTGGTCAATCCAACATCGGCAAAATGAATTTCCTATTTCACTAGTCAGCCATTCTAGGTCTTGGTCACTTCTGACTTAGGGCAGGTACTCACTTCAACCCAGTGCTTCTATGAAACATGCACATATACAGATAGTTAAAAACAAAACAAACAAACAAAATCTACATTCTCCGACTGGAGACATGGCTAAACAGTTTTGTAAAGGCTCCTGCCACCAAGTCCAATGACCTGAGCTTGATTCCTGGGACTCACATGGGAAGGAAAGAAGTGAGTCTCTTGACATTGTCCTCTGACTCCATATGTGTGCTGTGTCACGTGTGTGTGTATTTGTGTGTGTGTGTGTGTGTGTGTAAGTGTGTGTTTCCCTCATCCCCACCACCAATAAATAAGTAAATGTAAATAAATTAAATCTGCATTTCCTGCTTCATATCAGATATGTGTTAAATCACATACTGTCATAGGAACATATAGTTTTGTCACTTTTAAGAAACAGAAGGAACTACCTTATTAATCCACAGGGCTTTGTACCTACATCTAAGCATCAAATAAAACAAATTAATACTCAAGTTTCATCTCTTGAATCAGGATTTATAAATACTCATAAGTACCAAAATGCCACTTTCTAACTCTCTAAAACTGACACTGCTTTCCCCGTTCCCCCTTTTATATATGACAGAGTCAATACTTTGGTTCACATTATAACAATTACCAGCTTGGTGTGTGTGTGTGGAATGGTACAATATGTGCCCATAGCTGCGCTAATTAAATCTATACGAGCCTTGAAGCATTTGCAATGACCCATGAAGTTGATTCTATATATTTACTTCCCCTCAAATTGCACTGGGACGAATGGAGATTCAGAATTATTAATATCCTGCTTCAGATTAATTTACGCAGTTTATAAGTAATAGAGCTGGAAATTCCAAAGACAGCTCATTAGTAAAAAGTAAATTGCACAAATCAACATTTATATAGCTTATTCTCCTAACCAAAAATGGGATTTGGGGAAGATCAGCCTTCCCAGTTGACAAAGAACTTCCAGGGTCACAGGCAATGACAATAGTTATTGTATAATATCAAAGGGCATTGGGGATGTAGCGCTGAGGCAGAGCATTTGTATAGCATATGTAGGGGTCCAAGTTCAATCTCTGGCAGTAAACTAAAATAAAACAAACCAAAAATTGGCGCTGTGTTACAAAGTCAGACAAGGTATTCTGGCCATAAATGACTCCACTTTCTTAGTATGGTAAAATACATTTCCCAAAATGAAGACAGGAATGTAGGCCGTGCCTGCTCTGGATGTCTTTCCCATCGACCACTATTTCCATTCTTAAGGACATAGAAGGATTCTATCTTTGGACTCACTTGAACTTGGAGGCTTTTAGAGAATGTCATCCCAGGGTAGGATGCTCAGATATGCTGATTGCTTTACATTAAAATGCTTGGAGATCAGCAGGAACAAGAAGAGGCTTTTCTCAGAAATTCCAGAAATGTGGAATTCCTTCTTCCTGGCATAGCATGGGTATTGCCATCTTAATCAGAGTGGCGATCTGTGTGATTACCTACATGAGATCCTCCCAAAACCGGGCCTGTTGATGCTTCTTCAGAGTTGGTATGGGGAGGGTCATTAGAACCTCACCTGAGACTCCTCCTGCCTCTCCCTCCCTCTGCTTTCCTTCCCCTCCCCTCCCCCATCTCTCCTATAGCCACACCCCCAGCTGTCCAGTTGCCTGTGATCTTGGATTACAGCATGTGGAAGGTTAACCAAAAGAGGGTTCTGTGTAACTTTTGGGAAGTCCTACCTATGCTGGGTGGGACTTTCCAGTGATCCAGTCATCCACACGCCTGTATGTAAGGCTTCACCTCCAGTAAGCAAGCTTGGAGCTGGCAAACATAGGGAAGAGTTCAGCGACTCCACCTGGCTTGGACCAGGTACACACTTCTCTTCTAATACTGCATTTGGTGGCCTGTAGGGACTATGCAAATGCAGCCCTCTCTAAACGACAGAATACGTTTTTTCTTTTCTTAATATCAAACTGGATACAGACTGCTCGAGATACAGTCAGTTATGAAAACAGGAAGGTCTATCTAAGCCCAGACTAGTTTGGGGTATCATATATGTTATTGTTCATAACAATAAGTAAATTATGCCCTGTGAGTGAAGTTTTGGGGGAAATCCCATATTTGCTGTCTTATCACTATTTATGATTGGGCATGGGCACATATGATTAAAGTCAGATGCATTATGGAAAAGGACATCACAGTAGAGAAATGATTATATATAATACAATCTATCAATGGAGAATCATCCAAACTATGTCCCTATTAACCAAACTGCTCCTAATTTTAGTGCCATGAAAAGAAGCCCCAGCCAGCCGGGCCCTTGAGTACGTTAAGGCAAGTGACCTGCTGTCAATCTGGACAGGGTACTCCCTTCTCATCTACAGCTACTTCACCTGAATAAAATTTCATCACTACTTTTGCAATCTATGTGAGACATTATTTCAGCTCTTCGACTAAGAGGCCCTGGGCCTGGAAATACATAGTCCAGACTCTTGACATCAGTGACAAGCTCATCAATAAACTCACTGGCTGGACTTGGGTGGAATTTGTCTTTGGTCTGTCACCAGTGTTCTTTCTGGAGTGAGCAGACATGTTTACATAGCACTAAGAAAATTTTACCCAACATATACCAACCTAAAGGTTAGATCCGGGGGGAGGGGGAAAGTACAACTGTCTTCAAACCTCTCCCTGAGAGTCCAGCAGGCAGAGAAGATTACACCTTCACTATGAGAGAGGAATGTTGTCATGCCAACTTTGACTTTGGCATCTACTCCTGCCGTTCAGCTTTCACACAGAACCATGTACAAAGCAGCCTGCTCTTAGCCCTTTGAACCCCCTAAAAATCATCTAGCGACCCTCACTGTCCACATTCCCCAGCTCCCTTACAAACAGGCTATACGAATTTCCAACCTCATTGGATAAGTCTCCTGTGCATTAGTAACGTGTGTGCTTCTTCTGCTGTTCACCGACTCTCCATCCATTCACTTCGGAACTCATCCCAGAACAGAGGGGGAGTCTCCCTGTGCTCTCGCCTCTTGTTCACCAGCTTCTGGCACTTCTCGTAATTAATAGTTAGTATTTAAACAGGCTTAAGTGTGAACTACAAAACATTACAGTATTGATCTTTACGCTTCACTAATTACTGAGTAATCTTAAGTGAGTTCATCAACTTTCTTGTATTGAGCCTTCTCGCGCACATAAAACCATAAAGTTGGATTAACTGGACCCTAAAGTCCTCTCCTAATTCCAGGATCCTAATACGGCAATGATCTTTGTACTCTGCCTGCCATTCTAGTGAGCGCCATACAACCAGTAGATGAATAGAAAGAAACAGGGCATAATTTAAAAAGCTTTTAAAGAACTATGCCTGAAGCTGAACCTTAGCCCTTGCACATGTTAACTATAAGACTTTGGCTAAGCCTTAGGTGTCTTATCTCCAAAGCTAGGTTCTCCAAAACTGAGAAGTCTAAGTTTTTTATGAAGACTGGATTGTAAAAATACATCTAATACTTGGGGGAGAGGCTACAAGTCAACAATAAGACGTACACTTAGCATACATACATGAGGCCCTGGGATTGATTCCTAGCATGTGTGTGCACATGCGCGCACGCACGCACACCCTAAAACAACGGCTCCATTCAATAAGCACTCACGACATATTTATTCCTTCTCTTAAAGTATGACTTTTAAACATCATTGCACAGTTTCATTTCTCCTTTTTTTTTCTTTTTCCAAGACAGGGTTTCTCTGTAGCTTTGGGGCCTGTCCTGGAACTAGCTCTTGTAGACCAAGCTGGCCTCAAACTCACAGAGATCCACCCGCCTCTGCCTCCCGAGTACTGGGATTAAAGGCGTGTGCCACCACCACCCGGCACCATGTTTTGTTGTTTTTTTTTTTTTTTTTGAGAGCCATTTCTTAAACCAAGGTTTCAAAGATTTATAGGATTTTAACTTAGGACACAATAACAAAACCTTACGGAGTGGCAGAGTCTTACTCTTCTGGAGGCTAGCAGTCTCAGGTCAGGGTTCAGCAGGCCTCAGGCTAGTGAGGGCTCTCAGCTGACAGACAGCTGCCTTCCAGCTGTGCCCTCTTCAGCAAAAGGAGCACTTGTGTGTCTTACCTTGAAAAGATACCAGGTCTCATTTACCCTTCATCATCTGCTCAAGTCTGTCTCAAGGCCAAGAAAACAAAGCTTTGAAAGCCAGGGTGGTCAAGCAGGCAAGTCACACACAAGTCATTGGCGCTCTCAGCAAAGCTGCCAGCACTTATCCGTGAGCCTCACCCATCTACAGATGCAGGAACAGGTGGCTTTCACAGAGGCATTTCAGTCTCTGCGACTTCATAGGGCATCTGTTTGTGTGCTAGTACACAATCCTCAAGGGGCAGGAGGGTGCTTCTTTACCAAGGAATACACCGGCTTGCATTTGCCAGCTATAATTAAATCTTTTTTCAAATGATGTCTTCATACTGCTTTTACTAGCAAGGCATAAATTCTTTTCCTTGCTTCAGGTTCAGGAGAGAGACAGACAGACAGACAGCTATTCTAACTCCTATGTGTATTTTTTGCCCTACTCTTATGCTTTAGAACCGGCATGCAGGCTGGCACCTCAGCTAAAATGTGTAGAACTTATATTTAAAAATAGCAATTTTTACAACAGAGTTTTCTGCACAGGAAGGTGGGGGGGGGGGTGGAGGGTCGGGGAATGACTTGTCCTTACCCAATCCAATAACTTCTTTCCTCCCCAAAATGTCTGGATTTTCTGTGCAATACTGCTGCGCCTTCCTGTGTGTCCCCAGCTGGAAGAGGTGAAGGGGGCGACTTCCTGCTGCTAATCTCCACATTACCTCACCGCATCCTTCTTGGCTCCATCGGTGCCTGTGTTAGAATTTTCCTATAGCAATTCCCTTCTGCTGTAAATGCCAAAAATGCATTCTCTTCCTGACGAGACCCTAATAAAAACCACCGACTTGACAAAGAACCGTCTACTGTTTTCTGAAGTGTTAATTTGCTCTTTTGTATGTTTACCTTGCTTTCATACAGTTCTTTCAAAACAGCAAAACTTTCAGGTCAGGGATAAAAACCAAAACTCCAACTTTTCAAGGTACAGACTAACAGGAGTACAGAGGTTGAAGAAAGGGGGAAATAATAGGCAAGGAAGGTCAGAGTATGAAGGAGATAGCCAAAGCTACCTGGGTAACACGCTAGCTTTACCAGCGCACATTCAAATCAATAAGTCTCAGACTGGGTGGCTCTGAATACGACAGGAGTACTTTTAGGGCATCTCAGAACAGACACTGCCTATGAACACAGAAGCAGTGACTATGTTAGCAAACCCTCCACACGTCACAGGACTCCATTCACCCAGGGGATTGCCGTTTCTTCACAGAAGCTCTCCAAATGGACTAAGGATCCAAAAGAAAAAATTTATGTGTAAATAATTGTCAGTGGCTATAACCTGGAGCAATGTGTTGAAAATGTAGCTCTTTAAATGCTAACCATCCAAACATAGACCGATGGTATCACAGCAAACAAACACTATCTCCTCAATGAATGGAAAACACCATATGGTTGTGGAAGCCTCGTTTAAGACTTGGTTTCAGAGAGCTGGGGACATACTCAGTGGCAGATCATCTGCGTAGCATGCACAGGTCCTGTACTGCCAGAGGATAAAAATAAAGACTTGGTCTCAGTGGAAGGACTGTCCTTCAACCTAGGACTCTGATATAATCTTTGCAAAGTCTTGTCAGGTGCATGGGCTCATGCACACTTGTTGTAAGAAATACTTCATCAGGATGTAGATGATCTTGGCATTTCAGAAATTCAAACTGCCTCAAAATAAACTCATAATGATTGGAGGTTAATAACACTAACATAGTAATCACTATATCTAAGGGCCACATTATTCTAAGGTTCAAATAAAAAAATGTAATGGCTTTTGGTCAAACAGTATTTTAGATCTATGATTCACTGGGAAAGGAAGTATAATGTCTGCTTTAACATTACACACCAGGCTGAACAACACCAAGTAAGCTGCCTAGGTTCACAGCTATAATCCGATCCCAGGTAGTCAAGTTTATTCTCTTTTTTTTTTATTATTTATTTATTTATTATGTATACAATATTCTGCCTCCATATATGCCCACACGCCAGAAGAGGGCGCCAGATCTCATTACAGATGGTTGTGAGCCACCATGTGGTTGCTGGGAATTGAACTCAGGACCTCTGGAAGAGCAGCCAGTGCTCTTAACCACTGAGCCATCTCTCCAGCCCCAAGTTTATTCTCTTAACAACACTATACAACACTCCCTAACTTAATCAAACTTACACAGCTAAGTAGAAGGTAAAACCAAAAATGTATATAGCCGTTGAGCCACTTAGCGAGGAACAAACTGTTCACTCTACACTTTCAAATCTAATGACTTCAGCAGCACCCTCAAAAACAATACAAAAACAAAATGAATTTTGAATGAATTAAATGAAAGGTATGCCCTGGCAATGCTGAAGCGTGTATGGGCAGCCTGTATATGGCAGTTCTGTTGGACTTGACCATACTGGGTTTTGTGGTCTAAACTGATGAAGACAACTGACCAGGTATCTTCCTCAAGAGGGCACCAGATCTCATTACAGATGGTTGTGAGCCACCATGTGGTTGCTGGGAATTGAACTCAGGATCTTTGGAAGAGCAGGCAGTGCTCTTAACCACTGAGTCAACTCTCCAAAAACAAAGAAAAGCAAAAACAAAAAACCTGTACAAACACAGAGAGTAGGAAAGGCGAGCACGGGACTCCCATGTCATTTGTATCTTGACCAATATGCATTGCAAAAAAAGAGCTGAGGAGAGTAAATTCAGAAGGACTTACATTGAACTCCCCACTTTTCATTCATTGAACATTTATTAAGTAAGAATACAGCTCTGGAGTCAGACCTGCATAGACACCCTGCATTGAAGCTCATTGGATGGAGCCATTCAGTTTTGCCCATAATGAGACACCCAGGAGAAAAGGTGACACATGCTAGAAGGGACAGCAAAAGGAAGTCAGCTTCCTAACTGGTTTACCACAGGAGGAACCTTTTCCCACCTCAAACAAAAATGGTTCACAGCTACTGGTGACTCCCTGCCTGCTTACTATCTGGCTTTTGTAATCAATGGCAAGTTACTTAGCCATGCTAAACCTCAGTTTCCTCAATTTGAAAAATACGGTTGAAAATAGTGCTTGCCTTAGTGTGGTTTTTTTAAGGGTTTGCATAAAATGATGCAAGCTAAAATTCATGATAGTGCCAAGCGCTTAGTAAAATCTGCTAAAATGAATACTGTCTTAGGGCTATTACTGCTCTGATGAAACACCATGGCCAAAAGCAACTTGGGGAGGAAAAGGGTTGATTTGGCTTACATATCCCAAGTCACAGTCAATTGTGGGAAGCCAAGGGTAGAAACTCAAAAGGGATAGGATCCTAGAGGCAGGAGTTGATGCAAAGGCCATGTGGGGTGCTACTTACTGGCTTGCTCATCATGGCTTTCTTATAGCATTCAGGTCCAGGATGGTACCACCCACAATGGCCTGGGCCCTCCCCCATCAATCACTGATTAAGAAAATGCCCAACAGGCTTGCCTACAGTCCCATCTTATAGAGGCATTTTCTCTGTGTCTCTCTCGTCTGTCTGTCTCTTTCTCTCTCTCTCATTTCTTTATTCAACTTTATTTTATGTGCATTGGTGTGAAGGTATCAGATCCCCTAGAACTTGTAAACTGCTGTGTGGTTGCTGGGACTTGAACCCAGGTCCTCTGGAAGAACAGTCAATGCTTTTAGTTAATGGGCCATCTCTCCAGCCCTGGAGGCATTTTCTCAATTCACAGTCCCTCGTTTCAGATGACTATAGCTTGTGTCATCTTGTGATCTTGTTGACATAAAATCAGTCAAGCCACCATCCATGTCATCAAGTATTTTTTCAGAGCTAGGGATGCAGCTAGGTGGTAGAGTATTTTCCCATCATGCACAGGGACCTGGGTTTGCTACTGAGTTAGCACTGTAGAAAGAAACCAAACAAAACGCCCAAAGGCATTCCAAGGATGTTAAACTAAACTTACTGGAGTGGGCAAGCATTTTTACAAACCATGGCATACAGTGTGATAATTAGTAAATACAAAATATTCTTAGAACCTAGCAGTTAATAAGTGTTCCGTGCAGGGGCTCAGTAGTGAAGATCATGTGCTGTTCCTACAGAAGACTGGGGTTTGATTCTCAGCCCGTACACTGCAGCTCTCAACCATCTGTAACTCCAGTTCCAGGGGAACCAGGCATGCCAGTGACACACACACACGCATGTAGGCAAAACACTATACATACAAAACATAAAGTAAATCTGAAATAAATGTATGTGTAATAGATGTTAAAATAAACATAAAATAAATAATTAATAAAATAAAAATAAAATGGGCTCTCAGCAGCCCATTTAGAATTTTCACATCACATATTCTTGCCTGGGCACATCTTATTTTAAGGAGAACAATCATGCCCATGTGTCATTCTGCTTTTTTTTCCCTCTCCAATCTGGGGATGGAATCCAGACCTCACGCGTGTTGGGCAAGTGCTTCACCGGTGAGTTCCATGCCCCAATCCTTTCCTGAGTCATTTTATATCATGAAAGAAAAATGATCATGCTGGAGAAAGCTGGAAAGAAGCCTAAAGGGTCTCAGTTCAGGGGAAAAAGAACCAGAGGCTCCCAACAGATGAGACAGTTGCTTTATATTCCCAGGGATGCACAAACCACCAGACTTGCACAGAGTGGCCTCCATCCATTTTCTCTAGATGCGGCTTTCTTCAGAACCCGATTGTTGATTCATTCCAACCTCAGAATAGATGTCTGGCCCTACTCCCTTTTAAGAAAGAGCTCCTTCTGTCCATACTGCAATGTTTGGGATATTTAAAACTTCTATTGCCATAAATTCCAAGCTGACGGTCTCATAGCAGCCATAATTCAGTTGCAAGGAACACACATTTACCACAGGCCTGCAGACTAGAAGACTGAATAGGCCCCTAGCTGTGTAAATGAATGGAGCTCACTGTGACCCAGCAGCAAACGGGACCCAGACAACTGAGACCTGGGTCAACTCTTGCATTCCCTTCAGCCTTCCAGACGTGTGCTGAGATTTGGATGAACCAGAAAGCTAACTATGCTTTTGTGACTGGACTGTTAAGTGAGGAAAGTTCTCTTGACTTTATTAATGTCTGAATCTTCCTAGCTCGCAGGCATAGGGCACATCTCACATGTACTGTAGATTTCTCTGCCCACTTAAGAACCTCTTGATGGGAATAAGCCTTAGAAAGCTTTGGCTTCACATCAGGACCTGTCACTAAGTAGTGCTATAGCTGGTGCTGGACCAGTGGACCAGCACTGGGCTGGCCCACCGCTGGGGAGACCTGTAATCCCAACCACTCTAAATAGTGCTATGGACTTACATAGCATTTAACCCCTCAGGTCTTCTCTGAGATACTGCCCCCCCAAAAAAAGACTTTTCTTATTGAAAGATAATATGGAACAATTTGATATGTTACACAAATAAACACAAAACTTTAATGCACTTTACAATTGTTTTTTAGGGGAACTATGTTGCCAAGCTGGCCTCAAACTACAGGTCCACCTCGCTCGGCTTCCCAGGTAGATATATATCAGCACACCCAGCTTTAACGCACTGTTTGTAGGACAGAAACATTTTACAAATGTGAGCCTTATTCACTGTGCCATGTTTTATTCCTCTAGAATCTTATTACAGCACTATCATCGCAGAGGCAATGAGCGCAAACGGTTCAATCAAAGAGTAACCAGGATCTGGAAACGTCTGCAGGTGCCAATTGTTGGCAGAATAATCCTCAATAATATTATCTGTTCAGCAATCCTTGCGACTTTGGCTTGTGGAGAAGCATTTTGTGCATCAGACACTACTCATTATGTAAGGGCATAAATATGGAGCCTCGAATCTACCTGTCCTAACATCCCTCAGGGACAAGAAATATGACCTCCTTCTAAAGAATAAGACAGCTTATGTAGCTACAGAAACACATGGAACTGATAAATAAAAACACTTGTGCATCAGAACATTGTGCAACACAGCAAGACACAAAAAGTTTGTCGCCTAAGAAACTTAAGAAATTAACTTTGTAAAACTTTAGGTTTCTCCTTGGCGAATGCACACATTACATATACACTGACCTCCACTAAGATCCAGCCCAGACTCACATGACTCAAGCAGCCGCATCTGGGAAGGACATGCCAGACATCTGGCAAAACATTCTGTCGAAGACAAGGCTCCCTATGTCTTGGCCACAGAGTCATGCAGGGCTGCCACTGGCCGTAATACAGAACATCTACTGCTAATGTGCACTTTCCACGTTTGACAGAGAATTTATCTGACTTAAAACACTCAAAATTGGTGAAGGATACCATCTTCTACTTGCTGGCATATGAGACCGGCCACAAACAAAACATTACCTCAAGACTTAAAGAGGCTTTAAAATAGGATGAGGAAAAAGCCATAAACACAGGGGCAGTTTGAGAGCAGGCAAGACGGCTCAGAGGGGAAGGGTACTGAGGTGGTTTAAATGAGAAAGGTCCCCACAGGCTCTTGTGTTTGACTACTGGGTCCCCAGTTGGTGGAACTGTTTGGGAAGCATTGGGCAGCATGGCCTTGTTGGAGGACCTGTGTCCCTGGGGGTAGGCTTTCAAAAGCCAGCACTATTCCCAGTTAGATTGCTCAGCCTCATGTTGGGACCAAGATGCAGCTTCCAGCTGCTGCTCCAGTGCCATGTCTTATTGTGTGCTGCGCTGCTGCCTGCCATGACAATCATGGACTCATCTCAGAAACTGCAAGCCCCCAAGTTAAATGCTGTCTTTTGTAAGTTACCTTGGTCATGGTGTTTGTGTCACAACAACTGGAAAGTAACCAAGACAGGTTATTTGCTCAGAAGCATGACAATCTGCATTTGCTCCCTAAAACCTACAGGGTGGAAGGAGAGAACTGACTTCACACTGTGCAAACACACAGAGCACACTGACGCAGATTAAGATGTAGTGACATTACCAGGTAGAGCTTTATGGAACCACTATAATATATGCAACCCACCACAGACCAAACAGACACTATGTAGCACATGCTTATATTTCTATTTCAAACACCTAAACCTAAGGCTTGATACATGATCTAGGCACTAACAGGAGTCTTAAAACAAAAGACCTCTCACAAAATGCTTAGGACAGACATAATTTAGATTTTGTATCTATATAGAGATGGATTTGGCCAGTTTGAAAGGAAGATAATATTTATATAGACATAGGTAATATTTATGTTTCCTTGGTAGTTAAACTAAGTATCCAGGAATGTTGGTATAAAAGCTTTGTTTTGTTTTCTTAAGCAACAAGGGGGGAAAAAAGTCTTTTCTTTGGATTTGTGATATCACTGGAAACTTCTAATCACCCAATTCTTTCCTTTTATGACATAATTCAAACACTTTACTGAAGCTTCCTTCTGGTGTTTGAAAAACTGCAGCCAGGCCAGTGTGGCTGGTATTAGCCCTGTGTTATCTCTCGCTTCAGTTCCAGGCCTTACTACAAACACAGAAGCATCCCACAAACATTTGCTGAGCGGGTGAATGAGAGGAGGGAAGCATATCCACTGCTGCCAGACTGAGAAAATCTGGATGCAAGGAACAAGAATAAAGGCAGAACCCAGCGGGATGCCCTACATCAAATCTTGATTTTCAACTTGGCAGGGTTTAGAATCACCATGGAAACACGTACCCGGGTGTTTTCAGAAAGATTTGACTGAAGAGGGAAGCGTGGGTGGCCCTATCTCATGGACTAGGTCCCAGGGTGGAGTAAAAGTCAGAGTGTCTCCTGAGCTCCAGCATTTACTCCTCTGTTTCCAGGCGGTGCATGCAATGCACCCAGTTGCCTCACCTTCCTTTCTCCACAGCTTCCCCACCATGATCTGAACGGCACCCTCAAACTGGGACACCAAGTAAACGTGCCCACAAGGCCCAGGAAACATCACAGGGAAGGGAATGGAGAGGCCATAAGAGCCAGAAGTCAAGGAAGACCAAGAGAAGACGGTGTCTTTTGGACATGACGGAACCACCTCACTCATGAACTCAGAGCAGCTAATGGCCACCGCCTGCACCAGAGCCAGCCAGGCAACACTGCAGCATGGAGGGAGGGAGTAGGTGCTTGTGAGCCCCACCTCCAGCTGGGGAGCTACTGACAAGTAATGGCTGCTAAGCAAGGGAGAGCCAGTTTTCTTTAAGAGCATGGTCTCTGATGGGTCAACCCTGATGGCTCTATACCATGTACACATAAGCATTAACTGGATTTGAGAGTTATTTAAAATGAGGACATGAAGTTGGGAGGGGTGGATCTTGGAAGAGTTAAAGGATAGAGTAAGGGATGAATCTGCTCAAAATATGTTGCAGGGATGTATGAAATTCTCAAAGAATTAATAAAATATTGTTTAAACAGAAAGACTATCAATGTGAATTCAAAGCAGTTCTGGGGGTGCGATGGTGATGGCCTATGGCCATATAAACATGCTTTACATTACTGACCTGCATGCTTCCATTTGCTTTGGGTTTAGGTTAGATTGCTTATTTGGTTGGTTTGTTGAGACAGGGTCTCACTCTCTGGTCCTGCCTGGCCTGGAACTTGCTAGGTAGACCAGATGACTCAAGCTTATATCCATCCCTCAGCTTCTGCTCCCACTACTGGTATCACCTGTGAGCTATGCCTTTCAGTTCTACAAATAGGTAAAAACCCATCCTATATAAAAAAAAAAAAGAGAGAGATAAGAAAGGTCATTTTTCAAAGAGAAATTCTCTTGCACTAAACATTCAAGGAAGGAAGAAAGTATGAAATCTCAGTCAGTGATAGGAAGGTTGATTGTCGGCTACAAGAAGTCTACTTAGCATTCCTGCTGTTTTCCAACAAGTTCAGACACTGGCCAGGCAGTAAGAAGCTATGAGACCCTCAAAGAAAGCTGATGGAACCCGAGGTTTTTAAGAAAGGAGAGAGAGCCTAACTCTGCAAAGAACCCCAGAGCTGCTGTTCTTTGCCGAGCTGTGACTGTCCAACCAAAACTTCTGCCTGATTCTTGAACTATTGACAAAGTGGCAGCAGTCCATCCTGGCTGTTCTGTTTTGTTCCAGCACTCTATCATTTTCTTCTCTCCTCCAAACCCTTCTATAGTTAAGGAAATTATTGGCAAAATAAAAGAAGAAAGAAAAGAAAAAGAAAGAAATGAGCCACTGCTCAAACCAACATTTAGTCTGTTCTCAACCAGAAGCACACTATTGCTGCTAATGTCCTCTAAGAGACAACCAACCAAATACCTTTCTTTCTTTCCTTTTCTCTCTCTCTTTTTAAATGTTGCTTCAGATCTAGGATGGGCAAAATAAGGTCAAGACAAAATATTTCCTATATTAAAAAGTGGTTTGAACCAGGAGTGCTAACAAATGCCTGTGATCCCAGCAGGAGTATTATTAGACTTGGAGTACAGCTTGGGCTACACACAGTGAGATACGTGCGTGCATGAATGTATGTACACGCATGCATGCATGCACATATGTTTATACATTTGTGTGTTGCACACATGTGCATGCATGTGCATGTGTGTGTGCATGTGTGTATTGCGTGCATGTATATATACAATGAGCAGAAATGACGACCCTAAGCTACAGCTACACCTACAAATACCAAATGGCTGGATGTCTGGGGAAACCTGTAAATTCAATAGTACCATAAGACAGACCACTGCTCAGCCTCCCAGAATCAGATTCCATTAGGCACTAACTCAAGCAGCAGGAAAGTTACTCCACAGAGTTAAGGTGATTTTCAAGCCTAATGGTCTCAAATTCCATCATGCAGTCCTAAATCATCCAGGATCCCTTCGTGACCATTCTTCAGATAAAAGTGTCTCCAACTCCAGGTAATAATGCAAAATGAATTTAAATTGAAGTTTCACCCATTTACTTTAAGTCCAAAGTCTAACAATTTATGTGATAAAGATTACATTGCAAGCCTCTAGAGGTAGAGACATAACTAGCACCTCACCTTAAGTGAACATTTCAAGAAAAAAAATGCTTCCGATAATTAAAGCAATAGCGGACATACAGCAGATACTAAAGTATTTGCTGAATGGATAAAGGAATTAATTATCATAAAATTACCACACAGCCTTCATAAGGATGGTTGTATGAAAGGCGCGCTAAAAACCCTCACCTAAAAAGCTAACGGTGAGGCAATGCAATGCAGGGGTCAAGCGTCACGCATATGCATGCATATATAATCTGAAAGACACCTAAACCCAGTATAGGGCCTTCGAGTCCCCAGTCGCTGACTGCCTTGACTAAAATCCTCTAAAGGTCTTTACAGCTTTGAATGGGGGGGGGGGGGGAGACCTACCTCAGTAGCTATACAAAGAGGAAAGGGGAGGCTGCCCTTCTAATCACATCTTCACAAAAAGACCTCTTCTACCTGGATCTCGGGAGCTTTCTGTGTCCTCCAGAATAATTTTTCTATAATCTACACCCTGCTTGAGAATGACAGATTAGTCTAAGACTCTTTGGCAGGACAGTGATGGTGGGATGCACCAGTAAGTCCGAGTTACTTGGGGGTGGCCAAACAAGGAGAGTCACTTGAGTTCAGGAGTTAAGGACAGCCTGAGCAACAGATTGGAATCCCATTCCAAACAAACGAACAGGCTAATGATTCTTCATTACTTGGCATACCTCCATGTGTGAAAATTTGGGGGTGGAACATCAATCCGACCTATCCTTCACTGAATCCGACATAAACGTTACAAGATACGATTTTTTTTCACACAATTAATCCAATTAACTGAACAGCCAATAAACACGAGAGAGGTGGGGCAACAAGAAGAGTATTCATTTTTTAGCTTTATTTAAAGACTGAGCGATCTTTCAAAGTGACTGGGGATGAGGGTGAGGTGGAGAGATGGCTCAGTAGGTGAAAGTGTATGTCACCCTTGCAAAGGAACTTAGTTTGGTTCCCAACACTCACACTACCTGTAACCCCAAGGGATCTGACACCCCAATCCGGCCTCCAAGAGCGTTTGCATGTGCACACACACACATACACACATACACACATACACAGCTTTAAGAGATGGGTTCTTTAAAGATCATTTCAAAATTGGATTGATGGTACTGAAAGTCTAATGTCCAGGCATGTGGCATACACCTAAGTTCTACCACTTAGAAGCAAAAATGGAAGAAATTTGAAAGCAAAAATGGAAAAAATGAAATGAAGTTTTAAATAAATGCTGATAAGATAGATCAGTGGGTAAAGACACTGGCCACCAAGCCTGATGTCTTGAGTTTGATCATATCTTGAATATAATAGAAGGAGAGAACTGACACCTGCAAATTAAACTCACAGTTTTCCCAGGTTTGCAATTCCAGCTACTCAGACTGCAAAGTAAGTCCAAGACCAACCTAGACAACTTAATGAGAAACCATCTCAAAAAGGGGTGGGGGAGAAGGTAAGAAAGTAGCTCCATCAAAAAATAAACAAAGAAAGAAAGCTAGGGGGTCAATATTAGTATGCCACACCCTGTCGCCATCATCGCACACACACACACCACCGCTGTTGAACACTGGTTAATAAAATGCTTGACTTGGGAAAAACATTTCTAATAAGATATTCTGCCATTTCATAGTCTCACTCACATACAGGGGAAGGAACTTGTTATCTTGGGGTAACAGAAGAGAAAGCTTCACAATGAGGAAGGAGGATGCACTCCAGGCTGACCACTGAACAGAAAGCAAGAGACAGTTATTCCGGTAAGGGGAGGGTGTGCATGCCACAGCACACACATGGACCCAGGGACAATCCTGACAAATGCTTGTGGAATGAGTTCCCTCTTCCCACCTTTTCGCACATTCTAGGAATGGGGCCTCAGCCCTTCCACATCGTGCTGGTCAGAAGATATTATCTGAACGGGCTGGAGTGGAGGACAGAATCCGGCTTAACTGTCTTCACTGCTCAGCACCACACCCCACGCATACTTCGAAAGGGAAGACGCTGCTCAAACATAGATCCACAGGCACAGCAAAACCATAGACCATAGATCCACAGGCACAGCAAGACCCACTCTAGCCATTCTTTTTTTTAAGCAGCATTCTTTTCATGGAAAATGTTTTTCTATTTCATAAAAAGAAAGACTGCTCCAGAGGCGGTTGTTAAAATGCTAAATTCCATTCCTATCTCTCCGGACTTAGTCCTACTGCAGCCAGCCTGCAGGAGACCTTCCCCCACCACCACCACCCTTCCCTGGCACTGACCCAGGGTCCCCTTAACTCTTCCCCACTGACCCTCTCAGCCTTCCTTGTAGCCCGCCTCCTTTCCTATGTGTCACCCACCAACCTCAGAAGAACTGTCTACCAGGGACCCAACAGCCTAGGATTCAGAGTAGGCAACAGCCAAGAGAGCAAACAACCAACCAGCAAAGACAAGACCAGATATCTACACCAAAAAACATTTCAAACACTTAACTACAGATGCCTAGATCCCGACACAGACATAGATAAAAACACAAGCATAAACAACCAAGATACCAGGCCTCCTTCAGATACCAGTGCCCGACTATAACAGGCCCAGAGAAAGGCAATTTAGCTGAGGCACAAAACAAGGACTTGAAACAGCAATTACGAATACATCCAAAGACCTTAAAAAGCATATGAATAAATGCCATAATGCATGCTATGAAAATACAAATGAGCAGCTGAATAAAATAATGAATACATTTCAAGACAGGAAAGTAAAATTTAACAAAAAAAATAGAATCATTAAAGAAAATGTAAAGTGAAATAAAACTGGAAATAAAAAACTTAGGACGTCAAACAAAACCCTCAGAGGTAAGCTTCACCAACCGAGTACAAAACACAAAAGACACAATTCCAGATGCTGAAGACAAGGTAGAAGAAATGAAAACGTTAAATCTAAAAAATAGAAATCCAGGCACAAAATTTCCAGGAAATCTAGGATACTGTGCAAAGACGAATCTACAAATAATAGGGAGAGAGGAAGGAAACCCAGGTCAAAAGCACAGAAAACTTTTTAAACAAAATTATAGAAGAAAAATTCCCCCAAATAAGGAAGGAGGTGTCTATCAAGGGACAAGAAGCATACAGAACACCAAATAGGAACAGAAAAAAAAACCCAATGACACATAGTAATCAAAACACTAAATGTACAGAACAAAGAAAGAATATTAAAAGCTACAAGAGAAAAAGACCAAGTCACATATAAAGGCACTCTCATTAAAACAGTATTTGAGCTTTTGATGGAGACTGTAAAAGTCAGAAGGGCCTGGACAGGGATACGCTCCAAATCTATGAGATCACAGATGCCAGCCCAGACTACCCAGCAAAACTATCAATCACAATGGACAGGGAAAGAAAAGCATTCCATGATAAAACCAAATTTAAGCAATTTCTGTCTACCATTCCAGCTCTACAGAAGGCACTAGAAGTAAAAGTTCAGTCTGAAGAGGTGAACTACACCCAAGAAAACACAAATAATAGATAATCTTGGAACAGTCCATCAAAAAGGGGGAGGACCCACACCATAACAAAGTAACAGGAATCAATAAACACGGCTCATTAACCACTCTCAATATCAACGGTCCCAATTCCTCAATAAAAAGGCACAGACTAATAGACAAGATCAGAAACAGGATCAATCTTTCTGCTGCAACACCTCACCATCAAAGGTAGACATCACTTCGGTGTCAAAGGATGGAAAAAGATTTTCCAAACGAAAAAACCCAAGAAGCAAGTAGGTATAGTTATTTTAATATCTGACAAAATAGACTTCAAAGCAAAACTAGCCAGAAGAGACAGGGAAGGACACTATATAATCCCTACAGGAAAAATCCACATAGAGGATATTGTAATTCTAAACATGTATGCACCAAGCACAAAGAGGAATGCTCTACCTTACATTTGAATATGAACTTCACTGTAACATATACTGGTTATTTGACTTTTTTTTTAAAGATAAACAGTCACTAAACTCAAAACTGTTAAAGAAAATGACACCTGCACAGTCTCACTTCGGCAATTTGATCACAATGAACTGTGTTCACGTGTGCACACCACCCCAGCAGTACCCACTGAGATAAGAGAACGGGAGACAAGGGTGTGACTATCAGGCAGCACCCATTGCCTTTTTCTTTTTTTTTCCTATTTATTTATTTAAGATTTCTGCCTCTTCCCCTCCACCGCCTCCCATATCCCTTCCCCTCCCCTAATCAAGTCCCCCTCCCTCAACAGCCAGAAGGGCAGTCCGGGTGCCCTGCCTTGTGGGAAGTCCAAGGACCTCCCACCTCCTTCCAGGTCTAGTAAGGTGAGCATCCAAACTGCCTAGGCTCCTACAAAGCCAGTACGTGCAATAGGATCAAAACCCAGTATCCTTGTTCTTGACTTCTCAGCAGTCCTCATTGTCCGCTATGTTCAGAGAGTCCAGTTTAAGACTTTCTTTGCTTACCATAAACTTTCACGAAAGTTTCTTCATCTTCCTGCCTACTTTAGCTAAACAATAGCACAAGCCAGTGAGGAAGGACCCTTCTAGTATTTGTTCATACAAGCTGAGTCCTGTGGATCAGCTGTGCACTGCTCTCATGAGCCCCGACAGCCTGTATTCCTCACCCACCAGGCTTTCCAGTCTGCAGTGCTGACCTGGAACCCAGGGCCCCAAGCATGCCAGGCAAGCACTCCGCCACCCTGCTACCCTCCACTCTCCCTGGAGGTTAGCTTTTATTTGTTAGCCTTATAATGAAGGAGGGAAACGTGGGAGGAATTTCTCAGTGCCCCCAAGGCCTTCGTTCGTACCATTTTACTCTGGTTTCCCTACCACTTAGCTCAAATAAATTATTTTATAATTACAAGCTCTATTCCACCAACAGTGAGACAGCTTTCCCAGTCATTTATAACACACTATAATTCTGCTCCAGTTCCAGCCTAGGCTTTCTTATTCTTTTAATGAAGCCTCTAAGTCCCAGAGCTGTTAAACAACTGTACCTACAAGCAGCCCCACCATGCCACCGCTCACTCCAGTCTATGGCTGTATGGTATAGCAACAGGCCACCTGCAGGACAATGCAGGCTATGGCCCTGGGGTATAGTAACAGGGCAATGCACAGCCCACCTGCAGGACTAAGCTTGTACAGTGAACAAATGTTAAGACAGCACTTTCCGCTGGCTTGTGCTACTGTTTTAGATAAAATGGGGCAGAAAGACAAAGAGATGTTCCAGAACTGAACAACAGAGTGTAGCCATGGGCATGACAGCAACCTGCTGCCCTGGTGTGGACACAGGTCAAAGCCTGGAGGACAAAAAGGGAAAACACTGGCAGCTGCCCTTCTGAAGAAGCCACACAGGACGCAGTATGAATACAAACTGTTGCCTTTATTCCTTCTCTCTAAGTTTTTATTTTAAACACCATACCTCGACACGGTGGTACACATCTGTAATCCCAGCGCTCAGGAGGCTATGGCAGGAGGATGAAGAATTCGAGCCCGGCTTGGGCTACATAGGGAGTTCAAGGCTAGCCTATGGTGTTTGGGATGTGAGACCAAGGACTAACAGTGAGTCTTTTAGAGAGAAATACAGAATATTAGCTTTAAATAAAATAAATGCTTTCTGAAATAAAGTTTCTGCTCTGTAGTACCACCTTTGCTCCTGAGATGCTCCAAAAGAAATCCTGCTGTCACATTTGTGATTCTTTGTTTTCTTGTGGGTCTTGCGCTTGTTTGTTTGTTTGTTTGTTTGTAGGACATTTGTTAACCTATGTGACCATACCCAAAGCAAATGGCTGTCATATGCCTGTATTTAATGCAAACGCTATTCACAATAACTAGAAAGACAGACTCAACCTAACTATCCATTAACAGATGACTAGATTTAAAAAATGTACATTGTATATAGCATGCGATACAATCAGGTCATTAAAACAACCAAAACCTTAACTGTGGATGAACCTGGAAAACATGTCAAGCAATGTAAAGAGGCACAGAAAGACGAATCCTGCATGATCCTTACAGAAAGAAGTAAAAAGCAGGCCGGTGGTTAGCAGAGGGAGAAATGGTGTGGGTAGATGTCAGTCCCCTGAGTACAGCATTAGGAGGGATTATAAAGGAATATCTCCTGAAGGGTGGGGGGATTTGGTCAAGGGATTACACAGCTGTAATTAGATAGCACGATTGTTTTCTAACAGTTTCATAGCAGGAGAGCACGAAGACACACAAAGGAGATACATGATGACAGGGATGGGCTAGGGTGGTGGCAGTAACTGCTAATGGTCACGCGGTTTCTTTCCTATGTGATAATAGGGATCTGACATCCCCGGTGGTGATCCTCATTCTGTTATCACACTAAAGACATAACTTCAGCATTCTGGATAATGGCTGATCTTAGATAGCTTGATGCCAACAGAAAGCTGCTTGGCATTTGACATGGTGTGCTAGGAGAAACTGTTCTGCTAGCATTTGGTCAAACGGTATTTGAAGGGGGTGAATTGTAAGACACATGAATCAGAGCTCAAGCAGCTGCTAGGAAAAAACCCAGCTGGGAATGCAGCTAGTGGTAGAGAAGGGACTTAGCAAATCCGAGGCCTGCCTTCAACCCTGAGCCTCAATCCTCATCCCGACTGCCAACACACACATATGTCAGAACACGAAACAGCTCAAGTCGTTTACATCAGCCACAGCATCAACAACTCCCACAGTAACAGCTGAGAAGTTTCTGAGGTTTAGAGAAAACAAATAAAGAGATATATTCAAGAAAAACCTTTATGGCCATTTAGAGCTGAAGTTTGCACAAATGATATACCCTACACACTTTATTAACAAGACTTAAAAAAAGAAAAAAAACTGGAGGAATGTCTTTAAAATAAACATATCTCTGCAGAAACATTGAAAATGATCAGCTCAGGAAAGCATTTTGATTAAAAACTAACAGAACAATGTCTCCTTCTACCACAGTATACCAGACATCAAGCAACAACACCCAAAACTATCCACTGTTGGACTGCCTAAAACAACCACAGGCAAAAAGACACATTAAAAAGTCTCTTCACTGACAAATGCAGATTTTAAAGTATATGAGAGCCCTGCTGCACTGCTTTGATGTGAAGTGTCTTTTTTTTAGATTATAATTTAATTACCACACTTCTCCCATACACCCCTCCTCGCTCTCTGCTTTGATGTTTTTATGTATCAGTTAAAAATCTAATTTAAGGAGCAAAGCATGTCAGCACTGCCCTGTTATCCCAGAGCTTCAGAAGGCAAAGACAAGAGAATTGAGAGTTCAAAGTCAGCCTGGGCTATCTTCTGATACCCTGTCAAAACCAGAAAAAGTCAATTATAAAACTACAGTCCAGGATAACTTTCCAGAGGATGACAGGATCTAATATCTTCTTCTTATGCATTCTTGCCCAATACCTTATGTATAATAGCTACATAAGATAGGGTCTCATGTAGCCCAGGCTGGCCTCGAACTTGCTATAAAGTAGTGCAAGGCATCCTAGCCTTCAACTCTTGGTGTTACTGCTCCCACCTTTCAAGAGCTGGAATGAGAGGCAAGCGCTCCCATGCCTGGCTCTGACACCTGAAGGAAGTGTGAAAAAACTGGAAATTGACCTGGGGTAACAAATTCTGTTCATTCTATCTGTCTTCTTGCCCATCCAGTGCAGAGAGAGCAAACCCAGAATCACTGTAGCTCTTAAATAAACAGGAAGATCTGCTAGTGATGGTTTTAAAAAGAACTAGATATACTCAAAGCTCCTGGCCGGCCACACTGTGAGCTTTGGGGAGGTTCACACCAATCTGCTGCTTGTCTGACTCATCATTTCAGTTTTCAAATTCGGAGTCAAATAAATGTATGTAACACCCCCGCCAAAAGAAATTTTAACTGAAATTAAGAGGCCTGCACCATTTAAATAGCCCAAATCCTAAACTAACATTTACTAAGATTAACAGCGGAGGAAGGAGGTGTGGCTTGGGGTTTCGTTTACAACCTATTGACTGAAGTATCTTAGCAACCCTTTCCCTAACCATTCCCAGAAGGCAGGAATGGGTCAGAGTCCTGCTTTCCCAATAAGCACTAAGGGCCAACCCTTGGTCTCTGCGGGTGGTAACAGAAGCCATGTGAGGGAAAGCCAAAGATGCCTGTGTTAGCAGGAAATATTTCCACAGGAGAGATAACCATGTCCTCCCACTCGTGCTTCCTTTTAGAACTAGCAGCCCTTCCGACACAACAGCCATTCTAGGCAGCCGCAGTTGGGGAGGAAATGAGTCACAAATATTAGTCAGGATATCCTATTTAGTTACTTAATAATCCAAACCTGGAGGCTGAAGGTAACTCTGAGTAGAAGGATCTGCCAAAGCCCAACCTTCTCTAGCACTAAACGAGCCAAAGGCAAAAGAAAACCCACACAGCCAAGTCCGGCCTTGGTGTGCACACAGGTCTGAAAGCACGCATAGGCACAGAAGAGAGGACTGTTCTTCCTGCCTGTCACAGGGAGTGACAGCTGCCGTTCTTGGAAGACGGGCCAACAGGAAAAAGGCAGAACACGTGTGACCTGATATTTCACAGAATTGAAGATCCAAAGAACAAATGAGAACCACACATTTTTTAGGCTTGGGTTTGCTGAAGCACAGAAGCCATGCAGAACTATGACTAGACAAAAGGCGTGACGGAATGCTACAGGCCAAGGCCTGATCCAGGGACTTCCTTTCCTCTGTGCGAAGTACTTCCCCCTCCCAGGGCTGGGACAAGACCCCTGTGCAATGGTCTTCTGACTGGCTATCAGAGAAGTGGGGTCAGACAGTATCTTTATGACTAGCTATGGGACACCTGGGCAAGGAAGGTGAAGGTAATACTTCTAGGTTTTACGGCTGGTTTTGAAAGAAAGGGTTCTGGTTTCTGTGAGCTCCCTTGAGGAAGAAAAATAAATTCTAGTTTCTGTGGTTTAACTCAGAGAGATTGAAGGAGGGATAAGACACAGGAGGAAGACACAAGGCAATCAGAGAAACTTTGGCATATTGTTTTCTGAGACACAACACAGGGAAAGGCTGATACAAACTAAAAGAATTTCTGTTTATTTGCTTTGTTGTTGTTATTTTATACTAAGAAACAGGCAGTGTGTTTCTTGATGGTACACAGGAGGTTTTTTAAGACAGGGTCTCCTGCAGTTCAGGCTACTACACAGTTGAGGATAACCTTGAACTTCTGATTTTCCTATGTCATTTCCTGCTGGGCTTACAGGCAACACTGAGCACCGAACCCAGGGCTAGGCAAACACCATCAACTAAGCTGCATCCTCAGACATAAGCTACTCGTGTGATTGCTGTTTTTCAAGTATTATCGTTTATTTGCAAAACAAGAGTATTGCTTTACAACTGCTTTTTATAGAGTAATATATATTCACTATAAAAGCCAAAATTACGTACAGACATACAGGACTGAAAAATAAGTCTTCTCCAGTCCCATTAACTATGAACACTTTAAACTCAGAACTGTGCGGTGTCCATTATTATAGACTCTCAAATGTGCAGGACTCACAAGGTATTATGCAGATTCAAGCCCCTCCTCTACCTCTGCTGGGAAGCTACATGTGCTAACATATTCTAACAGTGTACCTCCATATGGCCATCAGTCTGCTCATACAAATCATGTGACAAGGACCTGAGCATCCGGGCAGACCTCCACTCTCATACCAGCTTGGGATCTCATAGTGAGTGGCTACTACCTTCCCATAAAATTATCCTGTTTTTTTTTCTTTTAAGTACACACATTTTAAACATTTACCCTTAAGATAAGGTGGTACCCAGGCAAGGACACAGTGCTGAGGCTATATCGCGGTTCATGCTCAGTACACTGTATTTCTGTTAATAGAGCCCAAGTCAGGCTGTGGCCTTACTGTCATGGAAGATTATCAGATATGTTTTGTTACAACTGAACCACATCGCATACATTTATAGTTACACTACTGTGTGAGAAACACACATGGAATTTTACATCAGTGATTCCCACAGCTTGATGAACTCAGTCTATCCAATAACTATCTTCAATCTCTATTTGGAGAATTCAAAACTTTAATATTGCTGCCAATCCATGTCATGTATGGATTTGACAGATAAATTATTAATATTCCATCCATGTTATTAATAAAAATGCTGCATAGTAAAACACTACTGGTTCTAAAGGGGGATAAAAGTTTGATAGATACAGTATCAATGGGTCTTGAACACATTATGCTTTGTAAAAACAGGCCAGAATCACAAAGACAAATATTGTCTGAGTCCCCTTACATGAAATATGTAGACTAGGCAAATTCGTAAAGATGGAAAGTAGAATAAAGGTTACCGAGAGGTGGAGGGGAGGGAGCTTTTGACTAGGGGAGCTCTTAGTGAGGTTGTTGGAAACAGATATGGTGATGGTAAATTTCTTAGCACGGAACTGTACACTTGCAGATGCTAAGCAGACGGCATTGGATTTTACCTCAATAACCGTTTACGAAATAACTCACTGGTATAGACAGCAGCTAAGTGAAAACAGGTAACCTGGCAGGTTACATACTGTGCGACTCTATGTAACATTGTTAAAAT